>NC_054476.1:660524-1260524 GCF_017639515.1 Carcharodon carcharias | reverse complement strand
CTGCCTTTTGATCTTAAATTGCCTCTGCCTGCACACCCGAAAACCTACCATCCCCATTGAATGTTAATTCTCAATGTATCAACAACCTCTTTGAACTTCACCTTTTAACAATGAAACCTCTTTCATAAAACCAATTTTATTAGTAATTTAAGCATATTGCTTGGTAGCTGTTAGAAAGGCGCCAATTTTCACCCCACTTCTTGAATGCTCTATTCAAAAAATGCAAATACACTCTACCTGTTTATTTACATCTCAAACTCGTACATCCAAGTACCCAGACTAGCTGGCCTTAATCCAATTAAGACACACCCGTAGACCAAACTTCTGTTTTATATACATTAATAGCTTCATGACACCCATGCTGACTATCCCTGATTAATCCATGTCTCTCCAAGTGCAGATACATTCTGTCCCTCAGAATCCTTTCTAGTAACTTCCCTACCACTGAGGTTGGGCTGACTCACCTGTAATTTCCTGGTCTGTCCCTTTCTTCCTTTTTTAATAATGGGACTACATTAGCTGTCCTCCAGTCCTCTGGCACCTCTCCTGTGGCCAGACAGGATTTGAAAATTATTGCAGGGCTCCCTTGAGCTGCGTGGCTTGCTAGAGGGCAGTTAATAGTCAACCAGATTGCTTTGGGTTTGGAGTTACATGTAGGCCAGATCGGGTAAGGATGGCAGATTTCCATTAGTGACCCAGATGGGTTTTTACGACTTTCAGCGATTGTTTCATGGTCACAGTTTTGACAGGGTAAATAAGGAGAAGTCGTTCCCAGGAGCACAGTGTCAGTAACCAGAGGACGCAAATTTTAAGGAAATTGACAAAGGAACTAGAGGCAACGTGAAGAAACATTTTTTATTCAGCAGTCTGGAACAAACACGTGCATCACACGCTGAGTGGATTTATATGGACACGGCTCCATCGTGAAGCAGCTCACGGAAGGTGGAAGGTCACCATTGAGGGTCTGCTTTGGGACATCAGCCTCTTGATTTGCTACAGATGATTGTCAAGGGGGTGGAGAGGAAGATCCAGCTGTGAGTGGGATAGGAAGGTGTACCAGGGGGTGGAAGAGGAAGGTCCAATTTTTGACTGGGGATGTAGTGGGGAGGGCGGTGAGGCTGGGAGGGGGACAAATGATGGTGTCAGTGGGGTGAGGTGGGGGGACTGATGGTGTCGGGGGTGTGAGGTTGTGGGGGAGGGAGTAAGGGGTAGGAGGGTGTAACAGAGGAGAATTCAGCAACTGGGGAGGTAGGTGTAAGGGGGGAGGAAGGTGTAAGGGAAGGAGTTTGGAGAGAGGAAGGAGTTCAGAGGGGCGAAGGACTTCGGGCGGAGAAAGGAATTCGGAGGGGGGCAGGTCTTCTGAGTGGAAGGAGTTTGCAGGGGTGAAGGAGTCCAGGGGGAGGAAGGAGTAAGGGAGGGGTAATGTTCAGGCAACGGGGGGGCGGGTCTGTGGAGTAGATGACTGCCTCCTGGGGAGCGAACTGAGGATGGGGTGGTAGGAGGGAATGTTGAGAATGAGAGAGGGCAGAGTGAGTGTAGTAATCTGACGTGTAATACACCTTTAAGTCAAATATTGTAATGTAAAATCACATGATCCAATAGCAGAGCAGCGTGGGCTACCTCTGTAGTCAGTGGTCTTGAGTTAGAGTATAAAGAATAAAGACAGTTTTGAGTTGTAAGCATTCAAGTGTAGCTGCTGAGTTCCTTTTCTAAATAAACAGAATGTGTTTCTTCTAAGAACGATGTACTGATCTTCTCTGTTTTGGTACCAACTCAGTCACCCCAAAACAAGCATGTTCCTTTAGCATCAACAAACCAGGGCATTAGATCCAACAAACTGGCCACAAAAGTAAAAAAGCAAGAAAAGACATGAAAGGACGAAGTAAAAAGCAAGAAAGAACGAAGGAAATCAAGAGAATCGAAATCGGGCTGTACCTCACACAGTAGTTGTAAGGAAAGAAAAATTTCCTTCCTGATCTCGAAGCAATCCCCTCAGAGTATGCTGCGATTTGGAAGAGTGGAGCCTTTCGATCCAACCTCGACCGACTGGTTTCATTATGTTGAAGCCTCACGTTCTTCTTCCAGGTGAATGACATTGCTGGGGAGGAGAAGAAGCAGGCAATCCTTCTGTCCCCATGTGGGAGTGAGACTTACGGATTAATTCAAAATTTGTTGGCACCCAGTGCCCCAGATTTGAAAAGTTTTGATGACTTAGTGAACCTCATAAAGAATCATTACCAGCCCAAGCCGTCAGTGACGATGCAACGGTTCAAATTTAACTGAAGGAATAGAACCGCAGAGGAGACAGTTGCTTGTTATGTAGCAAATCTGAAACAATTAACTAAATATTGCAAGTTTGGTACATCTATCAACGATAGGCTTAGAGATCGTTTGGTGTGTGGTATAAATGAAGATGCGATTCAGAAGAGATTACTGTCTGAAACAAATCTGGATTTTCAGAAGGCATTGGAACACGCTCTGGCAGTGGAAGGTGCAGCACGAGACTCGAGAGCCACACAGGGAGTGTGAAATGGAGCCGTCCTCCACATTGAGCTGGAAGCCTCAGCCAAAAAGAACCCAAAAGTGCAAAGCTTTACTCAGGAGCAGGAAGCAGCCATCACTCGCATACAAATTAAGAGAGATAACTTAGCAGCAAAAACATGGCATCATACTAACAGAGGTGGAAGCACACAACCTTGTAATGAATCACAGTTTTAAAAAATCAAATGTTTTTACTGTTATTGGACACCTCATGAGAAATTATAAATATAGAATCAGGCAGACTGTCAGACAAAAGCAAAAATCCAATGAGATCTACAGCGTTGAAAAGCTTGAAAATAATTGATTCAGATAATTATTTGTTATATAATTTAAAGGTAGGAAGAACAGAACCTATCTATGTAACGTGAGAGTGAATGAGAGACCTATCAGAGTGGAGGTGGATACAGCAGCAGCCATTACAGTGATTGGTGAGCATACTTTTAAATACTTGAATCATGGAGAATGTAAACTCAATTTGGAAGAAACTGATGCCAAATTGAAAACTTACATGGGAGAAGACCAACAAATGAAGGGTATATGTAAAGTCATTGTACATTACGCAGGTCAAACAGTGAAATTATCCTTAATGGTGGGAGCAGGTGAGAGCCCTAGTCTCCTCGGATGAAACTGGCTAAAAGAAATTAAACTGGAATGGATGGAGATCTTCCAACTTGAGAAAAATGGGCTATCAGAGCTACTACAAAAATATGCCTCAGTCTTCAAAGACGAACTTGGAAAGGTTGAGGGGCAACAACAAGAAATTCATGTGGATCCAGAGGCAACACCCAGATCCATGAAGGCAAGACCAGTACCTTATGCAATGCGAGGGAAAGGTAAACACAGAAGTGGACAAATTAGAAAAACTGGGAGTGATATAACCAATGCAGTTTTCAGAATGGGCAGCACCAGTTATACCTGTTTTCAAAACTGACCAAAGCATTCGAATTTGTGGGGACTACAAAGTAACACTCAATAAAGTAGCTAAGTTGGGCAGACACCCCATACCAAAAAATGAAGACTTGTACATTAAACTGACAGGTGGAACTGCAATCAACAATTCAACTGGAATTAGAGAAGTCCTCCTGGAATTTTATAACCGTTAATTCACAAAGGATTGGACCAATCCACCCATTACCTTTTGGCGTATCTTCAGCATGCGCCATATTCCAAAGAACCATGTTAAGTTTACTACAGGGGCTGCCGCATGTTGTAGTTTAATTGGATGACGTTCTGGTGACTGGACTCACTGAAAAGCAACATTTGATGAACTTGGAAGAAGTTTTGAAACATTTTTCACAGGTTGGAGTGCGGTTGAAAAAAGAGAAGTGCATATTCCAGGCGAAAGAGGGAACGTACCTCGGTCACAAGGCAGATTCACAAAGTCTACATCCGGTTGAAGAAAAAGTGAAAGCCATTAGAGAGGCACCAGCACCAAAGAATACATCCCAGCTCAAATCATTCTCGGGGATGATCAATTACTATGGACGCTTCTTGCCTAATTTGCCAACAGAACTGGCACTGCTGCATTACTTGCTCAAGAAAAAACAGCAATAGTCTTAGCAAACACCACAAGAAGAAACTTTCACAAAAGTGAAACAGTTGTTACAATCATCTACACTTCCAGTACATTTTGATCCAAAAAAAGAGTTGATAGTAACATGTAATGCTTCTCCCTATGGAGTGGGAGCACTGCTTTCCCATCGAATGGATGAGGATCAGAAATACCTATAGTGTATGTTTCGAGAACACGCAATAGAGCAGAAATAGGATACTCTCAAATAGAAAAAGGCCTGTCAATCATTTTTGGTGTTAAGAAGTTTCGACAACATGTGCATGGTTGTCATTTTTCTATCAGAACGGACCACAAACCATTTATAGGATTATTCAACGAAGACAAGGCTATGGCCCCGCTCACTTGGCAGTGTATGAGTATACTTTCAGTCATAGACCCGGAAATCAAATTGTAAAACACAGATGCACATAGTCATTCGGCCATGCAAGTAAGCGATGAGGATGTTCCAATTCCTCAAGAATTCATTTTATTATTGAACTTCCTGGATTCATCACCGATATATGCCAGACAGATTACAGATTGGTTTAAAAAAAAACTGCGGATGCTGGAAATCCAAAACAAAAACAGAATTACCTGGAAAAACTCAGCAGGTTTGGCAGCATCGGCGGAGAAGAAAAGAGTTGACGTTTCGAGTCCTCATGACCCTTCAACAGAACTGAGTGAATCTTAGGAAAGGGGTGAAATATAAACTGGTTTAAGCTGGGGTGGGAGGGGGTGGGGTGGGGGGTAGGTGGTGTGGTTGTAGGGACAAGCAAGCAGTGATAGGAGCAGATAATCAAAAGATGTCACAGACAAATGAACACAGGCGTTGAAGGTGGTGATATTATCTAAACGAATGTGCTAATTAAGAATGGATGGCAGGGCACTCAAGGTACAGCTCTAGTGGGGGTGGGGTGGAAAGGTTAGCAGGGCATAAAAGATTTAAAAATAATGGAAATAGGTGGGAAAAGAAAAATCTATATAAATTATTGTAAAAAACAAAAGGAAGGGGGACAAAACAGAAAGGGGGTGGAGATGGAGGAGGGAGTTCAAGATCTAAAGTTGTTGAATTCAATATTCAGTCCGGAAGGCTGTAAAGTGCCTAGTCAGAAAATGAGGTGCTGTTCCTCCAGTTTGCGTTGGGCTTCACTGGAACAATGCAGCAAGCCAAGGACAGACATGTGGGCAAGAGAGCAGGGTGGAGTGTTAAAATGGCAAGCGACAGGGAGGTTTGGGTCATTCTTGCGGACAGACCGCAGGTGTTCTGCAAAGCGGTCGCCCAGTTTACGTTTGGTCTCTCCAGCGTAGAGGAGACCGCACTGGGAGCAACTAATGCAGTAGACTAAGTTGGGGGAAATGCAAGTGAAATGCTGCTTCACTTGAAAGGAGTGTTTGGGCCCTTGGACGGTGAGGAGAGAGGAAGTGAAGGGACAGGTGTTGCATCTTTTGCGTGGGCATGGGGAGGTGCCACAGGTGGGGGTTGAGGAGTAGGGGGTGATGGAGGAGTGGACCAAGGTGTCCCGGAGGGAATGATCCCTATGGAATGACGCCGGGGGGCGGTGAAGGGAAGATGTGTTTGGAGGTGGCATCATGCTGGAGTTGGCGGAAATGGCGGAGGATGATCCTTTGAATGTGGAGGCTGGTGGGGTGATAAGTGAGGACAGGGGGGACCCTATCATGTTTCTGGGAGGGAGGTGAAGGCATGCGGGCGGATGCGCGGGAGATGGGCCGGACACGGTTGAGGGCCCTGTCAACGACCGTGGGGGGAAAACCTCGGTTAAGGAAGGAGGACTTGTCAGAGGAACTGTTTTTGAAGGTAGCATCATCAAAACAGATGCGACGGAGGCGAAGGAACTGAGAGAATGGAATGGAGTCCTTACAGGAAGCGGGGTTTGAGGAGCTGTAGTCGAGGTAGCTGTGGGAGTCGGAAGGCTTGTAATGGATATTGGTGGACAGTCTATCACCAGAGATTGAGACAGAGAGGTCAAGGAAGGGAATGGAAGTGTCAGAGATGGACCATGTGAAAATGATGGAGGGGTGGAGATTGGAAGGAAAATTAATAAATTTTTCCAACTCCCGACGAGAACATGAAGCAGTACCGAAGTAATCATCGATGTACCGGAGAAAGAGTTATGGAAGGGGGCCGGATTAGAACTGGAACAAGGAATGTCCCACATACCCCATAAAGAGACAGGCATAGCTGGGGCCCATGCGGGTACCCATAGCCACACCTTTTATTTGGAGGAAGTGAGAGGAGTTGAAGGAGAAATTGTTCAGTGTGAGAACAAGTTCAACCAGACGGAGGAGTGTAGTGGTGGATGGGGATTGTTTGGGCCTCTATTCGAGTAAGAAGCTAAGGGCCCTCAGACCATCCTGGTGGAGGATGGAGGTGTAGAGTCAATCCCTCTAGACCTCCATCCCCCTGCTACAATTGACAAGCTACGTCAAAGTTTCACAATCAATGGACTACCTGAAGTGGTCATATCAGACAATGGGAAAAATGATTCCCCTGTTGGAGGGGGACTACGAGAACGGGCATGAGCAGGTGCGCCTTCAATCGGTGCCCCCAATCAGGGGCGTGCCTCCATTTTAAGTGGGTGGACCCAGTGTGACGTCCGCCAGGAAGCGCTGTGCGGTCTGGCGGGGGGGGGTGAGGGGGAGGGCTGTGGGGTGCAGTTCCCTCAGCCGGAAATGCGCTCTTTTGCACGGTTTATCAGCCTCAACGGTTTTACTCATGTAAAAACTTCACCACACTGCCCTTCTTCAAAGGGACTAGACGAGAGAGAGGTTCAGACGTTCAAATCTGATATGAAGAAATTGCCTGGAGATTCTATAGAGACTAAATTAGCATGTTTCATTTTCCATTATAGAACCACCTCTCATACAACAATAGGTGTCACACAAGTAGAATTGTTGAAGAAGCACCATCTCTAATCGAGACTGAGTCTAATTATGCCAAACTTATGGGGGAAGATGGAAAGAAGTCAGGGAAGTCAGAAAACTGGACGTGACTGTCACAGCCATCACAGGACATTTAATGTAGGAGAGAAGGTACATGTGAAGAATTTAGAGACAAACTAACATGGTTGTTGGTGAAATAAATACAGTAACTGAACCTCTTTCCTACCAGGTGAAAGTGGAAATTCGAGTCATACGGACACGTGTGGATCATATAAAAAGAGGAGAAACAAAACACCCAGGAATGATTCCACCAGTGTTCGTGACTGAATCAACATCTCCTGTTGAAAGAACTCAACTGAGTACAGATGTGTCTGAAGGGCCGACTGTACCTGAAAGAGTCGAGGAAACAGATTTGCGGGTACCTACTGAAGAACCAGATGCTCAGACTGCTCCAGTGAGGGAGGTTGAGATAAAACATTAGAAGCTGTAGAGCTGAGACATTCTACATGCATAAGGAAACCCCCAGAAAGACTTACTTTGTAAATTACTTACCTGTGTGAAAATTTGATATTTTGAAAAAATTGTAAAATGTATTTCTGAGTAAAGGGGGAGGGATGTAGTAATCTGATGTGTAATATACCTTTAAGATGAATGTTACAATGGAAGATCACATGACCTTGATGCCCAATAGTAGAGCAGTGTGGGCTACCTCTGTAGAGCAGTCTTGAGTTAGAATCTGAAGTGTAAAGACAGAGTTTTGAGTTGTAAGCACACAAGTGTAGCTGCTGAGTTCCTTTTTGTAAATAAACAGAACTTGTTTCTTCTAAGGTCCACTGATCTTCTCTGTCTCGGTACCAACTTGGTCACCCCGAAACCAGCATGCAACCAAAATCCTTTAGCCCCAACAAACCAAGGCACTGGATCCAGCAGTGAGACAGTAGGGTGGGGGGGGTGGTGAGGGTGCGCCTGTAGCTGTAGAAGGGAGGGCGAGGGTGGTGGGTGGGACTTGGAGGCAGGCACAGACCCGGGGGTGGGGGTTGAGGAGGTCAATGTGGATGGGGGTGGGATTCTCAGGAATGTAGGTAACATGCTTGTTCACCTAGACATCCTGGAAAGAAAAGGATTCTGGCTAGTAGGTGATGGTGGGGAAGTGGAAGGTGATGCCGGCGGGGTCAACAGTGATGGGGGAAAGGACGTGGGTGACTAGGGGAGGGGAAAGGACGGGGGAGTTCAAGACATACTTCACCAGTACCATTTTGCAAAGTGGAGCCTCATGTTGGGTGACAATAGGTGTTGAATGGGAGTGCGATCATTGGATGAGTGGAAATGCAGGTCAATTCAGACAGACAACTGAAAGAGAACCCCAGCAGGCAACATTGAAAATTCTCCGAACATTCGGATGAATGTGATGGATGAAGGCTCCCTGTGCATGGGACAGTGCTTGCATAGGGCTCCGAAATGCCCCATCACACACACACTTCACCCTCCAGAATCACATGTGGGCCAGGTATGTGCAGCTGAACTGCTAGTGTTGGGGGGATACAGTGGGAGGACTCGCAAAGCCTGTAAATGAAACTGAAAGACACCATTACACATTATTCAGTGAAAGTGAATATATTTTCAGATTATCAAGTGACATGTTCACCCGTGCAACCAGTTGTGATCAGAAATTCTTAAATCTTTTAGGCCTACTACGTCTTCTAGGTGCTGCCCTGACATCTGCAGCCGGGGTGGAGACAGTCTGTGCGATGGTTGGCCCTGTTGCCCCTGATGACTTTGGCGTGGGTGCTCTGGCGAGCCGAGGCCTTGGGGACCCCAGATTGCTTTGGCTGTCCTCCTGTGGGCCAGCTGCTCCTGTGTGGAAATAGCTGGAGAGAGTGTGAACAAGACACATGGCATGGAATGTGGTGAGTGGAGACATGGATGGGAAGAGGACACGGGGTCCAGAGCCTGATGGAGATGTGAGGGTGTGTGTGAGAGTTAGTGGTGTTATCCCTTGAGGTGTGAGATCCCTGTGGATGTGTGATGGGTTTGTGAGTGTGTGAGTTGAGGGTGATGAGAAGAGTGACTTACCCTGGCGGAAGGGATGAGACCATTCATCCTCTTTCAGTACTGGGTGGCTGTTCTTTTGCACGGTGTTGGCGCTGACCATCGTTGCCACCGCCTGCCATGCTGCATTGGTGAGCTTGCTTGCTGGTCTTCACCCAGAATGGGGGTAGTGGACATCACAATGGCCTCCCCAGCGTCGAAAAGGCATTCCAGGGATGTGTCACTGAATTGAGGGGCTGCAGTCTTCTGGGCAGCAGCCCTGGGCACTGAGAGGCATGCACGCTGCACTTTAAATATGGTGCTCGGCACGAGGAAGTGGCGAGGGGATGGCATGGTGGGTGAATCAGAGGCCATCTGCCAGTAAAGCGGTGTGTTTCCTTGGAATACATAACTAATGAGTTGGGATTGGGATGATATGGAGCAACAACCCGCCTTTGCAATCAGCAGTTAAAACGTCCCTTTTCCTGCCTGCTACCGCACTTAGTGCAAATCTGGGACGATTCCGCTCTGAGGGCTTGTTTAACAGTGTAACTGAGATGGAGCGATCCAAAAATGGCTTACTGCCCAATTTCCATCAGACCCCACCTTTGATGGGGCATTACTGCCCGATGGCCAAAGCATCTACCTGTTTTAGCCAGTATGCCCTTTAAACAGGGAATTATAGACCAGTCAGTCTGATGTTGGTAGTGGGGGAAATTCTATAGTCCATTATAAAAGATTTAATAGCTGAGCACATGGAAAACAGTGGCAGAATCAGACAGAGTCAGCATGGATTTACGAAAGGGAAATCATGCTTGACAAATCTACTGGAATTTTTCGAGGATGTAACTAGTAGAGTTAATGAGGCGGAACCAGTGGATGTGGTTTATTTGGACTTTCAGAAGGCTTTTGACAAAGCCCTACATAAGAGATTGGCGTGTAAAATTAAAGTACATGGGACTGGGGGTAGTGTATTGAGATGGATAGAAAACTGGTTGGCAGACAGGAAGCAAAGAGTAGGAATAAACAGGTCTTTTTCCAAATGGCAGGCAGTGACTAGTGGGGTACCGCAGGGATCGGTGCAGGGACCCCAATTATTCACAATATATATTAATGATTTAGATGAGAGAACTAAATGTAATATCTCCAAGTTTGCAGATGACACTAAATTGGTTGGGAGGGTGAGCTGTGAGGAGGGTGCAGAGTGGTTTGGACAAGTTGAGTGAGTGGGCAAATGCATGGCAGATGCAGTATAATGTGGATAAATGTGAGGTTATCCATTTTGGTAGCAAAAACAGGAAGGCAGATTATTATCTGAATGGCTGTAAATTGAGTGAGGGGAATGTGCAACGAGACTTGGGTGTCCTTGTACACCAGTCACTGAAGGTAAGCATGTAGGTGTAGCAGGCGGTAAAGAAGGCAAATGGTATGTTGGCCTTCATAGCGAGAGGATTCGAGTACAGGAGCAGGAATGTCTTGCTGCAATTATACAGGGCCTTGGTGAGACCACACCTGGAATATTGTGTGCAGTTTTGGTCTCCTTATCTGAGGAAGGATGTTCTTACTATAGATAGAGTGCAGCGAAGGTTTACCAGGCTGATTCCTGGGATGGCGGGACTGACATATGAGGAGAGATTGAGTTGGTTAGGATTATATTTGCTGGAGTTCAGAAGAATGAGGGGGGATTTCATAGAAACCTATAAAATTCAAACAGGGCTAGACAGGGTAGATCTAGGAAGGAGGTTCCCGATGGTAGAGGAGTCCAGAACCAGGGATCACAGTCTGAGGTACGGGGTAGACCATTTAGGACTGAGATGAGGAGAAATTTCTTCACCCAGAGAGTGGTGAGCCTGTGGAATTCGCTACCACAGAAAGTAGTTGAGGCCAAAACATTGTATGTTTTCAAGAAGGAGTTAGATATAGCTCTTGGGGTGAAAGGGATCAAAGGATATGGGGAGAAAGCGGGAGCAGATTACTGAGTTGGATGATCAGCCATGATCATATTGAATGGTGGAGCAGGCTCGAAGGGCTGAATGGCCTACTCCTGCTCCTAGTTTCTATGTAAATATGCAAATCAAGTCCTATCATATACCAGTTTCAGCTGGTCACCAACCGAGGCGAAGCTCAAAGCTTATTTTTTTTTGTGATAGAAAGAGCACAAAAATAATCCAGGCCACTCATTCCCCACACCCACACACACCACCACCCACCACCCCCCCCCAACCCCCAACCCCCACGCCCGCCCCACACCATCCCAGCACATAGCATTTGAAACAATCTCTTTCCTTAGATGTTGATGATAGGAGACTCAAGCATGGTAATGCCATTCAATGTCAGGGGAATGTGGTTAGGCACACATATCAGAGATGATCATTACCTGCCAATTGTATGGTGCAAATGGAATTTGTCACGTATCAGCCCTAGTCTGGATGTTGTCCAGGTTTTGCTGTATGGGGGATGTGATTGTTTCATAACCTGAGGAATTATGATTGAAGTCGAACATTGGGCAGTCATTGGCAAACAGCCCCACCTCTGACCTTATGATGCCAAGAAGGTCATTGATGAAGCAGCTGGAGATATTTGAATCTATGATGTTGCCCTAAGGAATTTTTGCAGAGATGTCCTCATCGACCTCCAACAACCACAACAACCCGTCTTTATCTCAGACAAAAAAACATTCCAGCCACTGGAGACGTTTCCCCTTGATCCCAAATGACATGAGTTCTACTAGGCTCCTTAGTGCCCCAAGCAGTCCAGTGTTATCCCACATAGCAGTCTCTATCTCAAAGCAGGAAGGCTTTGATCAATGCTGCTACGTAGCAGCTGCTGGCAAGTACTTAAGAGCAACCTTCAGTGCCATCAGTTAATTTTTCTTGTCAAGTTTAATCACTGATACTTTCACTTCTTTTTTCTGAGAGAAATGCCTCCATTCTAAAGTAACAAAATTCAGCCCTGATAAAAAAATTCTAATTCCCAGTAAATTGCAATCAAAATGCATTTTCCTAATTAATATGTAAAACTTTATGGTAATTCTAACAAGTAAATCAGAATTACCATACAAAACAGCTGTTTAATTTATACTTGATGCTAACCTATAGGTTATATTTCAGATGACTCTTGTATCCTGTAGGAACCAAACACATTTTCTTAAATAAATGTGTAACTAGTGAAGTGAATTCATTACTTTAATTTGGTTGATGACAATTTGATGATATGATTTTCTTTTCAACAATTCATGCACATTATCCCTGCATCTGAAATTCTTGCTTTGTTATTGTGTAACAATCAGTGAGCAATTTCAACCATGGTCTTTAATAATTCATAAATGCTAGGAACACAGACTTCACATCCACATGTCTAACACTAAATACTAAATATAAATGACTGCTGTGATCATGTTTTTAACAACATGCAGTTTCTTCAGTTGGCAGCATTATTCAAAAGGACACAAAGAGAAAATGGAACAACAGTTCATACATGTTAAACAGTTGAATAAAGTCGTGCTTTAGTTCAAAGTCAGAGCAAGATTTTTAAAAAATTGACAAGTAACCTTGGACAATCATAATAAAAGCAAAAAACTGCAGATGCTGGAAATCCAAAACAAAAACAAAAATACCTGGAAAAACTCAGCAGGTCTGACAGCATCAGCGGAGAGGAACACAGTTAACGTTTTGAGTCCGTACTCATGATTGAGTCGTCTGTTCCTTAAACAAGGGAGAGAGCAGCTGTGGAGTTCTACTTGTGAAGAATTTTGCAATTCTGGCTAAAGAAGACAGGAAAATTGAAACTCATTATAAACAAATTATCAAAATATTTGAATATATGTTTCTGATGTACCCGTGCTATTTGTCCAAACCAATAATGACATAAAAAGCTGCATGTGTTTAAAAGCTTCTCAGAATAAATAGTCATTATCAATGTGCCATGGATTTCTGAATCTCACCTGAGTTACTGTGCGAAGGGCCAAATAAGAGCCTTTGCGCTTCCAAGTAGGAAATGAGAGAAATCATATCTCTTTGTAACCATTGATCCTTGATCTCCAGACTTTTAGCAATCATGGTTCATTTGTTTCATTTTATTTTATTTTATTTTGTTTTATTTGTTACGTGGCTTATTTGTTTCTTAAGCTCAAATGAGCAGACAAAAATATTTCCGAATAAAACAAAATACTCCAGACAGCATCAAGATGCAGAAAATTCCATATAATCATCCACACTCTAAGCTATTTTCTACATGAGGAGAATTTTACGACCCATAAGTGGGTGCGCGCCTGACTCAATCGGGCATAAAGTCACATGAGAAGATGTCGGGGGATCATCCCGACATCGCTCTGCACTTGCAAGCTATTCCACTCAATGAGCCCTTGCAAAAGTCGGAAGCGCGCCCACTGACAATTAAAAGGGCAATTAAGCCCATTAACGGCGCAATTGTCTTCGATTTTTCATGGCCCATCCAACCTTACAGTTGGCAGACGTGCGAATCAGCCAGGTAGACTTTGCATTTTTCATCAAACCTCAACCAAAGGTGGGATGAGATTTCTGTTATTAAATAAAATTAAAATTAAAATCATGTGGACAGCATTTTTATCACCTATATGTTCAGGTGCCT
The DNA here is from genome assembly GCF_017639515.1 of Carcharodon carcharias. NCBI lineage: Eukaryota > Metazoa > Chordata > Chondrichthyes > Lamniformes > Lamnidae > Carcharodon > Carcharodon carcharias. The sequence continues at coordinate 1,246,894 of NC_054476.1, read as the reverse complement.
GATTGTGACGCCTGGATGTTTTTTTCCCTGATTTTGAAAACGTTATTTCACAGTTTTCGGGTCCGCAGCTCCTCCAGGCAGCTCTCAGCCTACAGGGAGCTTTCTCTCAGTGCTCGCCTGCGTCCACGGACACACCATCACCGCCCTCATCCCGCCCCCAACCTGGCAACACTGAGCTTTTCAGCGCACGGTTCACATTGAGTGGCTGTTTATTGGCCAGCCAGCGTGAGCTCGCAGCCGGGGGCCGATTGCGGTTGGCAATCTGTTTCCCGGCCGCTCCCAGGCCCGTGGTCAGGCTGTGGTGTTTACTCTGCTAACTATGTGATGTGTTTTCTATCACTGAATGTTCCCTAATGACGGGTACATCCATATACATACAAATAACATTTGTCAGAAAAAGCTAGTTTTTTATTTTGATTGTGTCCATTTGAATTTATCATTTCATAATAATGAAAATAGAACCAACAAAATATTGCAGCAGAAATGCAGCATCAGATGTAGATCATAGTTTCCGTGAAGGTTTGAAAAATAAATTAAACAGATTTTTGTTACAAGGCTGTCTCATATTCAATTATTCTTTGATTTTTTGATTTTGAACCACTCCTCTGATGGGAAACAGTTTCACCTCTTTCCATTTGACAAAGTTCTGCATTTGTGCTGTTGTTAGTGTCTGTCTGAATTTCAACCGTGTCACATTCAGTTAGTATTTCACTGTTTGTCTCAAGAATGTTTTCAGATCCTTGCAGACTCTGATTTCTTTCTGCTGTTTGTTGCAGGACAAATAAAACAGTATCATGGATGCTGCTGAAATTAAGGCTTTGACTTGTTGATTTGAAGTAACTATGTTCTTGTAGACTCTTCAGAACTGCACTTGAACAACTGGCAAGGATAAAGCCAACTCCTATTCTTTGGTATTGCTCAGACAGATAAATCAAAGCATTTACTCCTTCATCATCCACAAAACTCACTGATCCACAATCCAAAATTATAGTGTGAACATCTGCAGTTTGTTTGGATATTTTACGTCTATATAATGCAGTATGGTTTATTCGTCTCAAAGCATGTTCATCCAATGCAGTGAATTGTGTAGATTCCTGTAACATGTGATATTTATCCTCCACACTGTATAATTCCTCATCACTTCCCAAACTCTGACCAGACTGAAGATAACAATTCACTTTAAGTTTTATCCAGGACAGTAAAAAATCAACATTCCCATAATAAATAGAATCAAATGTTTTTATAATTTTAATTCCAACTACTTCTTTGGCAGTTTTCTCAATGGACAAATCTATGTAGTTTTCAGTGTTGGGAATATGGCCTAAAATGGCATTAGATGGCTTCTGAAGTCTGTGTAGAGTGAGTAAGATTGAGAAAAGTATGCCAAAACCTAAACCAATATCTATATCTAGGATGCAAACTGCTGCAAATGTTGTAATTCCAGCCACAAACTCATATTTATTCTTCTTACATGAAAAACAGTACTTCCAGAAGAACTCGAAGTAACACCCCAGATTTGAAATGACAATAGCACCAAGAACTGCTTTGGGCACCAGCGGAAGCAGGGTGTCTGCACAAAGCAGAGCTGTAAGACAGAGGCTTGCTGCCACCAAACTGGCAGCCTGGGTTTGACCCCAGGTTTTTTCTTGTACCACTGTTTGTTCCCAAACCCCAGAAGCTGCAAACGCACCCAGAAATGAGAGTAGCAGGTCACAAAGTCCTAAAATTGTTGTCTCTTGATGTGGGCGAAAACTTTGGTTGTGTTTTTTGGAGTTTTCTCTCCCGAGTGAAATGCTAACCGCAAATGTCACCAGAGCAACAGCAACTGAATCTGCAACAACACTGGAGATTAAAGAGAAAGAAGGAAGACTAGGTCTTGGTAAAATAAATGGATGATTATTGATCAACCTGAGATTATGGCTGTCCTCTAGTTCCAACCAGAATGACAACCAAATGGAAGCAACTAGTGCGATAAACTCAATAGGTATGAGATGCCTGCTATAAATTGAGTTTATTATTTTAAAAGGCACCAAGAGTGCCAAAGTGGCTAAGCCAGCAATCACTGAGGCAGTGTGTGTTTTATTAATATTTTCAATTATGACCTTGCAACTATAGATAAGTGATAAAGGCCCGTGATGAATTGACGGATCTATACCAAGTATTAAAGTCAGGAGAATGGCTAATAAATGCAAAGCTGTTCCAGCTTTGAAACCATTTATAACAGGCTTGGAGATGTATGTTCTTAGGAAACTGAGGCGAAAAATTCCCATAGAAATTAAAATAATTCCAGAAACAAAGGTGAGAGTGATCACATAAAGTTCTCGCGAACACGTTGGAGTACAGTTGCTGTCAGAATTAAGTTCTTGAGTTTCATTATGACTTAAACTCTTAGCAATGAGAAGACCAGTGAATGCAGATGCTCCATAGGACTGGTGTTCTGTTGTGCCAAGCAAGCAATATAAGACTGTGGTAACTAAACTAGTGTAGAGGCCATTAATAGGTGGCTGTGCACCACAGACTGCAAAAGCAAGGGACAGGGGGATGGTCAGTAGACCCACACTAATTCCAGATAGCAGGTCTCCAATAAACCATGCCTTCAGTCTATACCTGGGAAACCATCTTAAAAAAGGAAAAACTCGCCGGAATAATTTCTTTAAATTATATGAAACTGGTAAAGTTAGTTCAGATGCCTTTCTTTCATATTCACACACCTTTTCTTCATTGCACTTATCGATGCGGTGAAAATAAGGAATGTCAGTGGTAAATGAGACTCTCTGTGGTGTTCTTGTGTTATAAATGGAAGTCCTGTCAGTTCTGACCAGAGGGATGTTTGAACCCGATGGATCTGGAATTGTGTCACTTGACCAAAATGACTCTGAACTTCCCAACATGTTCTTCAGTTTATTGGTCTTCCTCTCCTTTCTTAACATTGTCTTCAAAGTTGTGTAAAGTCTGTTTCACCTATCTTTCCATATGTCAAATATCTAAACAGAAGATAAAATTACAAGTAAATATATTTGGTTTTATATTCTGCATTTAATTAGGTTTTCATTTTCATTCCAAACCTCCAACACACAATTCCCGATACACATGGACCTACCAGTATTCCTAATATCTTCCTCCTGGAATCTCATCCTCAGAAAATCCCTTCCCAATGCTCCACTTCCCCATAATGACACTCATCTGCTCTGATTCTCTCTCATCATTCCCACTATTCCCAGATCCGAGATACCTCCCTGTCCCAGACTTAAGGATCACACCTCACAATATTCCTGCACTTTAATCCCCCTCCACTGCTCCCATGCCCTATCTCACTCAAGTATAAAGAAACAAAGAAACTGTACAAGAACATAAGATAATAGTGAAGATGGTTATCTCTTTATAAACTCAGCCAGTGTTTACTTAACAGCAATTAGACTTTTTGATCTTAAAGGGATACTTTATGTGGCTGAATATTCATGACTTGATAAAACAGTAAATCTTACCACAGGATATTTGCCAGTTTTGTGTCTAGCATGTGTCCACCACACTTCAAATGTCATACTCCAAATGCCACTCTCGTATTAACTTTGTTACAGATGTAAAACAACCTTTAGAAAAAGACAGAAAGGCAGGCATTTATCCAGGAACTGAAATGTATGAGGCATTACAATTATCCTCTGATTAACCACAGCAGCCGACAAGCAATGAAGTTACTTAGACCTGGTGATTTATAGAACTCGCCCATTGCAATGAGTGTAATATTCCACTTCCAGAGCTGAAATCCAGCTGAATTACAAAGTTTACTTTCAGTTTTCCTTATCATTCCCCTTTTAAATCACTCAAAGACTCTGAGTAGTATTGTCAATGCCCAATTACACCTCTGAGTTCAGATGGTACTTGCAGTCCACAGCTTTATGTATCTGGTAAAGGCCCTTTGCAGAATTCTATTTTTTCTTTATTCTTTCATAGGATTTGGGTGTCACTGGCAAGGCCAGTATTTGTTGCCCATCCTTAATTGCCACCTTGAACTGAATGGCTGGTTAGGCCATTTTAGAGGGCAATTAAGAGTCAGCCACATTGCTGTGGATTTGGAGTCACATGTAGGCCAGTCCAGGAAAGGATGGCAGGTTTCCCTCCCTAAAGGACACTAGAAAAGCAGATGGATCCCTTCAACAATCAGTGATGGTTTCATGGTCACCATTACTGAGCCTAGCTTTAAATTCCAGATTTATTAATCAAATTTAAATTCCACCAGCTGCTGTGCTGGGATTTGAACCCATGTCCCCAGAACATTAGCCTGAGCCTCTGGATTATGAGTCCAGCGATGTCACCACTGTGCCACTGCATTATCCATTGTGTCCTCGCACCCCACCACGGCTCCAGCCCAGCCTCCCTTTACCCATCACAGAATGGAAAGAGGGAAGCTGTTTTGGAAAATGGATGGCCTGCTTCCTGTGCAGTGGACCAGGAAGAGATTGGAAGCTTTGGACAGCAGGTGCAGAGAGGCTGGTTTAGCATTGCTCTCCCAAAACCTGGATCTAGAACTTACATATCTATAGAAGTCATCAATATAATAGTGCAAGGCAATAGTTCTCATTCTCATCCTTGTGTTTAATCCCTCAATATAATAGCGCAAGGCAATGGTTCTCATTCTCATCCTTGTGTTTAATCCCTCAATATAATAGCGCAAGGCAATGGTTCTCATTCTCATCCTTGTGTTTAATCCCTCAATATAATAGCGCAAGACAATGGTTCTCATTCTCATCTTTGTGTTTAATCCCTCCACAGTCTTGCTTTCCACTTTCCTTGCAGATTTTTCAATAACTCCCCAAATCCTCTATTTCTCTGCCTCTTATTAAACCGTCTTCACTTGCGATGCCATGACATACAAGGCTATGGGCCTAGTGCTGGAAAATGGGATTAGAATAGTTAGGTACTTGTTTGACTGGTGCAGACTCGATGGGCCGAAGGGCCTTTTTCTGTGCTGTAGACCCCTATGACTCTATGACACCCTTGACGGTTGTATCTTCAGCCATCTAGATCTCACTACCAGGAATAAACTCCTCTGCCCCTCCACCTTTCTTAAGTCATTTAAGATCTTTCTTACGCCCTTACTCTTTGATCAAACCTTTGATCACCCCTCCTAATCTCCACTCCTTTGGCTTGATGTCCATCTTCCTTATACCTTCCATAGCCCTCATGAGGCTTTTTTCCATATTAAAGATACCCCACAATTCCAAGTTCTTGATTTACATATTAAGCACTGCAAATAGGGACCTTGGGAAGATCACACCTATGAGAATCTTTGTGGGGTTTAAGAGGTTTTCCAATGGTTATAATATGCAGTGAGGAGTACTTATGGGGATGTTTCCAGAGTACAGATAGTGCTCAGGTGCAGATTTTAAGAGAATGGCAGTCTCTCTCTCTCTTCAGCCAGTTTGAGTGGATTCCAATATATTTTCTTCTGTACAGAACTGAATTTACAAGCTGTCTCGTTTCACTTGAACAGTCTCCATAAACTGTAGGTAGCAGTCTCTACGGTCATAACTAACTACATTAAATGCAGTTTACTGTCCGAGTGGAGAATTTATAGTGCTGGAGCAACCTCTTTACCTAGAGGATGGCAAGAATGTAGAATTTGCTGTGCCATTGAGCAGATGAAGCAAAAATCATAGGGGATGTTGGATAAATACATGAGGGGAAAAGGAATAGAAAGTTATGCTGATAGGATGAGATGAAGAGAGGTGGGGGCAGGTTCATGTGGGTATAAATGCCGTCATAAAATTTTTGAGATGATAGGTCTATTTCTGTGCTGTTGGTGATAGTCTCCTCGTTATTCAAGTCCAATCTGTAGATGATTACACATGAACATATGAAATAGGAGCAGGAGTAGGCCATTCGTCCCCTCGAGCCTGCTCCATCATTCAATAAGATCACGGCTGATCTGCTTGTATTTCAAATTCCACATTCCCATCTACCCCGACAACGTTTGATTTTTTTTAATTCACTCATGGAATGTGGACATCACTGGCCAGCATTTATTGTCCATCCCTAAAGAACTAATCAGTTCTGTTGAAGGATCATGAGGACTCGAAACGTCAACTCTTTTCTTCTCCGCCGATGCTGCCAGACCTGCTTAGTTTTTCCAGGTAATTCTGTTTTTGTTTTGGATTTCCAGCATCTGTAGTTTTTTGTTTTTATTATTAAGAATCTATCTACCTCTGCCTCCACCGCCTTCTGAGGCAGAGAGTTCCAAAGTCGCACAACCATTTGAGAGAAAAATATTCTCCTCATCTCTGTCCTAAAAGGGCAACCCCTAATTTTAAAACAGTGCCCCCTAGTTCTGGACTCGGCCACAAGAGGAAACATCCTTTCCATGTCCACATTGTCAAGGCCGTTCAGGATCTTGTTACTTCAATCAAATCACCCCCTCACTCTTCTAAACTCCAGTGGAAACAAGCCCAGTCTGTCCAACCTTTCCTCATAAGACAACCCACTCATTCCAGGTATCAATCTAGTAAAACAAAAACAGAATTACCTGGAAAAACTCAGCAGGTCTGGCAGCATCGGCGGAGAAGAAAAGAGTTGACGTTTCGAGTCCTCATGACCCTTCGACAGAACTTGAGTTCGAGTCCAGGAAAGAGCTGAAATATAAGCTGGTTTAAGGTGTGTGTGTGGGGGGCGGAGAGATAGAGAGACAGAGAGGTGGAGGTGGTTGGTGTGGTTGTAGGGACAAACAAGCAGTGATAGAAGCAGATCATCAAAAGATGTCAACGACAATAGTACAATAGAACACATAGGTGTTAAAGTTAAAGTTGGTGATATTATCTAAACGAATGTGCTAATTAAGAATGGATGGTAGGGCACTCAACTTATAGCTCTAGTGGGTTTTTTTTTATAATGGAAATAGGTGGGAAAAGGAAAATCTCTATAATTTATTGGAAAAAAAAAAGAAGGGGGAAACAGAAAGGGGGTGGGGATGGGGGAGGGAGCTCACGACCTAAAGTTGTTGAATTCAATATTCAGTCCGGAAGGCTGTAAAGTCCCTAGTCGGAAGATGAGGTGTTGTTCCTCCAGTTTGCGTTGGGCTTCACTGGAACAATGCAGCAAGCCAAGGACAGACATGTGGGCGAGAGAGCAGGGTGGAGTGTTAAAATGGCAAGCGACAGGGAGGTTGGGGTCATTCTTGCGGACAGACCGCAGGTGTTCTGCAAAGCGGTCGCCCAGCTTACGTTTGGTCTCTCCAATGTAGAGGAGACCACATTGGGAGCAACGAATGCAGTAGACTAAGTTGGGGGAAATGCAAGTGAAATGCTGCTTCACTTGAAAGGAGTGTTTGGGTCCTTGGACGGTGAGGAGAGAGGAAGTGAAGGGGCAGGTGTTGCATCTTTTGCGTGGGCATGGGGTTGTGCCATAGGAGGGGGTTGAGGAGTAGGGGGTGATGGAGGAGTGGACCAGGGTGTCCCGGAGGGAGCGATCCCTACGGAATGCCGATAAGGGGGGTGCAGGGAAGAGTGGACCAGGGTGTCCCGGAGGGAGCGATCCCTACGGAATGCCGATAAGGGGGGTGAAGGGAAGAGTGGACCAGGGTGTCCCGGAGGGAGCGATCCCTACGGAATGCCGATAAAGGGGGTGAAGAGAAGATGTGTTTGGTGGTGGCATCATGCTGGAGTTGGCGGAAATGGCGGAGGATGATCCTTTGAATACGGAGGCTGGTGGGGTGATAAGTGAGGACAAGGGGGACCCTATCATGTTTCTGGGAGGGAGGAGAAGGAGTGAGGGCGGATGCGCGGGAGATGGGCCGGACACGGTTGAGGGCCCTGTCAACGACCGTGGGTGGAAAACCTCGGTTAAGGAAGAAGGAGGACATGTCAGAGGAACTGTTTTTGAATGTAGCATCATCGGAACAGATGCGACGGAGGCGAAGGAACTGAGAGAATGGGATGGAGTCCTTACAGGAAGTGGGGTGTGAGGAGCTGTAGTCGAGATAGCTGTGGGAGTCGGTGGGTTTGTAATGGATATTGGTGGACAGTCTATCACCAGAGATTGAGACAGAGAGGTCAAGGAAGGGAAGGGAAGTGTCAGAGATGGACCACGTGAAAATGATGGAGGGGTGGAGGTTGGAAGCAAAATTAATAAATTTTTCCAAGTCCTGACGAGAGCATGAAGCGGCACCGAAATAATCATCGATGTACCGGAGAAAGAGTTGTGGAAGGGGGCCGGAGTAGGACTGCAACAAGGAATGTTCCACATACCCCATAAAGAGACAGGCATAGCTGGGGCCCATGCGGGTACCCATAGCCACACCTTTTATTTGGAGGAAGTGAGAGGAGTTGAAGGAGAAATTGTTCAGCGTGAGAACAAGTTCAGCCAGACGAAGGAGAGTAGTGGTGGATGGGGATTGTTCGGGCCTCTGTTCGAGGAAGAAGCTGAGGGCCCTCAGACCATCCTGGTGGGGGATGGAGGTGTAGAGGGATTGGACGTCCATGGTGAAGAGGAAGCGGTAGGGGCCAGGGAACTGGAAATTGTTGATGTGACGTAAGGTGTCAGAGGAATCACGGATGTAGGTGGGAAGGGACTGGACAAGGGGAGAGAGAAGGGAGTCAAGATAACGAGAAATGAGTTCTGTGGGGCAGGAGCAAGCTGAGACGATCGGTCTACCGGGGCAGTTCTGTTTGTGGATTTTGGGTAGGAGATAGAAGCGGGCCGTCCGAGGTTGGGCGACTATCAGGTTGGAAGCTGTGGGAGGGAGATCCCCAGAGGAGATGAGGTCAGTGACAGTCCTGGAAACAGTGGCTTGATGTTCAGTGGTGGGGTCATGGTCCAGGGAGAGGTAGGAGGAAGTGTCTGCGAGTTGACGCTCAGCCTCCACGAGGTAGAGATCAGTGCTCCCTCCGGGACACCCTGGTCCACTCTTCCCTTCACCCCCCTTATCGGCATTCCGTAGGGATCGCTCCCTCCGGGACACCCTGGTCCACTCTTCCCTTCACCCCCCTTATCGGCATTCCGTAGGGATCGCTCCCTCCGGGACACCCTGGTCCACTCCTCCATCACCCCCTACTCCTCAACCCCCTCCTATGGCACAACCCCATGCCCACGCAAAAGATGCAACACCTGCCCCTTCACTTCCTCTCTCCTCACCGTCCAAGGACCCAAACACTCCTTTCAAGTGAAGCAGCATTTCACTTGCATTTCCCCCAACTTAGTCTACTGCATTCGTTGCTCCAAATGTGGTCTCCTCTACATTGGAGAGACCAAACGTAAACTGGGCGACCGCTTTGCAGAACACCTGCGGTCTGTCCGCAAGAATGACCCAAACCTCCCTGTCGCTTGCCATTTTAACACTCCACCCTGCTCTCTTGCCCACATGTCTGTCCTTGGCTTGCTGCATTGTTCCAGTGAAGCCCAGCACAAACTGGAGGAACAACACCTCATCCTCCGACTAGGGACTTTACAGCCTTCTGGACTGAATATTGAATTCAACAACTTTAGGTCGTGAGCTCCCTCCCCCATCCCCACCCCCTTTCTGTTTCCCCCTTCTTTTTTTTTTCCAATAAATTATAAAGATTTTCCTTTTCCCACCTATTTCCATTATAAAAAAAAACCCACTAGAGCTATACCTTGAGTGCCCTACCATCCATTCTTAATTAGCACATTCGTTTAGATAATATCACCAACTTTAACTTTAACACCTATGTGTTCTATTGTACTATTGTCGTTGACATCTTTTGATGATCTGCTTCTATCACTGCTTGTTTGTCCCTACAACCACACCAACCACCTCCACCTCTCTGTCTCTCTATCTCTCCGCCCCCCACACACACACCTTAAACCAGCTTATATTTCAGCTCTTTCCTGGACTCGAACTCAAGTTCTGTCGAAGGGTCATGAGGACTCGAAACGTCAACTCTTTTCTTCTCCGCCGATGCTGCCAGACCTGCTGAGTTTTTCCAGGTAATTCTGTTTTTGTTTTGGATTTCCAGCATCCGCAGTTTTTTTGTTTTTATCAATCTAGTAAACCTCCTCTGAACCTCCTCCAATGTATTTACATCCTTCCTTAAATAAGGAGACCAAAACTGCTCACAGTATTCCAGATGTGGTCTCACCAATGCCCTGTATAACTAAACATGACATCCTTATTTTTATGTTCAGTTTCTCTCGTAATAAAGGAGAGCATTCCATTAGCCTTCTTAATTACTTGCTGTACCTGCATACTAACCTTTTATGCCTCATGCACAAGAACACCTAGATCCCTCTGCACCTTGGAATTCTACAGTCATTCTCCATTTAAGTAATACTCTGCTTTTTTATTCTTCCCGCCAAAGCGAACAACTTCACATTTTCCCACATTATACTCCATCTGTCATATTTCTGCCCACTCACTCAATCTATCTATATCTGTCTGCAACCTCCTTATGTCCTCTTCACAACATACTTTCCTACCTATCTTTGTCTCATCTGCAAATTTAGCTACCATGCCTCACTCCCTTCATCTAAGTCATTGATATAAATTGTAAAAATTGAGGCCCCAGCACAGACCCCTGCGGGAGTCCACTTGTCATATCATGCCAATCAGAAAAAGACCCATTTATGCACACTCTCTGTTTTCTGCCTGTCAGCTAATCTTCTATCCAGGCTAATATGTTTCTCCTTAGACCATGAGCTTTCAAATTCCACAATAACCTTTGATGTGGCACCTTATCAAATGCCTTCTGGAAATCCAAGCATAGTATGTCTACAGGCTTCTCTTTATCCATACCATATGTTATTCCTTCAAAGAATTCTAATAAATTGGTTAAACATGATTTAACTTTCACAAAACATTACTAACTCTTCCCGATTATCTTGAGTTTGTCTAGCTGCCCAGCTATAACCTCCTTAATGATCGACTCTAACACCTTCCCCATGAAAAACGTCAAGCTAACTGGCCTATGACTGAAGAGCTTGATGTGAGATCGGCGAGGGTGTCCACAGAAATGGCTGTTCATGGTGTCATTGTTGGTGAATAGGGGGAACTTCTGAAGGTCACTAGCCTTCCTCTGGGTAATTTGGATGTTGTGAGTTTGACAGAGATGGTGCTCAAAACATGGAGAACCAAGTTTCAGTGCTTGCCTCCAAATGGGCTGGCTGGTTGCAGTGTTTTCCCAAGACAGGCAATCTGCAATATGCAGAAGTTAGTAAAACTCTTTGTTAGGGTGTTGTACCATTTACACTATCTTGATGTTGTTTGCCCTGAGACAGCTCCCCATGGAAGATCTGTGTCGTAATTTCAATGTTATTCTGTCATTAAAAGTTTTTGAACATTTTCCAAGTCAAGTTAACAGTTACACCAATGTCTTAACAAAAGATGATACAAACTAAACTACAAGACTTGGAAATATTCTTTATTATAACATCTAAACTCTGCTCTAAATCCATTCTTTTTTCATATCAGACCCATCAGTTTCTCTCCAGCAACAGTGAAGAATGCAGCAGGTTATGTGGCATTAATTCCAAGCAGCCTCTGCCTTCAAGGGGACTGATTCCGAACTGCCTGGTCTTCTGCTGCTGACTGTGGGGAGGAGTATGGGGTTTTGTAGTTGGGGTGGTGGGGTGTTTGGGGAGGGGGGGGCATCGGTGGGGTAGGTTGCCAGGTCAGCAGAGAGCATAGCATTGTTTTGAAGCAAGTGAAAGCATTTTCCAGTGACAATGAAGAAACCTGTGTTTGGTCTGTTGGACTGTCAGAGACTTCACACATGTCAGGCCCAGGAGAGAGTGGGATGCACAAGGTGAAAAACACTGGGGCCCCTGCCCTAGGGGCCTGGGTTCAATCACATTTCAAAGAAATGAAACAATGCTTTATTTTAAATAAATGGGAAAATGGAAGTGGTCTCAGTCTATGGGGTGGGGGGGGGGTGTGGGGGTGGTGTGGGGGGCCACCCCCACTCGCCGAGCCGAAGATTCAGCCCTGAGGAACTCCTGCAGAGATGCCCAGGAACTGAGATGATTGACCTCCAACAACCACAACCATCTCCCTTTGTGCTGGGTTTGTCTCCAACCAGCTGAGAGTTTTCCCCCTGATTCCCATTGACTCCAGTTTTGCTAGGGCTCCTTGATGCCACAATTGGTCAAATATGGCCTTGATGTCAAAGGCAGTCGCTCTTACCTCACCTTGGGAGTTCAGCTCTTTTATCCGTGTTTGAACCAAGGTCAGGAGCTGAGTGACCCTGGCAGAACCCAAACTGAGCATCAGTGAGCAGGTTATTGCTAAACAAGTGCTGCTTGATAGCATTGTTGATGATACTTTCAATCACTTTACTGATGATGGAGAGTAGACTGATGGGGCAGTAATTGGCCGTGTTGGATTTGACCTGCTTCTTGTGTACAGGACATACCTGGGCAATTTTCCACTTAGCCGGGTAGATGCCAGTGTTGTAGCTATACTGGAACAGCTTGGCTAGGGGTGTGGCAAGTTCTGGAGCACAAGTCTTCAGTACTATTGCCGGAATATTGTCAGGACCCATAGCCTTTGCAGTATCCAGTGCCTTCAGCTGTTTCTTGAAATAAAGGGGGAATCAAAATCAAAGCACTTTTCTTTACAGATGGGTGGTGAGAGGAGAGGAGAACTCAGGACTGTTTAAATAAAACTCGCATCTGTCCATAACATTTCTTAAATAAGGAGACCCAAACTGTACCAGTATTCCAGATACAGAGTCACTAAGGCCCTGTACAGCTGATTGTATTATGATTTTCTAAATGTTCTGCTGCAACCTCCTTAATAGATTCTAGCATTTTTCCTTATGACAGACCTTAGGCTAACTGGCCTGTAGTTTCCTGCTTTCTGTCTGCCTCTTTCTTGAATAGAGGGACCTTTCCAGCACCTAGGGAATTTTGAGAGATCACAACCAGTGCATCTACTATCACTGCAGCCACTTCTTTTAAGACCCTGGGATGCAGGCCATCAGGTCCAGGGGACATGTCAACCTTTAGTTCTAATACTTTTCCTGGTACCTTTTGATAGTGGCTGTTTTAAGCTCTTCGCTCACTTTTACCTCTTGATTTTCAAGTAATCTTAGGATTTTTTTTTGGGTCGTCTGCAGTGAAGATGGAGACAAGATACTTGTTCAACACTTCCACCATTTCCCTGTTACTCATTATTAATTCCAAGTCTCACCCTCTAAGGGATAAGCATTCACTTCAGATACATTTTTCTTTTTCCTTTTTGAACTCATTAGCTGTTTTTATATTTCTAGCTAGATTTCTCTCAGGTTCTAATTTCTCCCTCCTAATTATTTTTCTAGTCATTCTTTGCCGGTTTTTAAATTCTGTCCTATCTTCTAACCTAACACTAAACTTCACAGTAATGCACACTTTTTTGCTCAACTTATATTATCTTTAACTTGCTTGGTTAGTCACAGATGGTGCATTCTTCTCATGGAGTCTTTCTTTCTGACTGGAATATATCTTTGCTGAGGGTTATGAAATATCTCCTTAAATATCTGCCACTGTTTCTTTACCATCCTACTCTTTAACTTATTTTCCAAGGTCACGTACAATAAATGTCATGAGGCACACCCCCCGCTCCCCCCATCCCCCCACCCCCTATGTCATGAGCTACATCGGAAGTAGCAAGTGTGGGGAGCAAACAGCTTCCATCCTTCCTCTCCCTCAGCTGATCCACATGAACAAACCATGGAAATGGCATCTGATGTTACTCTTCTTTCAATTGGATTGAACAGGCTGACCTCCTTTCTGAAGAGAAAAGAAGACTGTGGTGACCTGATAGAGGCATTTAGGATTTTCAAGGATATTGTAGGTAAGAAGTTTCAATGTCACAGAATCACAGAATCACACAGTGCAGAAGAGGCCCTTTGGCCCATCGAGTCTGCACCGACACGTGAGAAACACCTGACCTACCTACCTAATCCCATTTGCCAGCACTTAGCACTTGGCCCATAGCCTTGAATGTTATGATGTGCCAAGTGCTCATCCAGGTACTTTTTAAAGGATGTGAGGCAACCCTCCTCCACTACCCTCCCAGGCAGCGCATTCCAGACCGTCACCACCCTCTGGGTAAAAAAGTTTTTTCTCACATCTCCCCTAAACCTCCTGCCCCTCACCTTGAACTTATGCCCCCTTGTGACTGACCCTTCAACGAAGGAGAACAGCTGCTCCCTATCCACCCTGTCCATGCCCCTCATAATCTTGTACACTTCGATCAGGTCACCACTCAGTCTTCTCTGCTCCAACGAAAACAACCCAAGTCTATCCAACCTTTCTTCATAACTTAAATGTTTCATCCCAGGCAACATCCTGGTGGATCTCCTCTGCACCCCCTCCAGCGCAATCACATCCTTCCTATAATGTGGCGACCAGAACTGCACACAGTACTCCAGCTGAGGCCTCACCAAGGTTCTATACAACTCCAACATGACCTCCCCACTTTTGTAATCTATGCCTCGATTAATAAAGGCAAGTATCCCATATGCTTTTTTCACCAACCCACTAACATGCCCCTCTGCCTTCAGAGATCTATGGACACACACGCCAAGGTCCTTTTGTTCCTCAGAACTTCCTTATGCCATGCTGTTCATTGAATACTTCCTTGTCAAATTACTCCTACCAAAGTGTATCACCTCACACTTTTCAGGGTTAAATTCCATCTGACACTTATCTGCCCATTTGACCATCCCATCTATATCTTCCTGTAGCCCAAGACACTCAACCTCATTGTTAACCACCCAGCCAATCTTTGTGTCATCCGCAAACTTACTAATCCTACCCCCAACATAGTCATCTATGTCGTTTATATAAATGACAAATAATAGGGGACCCAGCACAGATCCCTGTGGTACACCACTGGACACAGGCTTCCAGTCACTAAAGCATCCTTCTGTCACCACCCTCTGATTCCTACAACTAAGTCAATTTTGAATCCACCTTATCAAATTACCCTGTATCCCATGTGCATTTGCCTTCTTTATAAGTCTCCCATGTGCGACCTTGTCAAAGGCTTTGCTGAAATCCATATAAACTACATCAACTGCACTCCCCTCATCTACACACCTGGTCGCCTCCTCAAAACATTCAATCACATTTGTTAGGCATGACCTCCCTCTGACAAAGCCATGCTGACTATCCCTGATCAAACCTTGCCTCTCCAAGTGGAGATAGATACTCTCCTTCATAATTTTCTCCAATAGTTTCCCTACCACTGACGTGAGACTCACTGACCTGTAGTTCCCTGGCTTCTCTCTACAACCCTTCTTAAATAGTGGAACCACATTAGCTGTTCTCCAATCCTCTGTCACTTCCCCTGTGGCCAGAGAGGAATTAAAAATTTGGGTCAGAGCTCCTGTGATCTCCTCCCTTGCCTCCCTCAGCAGTCTGGGACACAAATCATCTGGACCTGGAGATTTGTCCACTTTTAAGCCTGCCAACACCTCCAATACCTTGTCATTCACTATATCAATTTGCTTAAGAACCTCGCAGTCTCTCTCCCCGAGTTCCATACCTTCATCTTCATTCTCTTAGGTGAAGACGGATGTGAAGTATTCATTCAACACTCTAGCAATGTCCTCTGGCTCCACCCATAGATCACCCCCTTGGTCCCTTATGGGCCCTACTCTTTCCCTGGTTATCCTCTCCCCATTGATATACTTAGAACCATAGAACCATAGAAAAGTTACAGCACAGAAGGAGGCCATTTGGCCCATCTTGTCCATGCCAGCCCGAGGACACCCACCGTCCTGCACCCGGCCCATAGCCCTGCAGCTTACAGCACTTTAGGTGCAGATCCAGGTACTTTTTAAAAGAGTTTAAAATTTCTGCCTCTGCCACCAACTTGGGCAGTGAATTCCAGACACCCACTACACTCTGTGTAAAAAAGTTCTTCCTCATGTTCCCCCTACACCTTCTACCACTTACCTTGAATCTATGTCCCCTGGTTCAAGAATTCTCCATCAAGGGAAGCAATTTTATCTTGTCCACTCTATCTATTCCTTTCATAATTTTGTACACCTCAATCAAGACACCTCTTAGCCTTCTTTGTTCTAAGGAAAATAACACCAACCTATCCAATCTCTTCTCATAGCTACACTTTTCTAACCCTGGCAACGTTCTTGTAAACCTCCTCTGCACTCGCTCCAGAGCTATTACGTCCTTCCTGTAATATGGTGACCAGAACTGCACACAATACTGCAGTTGTGGCCTCACCAGTGTTTTATACAATTTCAACATTATATCCTTACTTTTATATTCGATACCCCTGCCAATGAAGGAGAGCATTCCATATGCCTTCTTTACAACCTTGTCTACTTGAACTGCTGCCTTCAGGGACCTGTGTACTCGTACGCCAAGATCTCTCACTTCATCTACCCCTCTTAGTATATTCCTATTTATTTTGTAATCCCTGTAACTGTTTGACCTCCCTAAATGTATGACCTCACACTTTTCTATATTAAAATCCATCTGCCACTTTACCGCCCACTCCACCAACCCATCTAAAACAGAAATACCTGGAAAAACTCAGCAGGTCTGGCAGCATCGGCAGAGAAGAGCACAGTTGACGTTTCAAGTCTTCATGACCCTGCAACAGAACTAAGTAAAAATAGAAAAGGGATGGAATACAAGCTGGTTATATTTCATCTCTTTTCTATTTTTACTTAGTTCTGTTGAATGGTCATGGGATTCAAAATGTCAACTGTGCTCTTCTCCGCCAATGCTGCCAGACCTGCTGAGTTTTTCCAGGTATTTCTGTTTTTGTTTTGGATTTCCAGCATCCACAGTTCCTTGCTTTTACCACCAACCCATCTATATTGTTTTGGAGATTATGGCTATCCTCAACACTATCCACTACTTGTCCAATCTTTGTGTCATCTGAAAATTTCCCAATCGTGCCCCCCCTTTCACGTCCAAATCGTTAATATATAACACAAACAAGGGTCCCAACACTGAGCCCTGTGAAACGCCACTTGAGACAACTTTCCATTCACAAGGGCATCCATCGACCATTACCCTTTATAAAAACAAAAAAACTGCGGATGCTGCAAATCCAAAACAAAAACAGAATTACCCGGAAAAACTCAGCAGGTCTGGCAGCATCGGCGGAGAAGAAAAGAGGTGATGTTTCAAGTCCTCATGACCCTTCGACAGACCAGTTCTGTCGAAGGGTCATGAGGACTCGAAATGTCACCTTTTTTCTCCGCCGATGCTGCCAGACCTGCTGAGTTTTTCCGGGTAATTCTGTTTTTGTTTTTGACCATTACCCTTTGTTTCCTGTTACAAAACCAACCTTTTATCCAATTTGCCACATTACTCTGAATCCCATGGGCTTTTACTTTCCTGACCAATTTGCCATGTGTGACTTATAGAATATCTTGGGATTTTCCCTACTTTTACCAGCCAGAGCTTTCTCATATCCCCTCTTTGCTCTCCTAATTGCTTTCTTAAGCTCCACCCTGCACTGTCTGTACTCCACTAATACCTCCGCTGATTTGCTTCCCTTGTACCTGCTAAAAGCCTCTCTTTTCCTTCTCATTGTAACCGGAATATCTCTGGTCATCCGTGGTTCTCTGGGCTTGTTACTCTCTCCTATCATCTGAGAGGGAACATGTTGATCCTGTACCCTTCCCATTTCCTTTTTGAACATCCCCACTGTTCCTCTGTAGATTTCCCCACAAGTAACTGTTCCAGTCCAACCCCAGCCGTGTATTCACTATACCCCCTGACCTTCCACTCTCCGATGCTGAACGTTCAGTGCTCAGCAAAGGACTTAGTTTCATACCCTTACGCCCTCACCTCAATGAATTTCGGGCTCGGCATGATACTGAACTCTTCTTCCGCCGTCTTCGTCTCCGGGCTCACTTCTTTGGGCAGGAGTCCTCTCCCAGTTCAACGGATCCTTTTACCCATCTCCAATATTCTCCCTCCACCTGGACCCCTCCCTCTGGATTCTTACCTTCTCTCGATCTTTTCATTGAGAACTGTCGGCGCGACATTAGTCGTCTCAATTTCTCTGCTCCTCTCACCCATTCTAACCTGTCTCTCTCTGAACTTACTGCACTCCATTCTCTCAGGTCCAACCCTGACATTGTCATCAAACCCGCTGACAAGGGTGGTGCTGTTGTTGTCTGGCGCACTGACCTCTACCTCGCGGAGGCTGAGCGTCAACTCGCAGACACTTCCTCCTACCTCTCCCAGGACCATGACCCCACCACTGAACATCAAGCCACTGTTTCCAGGACTGTCACTGACCTCATCTCCTCTGGGGATCTCCCTCCCACAGCTTCCAACCTGATAGTCGCCCAACCTCGGACAGCCCGCTTCTATCTCCTACCCAAAATCCACAAACAGAACTGCCCCGGTAGACCGATCGTCTCAGCTTGCTCCTGCCCCACAGAACTCATTTCTCATTATCTTGACTCCCTTCTCTCTCCCCTTGTCCAGTCCCTTCCCACCTACATCCGTGATTCCTCTGACACCTTACGTCACATCAACAATTTCCAGTTCCCTGGCCCCTACCGCTTCCTCTTCATCATGGACGTCCAATCCCTCTACACCTCCATCCCCCACCAGGATGGTCTGAGGGCCCTCAGCTTCTTCCTCGAACAGAGGCCCGAACAATCCCCATCCACCACTACTCTCCTCCGTCTGGCTGAACTTGTTCTCACGCTGAACAATTTCTCCTTCAACTCCTCTCACTTCCTCCAAATAAAAGGTGTGGATATGGGTACCCGCATGGGCCCCAGCTATGCCTGTCTCTTTATGGGGTATGTGGAACATTCCTTGTTGCAGTCCTACTCCGGCCCCCTTCCACAACTCTTTCTCCGGTACATCGATGATTACTTCGGTGCCGCTTCATGCTCTCGTCAGGACTTGGAAAAATTTATTAATTTTGCTTCCAATCTCCATCCCTCCATCATTTTCACGTGGTCCATCTCTGACACTTCCCTTCCCTTCCTTGACCTCTCTGTCTCAATCTCTGGTGATAGACTGTCCACCAATATCCATTACAAACGCACCGACTCCCACAGCTATCTCGACTACAGCTCCTCACACCCCGCTTCCTGTAAGGACTCCATCCCATTCTCTCAGTTCCTTCGCCTCCGTCACATCTGTTCCGATGATGCTACATTCAAAAACAGTTCCTCTGACATGTCCTCCTTCTTCCTTAACCGAGGTTTTCCACCCACGGTCGTTGACAGGGCCCTCAACCGTGTCCGGCCCATCTCCCGCGCATCCGCCCTCACGCCTTCTCCTCCCTCCCAGAAACATGATAGGGTCCCCCTTGTCCTCACTTATCACCCCACCAGCCTCCGCATTCAAAGGATCATCCTCCGTCATTTCCGCCAACTCCAGCATGATGCCACCACCAAACACATCTTCCCTTCACCCCCCTTATCGGCATTCCGTAGGGATCGCTCCCTCCGGTACACCCTGGTCCACTCCTCCATCACCCCCTACTCCTCAACCCCCTCCTATGGCACAACTCCATGCCCACGCAAAAGATGCAACACCTGCCCCTTCACTTCCTCTCTCCTCACCGTCCAAGAACCCAAACACTCCTTTCAAGTGAAGCAGCATTTCACTTGCATTTCCCCCAACTTAGTCTACTGCATTCGTTGCTCCCAATGTGGTCTCCTCTACATTGGAGAGACCAAACGTAAACTGGGCGACCGCTTTGCAGAACACCTGCGGTCTGTCCGCAAGAATGACCCAAACCTCCCTGTCGCTTGCCATTTTAACACTCCACCCTGCTCTCTTGCCCACATGTCTGTCCTTGGCTTGCTGCATTGTTCCAGTGAAGCCCACGCAAACTGGAGGAACAACACCTCATCTCCGACTAGGGACTTTACAGCCTTCCTGGACTGAATATTGAATTCAACAACTTTAGGTCGTGAGCTCCCTCCCCCATCCCCACCCCCTTTCTGTTTCCCCATTCCTTTTTTTTTTCCAATAAATTATAAAGATTTTCCTTTTCCCACCTATTTCCATTATAAAAAAAAACCCACTAGAGCTATACCTTGAGTGCCCTACCATCCATTCTTAATTAGCACATTCGTTTAGATAATATCACCAACTTTAACTTTAACACCTATGTGTTCTATTGTACTATTGTCGTTGACATCTTTTGATGATCTGCTTCTATCACTGCTTGTTTGTCCCTAGAACCACACCTCCCCCCCTCCACCTCTCTGTCTCTCTATCTCTCCGCCCCCCACACACACACCTTAAACCAGCTTATATTTCAGCTCTTTCCTGGACTCGAACTCAAGTTCTGTCGAAGGGTCATGAGGACTCGAAACGTCAACTCTTTTCTTCTCCGCCGATGCTGCCAGACCTGCTGAGTTTTTCCAGGTAATTCTGTTTTTGTTTTGGATTTCCAGCATCCGCAGTTTTTTTGTTTTTATCTACCTTGGCCGGATCCTGCCTTATTTTACCAAAATCCACTCTCCCCCAATCCAAAACATTTTTTTCCAACTTGTCGATTTCTTTCTCCGTAACAAACTTAAGCTGTACCATGTTGTGGTCGCTATCACTAAAGTGCTCACCCACCACCACCTCATCCCCACCTGTCCGGCTTCATTCCCCAGAATTAGGTCCAGGACTGCACCGTCCCTTGTTGGACCCTCTACATATTGACCGAAAAAGTTCTCCTGTACACATTTCAAGAAATCCACTCCATTCAAGCCCTTAACACTATGTCAATCCCAGTTAATGTTGGAAAGTTGAAATCACCTAATATAATTACCCTCATCACTATTTTTACACACCTCCACAAATTGTGCACATATTTGCTCCTCAATTTCCCACTGACTATCTGGGGGTCTATAATAAACACCTAATAATGTGGTTGCCCCTTTTTTATTCCTAAACTCTACCCACAAAGCTTCATTCGATGCCCCCTTCAAGATATCATCTCTCCTTACTGCAGTAACTGACTCCTTAACTAAATATGCAACGCCTCCTCCTCTTTTACCCCCTCCCCTGTCTCGCCTGAAGATTCTATATCCCGGAATGTTGAGCTGCCAATCCTGCCCTTCCCTCAACCACATCTCAGTAATGGCTACTATATCACAATTCCACATGTCAATCCTCACCTCTAACTCATCTGTTTTACCTGTAACACTCATGGCATTAAAATGGAGGCCATCCAGCCTTGCCTTACTCCCTTGAAACTTAATGCAGCTGTACTCCCTCTGACTTGATTGTTTTACTGTATTATAATGTGTCCCTAACCTGCTAACATTCTGTGTCAACCCCCCCCACACACCCCAACCCTCACCGAATCAGTTTAATCTCCTCCCAACAGCACTGGCAAACCTGCCCGCAAGGATGTTAGTCCCGCTCTGGTTCAGATGTAGACCATCCCGCTTGTACAGGTCCCACCTTCCCCAGAAATGGTCCCAGTGATCCAGGAATCTAAAACTCTCCATCCTGCATCAACTCTTAAGCCACGTGTTCATCTGTGCTATTCTCCTATTTGTGAGCTCGCTAGCACGTGGCACTGGGAGTAATCCAGAGATTACAACCCGAGAGGTCTTGCTTTTTAGTCTACTGCCTAACTCCCTGAATTCTTGATGCAAGACCTCATCCCTCTTTCTACCTATGTCACTGGTACCAACATGTACCATGACCTCTGCCTTATCACCCTCCCCCTTCAGGATGCCCTGCAGCCATTCAGTGACATCCCGGACCCTGGCACCAGGGAGGCAACATACCTGGAGTCACGTTGACAGTCACAGTAACGTCTATCTGTTCCCCTGACTATAGAATCCCCTATTACTATTGCTCTTCCTCTCTTCCTCCCCTCCTGTACAGACAGGCTGCTTGAGGTGCCAGAAGCTTGGCTCTGTCCGCACTCCCTGGAGAAACCAGTGCCCTCATCAGCCTCCAAAACGGAATACCGATTTGTGAGCAGGACCCCAGGGGACTCCTGAACTACCTGCCTGTTTCTCTTGGACTGCCTGGTGGTCACCCATTCCCTTCCTTCCTCAAGGCCCTTCAGTTGGGGTGTGACCATCTCTCTAAACGTGCTACCCACGATGCTCTCAGACACACGGATGCTCCACAGTGTCCCCAGCTGCTGTTCCAGCTCTGAAACCCGAGCTTCCAGGAGCTGCAGCTGGAGACACTTCCTGCACACATGCTGGTCCCGGGCACTGGAAATGTTCCCGGCTTCCCACATGGAGCACGAGGAGCACACCATGGCTTTGAGCTCTCCTGCCATGACTTATCCCTTTATATTAAACCTTTTAAGTCAATTACTCTGGGGCCCTTCTTTCCTGATCCTCATTACTGTACAATATACAAACTGTAAACCACAAAAAGCTTAAACTATAAGTTATTTGTGGAAGAGACAAAAACTAGGGACTATATGTGGGGTCAAGGGTTATGGGGGACAGGCAAGAAAGTGGAGTTAAAGCCACAATCAGATCAGCCATGATCTTATTGAATGCAGGCTCAAGGGGTCATTTTGCCTCCTCCTCCTATTTCTTATGTTCTTTGTTTTTATTTTTTTATTAAACGTTCGATTCACTGAGGTGATGTTCGCCCCCAACAGCTGAAATGTTGGGCCCTGTCTCCACATGGGCCGGGGAAACCTGACCTGAATTTACACCTGTCAACCTGTTTATTTGGCTCAGATCTTGGTTTCCACCCTCACCTGGGAGGAAGTCCCTCCTCCAAAAGCTGATGACCACTGCTGGGTTGGTGAGGAGGGGTGGGTGGTGAGGGGGGTGGGGGTGGGGGCATGCCTTTGATGGGCACCAAGTGCTCAAACAGGGGCAAACCCCCAGCCTGCTGTTAACACCACATGGACTGAACATCTACCTCCGTTGGTAAAACACTAACAGCGGGTGGGAGGAGGCTGTTAATTGACTACCTAATAGCCTCAATAGGAAGGTGGACTGCCTGACACTGACACTTAACCCACCACTGGTTCCAGCACTCCATGCCAATGCCACCCAATTCTATGCCACCACTCCCCCACTTGCCAGCCCCTGCTCGCAACATGGTGGGGGAGAGCAGTAAAATTCCAGCCATAGTTACTGAAAAAACCCAATAAGGAATTTGGGAGAAACTTCTTTACTGAGAGAGTGGTTAGAATGTGGAGCTCACTGCCACATGGAGTAGTTGGGATCAATAACATAGATTTAAGGGGAAGCTGGGTAAGAGTATGAGGGAGAGAGAACTCGAGTGATATGTTGATAGGGTGAATGAAGTCAGGAGGGAGAAGGTTTGTGTGGGACACTGAGATAGACCTATTGGTGAGTGGCCTGTTTATGCTCTGTAATTTCATGTCAATCTGTAAGACATGGCAGGGTGTAAGTGTATCATATACTATTAGCACTATACACTATAAACTTATACACTATAAAGCTATATGCCATAAACCTATACAATATAACCCTACACATCCTATACATTGACCCTATTGACACAACAGCAAATTTGTCTTATAAAAAAGCAAGTAACATCAACAAAATTTATTAACATCCAAAGCCTGACTGGTAATGTTGCACAAATAGAACCGATTTGGATTGTTTCAAGAATAGTTATTGTTACATCAGTAAGATTGAGACTATTGGAATTAATTATGAAGACGACAAGCAAGTGGCTCATTGCACGAGTAATGTTGACATTTCACAAAGCACCCACTGTACTTGCAACTCACAATCATCAGGTGCACAGTTCCAAGTACATCTTTTAGCACATTTTCTAATGAGTGCTGGCAACTGCTGCCTGATATTTCACATGTGTGAAGTGTCAGTGCTGCAGGAACGGAGGGTAACATTCTCAGAACACAAGAAACCTCTAGATTTTTTTCATAGCGCAGGATTTTCGGTTCGGTGTGTGGATGCATTGCCGACATGCCCAAGCGTGAAATAGCGTACGATGACATTGGGCGAGCATCCCAAAGTCATCACTCACTTGCGGGACATTTCAGTCAACAAACACACGTGAGAGTCGGCAGCCAACCCACCAACAATTGAGAGGCCTATTGAGGCCATTAATCAATTCATCAACCTGTATTTTTCGCTGCCCATTCAACATTCCAGTTGGTGGGTGTTTGGATTTTTTAGGAAACCTCATCCATGGGCAGGATGACATTTTCGTAATTAAATTTTAAAAATCTTGGGGGCAGAATTTTTCAAATATACATGTTAAGGTGAGTGGGTCCACTGTGTGTACATTCTTTTTGGATTTTTAAAAACTTTATTCATTGGTTTAATGTTCTTCAGCTCCCTGAGGCAGCTCCTTGCCTTCAGGGAGCTTCCAGTGTGCGCTCCCCTGGGCATAGGGAGGTGTTTGTGCTCACACTCCTCCCGCCCCCACCCCAGTAGCACTGAGCTTCTCAGTGCACCTTTCAGGCTGTTAATTAGCCAGCCAGCATGAAATCGCGGTCAGGGGCTGATCGCGGGCAGTGAGCTGTTTCCTGGACACTCATGGGCCCACCTGCCGTGCCCACTCCATGACCTGAAAATCCTGCCCATAGCATCAACCCAATAACTCCAATTATAATTATAAGGAAATGGGGAGGGTACAGGCTCAACATGTTCCCTGCAGGGTGATAGGAAGGAGAAACAAGCCCAGAGAACCATGGATGACCAGAGATATTCAGGTTACGATGAGAAGGAAAAGAGAGGCTTTTAGCAGGTACAAGGGAAGCAAAGCAGCAGAGGCATTAGTGGAGTACAGACAGTGCAGGGTGGAGCTTAAGAAAGCAATTAGAATAAAGAGGGGATATGAGTAGGGAAAAGTAGGGAAAATCCCAAGATATTCTATAAGTATATCAATGGGAAGAGGATAACCAGGGAAAGAGTAGGGCCCATAAGGGACCAAGGGGGCAATCTATGGGTGGAGCATGAGGACATCGGTAGAGTGTTGAACGAATACTTCACATCCATCTTCACCCAAGAGAATGAGGATGAAAGTATCGAACTCGGGGAGAGAGACTGCGAGGTTCTTGAGCAAATTGATATAGGGAGTGACAGGGTATTGGAGGTGTTGGCAGGCTTAAAATTGGACAAAGTTCCAGGTCCTGATGATTTGTGACCCAGATTGCTGAGGGAGGCAAAGGAGGAGATCGCAGGGGCTCTGACCCGAATTTTTAATTCTTCTCTGGCCACAGGGAGGTGCCAGAGGACTGGAGAACATCTAATGTGGTTCCGCTATTTAAGAAGGGTTGTAGAGAGAAGCCAGGGAACTACAGACCAGTGAGTCTCACGTCAGTGGTAGAGAAACTATTCGAGAAAATTCTGAAGGAGAGAATCTACCTCCACTTGGAGAGGCAAGGTTTGATCAGGGATAGTCAGCATGGCTTTGTCAGAGGAAGATATGGACTGGATTGTCAAATGGGCAGATAAGTGGCAGATGCACTTTAATCCTGAAAAGTGTGAGGTGATACACTTTGGAAGGAGTAATTTGACAAGGAAGTATTCAATGATCAGCATGACACTAGGAAGTTCTGAGGAACAAAGGGACCTTGGCATGTGTGTCCACAGATGTTTGGAGGCGGAGGGGCATAATAGTGGGGTGGTGAAAAAGGCATATGGGATACTTGCCTTTGTCAATCAAGGCATAGATTACAAAAGTAGGGAGGTCATGTTGGAGTTGTATAGAACCTTGGTGAGGCCACAGCTGGAGTACCGTGTGCAGTTCTGGTCGCCACATTATAGGAAGGATGTGATTGCACTGGAAGGGGTGCAGAGGAGATTCACCAGGATGTTGCCTGGGATGAAACATTTAAGTTATGAAGAGAGGTTGGATAGTCTTGGGTTGTTTTTGTTGGAGCAGAGAAGACTAAGGGGTGACCTGATCAAGGTGTACAAGATTATGAGGGGCATGGACAGGGTGGATAGGGAGCAGCTGTTCCCCTTAGTTGAAGGGTCATTCACGAGGGGACACAAGTTCAAGGTGAGGGGCAGGAGGTTTAGGGGGGATGTGAGGAAAAACTTATTTACCCAGAGGGTGGTGAGGGTCTGGAATGCGCTGCCTGGGAGGGTGGTAGAGGCGGGTTGCCTCACATCCTTTAAAAAGTACCTGGATGAGCACTTGGCACATCATAACATTCAAGGCTATGGGCCAAGGCTGGTAAATGGGGTTAGGTAGGTAGGTCAGGTGTTTCTCACGTGTCGGTGCAGACTCGATGGGCCGAAGGGATCTTCTGCACTGTGAGATTCTGTGATTCTGTGATAGCCTGGAGCAGGAGTACATGGTGTGAGGAGATCTGCAGACATTAACTCATCTGGCTCCTTGCAGCTGGAGGCTCAGGAGGCTTTAACTAAGGACAGGAGTGAGATTTTCCACCACCAAGGTCAGGGTGGGGCACTCTGCTAGCATGTGTCTCCATTTGTCATGGCGCTGAGGTGATGACAGCTGCAGAGGGGGAGAGGTGCTAGTTTATGTCTGAGATTTATTTGTGGGGGCCTGGATAAGCATTCCACCTCTCCCTGGCCCACAAGGAAGCCTTCAAAAAGATAAATCTTACCTCGGTCTCTTCTGGTTATGGCCCTGCTGCTGCCGGTTCTTCCTGGTGGGTCTGGTACTGGGTGGGGTTTCCTCGAGCTTCAGTTAAAATCTCACGCAGGCCGAGATGATGTCATTGGAGCACAACTTTGACATTGTAATTCAATTCCTGCGTGCTTGACGTGAGCTGTTGTCCTGAAGGTAGTACCCGCAGCAGTTAAAACATCAGCCAGTGTAAATGGTTCAGGAGTTCCTAAACTTGATGTTAAACCCTTACATGCACCGTTCCTGCTGAGTCAGACAGCATTAACATCCAGTAAAGGAATTCAGTAAATCCTAGAACCCCACTTGTGACCATGCCTGTGATTAAATTACTGAGCTATTGCATTTTTTTCTGCACTTACCCATTTCATTTGGTTTCTCTATGCCGGTGGTCAGTCCAGCTGAAGCGGTGTTTGTGTTAATGCAGAGAGAACTGAAGTGACTCTCAGTAACCGTGTTGTGAAGTTTAAATGTGGTCTCCCAAATAAGGACTAGCATGGAGAGCCCGTACCCCTGCCCAAAATAGACATGGTTTACAGTAACCCAATCTGTTAGTTTGATATGACCCTTTACAGCTGGTAATCCCTTCAAATGTCCACTGCTAAAATTCTACTGTAGAGTTTTACATTATGGCTCTTGAAGTAAATTATTTTATGTAACATAAATTTTAAAACCCACAAAACTACTTAATGGTATCCGTACATTATAATCATTGGTCCTTTAAGAGTTGTAGAACTTCCATTTTTTTATTTAATTATGGCAACAAGTGATTCCACTTTATGAATCATTTAAATTAAAGTGAGCAACAAAATTCTCCAACAAAAATACCAAGTTAAAATTAAAGGCTGTTCCTGAATTTCTGAAAGGCTGGAAAATCCTGAGGAGCTGATTTCAGGTGTGGGCAATGAGCTCGCTTCCCTCATTCACACCCACTGATAAGTGCAAGTTGCCATGTATCATTTTTCAGTTCTGCACTCAGGGTTTAATACACAATGGATATTTTCTTTAAACTCAAGTCAGGTCAGCAGCTGTGTGCTGGTGTTCAGCATTAGCACCAGGATCTCGCGGTCTCAGTTTCTGATCTCATTTGTGTCAAATTGGAATTACTGAGTAGGAGCTGCTGTTTCTCCCAACAGAGTGTCACCCTGGCTGTGTCAGGCTCCGTAGCTCCTCTTTGTGATCCAGTCGCTAGAGCATTACTGTGTGTCTGGCATCCTCCTTTGCACCCATCGTCTCAGTTACAAAACTTAAAAATTACAACTACATGGACAAGGAGGGAGTGCTTTTTTGTTATTTATTTACTTTAAAAATAATGGTTCGTGGTCAGATGTGCAGATCATTTCCAGCACAATTGTTAATCATTCTAAGAATGTTGAAAATATCCTTTATCAATTAACTTTCACTGTTATTTACTATGAAAGATACCTTTTACCTGCTACCTTGTCTCAATGCTCCCAATGACCAGACCAAGTGATTTGTTGAGCTAAGCTATACATAATTGGTCAACTTGATTCAGAATCTAACGTTTTCACTTCCTTTTGCAAAATTGCTGTATTTAGGCAGTAAAGCACAGGATGGATGGTAAATGTAAATATTTACCCAATTTATCACATGATCTCAAACTTGCCCTAACTCCCAATAGGAAGTCAGCACTTTATTAATTGTATAGTTATCAAATATAGCTCAAATATTCTGAGCTGTGACTCAGGTTTTGAGATATAATGTCCTCCTCTTTTTAAAAATCTTATCTTCCATTTCTTCCCTTTGGGTGCGTCTCAGCCACTGCCTGATCTAGTCTGCCCACCTGCCCCCGACAAGACCCTGGACTCACCTGGGTTTGGGGGTATCCATGGTCCTTCTTCCTCCTGGGCCCTCCTGCAATACCGGCAGTGGCCACTGATCCTGGCGTGACACAGAGCTGCTGGCTTCCGATTGGCCCACAGCTCGATGAGGCAGGACTACCTCCTGGAAATAGATGGAAGCCCCGCCTCATGCTAACTAAAGGGCCGCCAGCCAAAAACCTAAAGCAGGGCAAAGCGGCCCAGCAGGGGTGAGCTAACCTCCGAGATTTACACCGTGGTGCAGGGAGCCCAGCCTCAATCTATAATCCACTCTGCCAATAGGCACACCTTACCGCTACAGCTTTGCTTGAATTTATCAAACTACTGATGAATAAGTAACATTAATGAAACAGCAGAGTGTGGTTCTTGTTTGCATATTATCGCTACTCATTCCGTAAGAACTTTCTCAAGGAATATGGTGAAAGACAGCAGTACTCCGCCAACAGCAATGAAATAAATAACCAATTAAAGTATATTAGTTGGTGATTGGGGAGATAAATATTGGCAAGGAGAGTGGACGAACTCCTTCAAATAGTATTATGGAATCTTTTACCCCTACCTGAGAGAGCAGCTGGGTGAGCCCAGTTTACTGTCACCTCCTAAAGTCCCAGCTGAGATTATGTGCTCAAGTCCTGAAATGGGGTTTAAGTCCGTGATATTCTGACATGAAGGTGAGTGTGTCGCTGCTGAGCTGAGACTGACACATTTCGCTGTGTGTTTGCCCTTTCTAGATGCTGACAGCCCTGCTGTGTGTTTTCATCTTTTAATTCAGGGGAATAACTTTTGCTGCATTCGTTATATTTAACAAGTAATAAGAGGTTCAGTATAACATTGGAACCATCACATCATACACCCCAGATTTTCAACATTTGCAGTTTTCCCTTCTAATTCTATCGATAAACGAGCTTGTGCCTCACTCTTAAATAGCCACAGATAAAAGCTGCCTATCCAGCCTGCAGTTAATTATTACAAATATGTCCACAGGATGGCAGCTCAGTACAGTCATTTCAACTACTTACAGGTGTAAAAAGAATCTTAAACCTACAGCAATTTCAGTTTTAGTTAAAATGAAAAATAAAAAAATGGTCGGTTGGTGTATTTTGTCAATGCACCCGATTTGTTTATTGTCATTTTGTAAATGATAATAAACTGCTGGATATAGATAGTTATATACATTGTAGAATTCTATCATTAGCAGAATAATGATTAAAGATTTCATCAAAAATTGGACAGAAGCAAAACACCATTAAGAAATTCTGAACTCAATGTAAAAGTTGCAGAATTTAACTGACTCGGTCACTTACTGATCCTGAAAATAACCTACATTTATCTTGACTCTTGACTTTGCCAGTCTGACATCAAACCACAACTTTCTCCAAACACTAATACAGCTGAAGCTGCACCTGTTTGATTTCCTATTGTCGGCAATATTTCTTATTGTTCACTCTTTTACACAAGTGGTACTCCATTTATTTCAAGCAATGAAATGTCACATGAATGTATTAACAGTTCATCTGCTCATTTCTAAAGGCAATGGTAATTTTTACACCATTAAATGCTCATCGCCCTCTTGTGGCTGAGTTCCCATTCCTCTCTGGGCGACCACCTTGGATTGGAATTATTTTTTATTCTTTCACAAGGATGTGGGCTTCGCTGGCTGGGCCAGAATTTATTGCCCATCCCTGGTTGCCCTTGAGAAGGTGGTGGTGAGCTGCCTTTTAGAACCACTGCAATCCATGTGGTGTAGGTACAACCATAGTGCTGTTAGGGAGGGAGTTCCAGGATTTTGACCCAGTGACAGTGAAGGAACGGTGATATATTTCCAAGTCAGGATGGAGAGTGACTTGGAGGGGAACTTCCAGGTGGTGGTGTTCCCATCTATCTGCTGCTCTTGTCCTTTTAGATAGTAGCGATCGTGAGTTTGGAAGGTGCTGTCTAAGGAGTCTTGGTGAATTCCTGCAGTGCATCTTGTAGATGGTACACCCTGCTGCTACTGTGCATCGGTGGTGGAGGGAGTGAATGTTCGTGGATGGGGTGCCAATCAAGCGGCTGCTTTGTCCTGAATGGTGTCAAGCTTCTTGAGTGTTTTGGGAGCTGCACTCATCCAGGCAAGTGGGAAGTATTTCATCACACTCCTGACTTGTGCCTTGTAGATGGTGGACAGGCTTTGGGGAGTCAGGAGGTGAGTTACTCATCACAGGATTCCCAACCTCTGACCTGCTCTTGTAGCCACAGTATTTATGTGGCTAGTCCAGTTCAGTTTCTGGTCAATGGTAACCCCCAGGATGTTGATAGTGGGGGATCCTGATGGTAATGCCATTGAATGTCAATGGATGATGGTTGGATTCTCTCTTGTTGGAGATGGTCATTGCCTGGCACTTGTGTGGCATGAATGTTACTTGCCACTTGTCAGCCCAAGCCTGGATATTGTCCAGGTCTTGCTGCATTTGGACATGGACTGCTTCAGTATCTGAGGAGTCACGAATGATGCTGAACATTGTGCAATCATCAGTGAACATCCCACTTCTGACCTTATGTTGGAAGGAAGGTCATTGATGAAGCAGGTGAAGATGGTTGGGCTTAGGACACTACACTGAGGAACTCCTGCAGTGATGTTCTGGAGATTAGATGACTGATCTCCAGTAAATACAACCATCTTCCTTTGTGCTGGGTATGACTCCAACCAGCGGAGAGTTTTCCCCCTGATTCCCATTGGCTCCAGTTTTGCTAGGGCTCCTTGATACCACACTCGATCAAATGTTGCCTTGATGTCAAGGACAGTCACTCTCAGCTCACCTCTGGAGTTCAGCTCTTTTGACCATGTTTGAACCAAGGCTGCAATGAGGTCAGGAGCTGAATGGCCCTGGCAAAACCCAAACTGGGCGTCAATGAGCAGGTTATTGCTAAGCAAGTGCCACTTGATAGCACTGTTGATGATCCCTTCCATCACTTTACTGATGATGGAGAGTAGACTGATGGGGCTCCAGCAACCTTGCCTTTGACTAACCCTGGACACACCCAGGCACAGCTTCCCTTTACCCAGAGTAGACACATAAACACAGAAATATTAAACTATACTCATATCATCACATGGACAGGTTAGGCTTGTAGCCACTGGAATTTAGAACAGTAAGAGTTGATTGAAACCTTTAAGATTCTGAGAGATCTTGACAGGGTGGATGTGGAGAGGATGCTTCCTCTTGTGGAAGAATCTAGAACTAGGGGTCACGGTTTAAAAATAAGGGGTCGCTCATTTAAGACAGAGATGAGGAGAAATTTTTCTCTCAGAGGATTGAGTTTTTGGAACACTTCAAAAGGTGGTGGAAGCAGAGTCTTTGAATATTTTTAAGGTAGAGCTAGATAGATTCTTGATAACCAAGGGGGTGACAGGTTATCTGGGGTAGGCAGGTATGTAGAGTGGAGGTTACAATCAGATCAGCCATGATCTTATTGAGTGGCGGAGCAGGTTCGAGGGGCCGAATGGCCTAACCTGCATATATTGTGGTTGCATTAAAAATCTGTGTTTTTATTAAATTCCCTAGATTCTGGAGAGGTTCTATCAGATTGGGAAATAGTGAAAGTGATGCCTCTATTCAAGATAGGGAGGGCAACAGAAAGCAGCAAACTACAGGCCAGTTAGCTTAACATCTGTCGTAGGAAATTGCCGGAATCTATTATTAAGGAGGTTATTGCAGAGCACTTAGAAAATCTCAATATAATCAGGCAGAGTCAACATGGTTTTGTTAAAGGGAAATCATGTTTGACTAACTTATTAGAGTTCTTTGAGTAAGTAACAAGCAACGTGATAAGGGGAATCTGGAGATGTGCTGTACTTAGATTTCCAGAAGGCATTTGGCAAGGTGCTGAGTCAAAAGTCACTATGCAAAATAAGAACTAATGGTGTAGGTGGTAACATATTAACATGAATAGGGGATTGGTTAGAGGATTTGGGTGTCCTGGTAAATAAATGACAAAAAGTTAGTGTGCAGTTACAGCAAGTGATTAGAAAGGCAATGGTGATAATTACAAGGGGAATGGAATATAAAAGTAGGGACCTTTCCTACAACTGCACCTGCTTGTGGTGAGACCACATCTGGAGTACTGTGTACAGTTTTGGTCTCCTTATTTAAGAAACAATATAAATGCAATAGGAACAGTTCAGAGAAGGTTCACTCGACTGATTCCTGGGATGTGGGTTATGAGGAAAGGTCGGACAGGTTGGACCTGTATCTATTGGAGTTAGAAGAATGAGAGGTGATCTTATTGAAACATATAAGATCCTGAGGGGACTGGACAGGGCGGATGCTGAAAGGATGTTTCCCCTCATGGGAGAGACTGGAACTAGGGACACGGTCAAAATTAAGGGGTCTCCCATTTAAGATGAAGGTGAGGAAAAAATGTTTTTCTCAGAGGGCTCTGAATCTGTGGAAGTCTTTTCTCCAGAGAGCGGTGGAGGCAGGGTCATTGAATATTTTAAGGCTGAACTGGATAGGTTCTTGATTGACAAGGGAGTCAAAGTGTATAGGGGGTAGGAAGGAAAGTGGAGTTGGGGCCACTGTAGGAATTCACCAAGGCTCCTTAGACAGCACCTTCCAAACCCACAATCACTACCATCTAGAAGGACAAGGGCAGCAGATCGATGGGAACACCACCAGCTGGAAGTTCCCCTCCAAGTCACTCACCATCTTGACTTGGAAATATATCAGCCATTCCTTCACTGTCACTGGGTCAAAATCCCAGAACTCCATCCCCAACAGCACTGTGGGTGTACCTAAACCACATGGACTGCAGCGGTTCAAGAAGGCAGCTCACCACAACTTTCTCAAGGGCAATTAAGGATGGGCAATAAATGCTGGGCTAGCAAGTGATGAATGAATTAAAAAATCAGCCATGATTTTATTGAAGGTGGAGCAGTCTTGAGAGGCCAAATTTCCTACTCCTGTTCTTAATTCGTATCTTCATCTGTTGTTCATATGAAATTGTTATTCAATTTATGTGTCAACATAAAATTAAACACAGCCTACTGATGCTAAGTTTTGTTTTCAAAACAAATCGCCGATTATATAATCATATAATATAAAAATAGGTCTTCATTACAGGTAGTATCAAAAAAACCTTAAGATCTTTATCAGTAGATGAGTGCAGGCACCACCTTGAGCTTGTGTTATTTGTCATCCTGTCTTTTAAGGGAAGATTCCAATGGAGCATGTAGTAGATAAATTAGAGTCCACAATCATTTAGCCCCCACCCCCATCCCCAACCCCCTCACCAACTTCCTGCAGCAGCATCTGAAACATTGGTGCTACCTCCCCCTCACTGAAAGCACAGAGCACAGTATCGGAGGGCCTGAGGGATAGGCTTCAGAGAGTCATGGTTTCTGGCATACAGAGAGACATGCATTCCAGCATTCAGAGAGCAATGCATTCTGCCATTCAGAGAGCAATGTGTTCTGCCATTCAGAAAGCAATGTGTTCTGCCATTCAGAGAGCAATGCGTTCCAGCGTTCAGACACTTGCAGTCAGCCAATTGCATAAATTACTCCCTTGGAAGTTTCAGTTTCTGGTTGGAATCATTAATCTGTCATTCCACTGATCAGTTGTCATTTTGATCCTTGGTCCAATAGCTGTGAAACTGCTGATTTTCAGGATAATAACACATCTGTTATAACTTTTCAGAGAGTTTCTGAAAGGGTGCGGATAATGCAGGACCAGGGTCTTCAAGCAGTTACATAAGGGAGCATGCAAGGACCATAACATGAATGAATGGCTGTGGATGACTGATGGGCTGTGGTGCATTAAGCAGGATGAGAGTTTGGTGCGTGGGAAATGTCCTTTGAAGATGTTGTAAGGGTTTGTTC
The DNA here is from genome assembly GCF_017639515.1 of Carcharodon carcharias. Taxonomy (NCBI): domain Eukaryota; kingdom Metazoa; phylum Chordata; class Chondrichthyes; order Lamniformes; family Lamnidae; genus Carcharodon; species Carcharodon carcharias. The sequence continues at coordinate 1,212,721 of NC_054476.1, read as the reverse complement.
AGTAGGTCTAACAAAGTCTTGTAACGTTGAACAGCAACTGTTTATAGGTAAACATAACTATATATATATGTACAAAGTATAGCCCAGACTTGGAGCTTTCTCCATGTTTACTTCTGCACAAGTCTGTAGATCATGTCTGCTCCATGTCCTAACCTGTCTGGTCTGTGTGCAGATCTCTTGTCATGTGACTCTTTACCTCACACTGTGGGTGGCACTGTTCTCCAGTCCTACATTAACCCTTGCCCTTATACTACACCTCCCCCCAAGTCTTTACCCAACATATTTACAGTTCATTCTTTCTTTACGTGCTACCCCTTCTCTCCCTCTCAAGCATCTGGCTTTATAAATTCAGACAGCCTGAGGCTTGACCATTTTTCCAGATCTCACTCTGGTCACATTTGCTTTGGGCAAGCTCTGTTGGCTTGGACTTAAAATTGTAGTATTCCGTGTTTCTGGCATATGGTTGTCTCCATCTGATTCGCTGATTGCGCCCCTTGGAGTTGGATTTTTCCTTGTTAATAGCCTATCTGCTTTGTTCAGGCATCATAAGCTTGTCCCCATCCTTCCGGAGGGTATGTTCACTCCGTTCCTTGATAGAGTGGACTTGGGTTTTCCTTTTCTGTGGAGTCTGCCATAATCTTCCTACAAGTTGACATTTCATAAATGGAACCTTCATTTCCACTTGTTTCACAATCTCATCCAAATATTTGTTTATTCACTTATTTTCCAAATCTTTTCCAAGCTTTTAAATCTTTTCATTCAGCCCAGTCACTACTCGGGTGAGTTCAGTTGTTTTTGTTTAAGAGTTATCTGTGGAACCCTTATACAAGCTTAACAACTTCAGCTGGGCAATCAGTTCCCTTCAGAGTCCTTCCTCCATGGTCACTGACTGCTTCTTAGACTCTTTCAATTCACTCGTTGATCCTTCATGTGTTGCTTAGAATTTTCTTTTCTGCTTTTAAAACCTGGATTTGCTGTTCCACACCTGCACATCCCATTTTTCATATTCCGCAGATTGGATCAAAGTTCAAGAATTTCATCAGTTTTGGTTGTTAATTCCACATCCAACCAACAGTCCTGATTCATCAGCAATTCCATCTCCTGTTCCAGGTTTTACAATACTTGATAGAGACTTCTGATACTTGAAGCTTATCAAGATCTAACTGAAGATCTAATTTGTTGAGTTTGTTTCTACAAGTTCATCATTTAGCATTTCAAGTCCTCTTTCAAGTATTCGACTTCCTGTGAGCGACATTCCACTGTTCTCATCAGCTCTTGGTTTTCATTAGCAAATTCATCTTTTGTATGTGAAAGTTGGTACTCTAACTGATCAGCTTTTGTATTTGAAAATTGGTACTCTACACTGATCAGCTTTTGTATGTGAAAGTTGGTACTCTACACTGATCAGCTTTTGTATGTGAAAGTTGGTACTCTACACTGATCAGCTTTTGTATGTGAAAGTTGGTACTCTACACTGATCAGCTTTTGTATGTGAAAGTTGGTACTCTACACTGATCAGCTTTTGTATGTGAAAGTTGGTACTCTACACTGATCAGCTTTTGTATGTGAAAGTTGGTGCTCTACACTGATCAGCTTTTGTATGTGAAAGTTGGTACTCTACACTGATCAGCTTTTGTATGTGAAAGTTGGTACTCTACACTGATCAGCTTATGTATGTGAAAGTTGGTACTCTACACTGATCAGCTTTTGTATGTGAAAGTTGGGTACTCTACACTGATCAGCTTTTGTATGTGAAAGTTGGTACTCTACACTGATCAGCTTTTGTATGTGAAAGTTGGTACTCTACACTGATCAGCTTTTGTATGTGAAAGTTGGTACTCTACACTGATCAGCTTTTGTATGTGAAAGTTGGTACTCTACACTGATCAGCTTTTGTATGTGAAAGTTGGTACTCTACACTGATCAGCTTTTGTATGTGAAAGTTGGTACTCTACACTGATCAGCTTTTGTATGTGAAAGTTGGTACTCTACACTGATCAGCTTTTGTATTTGAAAGTTGGTACTCTACACTGATCAGCTTTTGTATGTGAAAGTTGGTACTCTACACTGATCAGCTTTTGTATGTGAAAGTTGGTACTCTCCACTGATCAGCTTTTGTATGTGAAAGTTGGTACTCTACACTGATCAGCTTATGTATGTGAAAGTTGGTACTCTACACTGATCAGCTTTTGTATGTGAAAGTTGGGTAATCTACACTGATCAGCTTTTGTATGTGAAAGTTGGTACTCTACACTGATCAGCTTATGTATGTGAAAGTTGGGTACTCTACACTGATCAGCTTTTGTATGTGAAAGTTGGTACTCTACACTGATCAGCTTTTATATGTGAAAGTTGGTACTCTACACTGATCAGCTTTTGTATGTGAAAGTTGGTACTCTACACTGATCAGCTTTTGTATGTGAAAGTTGGTACTCTACACTGATCAGCTTTTGTATGTGAAAGTTGGTACTCTACACTGATCAGCTTTTGTATGTGAAAGTTGGGTACTCTACACTGATCAGCTTTTGTATGTGAAAGTTGGTACTCTACACTGATCAGCTTATGTATGTGAAAGTTGGTACTCTACACTGATCAGCTTTTGTATGTGAAAGTTGGGTACTCTACACTGATCAGCTTTTGTATGTGAAAGTTGGTACTCTACACTGATCAGCTTTTGTATGTGAAAGTTGGTACTCTACACTGATCAGCTTTTGTATGTGAAAGTTGGTACTCTACACTGATCAGCTTTTGTATGTGAAAGTTGGGTACTCTACACTGATCAGCTTTTGTATGTGAAAGTTGGTACTCTACACTGATCAACTTATGTATGTGAAAGTTGGTACTCTACACTGATCAGCTTTTGTATGTGAAAGTTGGTACTCTACACTGATCAGCTTTTGTATGTGAAAGTTGGTACTCTACACTGATCAGCTTTTGTATGTGAAAGTTGGTACTCTACACTGATCAGCTTTTGTATTTGAAAGTTGGTACTCTACACTGATCAGCTTTTGTATGTGAAAGTTGGTACTCTACACTGATCAGCTTTTGTATGTGAAAGTTGGTACTCTACACTGATCAGCTTTTGTATGTGAAAGTTGGTACTCTACACTGATCAGCTTTTGTATGTGAAAGTTGGTACTCTACACTGATCAGCTTATGTATGTGAAAGTTGGTACTCTACACTGATCAGCTTTTGTATGTGAAAGTTGGGTAATCTACACTGATCAGCTTTTGTATGTGAAAGTTGGTACTCTACACTGATCAGCTTTTGTATGTGAAAGTTGGTACTCTACACTGATCAGCTTTTATATGTGAAAGTTGGTACTCTACACTGATCAGCTTATGTATGTGAAAGTTGGTACTCTACACTGATCAGCTTTTGTATGTGAAAGTTGGGTACTCTACACTGATCAGCTTTTGTATGTGAAAGTTGGTACTCTACACTGATCAGCTTATGTATGTGAAAGTTGGTACTCTACACTGATCAGCTTTTGTATGTGAAAGTTGGTACTCTACACTGATCAGCTTATGTATGTGAAAGTTGGTACTCTACACTGATCAGCTTTTGTATGTGAAAGTTGGTACTCTACACTGATCAGCTTTTGTATGTGAAAGTTGGTACTCTACACTGATCAGCTTTTGTATGTGAAAGTTGGTACTCTACACTGATCAGCTTTTGTATGTGAAAGTTGGGTACTCTACACTGATCAGCTTTTGTATGTGAAAGTTGGTACTCTACACTGATCAGCTTTTGTATGTGAAAGTTGGTACTCTACACTGATCAGCTTTTGTATGTGAAAGTTGGTACTCTACACTGATCAGCTTTTGTATGTGAAAGTTGGTACTCTACACTGATCAGCTTTTGTATGTGAAAGTTGGTACTCTACACTGATCAGCTTTTGTATTTGAAAGTTGGTACTCTACACTGATCAGCTTTTGTATGTGAAAGTTGGTACTCTACACTGATCAGCTTTTGTATGTGAAAGTTGGTACTCTACACTGATCAGCTTTTGTATGTGAAAGTTGGTACTCTACACTGATCAGCTTTTCCTTAGCAGAGCCTAATTCCTCTGCACTATCCCTCAAGCTCACATTCTGCAATTGCACTTCTGCTAGTGGTTTCGGAGACTTTTCTCGCTCCTTTGTGAGAAATTCTACTTTCTCTTGCCATTCTAGGTTCTTGATTTTCATTTCAGCCATTTCATTTTTCAACAACTCAATGGTTCCCAGTAAGTTTGGGGTATTCAGTGCTTTTCCTTCTAGCCCCTTGATCTTCAGCTTCAGATTTTCATTTTCCAATCATGCTTCTGTGTTTTCTTTCTCCATCTGAAAAGAGCTTTGTCCTTTATTCTGGTTTCACAGTTAGCCAGGTCTATCTCTGACAAAGTCTTAAGTTGTTCCAGTTCAGTAATCATGCTACTCGTGGCTTCATTGTTCTTTGGAAACTTGGAATGTTCTACAGTTTTCCCTAAAAATCAGAGCCAGTTGGCTCAGCAATGCCACCTGCTGTCAGAATTTGGATAATGTGTTGGCATTTTCAAAAAGATCTGTTTCTAGGACTTAATGCTGCTTCTCAGCATCCTCCTTCCTCTCTGTGCTAAACACTTTGGCTCATGTACTTCATTGCACTGACCTCGCCTGCCACCTTCAAGTGTATTGGGTATTGTTTTTTTCACTCACATCGCTTTTTTAAGGGTGTCCTATCCCCCTAAACACTACATGCTCCACAACTTGAAGAATAAATACCTGTCAAAGGCTTTTTTTTGTGAGATGTGGGTGCAGAAGTGGGGATGTTCACTCATGATTGCACAAAGTTCAGCACCTTTCGTGACTCCTCAGATACTGATGCAGTCCATGTCCAAATGCAGCAAGACCTAGACAATATTCAGGCTTGGGCTGACAAGTGGCAAGTAACATTCACACCACACAATTGCCAGGCAATGACTATCCCCAACAGGAGAGAATCTAACCATTGCCCATTGAAATTCAATGGCATTACCATTGCTGAATCCTCCACTATTAACATCCTGGGGGTTACCATTGACCAGAAACTAAACTGTGGCTACAAGAGCTGGTCAAAGGCTAGGAATTGTGTGACAAGTAATTCACCTCCTGACTCACCAAAGCCTGTCCACCATCTACAAGGCACAAGTCAGGAGTGTGATGGAATACTCTCCACTTGCCTGGATGAGTGCAGCTCCCATAACACTCAAGAAGCTTGACACCATCCAGGACAATGCAGCCCGCTTGATTGGCACTACATCCACAAACGTCCACTCCCTCCACCACCGACATACAGTAGCAGCAGTGTGTACCATCTACAGGATGCACTGCAAGAACTTACCAAGGCTCCTTCAACAGCACCTTCCAAACGAATGACTTATCATCTAGGACAAGGGCAGCAGATAGATGGGAACACCATCACCTGGAAGTTCCCCTCCAAGTCACTCACCATCCTGACTTGGAAATATATTGCCGTTCCTTCACTGTCACTGGATCAAAATCCTGGAACTCCCTCCCTAACAGCACTGTGGGTGTACCTACACCACATGGACTGCAGCAGTTCAAGAAGGCAGCTCACCACCACCTTCTGAAGGGCAACTAGGGATGGGCAATAAATGCTGGCCCAGCCAGTGAAGCCCACATCCTGTGAATGAATTAAAAAGAAGTCTGGTGACAATATAATTATGCCACTCCCTCTCCTCCTCATCAAAGCTGGCTGAGAATTCATCAAAGCCTTGCATGTGGATTACTTGATCAGCAAGTTCACTGAGCAAGTATAAAACAATATTAACTTGGACTTCCTCTGATTTCCTACTTCATCCTGATGTACTCCAGTAATTTAAAATGTTTCTTCCCCAAGATGCTCTATCTTGTGTTTGGTCTGATACAATGGCCAAATCAAATTGATCTGGTCTGACTGATTTGTTATCCATGGCTGTTTTTCAGCACAGCGGAGTACAGCTTTAAATGCTGTTGTACTTTTATTGATGCCACAGCAGTAACCATTTTAAAAATTACTTCTTTCAGGTTTTGCAGGCTTCCGTGGTGATTGTGGACCCCATCTCAAAGGGATCCTTCACGGCCTGGGCCAGCATTTATTGCCCATCCCTAATTGCCCTTGAGAAGGTGGTGGTGAGCTGCCTTCTTGAACCGCTGCAGTCCATGTGGTGTAGGTACATCCACAGTGCCGTTAGGGAGGGAATTCCAGGATTTTGATCTAGCAACAGTGAAATGTAAATAATAAAAGGGTGGTAAAAGAAAGAGTAGGGCTGAATAGGGACAAAAAAAGGGTTCTTTCATGTGGAAGCAGGAGGAATAGCACAGGTGTTGAATGAGTACTTTGCATCCGTCTTTACAAAGAAAGAACTTGTTACCCAGGCCAAGGTCAGAGAGCAGGTAATTGGTACACTAGAAGAACTTAAAATCAAGAGGAAGGATGTGTTGGAAAGGCTATCGTTACTTAAAACTGATATGGTACCAGGACCAGATGAGATACATCCAAGGGTTACTGAGGGAAGTGAGAGTGGAATTTGCAGAGGCACTAGTGATAATCTTCCAGTCTTCCTTAGGCACAAGGGAGGTGCCAGTGGACTGGAGAATGTGAATGTTACACCCTTGTTCAAAAAGTGTACAAGGATAAAGCTGGCAACTACAGACCAGTCAGTTTGACTACAGTGGTAGGGAAATTTCTGGGAACTATAGTTCGAGACAAAATCAATAATCATTTTGACAAGCGCAGGATAATTAAGGAAAGCCAGCATGGATTCATCAAGGGAAAATCATGTTTAACTAACTTGCTGGAGACTTTTAAGGAGGTAACAGAGAAGGTTGATAAGGGAAATGCTGTTGATGTGGTGTATATAGGTTTTCAAAAGGCATTTGATTCAGTGCCACACAACAGACACGTGAACAAAATTCTAGGCCCTGGAATAAGTAGGCAGTTGGATGAGAAATTGATTGAGTGACAGGAAACAGAGTAGTGATAAATGGTTGTTTTTCAGATTGGAAGGAGGTTGTAGTGGAATTCCCCAGGGGTCAGTGTTGGGACCCTTGCTGTTCTTGATATATATTATTAAGCTATATTGCGGTGTGCAGGGCATGATTTCAAAATTTGCAGATAATATTAAGATTGAAAATGTTGTCAACTGTGATGAGGATAGTCTTGAACTTCAAAAGGACATAGACATGTTGGTGGATTGGGCAGACAAGTGGCAGATGAAGTTCAATGCAGAGAAGTGTGAGGTGATTCGTTTTGGCAGGAAGAATATGGAGAGACAGTATAAAATAAACGGAGAAACTCTAAAGGAGTTTGGAGAATTCTAAAGCGGGACTTCGGTGTATACATACATAGGCCATTGAAGACGGCAGGGCATGTTGAGAAAGCAGTTAATAAGCAATATAGTATCTTAGGCTTTATTAATAGGGCCATTGAGTACGAGAGTAAGGTCATGTTAAACTTGTATTAGACACTAGTTAGGCTTCATCTGGAGTACTGCGTCCAGTTCTGGGTGCCATACTTGAGGAAGGATGTGAAGGCATTGGAAAGAGTACATAGGATTTCACAAGAATGATTCCAGGGATAAAGAACTGTAGCTATGAGGATAGATTGGAGAGGTTTGGACTGTTTTCCTTGAAGAAAAGAAGGCTGAGAGGAGACTTGATAGAGGTATTCAAGATCCTGAGGGGTATGGACAGGGTAAATAGTGAGAAACTGTTCCCACTCAAGGGAGCATCAAGAACTAGAGGGCACAGATTCAAAATAATTAGCAAAAGGAGTAAATGTGATGTGAGGAAAATTTTTCTCACCCAGAGGGTGGTTGGAATCTGGAACAAACATCCTGAGAGGGTGGTGGAGGCAGATTCGATCGAGGTATTCAAAAGGGAATTGGATTGCTACCTGAAAAGAGAGAAGGTTACAGGGATAAGGCAGGGGAGTGGGACTAGGTGGAGTGCCCTTTCAGAGAGCCAGTGCAGACCCGATGGGCCAAATGGCCTCCTTCTGCACTGGAAAGATACTGTGATAGGTGTCCTGGGCAATACTTATGCCTGAATCAAGATCAGAAAACTGATTATCTGGTTATTATCAAGATGTTTTTTATAGACATTTGCTGTGTGCAAATTGACTGCCACTTTTCCTATATTACAACACTGACTACACTACAAAGTGCTTTGAGATATCTGGTGGCTATAAAAGGCACTATATAAATGCAGGTCTTGCTTTCCTCCCTCCTTCCATGACTAAGGCATCAGCGTCATGTTTGAGCACCCTCTCTCTGCCCTGGAGCTCTTTGTTTCCAATTGCAGCCGACTGAAGTTCCAGTACTCAGCAAAAGTTCCTTTCTGTCAGTACGGCTCCCCTTTAAGAGGGACAGACTGCATTTAAGAGCTAGAGATGAGCTAGAACATGTGCTAACCTCACACGCTGTTAGGCCTTGTGTTGAGTATACAACCAGCCAGCAGCACAGGTCACTCTCAGCCACACGCTACAGTCTGGCAAATGAGAAAGCAGTACAATGTTTGCATACTGCCTGCCTCAATAGGAATAATATAAGTGGATTGCGAATTACAGCCCCCATGCCCAAAAGTAGGCAGAACCATTTTTCGCCCCCGGTAATTAAGATTCTCACACTGTAATGTCCTTGCAGGTCCTTCAAGACAGCAAAGTTATTTCCCCCTCAGAATCTCAATGGCCACTCTCAATGAATATGCCTCATTAGAACAATGTTCTTCTCTTAAATGCAACAGTTGAACTGAGGGTCATAAGGCATTGCAAAGGCATTGTACTGCATCTCCCAGAAGCCATTGTCTTCCCGAAATAGAACCCCAAGGCTGCAGTCCGTCTTGATGAAAGCATCTTGACAACTCCCTACAAATTTGGCATTGGCATACAGGATTTGTTGTAGCTGTTCACTGACTATTTGAAAATTGAGGAAGTGGAATTCCTTCCTATTCAAGAAATCTTAAAAGTCCACGGTTGGAAACTGCAATACAATGTGAGCACTGTTTACTACTTCTAAACATTGACGAAACAAGAAAAGATGATAGAATGGAAAGGTCTTGTGAGTCAGCTAAGAGTCATTTGAAAATGGATGAATTCTCCAACACTTTTGAAGATGTTATTGCTGATCAACCTGTTTTATGGAAGAGTGGTTGGCATCTTGGGTGATAGTGCTAAAGTTTTCAAATGCAGATTCAAAGGAATTAGTAGCAGAAATGTTTTGCTTTTTGCTGTCTCTGACGATGACTGGCACGCGTTCCACTGCGGGAAATAATAATAGACTGACCTTACCCTCATGTGTTTCTCACTGTCCTTTGTTCTCCCTTCCTCCTTCCCCATCGAGATTATAACAAGGGAAATCCTCATCATGAAATGAATGCTGCTTGATAGATTTACAATTGATGTGGTCTTAGAACATGTTGGTGACCAGAGAGCCTCTCACCTGCCCCAAAGTAAAATAAAAATAGTCTGCAAATCTGCAGGACATCTTAGATATGGACAAAGCTCCTGTAAACGAATCACTGCAACCAGGTAGGTCAGCCCTTATGTCTTCTTTATCTACTTGTAAGGTACATCAATGAAATAATATCCACTGGAGTGATGAACTGTCTGGTATTCTGACACATTAAGTCATGCATCTCATTTGCATGTGTATACTGGTGATGGGAAAAGTAAAAGAAATGGACTGGAAATTTTACCAAAATGCAAATGAGACATAAACTTGTCAGATATGAGATCCCACCCTAAAATTCAACATTAAAAACAAAATGGATTTTTTGGTCCCATTGATCCTCATTCGTAAACTCAGCCTCCAAAAGTCTGCATCTGCAAATTGATTGTCTTCGGACCCCACCATAAACTCTGTTTCCAGGTCATTGATTTCATCCTTCACTGGACGCTACACCAGATCATTCACAACCTCAGCGTACCCTGAGCTAAGCTACTGATACTCTACCACCAAGATCACCTACGTCCAACTCTGTCATATTGCCCATCTCCAACAGCCTCAGCCAGTTGGCTGTTGAAACACTCATCCATAATTTTATTATCTCCAAATTGCCTATTCTAATGTTTTCTTGGCTGGCCTTCCACCTTCCAGCCCCCATAAATTTCAGCTCATCTAAAACTCTGCTCCTTGTATCCCTAATTTGCACCAAGTTTTGTTCACTCATTGGTCTAGAAAAGCTCCCCCGAGTTTAAAATTCTCGGCCCTTATGTTCAAATCCCTCATGACTTTGTCCTTTCTGATCTCTGTTCTCTTCACTAGGCCTAAAGTCCTTTAAAATCTCTATTTTCCTCCGAAGCTTTAAATGAATGTGTTTTACTATGTTATTGAAATACAAATTGCTGTTGTAACTTTTTGGCTGACTTCATCGTGACATGATTCCCCATAAAAATGATAATCTTCCATGTGGAATGTATTATCCAGAGGTCCAGCATCCAGCATACATAGAGTACTCGAGCTGATATCAGAAAATATACAACTTTCAAATTTTAGCTCTTCAGGAGGTTAAAGACCTCGTCTAGGGAATGAAGGCAGGAAAGCAGAGAAATTCTGCTCCCTAGCAATTCCCTCTACCTTTTGGAATGCTGGATGTCACTTAGCTATATTAAAATAATACATCATTTTAATGGTCCTTCTGGTGTCTACTACACCTAAAAATCTTCCATCATCATAGATATTTGTAGTCATACACAGCACACTTAAAAAAGCAATCTTGTTACTATGGAAGGAAAGATTTTAGATAATGTGGAGCCAATTTATTTATCACTGTTTAACCCCAGCTTGAAACCTACTGCAGAATAAACTTTACAGCAGTGCGCCAAGTCATGTTATAATTGGATCAGGATTTACATAGAACATTTTTAACATTAATCTTCCATTTTTGACTGCACCAAAAACAATTTTTATTTGTATAATCCCTTTCATGTAGAAAAATGTCCCAAGATGCTTCACAGAGAATGTACTTAGGTGAAGATAATAAAATGATGAGAAATAGGAGCAGGAGTTGACCATTTGGCCCATTGAGCTCCTCCTGTCAATAAGATGATAGAGTCTGGAGCTGGTGATAAAGATTAAGATATGGGTGAGGCCTTCAGCAGCAAATGGCCTGAGGGAAGCTGAAAAAGGCTGTCAAAGTTACAGAACATAACTAGAAATACTTTAAATGTTTTGACATGTGAAGTCCATGTACATCGCCAGGTGGCTGTGTTTATTTTCAGGTTGACAGATAAACTGGATCAAAATATCAACAGTGTGTAGGCCAAAATGTTGAGCTTTGATGCAACCATAAAAATAAGCTGTACAATAAGTGATACAAAATGGCTGTGCCCAACTGAGAATGGGCTCCCAGCCAGCCGAAAGCATTTACATTCATGGCACAGATTGGCGTGTGAGAGAGAGATAAGGATTGTTAAAATTTGGATCATCTGGAAAAGCCTGTCTGCCCCATGAACAGCAGATGAGTATTTTTGGCTGTAATTGAAGGATGAATATAATTACTAAAATATACAGGTAGGAAATCTGGAGTTGCATTTATTGTTGCTAATTAACTATAGATTGTCAGTGAATTATTTATTATTGTTGGTCCTGAGTAATGTCGCATCTAAATATTTTTTGTTGTATGCAGCCTGTTCATTCGATCCTGTGATACCTTTAAATTGGGCGGCTAGGCACGCATAGTATCTTAAAGGGGACAGTTAGAGTGGCCTGCACAGCACTTTTCTTGCTGCTATACTGTGTGTACATGTACAGATTCTGGGGCAAATCTGAGTGCTGCCAATATGATTATCAATTATCAGTGAATTCCTATTAGTTATTAGTGGAATCAAAGTTCCTGCAACCTGCATATCCCCCGGGAATGCCGCCCCCATCTTTGGCTTCACCCCTTTCCCAGCTGGGTGGCTTCCTAGTTCTCAGACCCGCACATGCCCCAGCTACTGCCCCCAAAATCACAAAGATACAACTTTTCTAGCATTTGTAAATGTCACATGATCAGGCACCCCGTGGTCAGTGCTGTTACACCAAATCTCCAGAAATCCCTAAAAACGGAGTTTGGTAGCACTCTTCATTGCTGCATCAACATCAGCATGGATTGATTTGGCCAATTTCGGTGTTGTTATTTCTATGTGGTGTTAAATCTAAACAGAATGAGTCCATGTTCATTATTTCACATCACTACGCAGGGATGAAAAAGTGACAAGGAAATCTGCCATCCTTACCTGGTCTGGCCTACATGTGACTCCAGACCCACAGCAATGTGGTTGACTCTTAAATGCCCTCTGAACAAGGGAAATTAGGGATGGTAATAAATGCTGGCCTAGCCAGCGACACCCACATCCCATGAACAAATAAAAAAAGATCAGGAGTGTATTTGGTCAGGATATACTAGAGTTCAGAGAAGTTGGGGAAAAGACTTATATTTGAAACGTCTGCCTGCCCCTTGCCCTCTCTGTCCATTCCATTATTGGTGTTATGATCTTCAGCGACCCCCTACCCTATTCCCTGAGATTCCCTCCCTTTGCCTCAATATCTCTCACTTTTATCAATTTTATTTTCCTTCTCCCCTAACAACTGCCCCCACCCCCACCCCCATCCCCACCCCCACCCCATCCCCACCCCCAACACCATCCCTACCCCCAACACTACCCCAAACACCATCCCCACCCCCAACACCACCCCCACCCACAACACCACCCCAACCCCCACCCCAACCCCCACCCCAACCCCCACCACCACCCCCAACACCACCCCCACCTCCAACCCCATCCCCACCCCCAACACCACCCCCACCCCATCCCCACCCCCAACACCATCCCTAACTCCAACACTACCCCCAACACCATCCCCACCCCCAACACCACCCCCACCCACAACACCACCCCAATCCCCACCCCAACCCCCACCATCACCCCCAACACCACCCCCAACACCACCCCCACCCCCACCTCCAACCCCATCCCCACCCCCAACACCACCCCCACCCCCAAAACCACCTCCACCCCCATCCCCAGCCCCAACACCACCCCCACCCCCAACACTACCCCAACCCCCACCCCCAACACCAGCCCCACTGCCAACACCACACCCAGCCCCAACACCACCCCCACCCCCATCCCCACCCCCAACACCACCCCCATCCCCATCCCCACCCCCAACACCACCCCCACCCCCATCCCCACTCCCAACACCACCCCCACCCCCAACACCACCTCCACCCCCATCCCCAGCACCAACACCACCCCCAACACCAGCCCCACCCCAACCCCACCCCCAACACCAACCCCACTCCCAACACCACCCCAACCCCCAACACCACCCCCAACACCACCCCCACCCCAACACCACCCCAACCCCCAACCCCAACACCACCCCAACCCCCACCCCCACCCCCAACACCATCCCCACCCCCATCCCCACGCCCAACACCACCCCCACCCCCAACACCACCCCCACGCCAACACCACCCCCAACACCACCCCCACCCCCATCCCCACCCCTAACACCACCCCCACCCCCAACACCACCCCAACCCCCACCCCCACCCCCAACACCACCCCCAAAACCACCCCCACCCCCAACACAACCCCCACCCCCAACACCACCCCCACCGCCAACACCACCCCCACCCCCAACACCACCTCCACCCCCAACCCCAACACCACCTCCAAACCCAACACCAACACCACCCTCAACACCAACACCGTCCCCAACCCCACCCCGAACACCACCCCCACCCCAACACCACCCCCACCCCCAACACCACCCCCAACACCACCCCCACCCCCACCCCCAACACCACCCCCACCCCCAACACCATCCCCACCCCCACCCCCAACACCACCCCCAACCCCAACACCACACCACTCTGTGCAGTGTTTGAGGTGTTTTCTACTATGAAGTTGCTGCATAAAATTAAAAATTTGTAATTATAGTTAGAAGATTTTCACTTGTGAAATTATAAACCTCAATCACTTTTGCCATTTTGGTAGAAAAAGCAATCATAGGATGTCTTCCTACTCTAATTGGGAGATTGTTTTAACACCAATCAACTTGACAAATTCATCAGCAGAAACAAACTTAAATCAGAAACGTGCAGACACCAGGATTACATTGTGAAATTGGGAATCTACAGAGACCAGGGTTACACTGGGAGTGGGAATCTGCAGAGACCTGGAATATATTAGAATGGGCATCTGTAAAGACCAGGATTGCATTGTGCCAAGAAAACAAAAAATTGTAATATTTTTCTTCTGTTAATAAACCTGTCATGTTTCTTATGTACTGGAAGACAGATTGTTGGGGGTGTAAATATGGTAATCGTGGTAAGAGCCAGAGTGACTGCAGGAGTCTAAAACCAACAGTAAGAAGTGGTTTTGATATGTTAATGAACCAAGAGGAACTTCAATCAGGGTTTTACATAAAGCAAAGACAGGAGTGTTTTTGAATTGAGTTGTTTTAGTTCAAAGGGGGATATATGCAGGTTGTAAAAGTGTAAGAAATGTAAAGATAGGGTAAGTTTGTTTTTACAAGTCTAAGAGCTAGGATAATGAAAGAAGTTTAATACATTCTGGGAAGGAAGCGTTTCTGAAGAGACTGGTTGAAAGAATAGAGAAATCAAAGGGAAGTAATGCATTTAAGGAATACTGATGTCTAGGTGGGGGTAGCTGGTTAGATCTCCCTGAAGACAGCAGGGTAGCTGGGCAGAACTCCAAGAAGACAGTGTGAACAAGGCCAGACCTGAAGACCCAGTTGCTGCCAGCCTCAGAGGATACCCCAAGGGAAAAAAGACACTGTGTGGTAAAAAATTATTGGAATTTTATAGATTTTGGAAATCTACAAGGATAGCTGCTGAACTGAGAAGGGGAACGTTAGCTCTGTTTTAAAGTACTGTTTACCGTGTAAAGCCATTCTTGTGTTTAAGTGTAATTTTTTTTCCCCTTTATTCTTTTACTAAATGCTTACTTCACTATAAAATCATCACAAGTAGTTTGGAGGCATCATTTCCTGATTTTAGAACTTCTCCTCATACAGTACAAATTGCAAAAACTGTTTTGGAAGCTGTTTTAAGTTTCCCTCTGGGATTTGGGCAGCTCGACATTTACCATCAGCCATGTCATAACAATTGAGAATGGGAATCTGCAGAGACCAGGATTACAACGGGAATCTGCAGAGACCAGGATTACAATGGGAATCTGCAGAGACCGGGGTTACAATGGGAATCTGCAGAGACCAGGATTACAATGGGAATCTACAGAGACCAGGATTACAATGGGAATCTACAGAGACCAGGAGTACAACGGGAATCTACAGAGACCAGGATTACAATGGGAGCATGGGAATCTGTAAAGACCAGGATTACATTGGGAGATTGGGAATCTGGAGAGACCAGGATTACATTGGGAGATTGGGAATGTGCAGAGACCAGGATGACTTTGGGAGAATGGGAATCTGGAGAGATCAGGTTTACACTGGGAGATTGGGAATCTGGAGAGACCAGGATTACATTGGGAGATTGGGAATGTGCAGAGACCATCTGAACATATGTCCGAACATATAAATTAGGAGCAGGTTAGGCCATTCAGCCCCTCGAGCCTGCTCCACCGTTCAATAAGATCAGGGCTGATCTGAATGTAATCTCAACCCCATATTCCTGCCTACCCCCAATAACCTTCCACCCCCTTGCTAATCAAGATTCTATCTAGCTTTGCCTTTTGAAGAAGAGAGTTCCAGAGTCTCACAACCCTCTGAGAGATAAAATTTTGCCTCATTTCCATTTTAAATGGGTGATCTCTTATTTTCAAACAGTGACCCCTAGTTCTAGATTCTCCCACAAGAGGAAACATCCTCTCCACATCCAACCAGTCAAGACCCCTCAGGTCCTTAAAGGTTTCAATTAAGTCGCCTCTCACTCTTCTAAACTCTAGTGGATACAAGCCTAACCTGTCCAGCCTTCTGTCATAAGACAATCCGCCCATTCCTGATATCAGTCCAGTAAACCCTCTCTGAACTGCTTCTAATCCATTACATCTTTCTTTAAACAAGGAGACCAGTACTGTACACAATACTCCAGATGTGGTCTCACCAATGCCCTGTACAACTGAAGCATAACCTCTCTACTTTTGTAATCAATTCCCCTCACAATAAATGATAACATTCTATTAGTTTTCCTAATTACCTGCTGTACCTGCATACTAACCTTTTGTAATTTATGCATGAGGACACACAGATCCCTTTGAATCTCAGAGCTTTGCAATCTCTCACCATTTAGATAATAGGCTTCTTTTTCATTCTTGCTGTCAAAATGAACAATTTCACATTTGCCCAAATTATACCCCATTTGCCAGGTCTTTGCCCACTCAATTAACCTATCTATGGCACATTGTAGTCTCCTTACATCCTCTTCACAATTTACTTGCCTACCTATCTTTGTGTCATTAGCAAGTTTAGCCACCATCCCTTTGGTCCTTTCATCCAAGTCATTTATATAAATTGTAAAATGTTGAGGCTCCAGCACTGATCCCTACAGCACACCACTTGTCACATCGTGCCAATCAGAAAAAGACCCATTGATGCCAACTCTCTGCTTCCTGTTAGTCAGCCAATTTTCTATCCATGCCAATTTGTTACCCTCTACACCATGAGCTTTTATTTTCTGCAATAACCTTTGATGTGGCATTTTATCAAATGCCTTCTGGAAATCTAAGTACAGCACATCCAACAGTTCCCCCTTTATCCACAGCACATGTGACTCCTGCAAATAACTCCAATAAATTGGTTAAACATGATTTTCCTTTTACAAAACCATGTTGACTCTACCTGATTGCCTTGAATTTTTCTAAGTGTCCTGCTGTAACATCTTTAATAATAGCTTCTAACAATTTCCCTATGATAGATGTTAGGCTAACTGGCCTATAGATTCCTGCTTTCTGTCTCCCTTCCTTTTTGAATAAAGATGTTATATTTGCTATATTCCAATCTAATGGAACCTTCCAGGAATTTTGGAAAATTAAAACCAGTGCATCAACTATCTCACTAGCAACTTCTTTCAAGACTTTAGGGTGATGTCCATCTGGACCTGGGGATTTGTCAGTCTGCAGCTCCAACTATTTGCTCAATGCCACTTCCCTGGTGATTGTAATTTTCCCAAGTTCCTCCCTCCCTTCCATTTCCTGATTTACAGCTATTTCCGGGATGTCACTTGTGTCCTTTATAGCGAAGACCGAAGCAAAATACCTGTTTAATTCATCTGCCATCTCCCTACTTTCCATTATCAGTTCCCCAGATGCACTCTCTATGGGACCACTGCTCACTTTATTAACTCATTTCTTATTTAAACATCGATAGAAACTTTCACTGCCTGTCATATCACTAGCTAGCTTTCCCTTACACTCTAATTTTCCTGTCGTTATTAACCTTTTTGTCATTCTTTGCTGTTCTTTATATTCTTTCCAATCTTTTGATCTGCCACCTGTCTTTGTGTAATTATATGCTTTTTCTTTAAGTTTGATACTGTCTTTAACTTTTTTAGTGATCATAGTGGGCCCTCCCTTTGGAATTTTTCTTTCTCATTGGAATGTATATATTCTGTGTATTCTGAAATATCCCTTTAATTTTCTGCCACTGAACATCTATTGACATATCCCTTAACCTCATTTGTCAGTTCACTTTAGTTAGCTCTGCTTTCATGCCCTCATAATTGCCCTTATTTAAATTTAAAATACTAGTCTTGGACACCCTTGTTTCTGCTTCAAAATGAATGTAAAGTTCAATCATATTATGATCGCTGCTACCTAGGGGTGCCTTCACTATGAGTGTATCAATTAATCCTATCTCATTGCTTGATCCAGTGTAGCCTGCTGTCTGGTTGGTTCCAGGATGTGCTGTCCCAAGAAACTATTCCAAAAACATTCTATGAACTCTTCATCTACACTACCTTTGCCCATCTGATTTTTCCAGTCTTTATGTAGATTAAAATCCCCCATGATTATTGCTGCACATTTCTGACAAGCTCCCATTATCTCTTCTTTTATACTCTGTCCTACTGTGTAGTTACAATTAGCTGGTCTGTACATCACTTCCATAAGTGACTCCTTGCCTTTATCATTCCTCATCTCATTGCAAACTGCTTCTACATCCTGGTTTTCTGAATTTCAGTCCATCCCTCTCTAATGTGCTATTACCATCATGAATTAACACAACCTCCCTTACACCTTTTTTTAGCTTCCTGTCCTTCCTAAAGGTCATGTACCTTTCAATATTTAAGTCCCAATCTATGTCATCCTGCAGCCACGTCTCTGTAATGTACTTATTTATTTCTATTTGCACTATCAGTTTATCTGTTTTATTTTGAATGCTACATATGTTAAGATACAGAGCCTTTAGTTTTGTCCTTATATTATTTTGTAGTGTTGAGCCCTATCTGCTCCTTTACTCTTAGAATTGGGCTCCCTATCCCTTCCTGTCACAGTCTCTTATTAGTACCTGTCTCCCTTGCCTTGTCTCTACTCTTTGGTTTACCACATTTTCCCAAATTTGGTTCCTTGTCCCCAATATTCAGTTTAAAACCCTCTCTATTTCCCTAGCTGGGCGACTCATGAGGACACCAGCTCCAGTGCAGTTCAGGTGTAGACTGTCCCAATGATTCAGATCCCACTTTCCCCAATACTGATGCCAGTGTCCCGCAAACTGGAACCCACTTCTCCCACACCAGTTTTTGAGACACATGTTCATCTCTCTAATCTTATTTGTGCTTTGCCAATTTGCACGCGGCTCAGGTAATAATCCAGATATGATTACCTTTGAGGTTCTGCTTTGTAATTTGGTTCCTATCTCCTCATGGTGACTATGCAGAGCCTCCTTCCTCATCCTGCTTATGTTGAGCCACGACCACTGGATCCTCTCCCATCCCATTGCAAGTTCCTCTCCAGCCCTGAACAGATATCCCAAACCCTGGCACTGGGCAGGCAACACAGCTGCCTGGACTCTCGCTCTTTGCTGCAGAGAACAGTGTCAATCCCCTTCACTATACTGCCCCTCACTACCACGACATCCCTTTTTGCTGCCCCCCCCCTCCCGACTTGGATGGCTTCCTGTACCACGGTGCCATGGTCAGTCAGCTCATCCACCCTGCAGCCCCCACTCTCACCCAAACAAGCTGAGAGAACCTCAAACCTGTTGGACAATTGCAGAGGCTGACACTCCTGCCCTCTGGGCACCCTTACCCGCCTCACTCACAGTCAGACCCTCCTGTCCCTGACCACTGACCAAATCACTGACCAGGATTACATGGGGAAATTGGGAAACTGCAGAGAAAAAGGATTGCATTCGAATCTGCAGACACACTGGGATTGATAACCCATTAGGACCACCAAGAATTCCCGCAGATCAGTGTTTCATCCTGTGACACCATTGGACAATTTGACATTTTCCCACTGCCCCTTCACTGGCTGCGATGGCGGAATGGCTGAAGCTGAATTTGCATGGTGGATTGTGATTGGCTGTTGGAGTGGTGATTGACAGGAGCGGGGAGGATGGGGAGAGCGGAGCCGCTGCAAAAAGCAGCAGCAGCCGCGGGGACTGAGTGTGGAGTCAGTGAGAGGCAGAGGCTGGCTCTGGCTGTGCGGAGGCGCCGCTCATTCTTTACCATTAAAGTGTGTTTTCCCGAAGAAAGCCTTTGAGTTCTGGAACAGGAAAGAAATATTTTGCTCTCGTGGACTAAAGTTGGGTGAAGGAAGTTAAAGGAGCTGCAGAGAAGGAGGAGTTTCCAATTGCAGCATTTTAAAAAAAAATAATAAGACATTCGCAGATATTAGGAAGACTTTTCTGCCTGTGATATTTCCCTGGAATATCCGAAGTGAACGAACAGTTTTAGAAAGTTGCAAAGTGGAAGTTTTGAGTTTGCCGGACACATTGTGTAGAGTTGTTGAGGATTGTTTCAGGTTTGGAGACAGATTGTGAGAGTCCACGGGCTGTGTTCAGGAAGCTGAGTGAGCGATTGGCGCTTTATGTCGTGAAGAAAGGAGTTGGACAGCTACCTCATCCCAGCTGAATTGGCCGGGACTTGTGCAAACATTTCCAAATCGCACAATGGCCGCATTGTACAACCCCAGCTTGAAGACGCTGGAAGATCTGACTCTGGATTCGGGTTATGGGGCAGGAGATTCTTGTAGATCACTCAGTCTCTCCTCCTCCAGGTCGAATTCACAAGCCTTGCAGGCAGCTCACAGGGGGAACTGGTGGTACCTTTCAGGCTCCATGAACAGCCGCAATAACAGCTGGGACACTGTGAACACGGTGCTCCCAGAGGAACCCGAGCTCACTGACATCTTCTTCAAATGTCCCCGGCTCCCGGAGCTGGAGGAATTCCCATGGACGGACGAAGACATTGGGAAGCTGCTGAAGAGAGGCAGGCCAGGGGAATGTGGCAAACTCTTCCCTCAGGAGGGTGTCAGGAGGCTGTCATACTTGTTGAGGAGACCTCTGCTCAGGATCTCCAGGGAGGCGCAGAGACTGAGTGTCATCCACTCCAAATGCACCAAGTTCCAGATCCAAAGCGCCATCAGACTCGTCCTGTCCTGGTCTCTGTCTGAAAGCTGTATCTCTGCCTCAGTGAAAGCTCTTTCTCTGTATAACATGAGTGCTGGAGACAGACTGAGAAAAAGCAAGAGTTCCAGGTACCCCCTGTTTTTTGTATCTGGTTCAAAATTGCAGTAAACAGAGTCCAGCTTGCTGACCATGAATGGTTATTAAGTACAAAATTAGTTCTAGATGTGATTTCCTCTGCTTGCATTCAGAGATCTAAGTGAATCGAGGTGGACGTTCTCAGCCTGGTTTCTAGTGGATTCACCTTGAAATTAGTAACCTCACAGAGGCTAGAAGAAAGGTTGGTGTGCAAGTGGAAATGTTCCACTGATGCACAGGGGGTGGTTACTCATGTTAGGCTAATGTTCATTGCAGAGAGGACAGAGACCCTTACATTTCCACTGGCTAACTCCAAACTGATACTCACTGTCTGAAATCGGAAACTGTTCAAACCCTCCTCTGCCTTGAAATGTGTAACTTTTTTTTTAACAAATTCACATTAAAATCGATTCAAAGTTGAGAATGACTGAAATCCAAATCATCAACTATTCATATATCAATTCTTCTAAGAGAGTGATTTTTGCATATATGTTATTCAGTTATACAATTTGTCCAAAATCTGCATTTTAGGATCAGTGTATTATCCATGGAATAATAAAATTTAGGGTTTCTCTACTGTCTGTAATGATCCTGAATTAAATAAGTGTGGGCAGTATGGGCTGAATTCTTCAGGGACATATACCTGCAGCACACAATTTCATATCATTCACTTCAAACCTGGGTTAATTTGGCAATTTCACTAAGTGAGATGGTAGTGATAGCTGATGTAGAAAATGGAAAGGGAATCACACTAGTTCATTGGGGGATATTTTCCTGGAATCGGTAATAGTTGTTTAATATGTGTTGCTGTAATTGGCCAAGGGATCAGTGCTCAAATTGGAAAATTGTTCATTTTCTCTAATATTTATGCAGAGTATGGAGATGTTTTCGATAAAAATAGTTTTTTTTAATGAACGTGCGTATCAGAATGGTTGGTTGCTAAAGCAGGTGCAAACTGCAGCTTTGAAGTGATGCTTGCTAATTTCAGAGATTTCTGTACCTTTAGCAAAAGATGCAATAACAACAGCCTTTATACTTCAATGCTTTCTAACAAACTGACCTGAAGGTGTGGCAGTTAAATTCCGGTTAGCAACTTTGCATAAAACCTCGCTAATATTAGCCAGACTAGTTCCTCCATTGGTAATAAACAGTTAGAGTTTGTTAGAGAATGAGTTGTTATGCACAGAAACTCACTAGATGATTGAAATTAATTTTATGAAGCTGCTGTGATCCCACTATTATAGACCATTGCACAATAAAGATAGAGATAACTAAAGTGTAAAGTGAAAAGGGTAAAGTGCTAACTAAAGACTTCCTTTTTTATATGAAATTAGAAACTAACAGACACTGACAATCAATATCCGTAAATATGTTGCTTGTCATGTAAAGTTATACAAAGGACATTACTCTCTATATTAGAAACAAAAAACAAATTAGCTACATGTGGCATCTTTCGGTTACCTGCCAACTCAGCTCTCTACTCAGGTAGCAACAACTTCATCTACTAAACAGTGATTGCCATAATTATGATTCAATGAAAAATTGCTCTAATTATATCTGCCAGTTACGTTGTTTAACAGTTAACAAAACTGATAAATGTTTTCACATAGCAGGAAAATATTCTCCCTTACTCATGCTAAAGATATTTTCAGGTAAACTTTTATTTATAAATCACATTTCAAATATTCTAATGTTACAACACTGCAATAGATTTTGGAAAATTAGCATCTGTCAAGGCTCCAATTGGCCCCTACACAAAGCATCGACTTTGGAAATCACTTGACTTGTCTCCAATTATTTCTAATAACTTAAACGTTCCACAGATCAAAGATTATTTTTATATAAATCAGGGAAGCCCTGAGCCTCTGTATCAAATTCAAAACCCTGTGTGGGAAAGGGAAAAACAGCTTGCTTGGATATTCTGGTGTAATGGTTGCTGCTGATACATCTTCCAGGGTATCAAAATGTCTGTGAAGGAATCAGGTCACAACATTCTGTCGTCACTCATCTCGCTAGTTATCTCAATTAGAAATCAACTCATTGCATTTGAAACAAGCAGCAACAAAAACTAGAAACAATGCAGCGCCAAGAAGCTTTGGTCTCCATGTAGATAGATGATTAAAATATCTTGAACAGGCACTGGACATAATAAAAAAAATACGTAAACTGGTATCATATTCCCTGCATTTGATTGAGGCTTTCAAGATATTAAGGGAAGCAGATAAAGTAGATGGAGAGAGATTATTTCTGCAGGATGGGGAGTCTAGGACGAGGAGGCAGAGCCTAAAACTCAGAGCCAGACCTATCAGGAGTGAGATTATGAAACACCTCTACACACAAAGGGTGGTAGAAATTTGGAACTCTCTTCCATGAATGGCAATTGATGCTAGATCAATTGTTAATTTTAAATCTGAAATTTATAGATTTTCATTATCTAAAGATATTAAGCAAATGGGCAACGGATAGGAGTTAACTGGCTGATCAGTCAAGTTTTCATTGAATAGTGATGGAATAGGGTGGAGAGGCTAATTGGCTTCCTCCTGTTCCTGCGTTCCAACCTGTAATTTAACTTGAGCCCCTTGTATCCCATTCAGTTAAATAGTATACAGATTGTTATTTATTACACCCGATAAAAATCTCATTTAAAGTAGTGCATTGAGTTCACCTCTGTTATGGACAACTCATTTTAGCTTCAGATATTTATTCCTGTTTAGGCTCCTTTAATTTTATGCATTAAATGCTGCACCTCCCACCTCAGGCATGGAATGTGAAGGTTTCCTTACAGTCTCCCAATAATTTACATTAACCCTGGGTTTGACATTTTTCAAACTAGTCACTTTAGTTGAGCTTCCTGAATGAGATTGCCACTTTAGTGCTGAATTACAAGCAGCTTAGTGCTATTGACTTGTGCCCTGTAAGGATAATATTTAGATTGTATAGATCTGTCACAGAGAGTGGAAACTCTAATCTCACTACTCTGAGCTAGATACAGATTCAGTTTCTACTGATGGAAGGGCAGGATTATAACTTATCTTGCCAGGAAGACCCCAACTTTAAAATATTTCATTCTGATGCTTTGTTATAGGTGATCAAACTCCAGTATTAGCCAGAATAATCTAATAAATACCTGGATGTATATTTGAACAAAATGTAACTAGTCAGGTTTCTAGCATTAAAGCCATTTAATGACACATACTTATGTCATCTTCATATTCTGTTCATCTGAGTTGCACTGGCCCAAATTTGATATGTTTAGTTTATTAGCACCTCTGTTCTTAATACTTTCAGGTGTGGCCTTACCTTCTCGGTGGGGCGCTTCTTTAGATGGATGGTGGACACAAGGGTTTCAGTGCGTATCCATGAGTATGCTGCAATCTCTTTGGCTGCCTGTATGGAGAGTCTGCTGGAAGAGATTGGGATCAGGGTAGCAGCAGGATATGGTTCAGATGGAGGAGGGGGAGCCATGCACGATGGCAGACAGGAGCTTTCAATGGAAATACTGGAGATGTGCATCAACAATGACGCTGAGCTCTGGGGTGTCCTACAGCCTTACGAACATCTGATCTGTGGCAAGAATGCCAACGGTAAGGAGAGTCTGGCTGAGAAAACCTTGTTGAAATTTTCAATCCCATTCTGTGTGTAATTCAATCTTTTCACTAACATTTTCATGACTAAGTTGGTTAAGACAAAAAAAATTACAGTAAATGTACAGCCATCTTTGTTTATAATCATTTCAAAGCTTAAAGAGAACATTATTCAATGGGAGAGAGTAACTTCAGTTTTGAAGTAGCTACCTACAGATTTAAGACAATGCTGGAGCTGTGAAGGATAAAGGCTGCTCCACAGCCAGAAGTAAATTCAAATCTTTATGAAAAAAAGCATGTTCACTGTTAATTTAATTTCAAATCCTGAGTAAGTGACCAAGACCCAAAGTGCAGGATATGGTGACTGGACAGAGTAGGAAAGATAAAAAGCTACATCCATATGCAGTGATTATGTGACATTGTCTTTGTGTTTGAAAAGACTGAACAGTAGAGGAAGGAAGACTGAAAGGAATTAACGGCAAGAATTGAGTTAGAGGCCCTGAGTCTTGTGAAGGAATGTGCTGAGGAGATGCTTTGCAGCTCTGTTTGCCATTGGGAGGCAGAATACATTTTTGAATCATTACCACTTTATCAAATGAAGTTCCAAAATAGTCTACAGAAATGAAAATTACAGCAAGCTTGAATATTCACAAGGGGCATGCTCTCTTGCAAGACCCAGGGCTGGCATCAGCTGTTACTGGAATCTTTCTCTGTAGGGAGATGTGAAGCCCAGAATTAGTATACAATTACTGTTCAGAGCCAGACATTGGTTTAAAAAAGGGGCTGTAGGAGATATAAGTACTCTACATTGACAGTGCTCCTCCCCTCCTTCCAGGAAGCATTTCTTTGAAGCAAGAAGAATGCAAAGTAGACACTTCTGCTTAAGTGTCAAAGCCATTTAAATTGTATTATGAAGTTTGAGTATTTGAAGGCACTGGAAGACCTTTCAGTGTTTGGATGCTGATAAAGGGAATTGCAGTTTTAATAATGGCCTATAATTTACAACTTCTAACATGATGCTGTAATAACAAACATTGCAATGTAAATATTTGATTAAATTGCTTGGCCTCTGGGTCGTCTGGTGCTTTTAATGCCTGAAATGTTTAAAGGGAATATTTATCAAAATCATATTCTGAAGTCCAAAAGCTATGATTACAATTGGATTATTTTATATTATTAAGTATTTGTGATCTCGTGTTCTGAAATTTATAGCACAGCTTATCAAAGACAATTTAAGAAATAGTCCCATTTAATAATATGAATCATAACCATAGCCAAAAGCTAAAAAGAAAATTGGCCTTTTGATGCATTTGAAGCGTATTATGCGATAGACATGCTGTTGTAATCCTCATGGGATCAGTATTTTCTTCCTTTGGGGAACTGAAGCTGATTAAAATCATGGTGTTCTTTATTCAATGATTTATGTTACAGTAGTTTTTTTATATGCAAAGTCAACATGGCAAATTTTTTTTGAGTTAATGCTCATTTAGAAATGGAAATGAAGGCAGATGGATTACTGTAATAATGTTATTAAAACTTTTCAAAGAAAAAATGATGGATGTGATAATTTCAGAGAATTCACCTTTTTCTCTCTGGAATTTCTTCAGTTTTTTCAAATGACAGTCACTGCTCAATTTTTGGCAGCTTCTGAGTGACAAAGGTTAAAACTGGAATTTTCTCCAATTTCTTCTCTGAGAAAACGAGGGGAAATTTCAATTCCTGTTACTACAAGCTTGCGAGGTTGTTGAAATGATTCTGTTTATCAGGGTTTATGCTTTTTGTGATTTAAACTGCTCGGCTCCCAGTATCAGTTTAGATGGGGGAATATTATAATGAGTCTTGGGAAATTGCAGTCTGTTATAAGGAAGTTTAACTATGTGTTATTTCACTGAATTTTTGTTTGACTTGAACATTCAGAAGTCCCATGCAATATACTATTCTTAAAGATTATATTTACCAAGGCCATTGATGTTTTTGAAAAATCAATTTCTTTAAATAGGAGATAATTCTATTCAAGTAACCACGAAAAGGATTTGAAGGAATAAATTTACTGACCTACTGGACACATGCAAGCTGCATATTTATTCCAAAAAATGTAAATTGATGTTAGTTAACCCACTCTGTGGAAAGGCTTTCAGGAAGGTTTCTAATATGTTTTTAATTATTATTTTCACCAGTTGTGAAATTAATCTATAATAACGACTGAAGGTTTTTTGACAATTTTGCTATTATTCAGCAACAAGGGGCAGAATCGTCCCAGATTTGCACTAAGTGCGGTAGTGGGCGGGTAAAACGACCTTTTACCTGCCAGCCACAATAGCGGCTTCTCACGCTCTATCATCCCAAACCTACCACATTAATTACATATTCCTGGGAAACACACGTTTGGTGGCAGGCGGCCTCTCATTCACCCGACACGCCATCACCTCACCGCTTCCTCAGGCTGGGCACCATTTTAAAAATGCATCCCCACGCACACCTCTCAGTGTTTCCAGCCCACGTCTGCTGTAAAGGAGACATAGCCCTGAAAGGCAAGAAGACTGCAGACCCCCGGTTCAGTGACGCATCGCACAAGTGCCTTTTGGACTCAGCGGAGGGCTCTAACCCTGCTTTGGCTGCAGGATGGGCAGCAACCTCACCAATCCAGAATGGGAGGTGGTGGCAGTGGTGGTCAGTGCCAACGCCCTGCAGAAGAGGACAGCCACCCAACGCTGAAAGAAGATGAATGATCTCCTCCGTTCCACTAGGGTAAGTCACTCTTCTCATCGCTCTCAACTCACACACTTACAAACCCATCACACATCCCAGGGCCCTCACTCACTGCCAGTTCAAGGGACATCCCCACTCACTCTCTCACACACACCTTCATTGTCCCCATCCCATCCATGGGGCCACTCACTACCCACACATGCCAGGCACACTTATCACCTGGCCTGGCAGGCGTCCTGCTTACAATCTCTCCATCTGTATCCATTCAGGACAAGCTGGCACACAACAAGAGGGAGAGGTTGCAGACCAGTGGAGGAATGCCTGAAATCAAGGTCCTCAGCTGGCCGGCGATAACCGGGACCGGTCCTGTGCTGACGGTGAGGTCAGCGCTGCTCTACCAAATGAGGGTCCAGAGGGTCCAGCAGCGCAACATCCATCAGACAGCCATGCTGTGAGTGATGTGTCCTCTTTCACAGGCCACTGCCATGCACTAACTATCTCCCCTTGCTTCCACAGGCACATCTGGGAAACAGCCGACAGAGTCCATGACCCAGGGCCTCCAACTAAGCCCCGAAGAAACCTCTGAAGAGGAATCTGGAGGCACCCTCCCTCGTTCCATCACAGCACTCACCCACACCCTCCACCAGCGCAGAGACACACACCCCGGTGGGACCCAGCTTGGGATCACAATCTGGTGAGTACATAGCACTTTCTGATCCACAGCAGGTGGAGGCAGGGACTTCCCAAGTCCCCTGCACTCGGAGGACTGCTGGAGGCCAGAAATTTACTGAGTCCGAGTCAGATGATGAGCCTCTGGACTCGGTCATGTCACAGTTGCTGGAGCTGCAAAGGCAAGCTCGGGAACATCAGGAAAGGGTGTCCCTGCACTCCTCAGTTTGTAAGGTACAATGGAGGAGCCCATCCACCTTTAGGCAAACAAACAAATTTCAATTGGAGCAGATATAACAGTGAAATCGTCCCAATAAAGAGTTCAGAGGAATTAAAGCTGTAAAATTACTATTGGTTTACCTGAGACATTATTTTTTCTCAGATTAGAGATTGTAGTAGTAAATTTATGTGAATCTAGTGCTTCATGGCTGCTTGTACACTGGTCAAAATTGCTCACAACTTAAGTGGATATTAAAGTGGCATCGACTCAGAAATGTCAGATGGGACAAGGGAATCACACACAGATGTAGTGGGACTTGGTTAGGGAATGATGTCGGGCCAAACAACTGCATCTGACTCTTTTACACCCAACCTGGTAGTACTCATGAGAAAAGCTTTTTTTAATAGCACTGATCTTTTTGGTGAACACAAAATTGATACCCCTAGCACCAATTATCCTCTAAACCCAATACAATCTTCAGAATTGATGGAACTGCAGTTTTCTGAATTAAATCTCAGGACCAGTATGATTATGTTATATATATTTTTTGTTTATTCTTTCACAGGATGTGGGCGTCACTGGCCACACCAGTATTTATTGCCCATCCCTAATATTACTGGTCTTGCTACCTGTATTTTAATGGAATGGTTTTGCCTTTGACAGAAACTTTGTGAGTTAAATTGTTTCTGGGAAAGGGAAAGAGATACATGCAGTACGAAGCCACTATTATTGTGAGCAGTGACAGTTCACACTCTCCATCAGATACAGTGACTGACCTTTACTATTTGACCCACAGCATGCACCAAAATAACTAGACCAAAGTATTTTTAATTAATTATGTCAGCTTTGGCTCATTGGTCCAGAATGTCAGCACATAATCTAGGCTAACACTTCAGTGTGGTACAGAGGGAGTACAATACTGTCAGAGGTGCTGTCTTTTTAATGAGATGTTAAACTGAAAGCCCATCTGCTTCTGTGGTAGACTTAAAAGATCCTGTAGCATTATTTGAAAAAGAGCAGGCTAGTTCTCCCCAGTGTGCAGAGACCATCTATCGATGAATATCACTAAAAGAAAACAGATTAATTGGTCCTCGCCCCCATTGCTGTTTTTGGGACTATGGCGTTCACAAATTGGCTGCAATTTTCTTACAGTAAAAACACAAAATTAGTGAAAAACACTGTGTTGTCAAACCAAATAATTCAGGCTAAAGCTACTAATTAAATTTATGATAAGGAGGAAAATTATACGGAAGCTGCAATAACACACCAGATAAACCTGAGAATGCCATCTGTAACAGCATCTGTTCCAAAGCAATAAAAATTTGAAGAAGCAGTGTCATCCAATAAAAAAGCTTTACATGAGAATTGAATCTCAGCCCTATTGCCCTCAGACAAATTTAACAGCTCCGTGAAATAGGATATTGAAGAGCATTGGGCATTATCTCATTATATATTTCCATTTGATTTGTTAATCAAACTGACAAGAAAGTTAAAATAGTTTCCTTCACAATTAATCAAGTTGACCCACTGTAAATATCATCTTTCTGAGACAAAAATGCTGATGTAAGTAACTTTTATAAAAGCCTGTCAAACAAGATTTTTACATAGATTGGATCCCAGGCATTCTATATATTCTTTTCTTTAGTCTCAGAAGTAATTAAGTTATAAAATTTCTCTCCACAACCCACCAGTTTAAATGTGTCATTAATATGAAATGCCTTTACATGAAGTTGTATACCATGCTTTGCCAATGATCTCTCAGGCTTATAAAAAGCACCTTTTAAGGACCTTTAAGGTCAATTAATTCAAATTGCATAAGTCTGGCACCTTGAGCTGGCTTTTGTCTGTAAAATGTTGACAGAACCTGCCAGGTCTACATGTCTACTGCTTCACAACAGAAACCAGATTTAGCAGTATCAATGTCAGGGGCTGATTTCCATCCACTGGGACTCCAAAAGCCAAATTAAATGAGAATTAATGGAAAATCGGTTCTAACAAACCCTACAGCTGCCAGTTCCGGTTTGGACATTTTACTGCTTCAACCAAGGTACAAATTTGCATGAATTGAAATGGAACTGGTCCTAAAATCTACCACATTAAACAGGGCAAAGAACTAATCAAATGACACCATCTGGTGGTATTTTATACCAAAATATAAATCAAACATATAATACGATCTCAGTGAGTGAGTGCATTACAGTGTCCCTTTTATTGGGAAGTTCTACCTCCCATTACCCAAGCACTCACAGACCATGGGATGGCTCATTTTAAAAAGTTCTATTTTATTTGCTCCTTAACAGCAACTTTCATTTATGATGATAAAGATGATGGTAGATTATTTGCAGATGCAGATCATAGTTGAATTTGTCTCTGAGGCAATTGGCATGATCAGTGATAAACTTGAGGTCACCCAAAACACTGTTGCCCATGTCATAACTCGAAATGGGTCCAGTCTCCATATCACCCCTGTGTTCGCTGATCTACATTGGCTACCGGTCAAGCAATGTCTTGATTTTAAAATTCTTATCCTCGTTTTCAAATCCCTCTATGGCCTTCCCCTTCCCTGCCTCTGGAGTCCCTTTCAGCCCCACAACCCTCTAAGATATCTATGTTCCTCTAATTTTGGCCTCTTATGCATCCCCAATTTTAATTGCTCCAGCATTGGTCACTGTATCTTCAGTTGCCTAAGCTTCAAACTCTGTAATTTCCTCCCTATACCTCTCCACATCTCTATCTAGCTTTCTTCCTTGTTACAAATGTGGGACTTTGCCCAGAGACAGACCCATGTGATCTGGTTGTCATGGAGAAAGAAAGTCAAACTGAAATCTATTGAAAAGCAGATAACAGTTTTTGCGCTGTAACACAGATAACAGATAACAATTTTTGTACTGTAACACAGAAAAGGGCACAGTTGCTTTTTGGAGACAGATACAGAGACACGGAGAGAGAGAGAGAGAGAGACAAAAGCAACCACTGTGGTGAAGAGCAGGAAAGATCTGTTTTGTGTTAGCAACCAAGCAGGATGCTGGTGAGAGTTGTTTCTCTGTTCAAAGAGAAGAGGATGGAACAGGAATTTTCTGGATTTAAGGTACAAATAGTCATTGAGGTTGGCCTTGCTGGTGCAAGTCAGTTCTGGAATGGTCAAGCTGAGTGGAATGAATTTCAAAGTACACTGGAAGATTTGACCTTGTATGGCAGGGCAAGTGAGCTTTCTGAAAAGCTGAGAGCCACACCCGTTAAGACCATAAGACGTATGAGCAGAGGTAGGCCATTCGGCCCATCAAGTCTGCTCCGCCATCCAACGAGATCATGGCTGACCTGATAATCCTCAACTCCACTTTCCTCCACTCTTGCCCATAACCTTTGATCCCCTTACAGATTAAAAATCTGTCTATCTCAGCCTTGAATATACTTAATGACCCAGCCCTCTGCAGTAAAGAATTCCACAGATTAACAACCCTCAGAGAAGAAATTCCTCCTCATCTCTGTCTTAAATCAGCGACCCCTTACTCTAAGATTATGCCCTCTGGTCCTAGACTCTCCCACAAGGGAAAACAAACCTCAGCATCTACCCTGTCAAGGCCCGTAAATATCTTATATGTTTCAATAAGGTCGCCTTTCATTCTTCTAAACTCTAATGAGTACAAGCCCAACCTACTCAACCTCTCATCATAAGAAAATCCCTCCATACCCGGGATCAACCTAGTGAACCTTCTCTGGACTGCCTGCAATGGCAGTACATCTTTCCTTAGATAAGGGGACCAAAGCTGTTCACAGTATCCTATGTATCACAGAATCACAGAGTGCAGAAGAGGCCCTTTGGCCCATCGAGTCTGCACCGACATGTGAGAAACACCTGACCTACCTACCTACCTAACCCCATTTACCAGCCTTGTCCCATTGCCTTGAATGTTATGATGTGCCAAGTGCTCATCCAGGTACTTTTTAAAGGATGTGAGGCAACCCGCCTCCACCACCCTCCCAGGCAGCGCATTCCAGACTGTCATCACCCTCTAGGTAAAAAAGTTTGTCCTCACATCCCCCCCTAAACCTCCTGCCCCTCACCTCGAACTTATGTCCCCTTGTGACTGACCCTTCAACTAAGGGGAACAGCTGCTCCCTATCCTATGTATGGTCTAATAGTGCCTTGTATAATTTTAGCAAGACTTCCCTATTTTTATACCCCATTCCCTTTGAAGTAAAGGCCAACATTCCATTTGCCTTCCCTGTTACCTGTTGAACTTGTATGCTAGCTTTTTGTGATTTATCCACGAGGACCCCCAAATCCCTCTGTGCTGCAGCTTTCTGCAGTCTTTCTCCATTTAAGTAATATTCAGCTCCTCTATTCTTCCTGCCAAAGTGCATAACCTCACATTTTCCCACATTATATTCCATCTACCAAGTTTTGGGTGCATTTAATATAGTGCTTTTTAATATTAATTTAATATAGTGCATTTAAGATAGAAATATGTCCCAGGATGCTTCATAAAATGATAATCAGACATTAATTGACACTGAGCCATGGAAGTCAGATACCAGGAGGGGAGATAAGAGATTGGCCAAAGGAGGATGGGTTGGAAAAAAATGAAAGACAGTTTTGAACCACAAGCCAAACTAATTTTCCCCTGCCTTTTCTAGTGTCATATGAAAAACAATAGACTTTACATGATTTTGTAGATATTCCAAGAAATTGGCTCTGTTGTAACAGTCATCATCACAGACCTTTCAAATTGCAGTTTTTTCATTTCTGAACTTTCTATAGATTCACCTAAAATGCAGATGAAGATTAACCAGTGATAATGAGATTCAGATTCAGATCTGGGGCCAATCATTTGATAGCATTTTTGTGCACCTCAAACTATTTGGATTGTGAATGACATTTTCCAGAAGCCTAGGATTGAGCTTTTAAGCTTGAAAGGAAAACTTGCATTTATATAGCACGTTTCCTGATGTCCCAAAGCACTCTTAGAGTCAATTAAGCACTTTTTTGTATTCATTCACGGGATGTGGGCTTCACTGGCTGGGCCCATCCCTAATTTATTGCCCATCCCTAATTGCCCCTTGAGAAGGTGGTGGTGAGCTGCCTTCCTAAACTGCTGCAGTCCATGTGGTGTAGGTACACCCACAGTGCTGTTAGGAAGGGAGTTCCAGGATTTTTGGCCTTGATGGTAGTGCCACTCAACATGATGGAGGGTATCCTCAATGTAAAGATGGGGCTTCATCTAGAAAAGGACTGTGCGGTGGTTATTCCTACCAATACTGTCATGGACAGATGCATGTGCAGCATCTAGTCTAACAGCTATGTCCTTTAGGACTCAGCCAGCTCGGTCTGTGGTGGTGCTACCGAGCTACCCTTGGTGATGAACCTTGAAGTCCTCCACCCAGAGTACATTCTGCATCCTTGCCACCCTCAGTGCTCCCCCCAAGTGATGTTCAACATGGAGGAGCACTGATTCATCAGCTGAGAGGGGGGAGGTGGTGCGGTGTGTGGTTTCCTTGCCCATGTTTGAGCTGATGCTATGAGACTTCATGGAGTGCAGAGTTAATATTGAGGATTCCCAGGGCAATTCCCCCCCAACTGTATACCACTGTGCCGCCACCTCTGCTGAGTCTGACCTGCCAGTGGGACAGGACATACCCAGGGATGGTGATGGTGGTGTCGGGGATATTATCTGTAAGGTAGCGGCAGGTGGTGGAATTTCAATTCAATAAAAATCTGGAATTAAGTCTGATGATGACCATGAAACCATTGTCGATTGTCATTAAAAACCCATCTGGTTCACTAATGTCCTTTAGGGAAGGAAATCTGCCATCCTTACCTGGTCTGGCCTACACATGACTCCAGATCGCAATAATGTGGTTCACTCTTAAATGCCCTCTGAACAAGGGCAATTAGGGATGGGCAATAAATGCTGGCCTAGCCAGCGACGCCCATATCCCATGAACGAATAAAAAAAAGGCATGATTCCATGAGGATGACTATGTCAGGATGTTGCTTGATTAGTCTATGAGACAGCTCTCCCAATGTTGGCACTAACCCCCAGATGTTAGTAAGCAAGACTTTGAAAGGTCAACAGGGCTGAGTTTGCCATTGTCGTTTCTGATGCCTAAGTCAATTCTGAGTGATCTGTCGGGTTTCAGTCCTTTTAGGCTTTGTAGCAGTTTACATAACTGAGGAGCTTGCTAGGCCATCTCAGAGGGAATTTAAGAGTTAACCACATTGCTGTGGGTCTGGAGTCACATGTAGGCCAGACCAGGTAAGGACGGCAGATTTCCTTCCCTAAAGGACATTAGTGAACCAGATGGGTTTTTATGGCAATCCATTTGAATCTGGATCCCTATAACATTACATTGGGTCGATAATAACAATAATAAAAATAAATAATGCTGGAAAAACTCAGCAGCTCCGGCAGCATACATGGAGAGAGAAACAGAGTTAACGTTTTGAATCTGTATGATTCTTCTTCAGAGCTCTTCTCCCAGTTCTGATAAAAGGTCCCACAGACTCGAAATGTTAACTCTGTTTCTCTCTCCACAGATGCTGCCAGAGCTGCTGAGTTTTTCCAGCATTTTTTATTTTTATTTCAGATTTCCAGTATCTGCAGTATTTTGCTTTCATTACCCTGGGTCTCTGGGTTACTAGTCCATTGACAATGCCACTGCACCACCACCACCTCCTTTTGAAGTGTAGTCACTTTTGCAATGTAGAAAAGATGGTAGACAATTTTTGCACAATAAGCTCCCAGTAATGTGGCAATGGCCAGATAATCGTTTTTTTGTAATCTTGATTGGGAGGCATTGATGATAACTCTGCTGCTCCCCTTTGAATCAGTGCCACAGGGTCTTTTACACCCACCAGAGAAAACATACAGGCCTCACTGAAAGACAACACCTCTGAGCACTCCCTCACTGTTAACCTGGATTTTTGTGTTCACGTCTTTGGAATGAAGCTCGAACCCAAAACCACTGGAGGCACGAATGCTGTGCACTAAACCACAGCTTGTGGCTGACGCCTATTTTCTCAGCTAGAAAATGGTATAAAGTGAAGTAGAACCTTCTTTGGTCATAAAACGTTTAGAAAGAGGAGCTGCAACAAGAAGATAAAGTAGGATGGATCCTGGAGCTAACTCCCCATTGATGACGATCAACTCTCCCAACTGACTCACCAAATATGCTGCACCTCTTCATTGCTCAGCGCTGTTAAGGGGCACACAGGAAGAATCACTCGTTAGGGCTGTGTTTTATCGTATGCATGGAATCTGATCTAGCTGCTATCTTGGCCTGAATTTTATTGTGCTGGTGACCCCAATGACAGGCCGGAAAGCCTTAGCCATTTCAGTGAGCCCTGAACCGATTCTGTGGCAATCAAACATTTAGCTGCCGGTCATCAGGACTCCTGTCACTTTTACAGATAAGACTCCCCCCCTCCAAGATCTCCTGATCAAACAGATGGCCAGCAGCTCTTCAGTCCCAGTAGTGCCACCATGAGTGATGGCCATTGCTGGGACTGCACCCCAAGCTGAGAAGCAGCATGGATGCTGCCCTAGCACCGAGGTAAGTGGGGTCAAAGTTGCCAGGGCCAGTCGGGTGAGGTGGTGAGGGGGTGGGTGTCATTGGTTGGTGAGGGAAACAAGGGTGTTTCTGCAGGAGCAGCCTTGCCATTGTGGGGGGGGGTGGGTGCATTCTGTGGGCCACAGAGTGCCCAATGAGGAGGGTCCCCTCCCCCCAGCCCAAGCCCATAGGGAAGCCATCAGTTTTTACTAGGCAGTCACCCCCACTCAGCAGAAGGGCCCCCACCCCTACTGTTAAAACACCAGTGACAGTGGGAAGAGACCCTTAAGTGACTCTTAACTGGCCTTTTGGCAGGAAGGGCATCATCCATTTTCCCCACCCCTGAGAGAATTCCATAGCCCCATCCCTCCCCCACCTTCCCTCCTGATTCTCCAGTTCCTCTCTCGCTGCTTCCCAACCTGTTCCCAAAGGTCAGATTGAATTTCAGCCCTTACATCTTCTTAAGCACACTAGCTTGAACCTCTAGCAATTTCAAACTTAAGCGAAACATCGTTACACATGAACTGTATGCAACAACAGTTAAGAATGGCAAAGCTAATGAATGGAACTTGATCGAGCTTTCAAATGAATGAGTTAGAAATATTCAAGCTGAAAAGAGGATGAATGAAAGGGAACCATAGAATTTTGTAACACAACAGGAATCCATTCTGCCCATTGTGCCTTTGGGCAGCTCTTTAAAAGAATTGGTTCCACTTGCCTGCTCTCTCCCCATAGCCCTGCAAATCCTTCTTTGTCAAGAAGATCAAACTGAGTCAATCACAGTTGGTATTCAATCTCGGCAGAACTATAGTTGCTCTTAATTTAAGTAGAAAGTACCAGATTGATTATTGAAAATAATTTAGTTGAGGTCAATCAGTTTGGTGATGAGTGAACTATAAGAGCTGCAAATTTCTTCTATGCATCACCACTTCCATTGCTCTATTTTTGACGGAACATTCAGTTGTTTCATCCCAACTTGTGGGAGACCCAGTCTTAAACCTTTCTACGGGCAGGATTTTTCAGTCAGTATGTGGGGGGCGGGCCCGACACACCTACACATAAAATGATGCGCAATGACATCGGGCGCGTGTCCCAATGTCATTGCACTGTCTCACGATATTTTGTTCGGCGAGCACGTGGTGGAGTCAGCTGCGTGCCGGCCGATATGTGAATGGCCTATTAAGGCCATTAAGGAAGCGATTAATGTAATTGTTAAAGCTGCCTGTCCAACCTTACGGTTGGTGGGCAGGCGAAAAGGCCAAGCGGCCTTTACACTTTTTAGGAAGCCTCATCCACGAGCAGGATGAGGTTTCCTAAAGCTTTCATTAAATAACCAAACCATCCCTCCTCCCCCCTACCCGCACAGGTACCGCTGAGCGCTACAGCTCGCGTCTTACCCTGGGTGGGCCTTAATTGGCCCGCCCACATAAAATGGCGGAGTGGAGCCAGTCGCGGGTGGGGATCTGCTCCGCGACTGCCCCTGTCTGCTCCCGCCGAGCTTGCACGCCACGTGAAAAATTCAGGCCTATCTCTCCATTTTCCCTCCTTATTTAAACCCATCTTTTTCCCCAAACTTTTAGTAAACTCTTCTATCTCTCTTACCATGGCTCTGCATCAATTCATTAGCCTAATTTGTTTATTTTCTTCCCTCTCTGCCAATCTCTATAAAGTAGATTCTGATATTGGTCATATGAACATATAAACATATGAAATAGGAACAGGAGTAGGCCATTCTGCCCCTCTAGCCTGTTCTGCCATTCAGTAAGATCATGGCTGATCTGTTTGTGTTCCCATCTAATCCCGATAACCTTTGGTTCCCTTAGAACCTAGAACCATAGAACACTACAGCACAGAAAACAGGCCATTCGGCCCTTCTAGTCTGTTCCAAAATATTATTCCGCTAATCCCATTGACCTGCACGTAGTCCATAACCCTCCAGACCTCTCCCATCCATGTATCTTTCCAATTTATTCTTAAAACTTAAGAGTGAGCCCACATTTACCACGTCAGATGGTAGCTCGTTCCACACTCTCACCACTCTCTGAGTGAAGAAGTTCCCCCTAATGTTCCCCCTTAAACCTTTCCTCTTTCACCCTAAAGCCATGTCCTCACGTGTTTATTTCTCCTAATCTATGTCGAAAGAGCCTACTCACATTTACTCTGTCTATACCCCTCATAATTTTGTAAACTTCTATCAAATCTCCCCTCATCCTTCTATGCTCCAAGGAATAAAGTCCTAACCTGTTTAATCTTTCCCTGTAACTCAACTCCTTAAGACCCGGCAACATCCTAGTAAATCTTCTCTTCACTCTCTCAATCTTACTGATATCCTTTCTGTAGTTAGGCGACCAGAACTGCACACAATACTCCAAAGTTGGCCTCACCAATGTCTTATACAACCTCACCATAACATTCCAACTCCTATACTCAATACTTTGATTTATGAAGGCCAGTATGCCAAAAGCTTTCTTTACAACCCTGTCTACCTGTGACGCCACTTTCAGGGAACTATGTATCTGAACTCCCAGATCCTTTTGTTCCTCCGCACACCTCAGTGCCCTACCATTTACTGTGTATGTCCTTCCTTGGTTTGTCCTTCCAAAATGCAACACCTCACACTTTTCCGCCTTAAATTCCATCTGCCATTTTCTGGCCCATTTTTCCAGTTGGTCCAGATCTCTCTGCAAGCTTTGAAAGCCTTCCTCGCTGTCCACAACGCCTCCAATCTTAGTGTCATCAGCAAACTTGCTGAGCCAATTTACCACATTATCATCCAAATCATTGATATAGACAACAAACAACAATGGTCCCAGCACAGATCCCTGAGGCACACCACTAGCCACAGCCTAACAAGAATCTATCTACCTCTGCTTTATAAATATTCAATGACCCCGCCTCCACTGCCTTCTGAGGCAGAGAGTTCCAAAGTCGCACAACCCTCTGAGAGAAAAGGTTTCTGCTCGTCTCTGTCCTATAAGAATGACCCCTAATTTAAAAACAGTGCCCCCTAGTTCTGGACTCACCCACAAGAGGAAACATCCTTTCCACATCCACCTTGTCAAGGCCGTTCAGGATCTTGTTACTTCAATCAAATCACCCCTCACTCTTCGAAAATCCAGTGGAAACAAGCCCAGTCTGTCCAACCTTTCCTCATAAGACAACCCACTCATTCCAGGTATCAATCTAGTAAACCTCCTCTGAACCGTCTCCAATGCATTTACATCCTTCCTTAAATAAGGAGACCAAAACTGCGCACAGTATTCGAGGTGTGTCTCACTAATGCCCTGTATAACTGAAGCATAACATTCTTACTTTTATAAAAACAGAATTACCTGGAAAAACTCAGCAGGTCTGGCAGCATCGGCGGAGAAGAAAAGAGTTGATGTTTCGAGTCCTCATGACCCTTCAACAGAACTGGGTGAATCCAAGGAGAGGGGTGAAATATAAGCTGGTTTAAGGTGGGTGGGGGGTGGGTTGGGTGGGGGGAGAGAAGTGGAGGGGGGTGGTGTGGTTGTAGGGACAAGCAAGCAGTGATAGGAGCAGATAATCAAAAGATGTCACAGACAAAAGAACAAAAGAACACATAGGTGTTGAAGTTGGTGATATTATCTGAACGAATGTGCTAATTAAGAATGGATGGTAGGGCACTCAAGGTATAGCTCTAGTGGGGGTGGGGGGCATAAAAGATTTAAAAATAATGGAAATAGGTGGGAAAAGAAAAATCTGTATAAATTATTGGAAAAAAACAAAAGGAAGGGGGAAGAAACGGAAAGGGGGTGGGGATGGAGGACGGAGTTCAAGATCTAAAGTTGTTGAATTCAATATTCAGTCGTTGCCCCCCCCCCCAACCTTAAACCAGTTTATATTTCACGTCAACTCTTTTCTTCTCTGCCGATGCTGCCAGACCTGCTGAGTTTTTCCAGGTAATTCTGTTTTTGTTTTGGATTTCCAGCATCCGCAGTTTTTTGTTTTTATCCTTACTTTTATGTTCAATTCCTCTAATAGTAAAGAATAGCATTCCATTAGCCTTCTTAATTATTTGCTGTACCTGCATACTAACTTTTTGTGACTCATGCACCAGAACACCTAGATCCCTCTGCACCTTGGAATTCTGCAGTCATTTTCCATTTAAGTAATACTCTGCTTTTTTATCCTTCCTGTCAAATGGAACAACTTCACATTTTCTTACATTATACTCCATCTGCTAGATTTTTTCCCACTTACCCAACTTACCTATATCTGCCTGCAAGCTCCTTATGTCTTCTTCACAACATACTTTCCTACCTGCCTTTGTGCCATCTGCAAATTTAGCTACCATGCCTTCCCCTCCCCTCATCTAAGTCATTGACGTAAATTGTAAAAGCTTGAGTCCCCAGCACAGACCCCTGTGGGACTCCACTCGTCACATCCTGCCAATCAGAAAAAGGCCCATTTTTGCATACTCTCTGCTTTCTACCAACTAGCCAATCTTCTATCCATGCTAATATGTTACCTCCTACACCATGAACTGTTATATTTCCACAATAACCTTTGATGTGGCACCTTATCGAATGCCTTCTGGAAATCCAAGTACAGCACGTCTACAGGCTCCCCTTTATCTACAACACATGTTACTCCTTCAATGCACTTGAATAAATTGGTTAAACATGATTTCCCTTTCACAAAACCATGCTGACTTTTCCTGATTACTTTGTGTTTTTCTAAGTGCCCAGCTATACCCTCCTTAATGATCGACTCTGACACCTTCCCCACGACAGACATCAAGTTAACTGACCTATAGTTTCCTGTTTTCTGCCTCTGGATAGTGAAGAAGTCTGTTCATCCCTGTCAGAATTTTATACGTTTCAATGAGATCCCCTCTCATTCTTCTAAACTCCAGTGAATACAGGCCTGATCGACCCAATCTCTCCTCATACGACAATCCTGCCATCCCAGAAATCAGTCTGGTGAACCTTTGCTGCACTCCCTCTATGGCATGTATATCCTTTCTTAGGTAAGGAGACCAAAACTGCACACAATACTCCAGGTATGGTCTCACCAAGGGCATGTACAGCTGCAGTAAGACATCCTTGCTCCTGTACTCAAGTCCTCAACATTCATTAGACTGAAGTTGTCCATCAGCAGGCTCCAAATGTACACGCCCCAGTCCCATTGATTAGGATTCATGATGAGCGGCTGGAAAATGTGGAACACTTCCAGTACCTTGGAAGTGATCTTCCACAGAAGACTGACATTGATATTGGTCACCTGAGGAAGCGAGTATTTGAAGATCGCGACATTAAAACTGGAACCAAGTTCGAGGCCTACCGTGCGGTTGTGATCTCTTCCTTACTGTACGAGACTGAAACACGGACAATATACAGGAGGCATCTCAAAGCACTGGAGTCATACCACCAACACTGCCTGTGGAAGATCTTACATATTAAGTAGGAGGACAGACGCACGAACATAATGTCCTCTCACAAGCAGGCACCAGCAGCATCTTGGCTGTGATCATGTACCTGGGTTGACTGCATAATTCAAATGTCAGATACCAGGCTCCCAAAGCAGGTCTCCGTCTCCCAGCTCAGTCAGGGCAGACGCACCAGAGGGGGACGGAAGAAGCACTTCAAGGATGTGCTGAAAGCCAACATGAAGAAATGCAACATTGACATTAACTCCTGGGAGACCATCACCCTGGACTGATGGTGGCAGAGTCTGTGGAAGTGATCATTTGAGCATTGTGGGAATGAGCATTTTGAGACCCAATAATAACAGAACAAAGAGGAAAAGTGAAAGCAGCAAAAAGAATACACATGGCTCGAATTGATAATACACAACCAGACACCCCACATGACAACAAATGACCTACGTACCATAAATCTGCAGATCCCAAACTGGCCTCATCAGCCACCTTCAGACTCATGGAAGATGGTTGTCCTCATTAGTCAGGAATAGCCAATAATAATACACTCAATCCTTCTTTGCATTCAAGGTCAACTTGCCCATTGCCTCCTTACAGCTTTCACCCGCACGTTAGCCTCGTATTACATTTGATTAAGGACAGCCAGTAATGATTGGACCTGCACAACGCGTCATTCTAACATCTTGGGAAGCCTCGAGTTTCCTATTGTTCAGACAACAGTGGAGAGCTTTACTCTTTTAACCCTCGAACTGCATCTACAGTGTCCCTTGCCACTCATATAACCTGTTTAACTCCCCTTGAGGACTCTTTGCATCCACCTTACATCAGAACAACAGCAGGAGATGCAACAACTTTGCTGCACACTCTGTGCAGACATCATTCTCAGAGCTCTGAACGTGGTGAGCTGCAATGAACGGACTGCCCATTCCGCACACTCACAAATAACGACAAGCGTTTAAACATCCTCATGTTGGAATCTTCAGTAATCACAGTGTTGATAATGTGAGAGAAGTGACTCTATAGAAGGAAATTATCGGACTCTGATGATGGGACAAGGTTCCACGCCCTTAAATACCTGCGATCAT
The DNA here is from genome assembly GCF_017639515.1 of Carcharodon carcharias. NCBI lineage: Eukaryota > Metazoa > Chordata > Chondrichthyes > Lamniformes > Lamnidae > Carcharodon > Carcharodon carcharias. The sequence goes on along the minus strand of NC_054476.1, from coordinate 1,170,815 downwards.
TGACACAACTAACAGCAGGGATGAGAATCCAGGACACTTCACACAGTGCAAGTGAACAGCAATTTACAAGTTCCAAAACTGTCTACAATGGTTGTACATCCATGCCACCTGAGTGCCTTCTTTGCCTTTCTTACCCTACTGCTACATTTAGGTGCAGCCCTGACAGCTGCAGCTGAGGTGGAGGCAGCCTTGCTGTCTGCTGTGCCCTGTTGACTGTGATGACTTTGGTGGGTGTTTCCTGGTGGCCTGAGGCCTGCTAGGGGCCTCCTGCCCAGGTGCCTGCTCCTTGACCTGACCTTTTGGAGGTGATGGGGTCACTGGCAGAGGGGAGGTGGAGCAGTCGGACACCCTTGGAGTGTCCTGGGATGAAGTCCCCGGGGTGGGTGTCTGGCTGGTGCTCCTCCTGCCTGTTGGTGCCCAATGGCAGCTCCCTGACTCCTTGAGGATTTGGGGCACATGGAGGGAGGTCGAGGTGCCCCATCCTGCTCTTGCCAGCTACTGCTGCACTGTACCCAAGGCTAGAGCGATGGGGTGGAAGTCTGAGCTCGTGTCCGACAGCCTCTGTGCATTTTGCTGGACCTGGGTCTCCAAGATGGCTGCCACCCTTTCCCTGAGCCACAACAGCAAACAGAACGTGAACGGACTTGTTCAGCCTCCGGTCCAGTCCGTGCATGGCCCCTGGCACCTCTGCCTGATGTTCCCCTGCCTGTCTCTGCATCTCCAACAGGTCTCTTAGGGCCAAGTCCAGAGCTCATCGTCTGCATGGGGCTGAGCAGGGGCCTGGTCTCCAGCAGCCCTCCAAATGTCCGAGACCTCGGTTGTCACACCCTCCACCAGCTGTCGAGCTGTGCCCGTGATTGCTGACCAGATTGTGACTCTGAACCTGCTCTGGAATATGCACCCATCTGAGGTGAGTGTCTCTGTGCTGGTGAAAACCGTGATGGTGCATCCTCTGAAGATTCTGAGGCATCATCCTCAGAAGTGGGGTTGGCAATGGAGCGGTGGGTGGACTCCCTCTTTTCCGATCCCTTTCCTTGCTTGTACCTGGAATGAAGAAAAGAAAGATGCCTAATCTCCCTTATTAAAAAAATATCGCACTCCATCGGCACATCTGACAACTGCAGATTGGAGGCAACCTCACTGGCTTCCTGGGGAGTCCTGTCCCGCTTTCAGCATTGGCACAGACCCGCTCCTGCCCAGATAGTCAGACAGCCTCATCCTCGAACGTGGTGAGGACTCTAATATTCGACATGCTGTGACCAGGCAATGCCTGCTCCCTGCTATTGAGCAAGTTCTTGTTCTGCAGACAGACAGAAGGATTGAGTGTCATCCAACTGGGTGTAGGAGCAGTTTAATAACCAGCATGCCCATGCCAGCTCCTAAACCCTCTCTAGTAAGTAATGAACAACCAAGATATCCTGCAACTAATAGCAGATTGAGAGCATAAAGTGGCTGGCACATTCAGTACACATGTCCCATCCGCTGGTGATTGCTGCAACTCAAACCTCTGTCTGACACCTGTACCCTCACACACTTACACTGCCTGATGCCCTTACGAGTGTCACATTGCAGTGAGTAGATGGTGCCACTTACCCTGGTGGAACACAGCAGCTCGTTCACCCTTCCTCAGCTCCGCTGGCCAGTTCTCCTGTGGGCCCCTGGATACTCACCTCTGATGCAACCTATGCCCAGGCTGCCTTGTTCAAACGGGAGTGCCTCCTACTGCCATCCTTGGGAAATAGCACCTCCCACCTTTCCTGGTCGGCCTGGAGGAGAACCTGCAGAGAGGCTTCGCTGAGCCGTGGGGCCACACGTTGTCTTCACCGCGGCATTCTGGTATACGCAGAATCCGGAGCTCCTGGCCTGCAGTGAGTGAATAGTGGTCTGGGTGCCCTTTAAATATGGTGCCAGGACCTTCGATTCCTGCCCCCCCACCCCTTCACTGCTGTGCTCCTTTTGCATTAAACCTAATGAGCTGAAAAGTGCGGGATCGTGTGTGGTCAGCCACCCCACCCCCAAGTGGAAATGACTCTGTTTTCCACTCCCACCACCAAACGTATGCTCCAGAGCAGAAGATACCACCCCCATGAGTGAGTTGGAATGCAGGCCGCAGAGTTTTGGATGACCTGATGTTTATAGAGAGTAGAATGTGGGAGAACAGCCAGGAGTGAGTTTGATTAATAGTATCTGGAGGTAACAGAGACATGGACGAGGGTTTCAGCAGCAGAAGAGCTGAGGTGGGAGTGGAGACAGCCAACGTTACTGAGTTGGAAATAGGCAGTCTTAGTGACAGTGCGGATATGTGGTCAGAAGCTTAAATATGAGACTGCGGCCGTGAACAGTTTGGTTTTGGCTCAGAGAGTTGCCAGGGAGATGGATGAATCAGTGGTGAGGGGGCAGAGTTTGTGGTGGGGACCAAAGACAACAGCTTCAGTCTTCCCAATATTTAATTGGAGGAAATTTCTGCTTATCCAGTACTGGATATCGGATGAGCAGCCTGATAATTTAGCAACAACGGAGGAATTGAGAGAGGTGGTGGTGAGGTGGAGCTGGGTTTAGTCAGCCTGCACGTGAAAGCTACCACTGTGTTTTCGGATGTCACTGAGATGCAGCGTAGATGAGAAATAGGACGGGCCAAGGATTGATCTTTGGGGGACACCAGAGTTAACAGTGTGGGAGCAGGAAGAGCAGTCATTGATGGCGATTCTCTGGCTATGATTACATAGATAAGAATGGAACCAAGAGAGAGCAGTCCCCCCAGATAGATGATGGTGGAGATGGGTTGGAAGAGAACAGTGTGCTCCACTGTGTCAAAGATACAGACAGGTTGAGAAAGCCAAGGAGGGAAAGTTTATCTTTGTCACAGACACACAGGATGGCATTAATTACTTCTTTTTTATCCATTTATGGGATGTGGGTGCCACTGGCTGGGCCAGCATTTATTGCCCATCCCTAGTTGCCCTTGAGAAGGTGGTGGTGAGCTGCCTTCTTGAACCACTGCAGTCCATGTGGTGTAGGAACACCCACAGTGCTGTTAGGGAGGGAGATCCAGGATTTTGACCCAGTGACAGTGAAGGAACGGATGGTGAGTCAGGATGGTGAGTGACTTGGAGGGGATCTTCCAGGTGGTGGTGTTCCCATTTATTTGCTACCCTTGTCCTTCTAGATGGTAGCGGTCGTGAGATTGGAAGGTGCTGTCTAAGGAGCCTTGGTGAATTCCTGCAGTGCATCTTGTAGATGGTACACACTGCTGCTACTGTGCATCAGTGGTGGAGGGAGTGAATGTTTGTGGATGTGGTGCCAGTCAAGTGGGCTGCTTTGTCCTGGATGGTGTCAAGTTTCTTGAGTGTTGTTGGAGCTGCACTATCCAGGCAAGTGGGGAGTATTCCATCACACTCCTGACTTGTGCCTTGTAGATGGAGGACAGGCTTTGGGGAGTCAGGAAGTGAGTTACTCTCTGCAGGGTTCCTAACCTCTGACCTGCTCTTGTAGCCACAGTATTTATATGGCTAGTCCAGTTCAGTTTCTGGTCAATGGTAATCCCCAGGATGTTGATATTTGATTTTAACATTAAAGGCGCTAGATAAGTTGCTTGTTGATATTGATGGTGATGCACAGCAGTATTTGTGTCATGCTAAAATAGAATAATGAACGCTGTAATTTCCTGGTGATTTACTTTTCCTGTTATCATTCAATCCTCTTGTAGATTTTTAATCCATGCACTGACTGATTTTACAAGTTTATTCTTTAAAACGTTGAGCGCTTGGTAGTGTTTATTTCATACAGACTCAGGTAGAAGATTATCACACAAGATGCAAATTCATTGTGCTGAGTTTATCGTGTGATTAGAGGGCTTTACAAAGCAGGGAAAGCCCCAGTTGGATTTGACTGTCTGCTGAGCTCGCTGTTTGCAGTCAGTATGTCATGGTGAGCCTCAGGAAGATTTTGCTCTAGTGCACTATCTGGTCATCTCTGCTGGAAGGGTGCATGAGGATAGAATTTAGCTCCAATCTAATGCCCTTCCTTTATCCTCCACTTCACAGCTAAATAATATGTTAACAGTGTCAAGATTAACACACCAGTGATATTCCTGTTTTATCACAGGATCACCCTCAGGTTCTGTGTCTAAAGAAAAATAAAAAGTACAAACCTTTTTGTTATTAACTGAAGTCAGAAAATTACTTTAACCTGGGTTAAGTAGCCATTCCCATAATAAACATTTTAGAAGAAGGTCCTTTTGTTTTGCTATATTCTTGTTGATAGAACTGTTTAAAGAACCTAAAATGTTTTGATGCAGTTCTTATGGAATTAAATGTTTTTGATAAAGAAAGCATGTTCCAGACAGTTGGAAAAGGGCTTACTAAGAACTGGCATGGATCCCTGCTTTGTGTCACTGTTATTTCGGCTGATAGCATCTGGGTTTGATGTATGATCTTATCACAGTGGAGCATTGGCTTTCTTCAGATGGAGTTCTTCATATTCCCCACGATGAGGAAATCCTACGTGCATTTATCACATTTCTGAAGACTGTAGTAACCACTGATTGCAGACACTTAGGATCTAACCGGTTATTTCCTCTTTGATTAGATTATAATATTTTTATGATTGCTCAGAATCCCCTAGTGATTGGTGAAATCAGAACAAAGTCATGTAGCATTAGAATTTTCTAATATCTTTATATAAAATATCTCCAATTTAATTAGAATATCCTAGTTTAGTTATACGAAAGATGTTATATTGAAAATGTTTTTAACAAGGTATTTCTATAAGTTTTCACTATTAGAGGAATGTGTGATGTGTCAGATGCCACTCCCAGAGTTTTATATCAAGAATAGATCCCAATATATTGAGAATGATTGGTTTCTCTGTTATGCCTGAATTTTAGTAGGTTTGAATTGGATGTTGAATGTTCCAAGAAACTGAATTGTCAGAATGCTGGTGAACATGACAAACTGATATATTTTGGGTAGTGGTGTAGTTTGTAGCATGTTCTGTTTTTACTTTTCTGTTGTAAACAATGATAGGTTTGATGGCCTGGAGTCTCTGATGCCATTTTACTGTTTCTCCAAGCGCAATTTCCTTGTAATCAGTGTAACTGGTGCAAAAGATTGTGGAATTTTCAGCACAAATTTCATGCTGCACAAGTCAAGTTTCCCTAACCATTTTGCGAGTTTAAAAAAGCATTATACTGTAAACAGGCCCCACCTACAAAACCACCCCCTCCTCTTCCCCCCCCCCCCCCCCCCCCCCCCCCAAGTAAATTAATCACCATTGGGAGTTTTCAGTAAACATGCTCATTTGTCAGTCAGCCTTTGAGGAGATTCTAAAAATTAAGCTGAACTTTCAGTTCAAGGACACTAATAAATACATTTTGAAAGGTTTTGAATGATTTTTTTTTCAAAAATTTACTAAGAAACTAACTACTGCCCTCCTGTTCTGTAAGAAGGAATGTTTAGTCATGTAAAATGGGGTTATTTACAGATGTCCCAAATGTCCATATGATCGATTGACACTGATTTAAAATGCTAATGTTTTGTGATAAATCTATTTTCAGCTGTATTAATCAAACTTTACCAAGTTCTCCCTCTTGAATATATCAAGGAATATTTTTCAAAGAAAAAATTCAAAACAAATTAAGGTTTAAACTGCTGCCCAATTCACTGATTCATAGCAAATCTGTCAATTGTGCTGAAAACGGAAACTTTAATATCTGCTTTTATAACCCTTGTTAGGTCATTCATATAAATTTGACCTGTTTTATTTTAATTCAATTGTTCATCTATTTACTTGGTAGAAATAGCATTGGCAGCAATGCAGTAAGCATATGCTAAGCACATTGAGGAAATTAAACACCCGGGTTAACCTACCTCGCCTGTGCTTATGTATTTACTGTCTTAATGATTTCAGACAATTCCATGATACTTTTTATGTTGAAGTCCAATTCCTACAAGGCTATTACTCAAAGTACTGAGGCCAATTGTATGATTTATATTAGTATCTTGGCTGAGATCAGTCAAAGCATGTGCAGGGACCAGTATGGAGCCTGTGACTATAATGCTCCTTTCAACTCAGTCTTATTGATCTTCATCACATCCTGCTCTGGTACTGACTTTCTGCTGGTATAATTATAAATGTCCTTGAATAACTCACCACAGTGACATTTTTCATTTGTGACAGTGAATGTTAGGTGGCTATTCAGTCATGAAGGGTCATCGGGGCCAAATCTGATCCCCATCAGGCATCCACTTTCAGGAAGGTCATCGAATAGCAACCAGGACTATTGTTTCTTCTCTTTATCCCATTTCTAACAAGCTCAGTTGTAGCAGCCCGACTACAACTCAGAAAAGACCAGGAATAAAACCTGGTTACAGTTACATAATAGTCAACCTATAAGCCATTATGGAGCTATGGCACCCTTTGTATCTCTATGAGATTCCGTTAAACTCTAGAAAGCCAGTTGGTGAAGGATAGAACTGGAACCAATCATTACACACTTTATAAGAATTAATTCACAGACTTACACATTACAAACATGCACCTCCTAACCCAAACCCCATTTCCTGTCTACTCCTAGCTATAGGAACCTCAAATGAATCTCTAGTGAGTAGCTGCCACCTGCATCCAATTCAACACAATTCATACACAGCTAACAGACTGTTATGTTTCAGCTCTAAACTTTATAAGATCTCAATGCATTTCTCATTTTGCAGACAATCTTATATTTTTTGGCTGTGTTTGCTGCCAATGCCGTGCATGCGCAGTTGTATGTCTAACCGACATCTTTACAGAGGGCAATGTGCAGCAGGGTACATATGCAGTGATCACTGGCCCTTGAATTGCAAATATTACAGTGCCATGAGCAGAATCTCTCAGGGGGTCCCACAGTTTTCTTTATCCCATTTGATTTCCTGAACATTTTTCCTGCCTTTTCTCCCCCCATTCTTTTGGGAAGGCACCTTTCTTCCAATAAACCATCTTATCATAGCAGCATGTCTCAGTGGTGTGGAAGGGATGGGGTGTAATCAAGCTTGCATTCCATCACCCGCCCGACACTTCAATGTGCTGCACTGGCAGAAACGAACCCCAGAGTTGCAAATGGAATTGTGGCCGTCACTGGGTGGATCAGAAGCCTTCCCTCCCTCTCCATTCCGATACCTGGAAACTGCAGGGAGGCTGCAGCCTGCCTGCCTGCTCAGAAACTGAGTGAATAACTTCAGAATCAGAAGCCTCCCCTCCCTCTCCATCCAGATCCCTGCAACCTGAAGCCTCCCCTGTGGGGGAGGCCAAACTCCAACAGCCCGCCTGCTGCAGGACTGGGAAACTGGTTGAATGGCTTCCAACTGGCTCTGTGTCTCCTGCAAATGATGACATAGGATTCTGCAGATGCTTAGCCAGATATCGGCGGTTATCTTGCACAGCCATCTTGCATTGGCCTGAGACATTTTTTAAAATTCATTCATAGGATGTGGGTGTTGCTGGATAGACCAACATTCGTTGCTGATCCCTAACTGCCCTTGAGTTGCCTTTTTGATTTGCTGCAGTCCGTGTAGCACACAAGGTGCTGTTAGGAAGGGAATCTTTTTCTATTATGATTTCTGTAATTATTGAGCAGTTGCTTTCCAACTCTACCCAGTCTGATGTTGTTCAAAGTCTGTGATTCATCAGATTTTCCAAAACTCCCACATAGTCAAAAACATTTTAACCACCATTAATTTTGTTTTCCTTTTGCTATCAATCTGGTTTGAACATCAGCATCACATTAGGCCAATCACCAAACTGATGTCAGGTTTTGAAATAAACATACATTTATTCTGCTGGCTTCATCTCTACAGATTCATTGGTCAATTTGGTTTGGAGACTGTCAAAAAGTATTTGAGACAATACATAATGTATCATTATCATTTATTATTATTAATAATAATGTGCTATTGTTGTTTCTCTGGATTGGCGTACATTACTTCCAAAGACCTCATTTCCAGGGGTAGACCTCTGTGACTTTATACAGGAAAATTCCCATAGCTCATTGATAATGACATTGTTTCCTTGCTGTTTTCCTGTGTATCAGTATCTGATGCCCTGATGTCACTGACTCAGTTACCATTACAGTCAGTAGCTGACTTCAAGCTGATCATTTTGCGACAGGAAAACAGCAGCCAAAGCCACAGTCCAGTGTATCCCTGTTGTTTGTGTACCAAGCTTCAAATGGGCTTTTGAAGCAGTCGAGATGTGGCAAGGGCATTGTGGTGAAAATATCTTTTATATTTCTCCTCCATTGTAATGTTTTTTGATTGGCTTAACTTTAACCTTATAAGAACTACAATATCATTCACCTAGCTCAGTAATGAAAATAATCCACCACTCTGCACTTTTGCTGTTCTCCTTATCTGCAAAATGTCTGTTTGTCATACGTCCTTCAGTGTGGTGGACTCTTAAATGCCCTCTGCAGTGGCCGAGCAACCACTTAGTTGTATCAAACTGCTACAAAGTCTCAAAAAAAGAATGAAACTGGTTGGACCACCCGAAATCGACCAAGTCATCAGAAATGACAACAGCAATCTCAGCCCTTACTAACAAAATCCTCCTTACTAACATCTGGGGGCTAGTGCCAAAATTGGGAGAGCTGTCTCACAGACTAGTCAAGCAACAGTCTGACATAGTCATACTCATGGAATCATATCTTACAGATAATGTCCCAGACACCATCATCACCATCCCTGGGTATGTCCTGTCCCACTGGTAGGACAAGTCCAGCAGAGGTGGCAGCACAGTGGTATACAGTCGGGAGGGAGTTGTCCTGGGAGTCCTCAACATCGACTCCGGACCCCATAAAGTCTTATGGCATCAGGTCAAACAAGGGCAAGGAAACCTCCTGCTGATTACTACATACCGCCCTCCCTCAGCTGATGAATTAGTGCTCTTCCATGTTGAATACCACTTGGAGGAAAAACTGAGGGTGGCAAGGGACTCTGGGTGGGGGACTTCAATGTCCTTCATCAAGAGGGCTTTGGTAGTGCCAGTATAGGCTGAGCTGGCCAAGTCATAAAGGACATAGCTGCTAGACTGGGACTGCGGCAGGTGGTGAGGGAACCAACAAGAGAGAGAAACACACTTGACTCATCCTCACTAACCTGCCTGCCATAGATGTGTCTGTCCATGACAGTATCGATAGGAGTGACCACAGCACAGTCAATGTGATGATGAAGTCCTACCTTCACATTGATGGTACCCCCCATCATGTTGTGTGCCACTACCATCATGCTAAATGGAATAGATTTTGAACAGATCTAGCAACTCAAGACTGGGCATCCATGAGGCGCTGTGGGTCATCAGCAGAATTGTAACTCTTTCGAGTACAAACCCGTTTCCATCTGTTTCAGATGCAGTTACATAGTTTCTCATAGTTTGCCATTGTGAGATTTGAACTCTTGATCTTGGGGTTACAAACCCAGTACCATAACCACTTGGCTACTCGAACACAATCTGTGACCTCATGACCTGACATATCCCCCACTCTACCATTACCATCAAGTCAGGGGATCAACCCTGGTTCAATGAAGACTGCAGGAGGGCATGCCCGGAGCAGCACCAGGCATAGTTAAAAATGAGGTGTCAACATGATGAAGTTATAACACAGGGCACTAGCGTGCACAGCAAGTGATAGGCAGAGTTAAGCGATTCCACCGGCAGGGGATCAGATCTAAGCTCTGCAGTCATGCCACATCCAGTTATGAATGGTGGTGGACAATTAAACAACTCACTGGATGAGGCGGCTCCACAAATATCCCCATCCTCAATGATGGAGGAGCCCAGCACGTCAGTGCAAAAGATAAGGCTGAAGCATTTGCTACAATCTTCAGCCAGAAGTGCCAAGTGGAAGATCCATCTTGGCCTCTTCCAGAGGTCCCCAGCATTACAGATGCCAGTCTTCAGCCAATTCGATTCACTCCATGTGAGATCAAGAAACAGCTGAAGGCACTGGATACTGCAAAGGCTATGGGACAATATTCCGGCAATAGTACTGAAGACTTGTGCTCCAGAACTTGCCACGTCCCTAGCCAAGTTGCTCCAGTACAGCTACAACACTGGCATCTACCCGGCTATATGGAAAATTGCCCAGGTATGTCCTGTACACAAAAAGCAGGACAAATCCAACCCAGCCAATTACCGCCCCATCAGTGTACTCTCAATCATCAGTAAAACAATAGAAGGGGTCATCAGCAGTGCTATCAAGTGACACTTGTTTAACAATAACCTACTCACTGACGCTCAATTTGGGTTCTGCCAGGGCCACTCAACTCCTGATCTCGTTACAGCCTTGGTTCAAACATGGTCAAAAGAGCTGAGCTCCCGAGGTAAGGTGAGAGTGACTGCCCTTGACATCAAGGCAGCGTTTGACCAAGTGTGGCATCAGGGAGCCCGAGCAAAACCGCAGTCAATGGGAATGAGGGGGAAAACTTCCCGCTGGACACAAAGGAAGATGGATGTGGTTGTTGGAGGTCAGTCATCTCAGCTCCAGGATATCACTGCAGGAGTTCCTCAGGGTAGTGTCCTCGGCCCAACCATCTTCAGTTGCTTCATCAATCACCTTCCTTCCATCATAAGGTCAGAAGTGGGGATGTTCGCTGATGATTGCACAATATTCAGCACCATTCGTGACTCCTCAGATACTGAAGCAGTCCATGTACAAATGCAGCAAGACCTGGACAATATCCAGGCTTGGACTGACAAGTGGCAAGTAACATTCGCGCCAGACAAGTGTCAGGCAATGACCATCTACAACAAGAGAGAACCTAACCATCACCCCTTGACATTCAATGGCATTACCATCACTGAATTCTCCACTATGAACATCCTGGGGGTTACCATTGACCAGAAACTGAACAGGACTAGCCACATAAATACTGTGGCTACAAGAGCAGGTCACAGGCTGGGAATCCTGCGATGAGTAATTCACCTCCTGACTCCCCAAAGCCTGTCCTCCATCTACAAGGCACAAGTCAGGAGTGTGATGGAATACTCCCCACTTGCCTGGATAAATGCAGCTCCAACAACACTCACAAAGCTCAACATCATCCAAGACAAAGCAGCCTGCTAGATTGGCACCACATCCACAAATATTCACTCCTTCCACCACTGACACAGTAGCAGCAGGGTGTACCATCTACAAGATGCACTGCAGGAATTCACCAAGGCTTCTTGGACACCACCTTCCAAACCCATGACCACTACCATCTAGAAGGACAAGGGCAGCAGATAGATGGGAACACCACCACCTGGAAGTTCCCCTCCAAGTCACTCACCATCCTGACTTGGAAATATATCACTGTTCCCTCACTGTCACTGGGTCAAAATCCTGGAACTCTCTCCCTAACAGCACTGTGGGTGTACCTACACCATATGGACTGCAACAGTTCATGAAGGCAGCTCACCACCACCTTCTCAAGGGCAATTAGGGATGGGCAATAAATGCTGGCCTAACCAGCGATGCCTACATCCTGTAAATAAATTGAAAATAAATCCAGAAACATGTAGGGAGGGGTACAGTTCATATATAGGAGTCTCTGGTCACCTGGGACTCATCAGTACGGAATGTTGTCAGGCTGTTTGATAATGAGGACATCACAATGCAGTTTGTTCCCATCTTTACCTGGGGACCCAGTGGCCAGTGAACAGAGAGTAGGAGTACATCACTCCAGATGCCAGCTGTGCTGAGATCACCAGTTCAACATAGATTGTCAATAAAACCTGGAACTTTGCTGCTTTGTGTGGTTTGCTCCTGCACAAGTTGGTGCATTTATCTACGTACATATTGGGGGAACCATCACATCATTCTATGTTACCAACTTGGTCTGCTTGTAACAGAAAGTAATTTTTTTCTAACCTTGCTTTAGTCATTTGACCAGGAGTGATGATATTGTTGCTTTATTTAGTTAAAAATTATTTAGACATGTCCCAGCTCATGTGACAGTCACATGGGCTGGGACATGTTTATGAATTGTGTAAAACGTATTTATTTATTTAATAAAACCTTTAGGGAACCTCATCCCGCCCATGGATGAGGCTTCCTGAAAAGTCCCTAAACTTCTTGCCGAGTTTGTACGGCTAGAATTTTGCTGTTGACGAGTGGGAGCGGGCCGGACATGCCGATGTGTAAAATGATGCGCGCTGATGTCAGGCGTGTGTCCCGGTGTCAACACGTGTCATTTAGATATTACCTTCAGTACGTGCACGCCAAAGGCGGCTGTGTGTCTGCTGAACTGTCAACGGCTTATTAAGGCCATTAAAAAAGGCCATTAAAAACCCAATTAAAGTAGTTACTAACAATTGCCCGTCCAACCTTAAGGTCGGCGGGAGGGGGGAGGCAAGCGAAGAGCCCAAGCGGCCTTCACATTTTTCAGGAAGCCTCATCTACGGGTGGGATGAGGTTTCCTGAAGGTTTTATTAAATAAATAAAAATTTTTTGCACAATTCATAAACATGTCTCAGCTGATGTGACTCACATGAGGGGACAAGTCTAAATCATTTTTAACTTTATTATTTCTGAACTTTTATTATGTACTTAATCTCCCTGAGACAGCTCCGTGCCTTAGGGAGATTTATGAGCTCCTTTGTGCGCGTGCGCTAATGAGCGCAGCCTCTGGGGCTACCGGCTGTGCGTCACACCCTTTGTAAAATGTAGCCGATCGTGGGTGGCAATCGGCTCTGTGCCCGCTCCCGACCGACGTACAGAAAATTCTCCCCTATGTTACTTTTCTATGCTAGGCATGAGATATATTACACTGGAAATGACCAACATAAGGAATGGCAGACATCTTTATACAACATGTGGTAATGTTCAGTAAGGAGAATGCAGCTACCCTCCCATAGTCCAAATAGTTGAACAATTAAACGCTATTAAAGAAAATTACTGAAACCTAAACATAACCTCAGCCTATCCTTAAACCTCACCACAAATCATTTATTTTCTCTGTCACTCCTAGAAAAACAAGTGAACAGAGATGAATCAAGTTAATAACAGATTAGTGCTGCAGTTTTTCTTCAGAACAATTACATTTGAAATTGAGCAGTAATTAACAACATTTGATTTAAATCCTTTACCAAATTATTTTTAAAAATACCTACAGAGTGATTCATGAAGCTGAAGATGTGGACTGGCTGACATTGAAGAAATATTTTGTAGTGACATTACTTGGATATTTTTTATTAGTCACCGAGTAGAGCAACTGTGCGATGGTAAACTGCTTAAAAATGCACACAATTCAACAACAGCACATAATTGCAGGGCACATAATGACATAAAGTGACTAATAAGGGATAATTCATGTTTTTTTGACATTATTACCATTTTCAAAATAATTTAGTGAGTTTCAATGAATCAGGTGCTGGTATACTAACTGGACAATGCTTGGGTTGTGGGTGAAGGTTTTTTGTTCTGCCTATAACCTGTGTAATACATTTAGAACATGTCTCTGTCTGCATCAAATGAATAGAATATATCATTGGATACATGCATAGACCAATATGCTGGAAAATAAAGATCAGGTAGCTCGTGGATTTCTACAATATAGCTGTACCCTAGGGATGAAGTAACACCATCTCCTAGAAAGCTGGGACCATATCTCTGTCTCATCATAATCTACACACTGGTCAGATCCTTGTTCTCTATGATATTAAAGTTGAATTTGACATAGATTGTGGGTGATATTTGCCAATTTGCTCACATACAGCTACTGAATAAATGACTGAATAATCTAATCTTGATGGTATTGATTGAGAGAAAGATATTGGCCAAGAGACTAAGAGAATTTTCTGTCATGTTCATACATATCATGGGATCTTTTAAAGTCTCTCTGAGCAGCCAGAGCAGGTCTTGGGTTGTTAATACCTCATTAGAATGCTTAATTTCTCCAGCGATTGTTGTCACAGTCATAGCAAGTCAGCACTAATAGTGATACCGCTGTCTTGCTATTAGTGGTAGTCCTCTGTAACCATGAAAAGATAGAGAGAACAGTCAAAGATAAATTTTTAAAAACTGTGAAGGAAATGATATAAGAAAGATAAAGAATGTCGGGATTCAAAAATTGCAATAAACACAAGAGCCAAAAAAACTCTTGGGGGGGTTGATGATAGCTCTACTGAAGGTGAAGCCCCAATACAAGCTAGAGAACCTCATCTAAACCAGTACTTCAAAACAGAGGGAATGCTGCATTGTCAGAGGTGCTTTCTTTTGGATGAGATGTTCCAACCGAGGCCCAAATTGCTACTAAAGTGACTGTCAAAGATACCGTAACAGTGTTCAATGAAGGATAAGACATAATCTCGGTTTCTTGCTTAACATTTCTGCTTAAACTAATGTCACCCGAAGGCTTGATAAGGTGCCATATAAATGCAACTTCTTTCTTCCCCTCTTTTGTAGTATTTAAACTCTGTAAAAAAAACAACTTTTCTTAATGCTGAATATCCTTTGCTAGCATGTGAGCATTGTAACGTTTAATCTTAGGGTCATCAGAAACACATTGTGTGCTGACACATTGTTATAACCCAAGTGTACAGCAGAGATAGATAAGGTGACCATACAGATTTAATAATTGACCTTATGATACATAGGGTTATTAGTTATGACCTCGAGTGATATATAGAATGATTGTGGAGATTTATTGAAGTGCGCATCATTTGTGAGGTGTTTGCTTGGTTAACCACAGTTGCTATGGTGATGGTTGGAGATTGTTCTGCAGTTGATCATCATCATATCAATCTTTGTTATTCAGTCAGAAAGTGCTGATTTGCTAACGTACCTTAAAAATAGGGCCCAACCATCAGCTGCTTCATCAATGACTTTCCCTTCATCATAAGGTCAGAAGTGGGGATGTTTGTTGATGATTGCACATTCGGGACTCCTGAGATACTGAAGCAGTCCACGTAGAAAGACAGCAAGACCCGGACAAAATCCAGGCTTGGGCGGACAAGTAATTTTCGTGCCACACAAGTGTCAGGCAATGACCATGAACAACAAGAGAGAATCCAACCATCACCCCTTGACATTCAATGGCATTATCATCACTGAATCCCCCCCTATCAACATTCTGGGGGTTATCATTGACCAGAAACTGAACTGGACTAGCCATATAAATACTGTGACTACAAGAGCAGGTCAGAGGCTAGGAATGCTGCGACGAGTAACTCACCTCCTGACTCCCCAAAGCCTGTCCACCATCTACATGGCACAAGTCAGGAGTGTGATGGAATACTCCCCACCTGCCTGGACGAGTGCAGCTCCCACAATACTTGTTGGATGGGATGGGAGGAGTGCACTGTCTGTCTCTAGTCCCACTACTTCATGGGTCACAACATATATTTAAACGGTGTTTCCAGCTAGTTATATGTCCAGATGTGTGTTTTAACTATTGATCTCAGAATGACTAGATTTCTTCAATAAACAACAGAATTATTTGTTTATTATAAACCAGTATTGTCAAATAGTATGTTATTAACATACAGTATGAAGTATGAAAGTATACTAATTACTCTTGAAATACCCTAAGTCACACACACACACATACTCACAGAAACACAGAAGCACGCTCACTCACAAAGACACACACACACACACACACAAACACACACAAACACAGAGAGAAACACGCTCACAAAGACACACACATACACACACAAACACACAGAGAAACACACTCACACACAAACACACACAAACACACAGAGAAACACGCTCACTCACAAAGGCACACAAAGACACGCTCACTCACAAAGACACATAAACACACACACACACACACAAACACATACACACACAAACACACTCACAAAGACACACACAAACACACTCACTCACAAAGACACACACACACTCACTCACTCACAAAGACACACACACACTCACTCACACAAGACACACACACAAACACACACACACACACATACAGAAACACGCTTACTCACAAAGACACAGAAACACACTCACTCACAAAGACACACAAAGACACACAGAAACACTCTCACTCACAAAGACACATACACACACACTCACAAAGACACACACACAGAAACACACACACACACATACAGAAACATGCTCACTCAAAGACACAGAAACACACTCGCTCACAAAGACACACACACACAAAGACACACACACACTCACAAAGACATACAAACACACACACAAACACACTCACTCACAAAGACATACAAACACACACACAAACACACTCACTCACAAAGACATACAAACACACACACAAACACACTCACTCACAAAGACGCACAAACACACACAGAAACACACTCACTCACAAAGACACATACACAGAAACACACACACACACATACAGAAACACACACTCACAAAGACAGAAACACGCTCACTCACAAAGACACAGAAACACACTCACAAAGACACACACACACGCTTACTCACAAAGACATACACACACACACACACACACACGCAGAAACACACTCACTCACAAAGACATAGAAACACACTCACTCACAAAGACACACACACACCAAAAAAAAAGAAAATAAAAAAGAGGAATTCTGCCAAAGGTTAAAAGTCAATGGTTCAAGGGAAAAGGAAAGATGTTGGAGTCCTTGAAATAGTGTCCGGGTTCTCAGCTCTGATCTGTGAAATAAACAATGACGCTTTCCAGGTGGACTTGAGGAACACTTGCAGGTGCTCTATCTCAGAATATTGAGCAATTTAGGAGCAGTTTATATTCACATCCAGCTGTGGATTGGCTCTGAACTGCAAAACAGCTGCTGTCTTCTTTTCACAAGCAGTTATTCCTTTTTATTTTACAGCAAAACCAAAACTAACTTTTCTATGCAGTTTTCCAGGCATTTTTTTCAGAGACACAAACTACCATGTGCCCCCCTTTGTACACAGTCCACCAGGGTCAAGAGGTTTCCAGATTAAAACTGCTTAATTACCTTTTCTTGCAAAAGAATGTCTTTTCCAGGAATAGCAATCAGAGTCCTGTATTAACCCTTCAAGGGACAATGTCTTTTAAAACACAAATTCTTCCAGAATGTTCTTGGCCCTTGAACATGAACCATTTTCTGTGATTAAAGTGTTCATGAGGCTTCCTGCCTTGAGAAATAAAACAATGTATTCCATTGCACAGTGTAATAAAATATAAACAAAAATACTAAAACACACCTACACGCTCTCAAAGCTCATTAAGTTATTCTCTGTATCAGTTTTGCCTTTAGCAAATTGTAAGCAAAGGTAAATTCTAGACAAAGCATCAGCAATTACAACGCATTTCCCCACATTGTGTTAAGGCTACAATAATAAATTCCATTGAAATAGTACTTTCGCTGTTCTTGGCAACACTTGTCCTTATTCTATGATATGACCTAGATATGTAACTCACGCTTTCATTAATTCACTTTTAGCGAAGTTTATTACCAAATCAGCTGACTGTTGTTTTTCAAACAGGGCTTCTAGCTGTTTCAGGTTGTGTTTCCAAGAGTCATTATATATCAGGGCATTGTCAAGATAAACCAAGCAGTTAGGAACACTGGCTACCCCTTGGTTCAATAGCCTCTGAAAAGTTGCTGGACCGTTTTTTAGTCTGAATGGCATCACTTGACATTGGAAAAGACCATATAGCATGACAAAGGCTGATATTTCTTTAGCTCGGGGTGTTAAAGGAACCTGCCAATATCCCTTTTACAGATCTAAGAAACATGGCACTGCCAACTTTGTCAATACAGTCTTCCCAGTGAGGAACTGGGTAGGAATCTGCTTTTGTGATTGCATTGAACTCTCTGTAGTCTATACAGAATCTGGTCTATACAGAATCTGATTTAGGCATTAACACAACAGGGGAACTCCAGCTGCTTTGGCTGGGTTCAATGATGTGATTTTCTAACATGTAGTGGAACTCTGCTTTCACCTGAGCCTGTTTTTCTGGTCCTAAGTAATAAAGATGCTGTGTTATAGGGGAGGATTCTCCTACATCCACATCATGTACATCCTGGTTTGTCCCTACGGACTGCTTTAAATTCTGTAAATAACCTCACTAGATCTTCTCGTTGTCCTGCCTCTAAGTGTGAAAAAATGGTGTCTAACTGTCGTACTATTTCAGGGTTAGCTATCCAGATTGTAGGAGGTTCAATTGGTGAACTGTCTAATTCTCCTTCTGGCTCACTCTCACTGTCTCTTTCGTCCTCCACTGTGGTTACTACCTGACTTACCTGTTCCTTCTTTTCCTCCTCCCTGCAATGGTATTGTTTTAACATATTGATATGACACAGCTGATTCATTTTCCTACAATCTGGGATGTCTATCAAATAATTTACTTTGCCAACCCTCTTAATTACCTTGTACATACTGAGCTTTGAGAGGTTCCCCCTTTAAAAGCCACAAGACTAACACTTGATTACCTGGATGTGATGTTTGGGTTGCAGCTTGCCTATCTGCCCATTCTTTCATCTCTGTTTGAGAAACTTTAAGATGTTCCTAAGCCATCTTGCAGGCTCCCAGGAGCCGTTCCTGGAACACGGACACATAATCTAACAAAGAGGATTCATCCCTCTCTCCTGAAAACATTTGTTTGCTTCAGAGTTTGACGGCAGGGATGGGGTGGTAAAATGCGGCACACTCTTCAAAACTCCATCGACTTCGGCGGGACTGGAAAATCCTGCCGGTGGGAGGTGTCGTAAAATTCCGCCCCTGATGTCCATAAATCAATTCCAAAAGGCTGAAGCCTGTAGATTCATTTGGTGAATCTTGGATAGCAAATAAAAGAAAATCCAGTCCTTTGTGCCATCTTGGGGATATGTATGACAATATGCTTTAATCATTGTTTTGAGAGTGTGATGGTACCTCTCTAAAGCTCCCTGTATCTGTGGATGAAATGCTGTGGACTTTAACTGTTTTATTCCCAAACTGCTCATTACATTTTGGAAATTTTTAGACAGAAAATTGGAACCTTGATTCGACTGGATCTCCACTGGTAAACCACATCGAATAAAAAATTAGGCTAACTTCTTGACCACTCTTTTAGCTACAATCGGGAAATTTTAAAGGGATGGCCTCTGGAAAGCAAGATGTCACATCCATAATAGTAAGGATATATGTTATCCAGCTTTCGCTTTTGATAACGGTCCCACACTGTCTACTAACACCCTACTGAATGGTTCCTCAAAAACCGATATAGGAATTAAGGGTGCCGGTTTGATTGTATGTTGTGGTTTTCCTACCACCTGGCATGTGTGGCATGTTTTACAAAATGGCATCATGTTCTTGTGAAGACCTGGCTGGTAAAACTGTCAGTTTATCTGCTCTTGAGTTTTCCATATCCCTGCATGTCCTCCCATAGGAATTTCTTGTGCTATCCATAATATCTCTTTACCCGAGTTGCTCGCCCTCAAACTGAATTTGAAATTCTACCATGTTGTGATCGCTACCCACTGGAGGATCCTTAACTATGAGATCTGTTATTAATCCTACCTCATTACACATTACTAGATCTAAAATAGTCTGTTCCCAAGTTGGTCCTGCAATGTATTGCTCTAAGAAATAACCTTTGATGTACTCTACAAATTCATCTCCCACGTTACCCCTGCTAATCTGATTTGTCCAGTCAACATGCAGATTAAAATCACCCATGACAATTGTAGCACCCTTCTTACATACCCCCATTATTTCCCGATTTATACTTTGTCCTACAGTGAGGCAGCTCTTTGGGGGTTTATAGACGACTCCCACCCATGACTTCTTCCCCTTGCTATTCCTCATTTCTACACACACTGATTCCACATCACGATATATTGCACCTATATCATTACTCACCAGTGCACTGATACCTTCCTTTATTAAAGCTACCCCACTTCCTTTCCCTTTTTGCCTATTTTTCCAGCATGTCGACTACCCTTGAATATTGAGTTCACAGTCCTGGTCACCCTGCAACCATGTCTCTGTAATAGCTATCAAGTCATATTCATTTATTTCTATTTGTGCTGTCAACAGCACTGTGGGTGTACCCACACCACGTGGACTGCACCGGTTCAAGAAGGTAGCTCACCACCACCTTCTCAAGGGCAATTAGGGATGGGCAACAAATGCTGGCCCAGCCCGCGAAGCCCACATCCCGTGAATAAATTTTTAAAAACCTCATCTATCTTGTTACAAATATTGCGTGCATTCAGATAAAGAGCCTTAAGCTTTGACTTTTTACCATTATTACTCATTCTGGTTCTAATTTCTGCTGAACTCTTCTGCTTATATTTCTGCCTCTTCCTGTCACACTTTGCTTATCGTAGACCTCTTCACTACCCTGCACCTCTGCTCTCTTGCTTCTTTTTGATTTTTTGAACTTCCCCTCAATTGAACCCTCGCTCCCATTATGAAATATAAAAGTATATTAATTACTCTTTTGAAGTACCTAAAGTCACACACAGACATTCACACACACTCACTCACAAATACACAAACACACACATCAAAAAAAAAGGAATTCTGCCAAAGATTAAAAGTCAATGGTTCAAGGAAAAAAGATAGATGGTGAGTCCTTGAAATGTGTCCCGGCTATACGGCTTTTCTCTCAGCTCTGATCTCTGAAACAGTCGATGACTCTCACTGCTTTCCAGGTAGACTCGAGGAACATTCGCAGGTACCCAATTCCAGCACATGGAGCAACTTATATTCACATCCAGCTGTGGACCAGCTCTGAACTGTAAAACAGCTGCTGTCTTCTTTTCACAAGCAGTTGGTCCTTCATTTTAAAAGAAAGACCAAAACCAATGTTTCAACACAGTTTTTCAGACATGTAATTTTTTTTTTCCAGAGACACAAACTACCACGTGCCCCCCTTTGTACACAGTCCACCAGAGTGAAGAGGTTTCCAGCTTCTTTAAAACCGCTTAATTACCTCTTCTTGCAAAAGGATGTCTTTTCCAGGAATAGTAATCGGTGTCCTATATTAACCCTTTAAGGGACAGTGTCTTTTAAAACACAAATTCTTCCAGAATGTTCTTGGTCCTTAAACATGAACCATTTTCTGTGATTAAAGTGTTCATAACATACTCAAAGCTTGACACCCTCTATGACAAAGCAGCCCGCTTGATTGGTACCACATCCACAAACATTCACTCCCTCCAGCACCGACGCACAGTAGCAGCAGTGCGTGTACCATCTACACGATGCACTGCAGGAATTCACCAAGTTTCCTCTGAAAGCACTTTCAAAACCCACAACCACTACCACTTAGAAGGACAAGGGCAGCAGATGCATGGGAACACCACCATTTGGAAGTTCCCCTCCAAGCCAGTCACCATCCTAACTTGGAAATATATCGCCATTCCTTCACTGTCGCTGGGTCAAAATCCTGGGATACCCTCCCTAACAGCAATGTGGGTGTACCTACACCACAGGGACTGCCGTGGTTCAAGAAGGCAGCTCACCACCACCTTCTCAAGGAGAAGGCCCAGCCAGCAAAGCCCACATCCCATAAATGAATAAAAAACTGTAAATATTGCTGAAAAAAGAGACATGTCAAAGCCTTCCGTCTTGCACTCATCAGGACACTTTGCAAAAATACCAGTACAAGGGGGAAAACAACAATTTATACTGTATGTGAAGAGAGTGCTGACTGGTTAGCAAGTGGCATTGCCATGGAGAATGCACCAATGATGGTGCCTAACAGTTAACTGCCAAGCATTGTTTGAAATTTAAGCCAGGCAGCTTGACCTTGAATGATCAAGGCATTGCCCGAAGAAATGAGTCAGCGAATGACTGTCACTTATTCTGTTTAGCTGAAACAGATGCAATATGTGTATATGTTCTTTCTGTCTGCAAAGTACAGGGCCCTGTGTGTTATTATATGTAGTGAGCCCAACTGACAACCTTAAATTGATTGTCAGCATAATTCTTAGCACACTGAGCATTATTTAGCAAACGATGTCCAATCGCGGAATCACATCTAATGTTGGACACTGCGTTTTGAGTTTTGCAAGCATGGGCTGGTTGGGTATGGCCTGTACCTTGCCCAGTGCAAACAGCAGCTGGGACATGCTCTCGACATATGGCTTATATACCTAGCATCACACTGGCACTGAAATTCATAGAACACATTGCTCATTCGTGTGATAGGTACAATGTCTTTTTAGCTTGACTGCAGCATCCTGTTAGTGGAGAATACCATTCATGTTGCTGCTGTATAGTTGCAGTGTGAAACAGCTAGCTTCACCTGTTGTTCAAATTTTTGAGATACTTTGCCCTTCCAGGGTAATCTGAGGAGACTGGGCACTTTTCAGGGCCGAGAGTGATGGCCTTAGGCCCTTTCATGAGTTTGTGTGATATACAGCATGAAATGATCTGATCAGGGAAGGGTCATGAGGACTCGAAATGTCAACTTTTTTCTTCTCCGCCGATGCTGCCAGACCTGCTGAGTTTTTCCAGGTAATTCTGTTTTTATTATCCTGCAGGATGTATTTGATGCCACTGTTTCAGTATCATGCTTGCATGGTGAGCAAATGGCTGCAGCAATTCAAGAAGGCAGCTCACCACCATTGTCTCAAGGGCAAGTAGGGATGGGTAATAAATGCTGGCTCAGACAGCGACCCCCATGAATGAATAAAAAAAAATTTAAAGATGGTGTGATAAGTGGCTGTGTTGGATTTGCCCTACCTGTTACAGGACATAATTGGACAATTTTCCACATAGCCAGGTAGATACCAGTGTTGTAGCTGTACAGGAACTGCTTAGCTAGGCACTTGGCAAGTTCTGGAGCACAAGTCTATTGCCAGAAGATTGTCATTGCCTTTGGTAGCCAGTACCTTCAGCTGTTTCTTGATATCACATGGAGTGGATTAATTTGGCTAAATACTGGCACCCATGATGCTGGGGACCTCCAGAAGTGGCCAAGATGGATCTTTTGCACTGATGTGCCGGGCTTCTCTATCATTGAGGATGGGGATATTGTAAAGTGTCCACCAGCATTCATGACTGGATGTGGCAGGACTGCAGAGCTTACATCTGATCTGTAGGTTGTGGGAACACTTAGCTCTGTCTATTACTTCCTGCATATGCTGTTTGGCATGCATGTAGCCCTGTGTTATAGCTTCACCAGGTTGACACCTCATTATGTCTGGTGCTGCTCCTGGCATGTCCCCCTGCACTCTTTATTGAACCAGGGTTGATCTCCTGGCTTGATGGTAATGGTAAAGTGGGGGATATGCCAGATCATAAGACATAAGAGCAGAAGTAGGCCATTCAGCCCATTGAGTGTGCTCCACTGTTCAATGAGATCAAGGCTGATCTGATAATCCTCAACTCCACTTTCCTGCCTTTCCCCATAACCTTTGATTCCCTTACTGATTAAAAATCTGTCTATCTCAGCCTTGAATATACTTAACAACCCAGCCTCTACAGCCCTCCGCAGTAAAGAATTCCACAGATTCACTACCCTCTGAGAGAAGAAATTCCTCCTCATCTCTGTCTTAAATGGGTGACCCCTTACTCTGAGATTATGCCCTCTGGTCCCAGACTGCCCCATAAGGGGAAACAACCTCTCAGCATCTACCCTGTCAAGCCCCCTAAGAATCTTATATGTTTTAATAAGGTCGCCCCTCATTCTTCTAAACTCCAGTGAGTACAGGCCAAACCTACTCAACCTCTCCTAATAAAAAATCCTTCCATGTCCGGTATCAACCTAGTGAACCTTCTCTGGACTGCCTCCAATGCCAGTACATCTTTCCTTAGATAAGGGGACCAAAATTGTTCACAGTATTCTAGGTGTGGTCTAACTAGTGCCTTGTATGGTTTTAACAAGACTTACCTATTTTTATTCTCCATTCCCCTTGAAATAAAGGCCAACATTCCATTTGCCTTCCCTATTACCTGCTGAACTTGTATGCTAGCTTTTTGTGATTCATGCATGAGGACCCCCAAATCCCTCTGTGCTGCAACTTTCTGCAGTCTTTCTTCATTTAAATAATATTCAGCTCCTCTATTCTTCCTGCCAAAGTACATAACCTCACATTTTCCAACATTATATTCCATCTGCCCACTCACTTAACCTGTCTATATCCCTCTGTAGACTTCTTGTGTCATCCTCACCACTTGCCTTCCCACCTATTTTTGTGTCATTCACAAACTTGGCAATAGTACATTCACTTCCCTCATCCAAGTCACTAATATATATTGTAAATAATTGTGGCCCCAGTACTGATCCCTGTGGCACTCCACTAGTTAGAGCCATCCTGAAAATTCCCCCCATATCCCAACCCTCTGTCTTCAAATAGTTACCCAGTCCTCTATCCATGCTAATATACTACCCCGACCCCACTTATTTAGTATGTGTGGTATCTTATTGAATGCCTTTTGGAAATCCAAATATATTATATCTACTTGTTCCCCTTTATCGATCCTGCTTGTTACCTCCTCAAAGAATTTGAATAAGTTTGTCAGGGATGACTTCCCCTTCATGAAGCCTTGCTGACTTTGCTTGATTATATTAAGCATTTCTAAATGCTCTGCTATTACATCCTTTATAATAGACGCTAGCATTCTCCCAATGACAGATGTTAAGCTAACTGACTTATATTTACCTGGTTTTTGTCTCCCTCCCTTTTTGAATAAGGGTGTTACATTGGCAGTTTTCAAATCTTCTAGGACTTTTCCAGAATCTAAGGGTTCTTGGAAGATTACTACCAGTGCATTCACTATCTCTGTAGCTACTTCCTTTAATATCCTAGGATGCAACCCATCAGGTCCAGGGGACTTATCAGCCTTTAGCCCATTAGTTTCCCCAGTACTTTTTCTCTAGTGATAGTTATTGTATTTATTTCCTCCTCCCTTCCCCCTTTTGCCCCTTGATTATTTAGTATTTTTGGAATGCTATTAGTGTCTTCTGCCATGAAGACTGATGCAAAGTATTTACTCAACTCCTCTGCCATTTCCTGGTTCCCCATTATTATTTCCCCAGCCTCATTCTCTAAGGGGCCTAAATTCACTTTGGCCTCTCTCTCTTCCTTTTTATATATTTAAAGAAGCTCTACTGTCCGTTTTTATATTACTTGCTAATTTACCTTCAAAGTTTATTAGCTCCCTCTTTATTATTTTTTTGGTCACCTTCTGTTGGTTTTTAAAACTTTCCAATCCTCTGGTTTACCATTAATCTTTGCCACATTGTATGTTTTTTCTTTCACTTTGATACTATTCTTAGCTTCCCTAGTTAACCATGGTTGGGTTATCCCCTTCCTAGAATCCTTCTTCCTCATTGGGATATATCTTTGTTGTGAGTCATGAACTATTTTCTTAAACGTCTGCCATTGTTCATCAACCATATTTTTTGCTAAACCCCTTTCCCAGTCCACTCCAGCCAACTCTGCCCTCATTCCTTTGTCATTACCCTTATTTAAGTTTATCACAGTTGTTTCCAAGCTAAGTTTCTCACTCTCAAACTGAATGCTAAATTTTACCATGTTATGCTCACTGTTTCCTAGGGGATCTTTTACTCTGAGATCATTTATTAAACCTACCTCATTACACATTACCAGATCCAAAATAGCCTGATCCCTGGTTGGACCCACAACATATTGTTCTAGGAAACTGTCCTGAATACACTCTATGAATTCTTGCTCATGGCTACCTCTGCCAATTTGATTTTCGCAATCTACATGAAGATTAAAGTAATCCAAAATTAACGTACTGCCTTTTTTACATGCCCTCATTATCTCCTGATTAATTCTCTGTCCTACAGCATAGCTACTGTCAGGGGGCCTATAGACTACTCTCACCAGAATCTTCTTCCCCTTGTTATTTTTTACCTCCACCCATCTGGATTCTACAGCTCCCGATCCAAGATCATTTCTATCTTTCGTACTTATTCCATCTCGTACTAACAAAGCTATCCCTCCACACTTTGCTTCCTGCCTGTCCTTTCGAAAAGTCACATACCCCTGAATATTTAGTTCCCAGCTTTGATCTCCTTGTACCATGTCTCTGTAATGGCTACAAGATCATACCCATTAACCTCTATTTGTGCCATTAATTCATTTGTGAGGTCATGAGGTTACAGATTGTGTTCGAGTATAATTCTGCTGCTGCTGATGGCCCACAGCGCCTCATGGTTGCTCAGTCTTGAGTTGCTAGATCTGTTTGAAATCTAATCCCATTTAACACGGTGGTAGCACCACACAACACGACAGAGGGTATCCTCAACGTGAAGCAGGAACTTCGTCTCCACAAGGACTGTGCGGTGGTCACTCCTACCGATACTGTCATAGACAGGTATATCTACAGCAGACAGGCTGGTGAGGATGAGGCCAAGTAGGTTTTGCTTTCCCTCTTCTTGGCTCCCTCAGCACCTACTGCAGACCCAGTCTAGCAGCTATGTCCACTAGGACCTGGCCAGCTCCATCTGTACTGGCGCTGCCGAGGCACTCTTGATGATGGATATTGAAGTCCCCTGCCCAGAGTACATTCTGCACTCTTTCCACCCTCAGTGCTTCCTCAAAGAGTGGAGGAGCACTGATTCATCAGCTGAGGGAAGATGGTACGTGGTAATCAGCAGGAGGTCTCCCATGCTTGACCTGTTGCCATGAGACTTCATGGGGTCCAGAGTTGATGTTGAGGACTCCCAGGGCAACTCCCTCCTGACTGTACATCACTGTGCCCCACCTCTGCTGGGCCTGTCCTGCTGGTGGGGCAGGAGATACCCAGGGATGGTGATAGTTGTTATGGCACAGCTGATGGTAAATGCTGAGTTGTTCAAATCCCAGAGGGAAATTTGAGACACCTGCCACAACATTTTTTGCAATTTGTATAAATTTCGAGATTCGGGCTTTGAATTCAGTAGTAATAAGACCACCAAGTCTTATAGGTTTTTACAAAACTAGATTAAACAGTTATTAATAAGAGAAATTATTTAAGCACACACATAGATATACAAATTACTACTATAATAACTTCTCAATCCCTTAATTAATCTGACTCCCAGTTACGTTTTCGTTAAGACAATAGTAAGACACACAGATTTTAAAAGACCCAGGCAAAGATGCACGATACCCTGAACAATCCAATACAAAGTAAGTTTCTTAACTTCAGTACATTGTAGACAGTAGCTTAAGGTGTAGATGCTGAAGGCTTTTCACATTTGTTAGATCTTCGACTGCCTGCCCTGACACAGAGCCTTCGCTCCTTTATACATATTTTCCCTTTTAAATGCAAATTCCCATTGTTTCACTACGTCTTTGGACTTTACTTTTCTAATAATAAAAGTCTCTCATAGTACTAAGTTTATCAGTAATCTTTGGAAAAAATAAACACGCTATTCCTGAACTTTAGCTGGCTAGGTGACACCTTTCACTCCTCCTTTGAAAACAGTTAGTCTAGTATATTTAAAAATGAAAATGTTCCCTATTTAGCAGCGTCGATAAGGTTGAGTTTGCCATTATCATTTCCGGTATATAGGTCGATGCCGCTGGTCAATCCGGTTTCATTCCTTACTGACTTTGTAGCAGTTTGATATGACAGAGTGTCTTGATAGGTTATTTCAGAGGGCAGTCAAGAGTCCAACCACATTGCTGTGGGTCTGGAGTCACATGTAGGCCAGACCAAGTAAGGACAGAAGATTTCCTTCCCTAAGGATATTAGTGTAATAAGTGGGTTTTTACAATAATCAGCAAAGGTTTCATGGTCATCATTAGACTTTTAATTCCAGATTTCTAAAGACTTCAAACCTCACCATCAACCATGGTGGGATTTGAACCCAGGTCCCCAGAGTATTACCCTGGGTCTCTGGAATGCTGGTATAATGAAAATGCCACTACGCCACTGCTTCCCACCTCTTCTTCAAAACTCTGCATTGTTAAAATCAGAAATGAAAAAAATCAACACCATCACTAACAAATGGCACAAAGTAGGTGAATGAATTAGATGCATTCTGTTGGAAATTACAACTATTTCTATCTCTGGTGTAGGAAACAGCAGCACCCTAAAGGATGGCTACCGATGTTAGTAGCCAATGTGAAAAAGGCAATGTTGCAGAAGATGCCCTTTGCTCCATATGGATGGCAACAATTGCTCAAGGAGACGGCCTAGCTGAATGCCTCTTTACTGAGCACCTGTTGCACAAGTCTTCTTGCTGAGCTGATTTTTTTTTTTGTTCTAGGGTGGCCTCTAACACTTGCTTGGAAATAAATACTCTACGTGCAGTGGGATTTTGCTGTTTACAAATTGGCTGCCTGCATTACAACAATGACTACACTTAGGAGTGCTTAAATGCTTTCGGATGTCTCAAGGCAGCTATATAAATGGCATGAAACCCAGAATATGATGGTTCCTTCAACAGTAGTGTTTGATTCAGATTTAACTGGTAACTTGTGTGAGAGGTACGACTAGCACAATTAGGCAAGCGGGGTTATATCTTAAAGTGCAGGATGGAGTAGATGAGAAAACAGTATATTTGGGAACTTGTAATTTTCTGGAGCTGCATTCACAATTCCTACCAGCAGAAGGGGTTTGGTCAGCAAGGATTTTCAGGCTTGTATCTTCAGGAATCTTGAATTTCTGAGGTAGCTATCACATACTCTCACGAAATCCTGAAAATGTTTAATATTTGGAACTATTGACGGTACATTGATCCCAACTGCATTGAAAATGCGTATTCTTAATTATTTCACATTTCTGTAATATTAGCCTCCTGTTCAGGCAATAATTAATGAAGTATGCAAACTGTTGAGGGCTTAACTTCATTCAATAAAGTTTCAGAACATGTTAAATATAAGGCATAAATAACATGAGGCACTGGTGAATGGTCACATATGGCACCAAGCAAGCAGCAGTCATCCAGCTGCCGGCCTAATGCAATCCTATGATGTTACCACAGCAACGAGAGGCAGACAGGAAGTCAGGGTAGCATGGGATCAGATCCAAAATATACACAGACAGCCAATTCTGAAGCTGTACATAAAACCATGAAGTCAGTAAGACTAACTCTAATGCTGAAAAGATCAGAAAAAGCACAAGGAAATCGATGAATTTTTTTGTTCATTGGCCGATACTGATTTAGTTTCACAAAGTTTTACGCATACCAACTTGTTTAAATCTCGAGTTGACTGATCACAAAAAGAATGCAGCAACTTCATTACAAGCTGCATAGTTTAGCAGAGACAAGGCAAGTTCTGACAAGTGTAAGATTATTAGTTTGAAACAGGTATCAGAAATGATTCATAAATATGTTTTACTCTAAGGTGTAATTAAATCTTTGTACGTAAAAGAAAATTAGAATGTAAACATAACATCTTTTAGAAGCTATATATTTCAGTGGTTCTTTTGTCTCGTAGAATATGAACAATTGGCATTTGATATTAATTTTTAATATTTCAAAGCACTGCAAGTATGTCATTCCAGTGTGTTTTATCTATGAGGCGCTGTGGGTCAGAATTACATTCCACCACAATCTGTAACCTCATGGCCCGACATATCCCCCACTCTACCATTACCACCAGGCCAGGGGATCAACCCTGGTTCAGTGAAGAGTGCAGGAGGGCATGCCAGGAGCAGCCCTAGGCATACCTAAAAATGAGGGGTCAACCTGGTGAACCTACAACACAGGACTACTTGCATGCCAAACAGCATAAGCAGCAAGTGATAGACAGAGCTAAACTTTCCCACAACTATTGGATCAGATCTAAGCTCTGCAGTCCTGCCACATCCAGTCATGAATGGTGGTGGACAATTAAATAACTCACTGGAGGAGGAGGCTCCACAAATATCCCCATCCTCAGTGATGGGGGAGCCCAGCACATCAGTGCAAAAGAGAAGGCTGAAACATTTGCAACAATCTTCAGCCAGAATTGCCAAGTGAATGATTCATCTCGGCCTCCTCCGGAGGTCCCCGCCATCATAGATGCCAGTTTTCAGCCAATTTAATTCACTCCAATTCGAGATATCAAGAAACGGCTGAAGGCATTGGATAGTGCAAAGGCTATGAGCCCCAGTAACATCTGGCGTTACGGCTGACTGTGAATGATCATTAAAAGGATATAGAAAATTCACTACATGCTGCATAGTTGAGCATTAGCATGCTTGTACTGCAGAAATAGCTGTGCCCTTAACCAGGCTGTTCCAGTACATCTACAACACTGGTAGCTGTCCAACAATGTGGAAAATTGCCTAGATATGTTCTGTCCACAAAAAACAAGACAAATCCAACCCAGTTATCTACACTCCATCAGCCTCCTGTCAATCATCAGCAAAGTTTTGAGGGATTGTTTACAGTGGCATTGACGGCACCCTTTCATGAGTAACATACTCAACGATGCTCAGTTTGGGTTCTACTGAGACCACTCAGTTATCAGGACCACCTCATTACAGCTTTATTCCCAACAAATACTGGCCTAGCCAGTGATGCCCACATCCTGTGAAAGAATATATAAAAAGAATGGATAAAATTGTTAGGGTGGTAAATAGTGAGGAGGATAGCCATAAACTGCAGGAGGATAGCAATGGACTGGTCAGGTGGGCAGAGCAGTGGTTAATGGAATTCAACCTGGAAAAGTGTCAAGTAATGCACTTGGGGAGGGCCAACAGGGCAAGGGATTACACTGTGAATGGTAGGACCCTGGAAAGTATTGAAAATCAGAGGGACCTTGATGTACATATCCACAGATCCCTGAAGGTAGCTGGGCAGGTAGATAACGTGGTTAGGAAGGCTTATTCAATACTTGCCTTTATTAGCCGAGGCACAGAATACAAGAGCAGGGAGGTTATGCTGGAACTGTATAAAATGCTGTTTAGGCCACAACTGGAGCACTGTGTGCAGTTCTGGTCACCACATTATAGGAAGGATGTGGTTACACTGGAGAGGGTGCAGAGGAGATTTACCAGGATGCTGCCTGGGCTGGAGGGTCTGAGCTATGAGGAGAGATTGGATAGGCTGGGGTTGTTTTCCTTGGAGCAGCGAAGGTTGAGAGGGGACCTGACAGAGGTGTATACAATTATGAGGGGCATAGATAGGGTGGGTAGAAAGGCACATTTTCCAATAGTAGAGGGGCTGATAACCAGGGGGCATAGATTTAAGATAAGAGCCTAAGAAGGAGTTGAGAAATTTTTTCACCCAGAGGGCGGTGGGAGTCTGGAACGCACTGCCTGAAAGGGTGGTTGAGTCAGAAACTCTCGTAACATTTAAGAAGTATTTAGATATTCACCTGCATTACCACAGCCTCCAGGGCTATGGGCTAAGCACTGTAAAATGGGATTAGTGTAGGCAGATCTTTGTGGACTGGCGTGGACACAATGGGCCGAACGGCCTCCTTCTGTGCTGTAAATGTCTATAAGTTAAAAGAACTGAACTGATGAGGTGAGGTGAGAGTGACTGTCCTTGATATCAAGGCCGCATTTGACCGAGTGTGGCATTAAGGAGCCCTAGCAAAACTGGAGTCACAGGATCACAGAATCACACAGTGCAGAAGAGGTCCTTCGGCCCATCGAGTCTGTACCGACACATGAGAAACACTTGAGCTACCTACCTAATCCCATTTACCAGCACTTGGCCCGTAGCCTTGAATGTTATGACGATGGGAATTGGGGGAAACCCCTCCACTGGTTGGATCCATACCTAGCACAAAGGAAGATGGTTGTGGTTGTTGGAGATGAATCGTCTCAGCTCCAGGACATCACTGCAGGAGTTCCTCAGGGTAGTGTCCTCGGCCCAACCATCTTCAGCTGCTTCAGCAGTGACCTTCCTTCCATCATAAGGTCAGCAGTGGGGATGTTCGCTGATGATTGCATAATGTTCAGCACCATTCACGAGTCCTCAGATACTGAAGCAGTCCATGTCCAAATGCAGCAAGACCCGGACAATATCCAGGCTTGGGCTGACAAATGGCAAGTAACATTCATACCACACAAGTGCCAGGCAATGATCATCTCCAAAATGAGAGAATCTAACCATCGCCCCTTGATTTTCAATGGCATTAACATCACTGAATCCCCCACTATCAACATCCTGGGGGTTACCATTGACCAGAACTGAACTATAGCCATATATAGCCATATAAATATATAGCCATATAAATACTGTGGCTACAACAACATGTCAGAGGATGGAAATTATGCAGTGAGTAACTCACTTCCTGACTCCCCAAAGCATTTCCACTGACAAAAAGGCACAAGTCCAGAAGTGTGATGGGATACCCTCCATTTGCATGGATGCAGTTCCTATAACACTGAATAAGCTTAACACCATCCAGGACAAAGTAACCCGCTTGATCAGTATCCCGTCTATCACCTTAAACACTCATTCCCTCCACCACTGACGCACAGTGGCAGCAGTGTATACTGTCTAAAAGATACATTACAGCAACTCACCAAGGCTCTTTAGACAGCACATTCCAAACCAACCCTTGGCCTCGAAGGACAAGGTCACCTGACACATGAGACCACCAATTCAAAGTTCTCCATGTTGTCTCATGTCATCTGACCTGGAACTATATCTTCATTCCCTTATCGTCACTGGGTCAAAATGCTGGAACTCCCTCTCTAACAGCACTGTGGGTGTACATACACCACATGGACTGCAGCGGTTCAAGAAGGCAACTCATCATCACCTTCTCAAGGGCAATTAGCGATGGGCAATAAATGCTGGCCTAGCCAGCGACGCCCACATCCCATGAAAGAATAACTTTTTCTTAACAATTTTATTCCGATCAAACTGAACTAATTATTTTTTGTTTGTAAACTAAATCTTAGCGACTTTAGTAGCAGAGTTAATGACATAACTTGTCAATTAATTGCTAAACCAGAGAATTTAAGACCTTGAAAATTTGCTAAAAAGAGAGACTTTCCATCTTGCACTCATCAGGACAAATGCAAGAACTTCAAATTGCAAACTATCACAACAATTTACACTACAGGAGAAAAGGGTGCTGATTGGTTTGCAATTTGATTCTGATTGGCTGAGGCGTTGCCATGAAGGAAGCAATGGGGAACTATAGACTTCCCAAGCTCCTGAGTAATTCAAAAAAGGCGCAAGGTATGAACATATTCTTTTTATTTGCAGAGAATGGGTCCCTGCGCATGAATATATGTCGCTTCTGGAAAACGTAAATTAAATTGCATATTTGTTCACAGCTTTATAAATAAAAAAGCTTGATAAAAATGTAAACATATTAAATTTATTGGTTTCTAAGAAATTTGCATGAGACCAAATTACAGTTAATAAACTTCAAACATTATTCGCTTTTTGATGAAGGTATCAATTGGCGTTTTAATTCACAAGATTTAGATGGAAGGGGCAGGGTTTTACCACAGGTTCTGGACGGTGATATTGGAACAAAAATGGAGGTTTCCGAGCCTGCTCTTCCCACTAATGCGACCGGCTCCACTAATTTCCTGAAGGCAGCCTCCTAATTGGCTGCCTCTGAGCTCAGCGTTCAATTAAGCAGGCCAGGCCAATCAGAAAGCCAGCAGCTGTAGATCCGCAGCATTCACACTGATCTCGATTTAAAAAGCAGAGGGACCAATCAGGCAGACCCCTCAGGATGGACCCGCTGTTGTGGGGGGGTAGCCTTCCCAGTCCGTGGCACTCAGTTTGGGTCATGGGCTCTCTTGCTACCTCAGGGAGGCAGCCTCCATGAAGCTGCCGGTTACCCAGCATGGTGGGGGAGGGGAGGGGTGGGGGAGGCAGTGGTGGGCTGTCACACTGCCACCAGCAATCTGCCAGCGGACTTAAGTGAGGCTCTAAATATTTAAATTGGCTGCCCTCCACCCGCTCCACATCCAACCCTGGTGCTGGGAAACATTCCCGGCAGCGGGAATGTGTTGGGAACTGTCCTAATGTGGCTCCCCACTATTTACCCCATTCCTCTGTCACCTTGCCCACCACCCTGGACTGGGAAGATACGCAAGTAATTTGCCTTAATGTCCTTTTAGAGATGCAAACTCCCATCCTTACCCAGTCTGGCTTTTTCAAGTCTCCAGTTAACACTAATGCAGTTGACTTTTAACTGCTCTCATTCTGTTGTCTCAAACTAATCACAGTGTTTCAAGAAGCCTATTCACTACCTTCCCAAGCGCAGCGGGTGTTAAATGGTCACCTTAGCGATGTTTTCTTTTCAAGATTGGATTATAGATAAATTAATCTTCTCACAATAATGTAAAATGAAGAACACACTATACTTCCCAATATCAGAGAATCATCTTACATGATGTAAGTGAGATGCCTAGCGGATATCCCAGACATGACACAGGAGATGCGATTTCTCAGTGAAATTCAGCCTCAGTTGCGATCTCGTGACAGGGTGGTGAACTCTCGGGCTTTTCTGCCAGCATTGGACTTTAGGAGATTCAGGTAGTTTGTTGAAAACCAGACATTACAGCAGAGTGTTGGCAGCTATGGTATTGTGCGGCACTTGTCAGTCAGAAGCTGGGCTGCAGTGTCCCATTTGTTGAGCCCAGGTCTGTAGAGGTTGATTGGCTGAGTATTGCTACAGTTCTGATGACCACAATGCAGGCACCTTGTGCTCAGCTGCTACTGTTGTTGGTGCCTCCAGAGTGAGATGGGGAACACTGTTCCTTTAGTGACGGCCTTCCCGAAATCCTGCCTTTAAGCTCAAGGCCTGACTCTGAGGTTGGAATAGTGACTTAGCTTTTCAACCCTGCTCCTGTTTTTCTTCCCACAATGCTGATTACCAACTGATCAGGGAAATGCTTTCTGATTGTTTCATATGATTGTCAGTCAGAAACTTCGGTCTTCAGTAATCCAGGCTATAGTCAGACTGAAGCCTCAGCTCCACTTGGCATCTCTGGAATGTGGGCCAGATCAAACTGCTCTGTAGGTTAGAACCAGCTTGTAGGTCATGGATTTCACATCCCTGGTGTAGCCCTTGACCCTCCATTCGCCACAATACTTCTGGAGTTATTGTTCTGCTCGATCATTCAGTTTCCTCCACCTTTTATGTCAATAACTCTACTCTCAATGTCTCACAAGCCTGGCTCTTTCCAGACATGCAAACTCTCACAGGGAGTTAAGGGCACCCTATCTGAATGCGCGTAGTCTTTGCAACAAGGTAGATGATTTGAATGCACAAATAGAGGTAAATGGGTATGATTTAATTGCCATATGGAGACAAGGTTACAGAGAGATCGGGAACTGAATGTTCAAGGATATTTGTCATTTAGGAAAGATAGGCAAAAAGGAAAAGGAA
The DNA here is from genome assembly GCF_017639515.1 of Carcharodon carcharias. Lineage (NCBI taxonomy): Eukaryota > Metazoa > Chordata > Chondrichthyes > Lamniformes > Lamnidae > Carcharodon > Carcharodon carcharias. Next base: position 1,135,631 of record NC_054476.1, on the reverse strand, counting down.
CTGGGTAGTGCTGTTAATGAGGGATGAGATGAGTATGTTAAGAGAGGACCTTCAATCGAAGGATCAAGACATAGAATCAGTTTGGGTGGAGCTAAAAGACAGCAAGGGGCAGCAAACATTGGTGGGAGTTATTTATAGGCCCCAAACTGTGGTGTTAATATTGGGCACGGTATAAATCAGGAAACTAGAGCTGCATGTAACATGGATAACACAGTAGTAATGGGCAACTTCAATTTACACATAGACTAGGTAAACCTAATTAGCACTTCCCAGATTTTTCTGCTCTAGTTTGGCTGGACTTGAACAAGAGATTCCCACATATCAGTGGGAATGTTGCATTTTTTCAGGAAGGCTGAACTCCTGGTATGTGTACAAGATGGGTTTCTGGGACAGTGTGTTGAAGAACCAACTTTATGGATTGGGCTGTTTTAGGTTTAGTATTGTGTAATGAGAAAGAGTTAATTAATAATCTTGCTGGAAAGGGGCATTTAGGAAATGGTGACCATAATATGATAGAATTTAACATTAAGTTTGAAAGTGATGCAGTTTATTTAGAGAATAAAGGTCCTCTACCAGCCTGCTCCTGCAGCGCAACACTATCAAGACTATCAGGATCCACGGCGAACCATTGTCAACGTGGATCATTACTCATACCTTATGAGCCTCCTCTCAGTGAGGGCAGACATGGATGATGAAACTCAGCATTGTCTCCAGTGTGCCAGCGCAATCTTTAGCTGACTGAGGAAAAGAGTGTTTGAAGACAAGGACCTCAAACCTGGCACCAAGCTCACGCTCTACAACACTGCAGTGCTACCTGCCCTCCTGTACGCATCAGAGACATGGCCCTGAATTTTACCCAGGTTGGGCGGGCTTGGTGGGAGCTGGCAAGGGCGATTGCGGAGCCAACCGCCCCCGCTATCGACTCTGCACTGCAATTTTACGCGGGCGGGTCAATTACTGCTAGCGTAATACGCGAGCGGTGGCGCTACCTGTGTGGGTGGGGGGAAGAGGGAGAGTCGGGTCAAGCGCTCTTTCGTGCATGTGTGGAAGGAGTGCTTCAATCTCCCTGAGGCACAGAGCTGTGACATATGAGATGGGATGTGTTTTTATTTTTCAGAAAATTTTTAATTTAATTTGTAGACGCTTTAGGAAACCTCATCCCACTCATGGATGAGTTTTCCTAAAAAACGTAAAGGCTGCTTGACCTATTTGCCTGCCCTCCAACAGTAAGGTTGGACAGGCAACGTTAACTTGACATTAATTAGTTCTTTAATAGCCTTAATAGGCCTTTTAATTATTGGCGGGAGCGCAGCCGACTCCAGTGAGCGCCTGCCAAACGAAACATTGCGAGACAGCGCGATGACATGGTGCGACATTTTACATATTAGTGTGTCGGACCTGCCCCTGCACACTGACTATAAAATCCTGGCCATGGACAACGTACAGCAAACACCTTAACTCCCTGGAGAAGTATCACTAGCGACGCCTCCATAAAATCCTGCAAACTGAATGGGGCTCCAATATCAGTGTCCCCTCTCAGGCCAACATCCCCAGTATCGAGGCACTGATTATGGCCAATCAGCTATGTTGAGCGGGCCACATCGTCCACATGCCTGACACAAAACTCTCAAACCAAGTTTTCTGCTCCAAGCTTCGTCACAGTAAGCAGTTACCAGGGACGCCCTCAAAGCCCCCATGAAAATTTGCATAATTCCCACAAATATGTGGGAATCTCTTGCTCGAGATGCCCAAACTGGAGCATGAAAGTCCACAAAAGAGCCAACCATTTTGAACATCTCCACCAGGCCCAGGTGGAGGCCAAGTGCAAACAGTGGAAGGAGCCAATCAACATCCAAGCATCCCACCCACCCGCCTCATCAAACACTACCTGCGGCAGAGTGTGCGGACCCAGCATTGGGCTTTTTAGTCACCTCAGGACCCACAACCCCAGAGCAGAAGGAAGTCATCCTTGGTCCCAAGGGACTGCTTAAGAAGACGAAGAGAAGATAGCTCATTCTGAAACTGGGGTCTTAAATCTGAACAAAGGAAACTATGAAGGTATGAGGGGCTATGGGGCCTGGAAAATACATTAAAAGATTTGATGGTAGACAGGCAATGGCTAGTATTTAAATAAGTATTACATGGTCGACAACAAATATATATTCTTCTGAGACACAAAAACCCGACAGGAAAGGTGAATCAACCGTGCCTAACAGAAGAAGTTAAAGATTACATTCGATCAAAGGAAATGGCTGATAAGGATGCTCGAAACAGTAGTAAACCTGAAGATTGTGACCAATTTAGAATCCAGCCAAGGAGGACCAAGAAACTGATAGAGAAAGAGAGAAGAGAATATGAATGGAAACTAATGAGTAACATAAAGGCGAATTGGAAAAGCTTCTTTAGGTATGTGAAAAGAAAAAGATTAGCAAGGATAAATGTGGGTACATTACAGGCAGAGACAGGAGAATTTCTATTGGAGAAAAAGCAAATAACAGAGGAACTTATTGCTTTGTGTCTGTCTTCACAAAGACACAGAAAATCTCCCAGAAATACGAGGGAATGAAGGGGCTTTTGAAAATGAGGAACTGAAAGAAATGAATATTAATAAAGAGGCAGCACTTGAAAAATTCCCTTGACCTGATGAGCTACATAGCAGAGTGATGAAGGAGGCAGCTAGAGAGATAGTGGATGCATTGGTGGTTATCTTGCAAAATTCTATAGATTCTGGAAAGTGGCAAATGTAACCCCGCTATTTAAGAAGGGAGGGAGAGGGAAGATGGAGAAGGTCCATGCCAGCAGAATTTGCTGGAAAGGAGAATGGGGCTGGGAATCCTGGAAATAGGTCCCACCCGCCTGTTTACAGCACTTGCATCTCTGTCCCGACACAAATGGAGGCATGAAAATCTGAGCCTAACACCTCCATCCCCTGTACAGATCTCATCCTTCTACAGCACATCACAACTTTCATCCAGTAGGTTCCCTGCATTTTCCATGACTTTCCCAGTGTTGTTGATTAGAGTTCACCTGGTACTTAGAAAGAAACAGCCTTTTCTCCATTCCTACATGACATGTTGCACTTCCTAAAAGATTTCCAGTTGTGTGAACAGAGTGAGAATGTACAAAATACATTGTAAACCTGGAAGTTTGTTTGAAGTTGTTTTATTTTGAGGTTAGAATTATAATTACAAACAATGAAAAGGCAAACTGAAAGAGGAAGGTTTAAAAGTTCAAAATGCTGCCTTCGGAAGATACATGAATTAATCTTCAGTATAAACCTGGCTTGAGTAGGAAGAATGTCAGCAGCCCACAGGCTCAGGAGATGACAATTATTAAAATGCTTTGAGTGATGTATGAATATGATATTTAGCTTGTTGTGGTGAACCATTAGGCTTCAGATTAGTAAGTGAGGCAAATCAGGCACCTAGACTATTGAGAACTCCTAGGCTAATATAAGGAGGGCATGCAACATATCCTTTGTTAATAGGCATCATCTTATTAAACACGTGGAAAATTATGTAATTGGTATAACAAAATTAAATTACACAAAAATAATTAATTTATAGTTTGAAAACAGTGAATGGAAACGCAGCAATTGTGTCAAGTGACTGTGAAGGTATAGAGTTAATTAGCACAGGCTTTAGGTCATTTATAATTACCAAGTGAAAGCTAAGTCTGGCTCTCTCTCTTCAAAGTTAAACCAAACCAGATCCCTGTCTGCTGTAATGGGAATTACCACATGTGGAGCAGGATGATTAAAACTGCAAGAGCAGTAACTCAGAATTTTTACTTCAAATATACAAGGTACAGTATTTAATGTTCCTTTAACTCGGTATCAAAAGACTGATTCTTTTTGCATCCCACAAAATCTTGAATTCAAATACAAGGTACAATATTTTACTTCTGTTATTGATGCCCTTTTGTTAGAGTAAGAAAAGCCTGTAAAACTTATTTTTTAATGAGTTTTGCAGTTCATCTTTTTGCTGTTCTATGGGCAGTTTGCTCCTTTTGATAATTATAATGTAGCTTTGAATTGAAGAGAAAATAATTCTTCAAAGAGATTCTTATCTATTTATTCCATTATTAGTAGACACCAAGACCCAGATTTTGCTGTCAAAGGAGCATTAGGCTAAATGATGTTTGCTGTTATTTAAGCATATAATGTTACAGCAAATTCAGGCCGATGTGTGGTTGAATAGTAATACCTAAAATTTGTCTTAGTTGTGTCACTCCACTATTAACTTAATGAAAATATAATCTCACTTTATGCCGTGTCATTGAAATGCATTAAATGGTGCGCAGTTGGTTTTACTTACACAATAAATATGAACAAAACTCACCACAGAAAGTTAAATCTTCTCATTACAAGTACAAGTTCCTTTTTAATGATGTGATAACTGATATTTACTGCCTCTCTGGCAATGAAAATTAACTATTAAAAATGCGATGTCTCATTACTTCAAATATTATTTGTTGGAGATTGAAAGAATGTTAGCTTTATCCCTCACTGTCCAAGGGTCCAAACACTCCTTTCAGGTGAAGCAGCGCTTCACTTGCACTTCCTTCAATTTAGTCTACTGCATTCGCTGCTCCCAATGCGGTTTCCTCTACATTGGAGAGACCAAACGCAGACTGGGTGACCACTTTGTGGAACACCTTCAGTCTGTCCGCAAGCATGACCCAGACCTCCCTGTCGCTTGCCATTTCAACACCCCTTCCTGCTCTCATGCCCACGTGTCCGTCCTTGGCCTGCTGCATTGTTCCAGTGAAGCCCAACGCAAACTTGAGGAACAGCACCTCATCTTCCAATTAGGTACTTTACAGCCTTCCGGAATTAAAATTGAGTTCAACAACTTCAGACCATGAGCTCTCTACTCCCTCTTGAGTCCTTTTTTAATTCAATTTTTATTTATTTTTATTATTTTTTATACATTTAATGATTTGTTCATTTTTTATTATTTTCCCCAAAATGCTCCCTCCATCTAAGGCCATCTGTCACTTACATATGTACATATGAACAAGGAGCAGGAGTAGGCCATTCAGCCCCTCGAGCCTGCTCCGCCATTTAATAAGATCATGGCTGATGTGATAGTAACTTGAAATCTGCATCCCACCTACCGCCAATAACCTTTCACCCCCTTGTTTACCAAGAATCAATCCACCTCTGCCTTAAAAATATCCAAAGACTCTGGTTCCACCACCTTTTCAGGAAGAGAGTTCCAAAGACTCACGTCTCTTTGAGAGATAAAATGTTGCCTCATTTCCATTTTAAATGGATGACCCCTTATTTTTAAACAGTGACCCCTAGTTCTAGATTCTCCCACAAGAAGAAACACCCTCTCCACATCCTCCCTGTCAAGACCCCTCAGGATCTTATATATTTCAATCAGGTCACCTTTTACTCTTCTAAATTCCAGTGGATACAAGCCTAGTCTGTCCAACCGTTCCTCATAAAAAAACCCACCCATTCCAGGTATTAGCCTAGTAAACCTTCCCTGAACTGCTTCCAACACATTTGCATCCTTCCTTAAATAAGGTGACCAATACTGTGCACAATACTCCAGATGTGGTCTCACCAGTGCCCTGTACAACTTAAGCATAAACTCCCTTCTTCTGTTTTCAATTCCTCTCACAATAAATGATAATCTATGAGCTTTCCTAATTATTTGCTGCATATTAACCTTTTGTGATTCATGCATTAGGACACCCAGATCCCTCAGCATCACTGAGCTCTGCAATCTCTCACCATGTGGATAAGATGCTTCTCTTTTATTCTAGCTGTGAATATGGACAATTTCACATTTACCCACATCTGTAAGACAAAGAAAAGCTCATAAACTCTCTGAAGATGGTGACTGTGGCCCCACAGTATTTTGGGGATGGATAGAATGTGTGGCCTGTGTGATCTGACCAGCATCAGGTGGCAGACCAAAGATCTCCAAAGTGAGGTCCTCTTCATTTTGTTGGAGCTAGCAGCAGCAGGAGTGAGTGCTCATCCATGCTGTCCCAGTCCAGCCTGGGTCACTGCTGTCCCAGTCCAGCCTGGGTCACTGCTGTCCCAGTCCAGCCTGGGTCACTGCTGTCCCAGTCCAGCCTGGGTCACTGCTATCCCAGTCCAGCCTGGGTCACTGCTGTCCCAGTCCAGCCTGGGTCACTGCTGTCCCAGTCCAGCCTGGACCACTGCTGTCCCAGTCCAGCCTGGGTCACTGCTGTCCCAGCCCAGCCTGGACCACTGCTGTCCCAGTCCAGCCTGGGTCACTGCTGTCCCAGCCCAGCCTGGGTCACTGCTGTCCCAGTCCAGCCTGGGTCACTGCTGTCCCAGTCCAGCCTGGACCACTGCTGTCCCAGTCCAGCCTGGGTCACTGCTGCTCTGGCTCCAACCCATTCCCACCAGATCGAGTTCCTCCCCAGGAACTATCGTCCTCGAGCTTGGTTTATCTGATGCGACATCCACTGGAGCTGGAATGGCTGTCTGTTCAATGTCAGTGGGCAAAGGTTCATGTCATTAAACAAGCCTCAATGTAACATGAATCTGACAATCCTCCTCATACAGTGTTAGAGAGGTTGTGTGGAAACCATAGATAAAAGCAAAATATTGTGGATGCTGGAAATCTGAAGCAAAAATAAAAGTAGCTGGAAAAACTGAGCAGGTCTGACAGCATCTGTGGAGAGAAAGATAGAGTTAACGTTTCGAGTCCGTATAACTCTTCATCAGTTATGATGAAGAGTTATACGGATTCAAAACGTTAACTGTATTCCTCTCCGCAGATGCTGTTAGACCTGCTGAGTTTTTCCAGCTATTTTTATTTTTGTGTGGAAACCATGCCTGACTTGGGAATGCTGGATGCTAACAGATGGGAATGCACTAAACTCCCCAGCACTTAGATTACGTGTCTCACTTTTATTCTTCTTTCCAAAATGGACAAATTCACATCTTCCCACATTATACTCCATTTGCCAGATCTTTGCCCACTCACGTAACCTATCTATGTCTTTTTGTAGCCTCCATATGTCCTCTTCACAGCTCAGCGAAACTGCCCTTTGACCCTGACACACTATTACCTGGTCGACTTTTGCACTTGAAACAAACATACAAAATACCAAAACGCTTGTGGAATCATAGCAACAGCCAGAAGAAATAAACTATCAGCTAACCTGAAAGTAAGTGATGATCCATTTAATTTGTGCTGGTGCTGGTTAGGATTCTTCCTGTTGCTGAACATGTGTGAGTTTAAGAGAGGGCGGCATTGGGTGGAGCTCTCAGTTCCAAATTGGCAGTATTGATAGCTTCTCAGCGATGCACCTCTGATTAACATCTGATCATCGTCCTGATTTGCATGTTTCATTAGTTGTGCACAGGCTTGACCTCGGAGGTCATTTGCAGCAAAAGTGGACATCCATTTGAACCCACCCCCCACCCACCCCGCTAACGCCATCTGTAGAACTACCAAGCCCAATTTCGCACCCACTGTATATGCTATGAAATCATTAGCAGTGGTTTTATATGGAAAACCCAAATTCAGAACTATATCATTCACAAACTTTGAACGCAATTATGCATCATGATTTTACAAGATCAGTTATTCTTCCATTATTAGAATTGAACACTTAGAGAAACTGAATGAACTTGCAGTTCTGCTTCAAGGCTGGCAGGATTTTTAATTGAAAAATATGACATCAACTTCACTGCAAAATATGAGTTAGATCACAAACTATAACAGGAGCCCCCCACACACAGATGCAGCAAATGCTGGAACAAACACTGTTTTCATGTGTATTCGACACCAAGTTAGCAGTTAAGTATTAATCATTGTTATATATTGTTGTATTGTTGTAAACATCTGTAAAGAGCTAGGAACAAATTAGGTAGGAACTAAATTGTTATGTATAGGAATTCCAGGGGTGGGGGGGGCACTTTTTATAACTGCACTAGAGTCATGTGATGTCTAACAGAATCAGTTCAATCCAGTCCTTCCTTTGTACAACACAGCATGACAAATATTAAACATCATGAACCCTCGTCTTTCCAAGTTTAAAGTGTGATTATTACCAACATCAGGGATCAAAAAGACAACGAGAACACATAGCAATCATTTCAGGAGCTTTTGTTTTACATTTGTCCGGCATTTTAATACCTTTTTGCCATTAATAAGATGTTTGCACCACTAGAATTCCTGTTGCCTTGTTGGTTTCTGCTACTTACAGACACACATTTTAATAACTAAAATATGTTTATTGTACTGGAGTGTTTCCTTGACTTTGAGTGAGGCCCGTGTGATTCAGTTGCGCTCAGAATAATAGGAATTGGGGAAAAGTCCTGAGGCTGGTAATAGCTGTCAGAGATGCAATAATAGTTACTGTTAATTAACTCCTGGGATTGTAAAAGTAAATACTTGTTGTCCTGTTGGGGTGGAGGCTACAACTATTATGCACAGTTGTTGATATGTAATTGGTGACCACAATAATTTGCTGTTTTCAGCGCACAATCTTCCCTCCTTCCTGCCTTTTTTTCGCTACAACCCATTTAATGTAATTTTTCAGGATTGTAGGTTTACCTTTTGAAGTTTTTGAAACAATTATGGTATAATTTTGTAATGTGCGATTAAATAGTTATTGTGATCCAACAATACTATGAGTATTTGATAAAATCATCCTGCACATTCTGGACCAATCCAAAAGAAAGAGCAAATAAAATCCGGTTGAGTTACCGGGCACATCTCCAAACCTGGTAGCTCCTTTATTTCATCTTTGACTGGCAGAGGTATGCGTGTCAGGAGTATATTATTCTAAGTCAACATGTCCTATGGTATTGCAGTAATTTCCTTTTACTTATACAAGCCAGTAATTAGTGTAAAAATGCCAGTGAGACGTGTGTGAATATAATTGGTTTTCACTGGCATGCTGGCTGAGCCTGTGTTCAAGTTAAAATGTGCTGGGGAGGGGGTGCTTTGTAAAATCTGTCCTTTGTGTTTTTCACAGTTAGCAGGAAACTGTAAATTATGGTTCTGTTTTTGACACACACAAAATTATTAGGCTCAGTTCTGTAGAAAGGAACTGTGAGTGTACTTATACTGGCTTGATTCAGTGATTATTTGTTAAATTATGATGTTAAATCAAAACAGAAATTGCTGGAAAAACTCAGCAGGTCTGACAGTATCTGTGGAGAAAGAAACAGAGAGCCTAATGGTTCACACAACAATGGCTTCACAGTCATCATTAGACTCTTGTAATTTCAGATTTTTATTGGATTCAAATTCTATTATTTGCTGTGGTGGGATTCAAACTCAGGTCCCCAGAGTATTTAAATTACTAGTCCAGTAACAATACCACTACACCATCACCTCCCCATAATGTCTACATGAGAGTTTTGTTTAAAGACCTGATTGGTTCCAATTTATTTTGTGATAAGAGGTATATTGCTTTGGCAATATCAAAAGGGATTGAGTGCAATAGTCAGACTCCTTCTGAGAGTTGATTCCAAAACAAATCTTCAACCCTCATCCTCCAATCCATTGGCTCTGAGGTTTTGTAGGGAATTGGCAGCCTCGCTCAGGGAGAAATGTGGTTAATGGAGATATTCAGTGATAAGTGCTGCTTTCCCCAGGTGGGTGAGTCAGGGCATTGGAAGAATTACATTCTGTACAAAATTACACTGCACTTTTTGTGAAACTATTTGACCCATTAAAGGACAATTCTGGTTCACGTGGCTTCTGTAAAATTGGAAAAATGATCTGTTCCTTGCACTGACATCACTTGTCTTGACCAAAATCCAGCCCCAGAATCAAATTGATGATTTATGTTATTGGGTTCTACTTTGTTTTGATTTGTACTGGGTTTGGTGTTTGATGTTAGGCTACATTAACAGTTACGAGGCCATTTCTCATTTGGTTAGCGAGCAGCTCATCATTTTCTGTGATCAAAACAAAAATGATAGAATTTTAGAATCCTGGTACAGGTAAAAGCTTAGCATTATTGGCAGAATATAACATAATATTCTGGATAACTTTTCTGGTTTAAATATTCTTATTGTTTATTATATGAAAAACTCAAATGTCCCTAAATGATTTTTATTCTGCTAGGAACGTGGCATGTTTCCTGTCCTTTGTATTCTATTCTGTAACGTTTAAACAGAGTACAAAAGGCACGATTTGGAGAGGTTTACTCTGCATTTGACTTTTTTATATTTGTATAAAAAGATATAACCAATTTTCATTTTTTTTTTAATATTGGACAGGGGAAAGCAAAAGAGTATTCTTTGTGCTCTAGTGAGAAAGATGATGAACCTGGATAGTCCCTAAGGGACTCATTAACTATCAGAATTGAAAGGAATACTCTATGATAATAAGGATTTCCTTTAAGGTCAACTTATATCTATTCTCAGCCCCTGATTATTTTACTTTGCTTTTCAAAATCTTTTTACGCTTAAATCTACATTAACTGAAAGAGTTTGTTTATATAGGGATCTTGCTTAAACAATTTCATTTTCAAGTCTGGATTACACCTTTATTAGAATAATTTATGTAAATTAAGTCACCAATGATAAATGTGCACTAAGCCTAAGGAAAGAAATCCTTTTTTCTTTTACCTTTAGCACCAAGGTTTGAATCTAACTTGGACAGATGGGATGAAAGCTCCTCTCACTGACAGATCCTAAGAGTCCTATGGGAAATTAACCTGGACAATCTCAACCTCATCCCCAATGGACATGAGTCCACAACTCGGAATTCTACTCACATTTGGCACTAATTGGCATTAATTCTCCAATTTTCTCTCACAGATGCTGTAAAATCTGATGGCTTCAGGGAAGTCCCTGGGGTGCAGTAGGAGTGCATCCTGGAGCCTGAAGTTAAAACAGATTTTTGGAATTACTGTAGTTTACAACAAACCCTCATTATGTCAAACCCTAGTAATATCTGAAGGTGGTGGCAATAAAACTGGAAATTCAATGCCTTTCCACCTTTGCCCCTCCCCGTATGCTAGGCATATATTTCACAGTATTATCAAAACATTGGAGCTGAACTTTATGAAGAGCTGCAGACATCAGGAATTAATTAAGTAACTAAATGACTATCATGTCTGATGTTAATTTCTTCAATTAGAGACATAGTTTATGAACTGTACCTAAGAGGGGCTGGATTTTACCCTTCCCTGTCAGCGGCTTTGAACACGGGGGCACAAAATCCAGTGGGTGGCCTTCCCATTGCCTACCCACCCACCCCATCTGAAATTTTACGGGATTGTGAGGGAGGTGTTGGGTGACTGACCCACCCTTGCCCCTACTGAGGCCCTTAAGTAGCCAATTAAAGGCTGCCTAAGGGCTGCATCCCACCTCCACTGGTGTCTTCTACATGGAGGAGGGAACTGCCCACACCGAGCAGGGACCCAACAGCTTTAGCTGTGCAGGCTCCTGTCGTCCAAGGGGGTTAAGCTCCTTTGTGGTCTCCTGAGCCTATCAGAGGAAACAGCCCCCCAAGGTCATCCTCCCCTTTAACCCTCCCCCCTCAACATCCTCTAAAACTTGTCTGCCCATCCCCCTCAGCCCCATTACTGAGGTCCTTTGGACTGCGGGACAGCTGTTCGGATCATGGGTGGGCTCCCCACCCCCGAGCTTTTAGCTTGGGAGGGGTGGGGGCAAACTGTGTGGCCCTGTTAAATCCAGCCCCAGGAAGTTTTGCTTTAACCTTTTTCCTATTGAATTAACAATGGTCATTATAAGAAGGCTGTAAGAAAGAGCAGAAATCTTGACTGATTTTTCTCACTCCCTCCCCTGACCTCCCCCCAACCCCCACCCGTCAAGGGCCACTGGAGTTAACAGTCACACACCTACAACAGCCCTGGTGAATTCAAACAGACAAGGGATCAATTATGAGACTTCATTCTATCATGGGGAACTTGTTCAGTGTAGAGGCCATTTGAGTGCCTAGGCCTTTAAAATGAGGATGGAATTACTTTCATTTTTAAAACATAAGCTTCCCATGTGACATCATTCTGCTGAATTTCAGCCAATGACTCATTTGTAGCATGTCACTGTTCACTCAGTACTGCCTCCCTGCTCGTGAGTTATGTAGTTGGCACAGCTTGAAGGATTCTATCCTGCACCCAACTGTAACTAGAACCAGTATTAAAACCAGCCAGAATGTACTCTGTGTAACCTAGGTGCAGAGGGCTGAATTTTTGTAGCACGGTAGAGATGGGAACAGAGATGGGAGAGTGCAGAAAATTGGCCTGCCAAGTGGAGTGACATTCCTGATGTGGTTCCAACCATTCCAATTTTGAGAAGAAACTGGGTAGCAAGTGGCAAAATGGCTCAAAATTAAGTATGAAAATGGGCTTCTGTCGTTTGTTGGAGGACAGTTTGTAATCTTTGAGAGAAGGCATGGGAAACACGCAGGGTGCCGAGTCTGTCCATGAGGAGGATGTGGCATTGCATTGGGGGGGCAGTTCTGAACTTGGGTACCACTCAGAGTGAGCTATAGGAGGGTGAAGGCTCAGGGAATCACCTCCTACATTGGCACACTTTGGGCATCATGTGATCAGTGCTCACTGAGAGTTTGATCAGTGAGCACTGGTGCAGTTGGTGGGGGGGAAGTGAACATGGGGCATGGCAGGAGGGCCCAAGAGGTTATGATGGAGGCAAGTAATTGGAATGAGCAGCAATGAGGAGCAGCCACACCAGTGAATACAAACACCTTGGCCATAAGGGACACGGAGGTGAAGAACGAGGGGTTGGAAGGCAATGAAGACAAAATGCTCAGCATAGGCAGTACCGATGAAGAATACATTTCCTAGAAAGGACTTTAGTATCACAGGAGGACTGTGCCTATCTGGACAGTTGGTTTATGACCTGTGTGCCTTTGTTAAGGATCACCTTAGGTCTACGAGGTGTTACCAGCCATCCCAGACGAGATCCCCAATTTGTTATGACCGGGACGGGACCCCAATTTTGTTGGGGTCCCACCAAGGTGGGGGTGGAGGGGGGAGTGGGTGCCAAGGGAGCCCGTGTACACTTGACCAGCTCATCCTGTAATGAGATAATGGCTGTAAGGCCATTAATTAGCTTGAGGCAGGCCTTCTGCCCCCATGGGAGAGGAAGTCCCTCCTTCAAGAGCTGCCAGCCAATCAGAAAGCCAACAGCTTTCTTCTCCAGCAGTGGTGGTCACTACTGGGACTTTAGGCAGTCCCAAAGAGTGGGGTGGGGGTGCCGGGGTGGACGGGGTGCAGGGAAGAAGATGGGTCCCTGGGTGGAGGGGATACCTTGGGTGGGTGTTGGGGGGGGGTGTGTGTCTCTGATAGGCACAGGAGGCACCCCACCATTCCTAGGCACAAGGCTGCCCCGGTTTCTGGACACTTGGTGTGAACCTTTCCCATCACAGAGAAAATCCCAGTGGCAGCAGGAGGAAGCCCTTAATTGGCCATTAATCACCATCCCGCCCCTGGGGGGGTTGTCATAAAATTCAGCCATAAAGTGAAATTACTGACATGAAGCCTTTGGCAACCCCAACAGGGTGCTTGCATTGTGGATGGGCGTGAGACGAAGGCAGCCTGCTCGCTTGTGGCTGCATGTGGTAGAGATGCCCTTAGCAGTCACCCTTGTCTCAGGGATGCCAGGCTGCTCCACTGGAATCGATGCTATGGCAGCCCCTGCCATGGAGCCATGCTATGTTGATGGTTCCACGATCAGAGGGATGAATGATGGATGATGATGGTATCCCATGAGGGGCGCTGTCTCAACATCTCTGACTCTCTCAGCCATTTCAGGTAAGACTTGATCATCAGAGGGAACAGCCACCTGAGGTGCAACTGGCCTCTATCCCAGGCATTTTTGTACCATCAGTGCCACTGACCAGTCAGTGTTACAGAATACATCATCCATCATCGTTCCTACACTCACTCAGAGTGACCGCCTGAGGCTGGCCGCTCTCTCATTGGAGGAGCTCATGCACTCAAAATCTTGAGCCGTAGTAGAGCACATGTGATGGATAGATTTTTCCATTCACCTTCCATGACTGCCTCAGGGAACACCTCACCCTGCTACCCCAGGAAGATCCGCCTATTTGCTGTACCTGCGTACTAACGTTAGCGACTCATGCACAAGAACACCCAGATCCCTCTGCACCTCGGAATTCTGCAGTCATTCTCCGTTTAAGTAATACTCTGCTTTTTTATTCTTCCTGCCAAAGTGAACAATTTCATGTTTTCCCATATTATACCCCAAAAGAAGCAAATGTGATGTGAGAAAAATCTTTTTCACACAACGAGTGGTTCGGATCTGGAATGTGCTGCCTGGAAGTGTGGTGGAGGCAAGTTCAATCGAGGCATTCAAGAGGACATTGGATGGTTATTTGAATAGAAACAATGTGCAGGGATATGGGGAAAAGGCAGGAGAATGGCACTGGATCACAATGCTCATTTGGAGAGCTGGTGCAGACATGACAGGCCGAATGGCCTCCTGCACGTAACATTCTGTGATTCTATGCTACCCCTCCACCTTTACCTAGTTCCCTATTTGTCTTGAATGTCATATACCCCCTCAATATTCAGGACCCAATCCTTGTCCTCCTGCAGCCAGGCCTCTGTAATGACTATCAGATCATATTTATTTACTTCAGTGTGTGCCATCAATTTGTTCACTTTGTTATGAAAGCTACACGCTTTCAGATACAGAGTGTTTAGTTTTGACTTTTTGTTATCTTTGTGCATCTAATCTTGATTCTTGGCAAATTCTTAGGTTTTTTTCTCTCTGTCCCTTCCTGCTATTCTCTGACCTCATTTCCTATATTACTATTTTCCTCTCTTATCTTGTCTCTACTCTTTGATATACCACATCTTTCCACATTTGATCCCTTGCTTCAATTAGTTTAAATTCCTCCCTACTTCCCTAGTTAAGTGGTTTGCAAGAAAACCGGTCCCAGTCTGGTTCAGGTGTAGGCTGTCCCAATGGTACAGCTCCCACTTTCCCCAATACTGGTGCCAGTGCCCCACAAACTGGAACCCACTTCTCCCACATCAGTCTTTGAGCCACATGTTCATCTCTAATTTTATGTCCCCTATGTGAATTTGCACGTAGCTCAGATAATAATCTGGAGAATATAACCTTTGAGGTTCTGTTTTTCAGTTCAGTACCTAGCTCCTCATATTGTCTATGCAGAACCTCTTTCCTAGTTCTCCCTATGTGGACCACAACCACTGGATCCTCCCCCTCCCATTGCAAGTTCCTCTTCAGCCCTGAGCAGGTATCCTGAACCCTGGCCCTGGGCAGGCAACACAGCTGCCTGGACTCTCACTCTTTGCTGCAGAGAACATTGTTAGTCCCCCCTCACTATACTATCCCCCACTACTACGACATTCCTTTTTGCTTCCCCGCTTGAATGGCTTCCTGTACCATGGTGCCATGGTCAGTCAGCTCATCCACCCTACAGCCCCCACTCTCACCCAAACAAGCTGAGAGAACCTCAGACCTATTGGACAGTTGCAGAGGCTGACGCTCCTGCCCTCTGGCACCCTTACCCGCCTCTCTGGCAGTCACACCCTCCTGTCCCTGACCACTGACCAAATCATGAGACCCTATCCTCAGGGGTGTGACTGCCTCCTGGTATAAAGCATCCAGGTAACTTGCCCTCTCCCTGATGTGTCGCAGTGTCTGCAGCTCAGCCTCCAGCTCAATGACTCTGAGCCAAATCTCCTCAAGCCACAAACACTTACTGCAGATGTGTTTTCCCTGGATCACAATGTTATCCAGGAGCTCCCACATGCTGCAGCCTTGACACATTATCTATCCTGCCATCTTTAATGTGTTTTAAATAATTACTAAATTGTATCATTCACTTATTTATGTTTCTTTTTAATATATTTGATTAACTTTACCACCAATTTCTGTACTATTTTAAACCTTAGGAATAGAATAGAACTTAATTACTCACAGGTACTCACAAAACTGCTAGCTGCTTTCCCTGTAGAGTAAGAAGCAATTCCTACAGGGTGAGAAAGATAGTAAAAGGAAATGAAGACCTCCTTCCCCTGCTTCACCGAAAACTCCCCCATTCACCAAACTCTAACAAACTCAGTTTCTTCAGCTGCACTCTGTTTGCCAAGGCTGCAGCAGAGAGGCCTGTATTTATACAGAGAGGCCTGTATTTATAGCAGAGAGGCCTGTATTTATACAGAGAGGCCTGCAGCAGAGAGGCCTGTATTTATACAGAGAGGCCTGTATTTATACAGAGAGGCCTGCAGCAGAGAGGCCTGTATTTATACAGAGAGGCCTGTATTTATACAGAGAGGCCTGCAGCAGAGAGGCCTGTATTTATACAGAGAGGCCTGTATTTATACAGAGAGGCCTGCAGCAGAGAGGCCTGTATTTATACAGAGAGGCCTGTATTTATACAGAGAAGCCTGCAGCAGAGAGGCCTGTATTTATACAGAGAGGCCTGCAGCAGAGAGGCCTATATTTATACAGAGAGGCCTGTATTTATACAGAGAGGCCTGCAGCAGAGAGGCCTGTATTTATACAGAGAGGCCTGTATTTATACAGAGAGGCCTGCAGCAGAGAGGCCTGTATTTATACAGAGAGGCCTGTATTTATACAGAGAGGCCTGCAGCAGAGAGGCCTGTATTTATACAGAGAAGCCTGCAGCAGAGAGGCCTGTATTTATACAGAGAAGCCTGCAGCAGAGAGGCCTGTATTTATACAGAGAGGCCTGTATTTATACAGAGAGGCCTGCAGCAGAGAGGCCTGTATTTATACAGAGAGGCCTGCAGCAGAGAGGCCTGTATTTATACAGAGAGGCCTGCAGCAGAGAGGCCTGTATTTATACAGAGAGGCCTGTATTTATACAGAGAGGCCTGTATTTATACAGAGAGGCCTGCAGCAGAGAGGCCTGTATTTATACAGAGAGGCCTGTATTTATACAGAGAGGCCTGCAGCAGAGAGGCCTGTATTTATACAGAGAAGCCTGCAGCAGAGAGGCCTGTATTTATACAGAGAAGCCTGCAGCAGAGAGGCCTGTATTTATACAGAGAGGCCTGTATTTATACAGAGAGGCCTGCAGCAGAGAGGCCTGTATTTATACAGAGAGGCCTGCAGCAGAGAGGCCTGTATTTATACAGAGAGGCCTGTATTTATACAGAGAGGCCTGCAGCAGAGAGGCCTGTATTTATACAGAGAGGCCTGCAGCAGAGAGGCCTGTATTTATACAGCGAGGCCTGCAGCAGAGAGGCCTGTGTTTATACAGAGAAGCCTGCAGCAGAGAGGCCTGTATTTATACAGAGAGGCCTGTATTTATACAGAGAGGCCTGCAGCAGAGAGGCCTGTGTTTATACAGAGAAGCCTGCAGCAGAGAGGCCTGTATTTATACAGAGAGGCCTGCAGCAGAGAGGCCTGTATTTATACAGAGAGGCCTGTATTTATACAGAGAGGCCTGCAGCAGAGAGGCCTGTGTTTATACAGAGAGGCCTGTATTTATACAGAGAGGCCTGCAGCAGAGAGGCCTGTATTTATACAGAGAGGCCTGTATTTATACAGAGAGGCCTGCAGCAGAGAGGCCTGTATTTATACAGAGAGATAAATACAGAGAGATAAATACAGAGAGATAAATACAGAGAGGCCTGTATTTATACAGAGAGGCCTGCAGCAGAGAGGCCTGTATTTATACAGAGAGATAAATACAGAGAGATAAATACAGAGAGGCCTGTATTTATACAGAGAGGCCTGTATTTATACAGAGAGGCCTGCAGCAGAGAGGCCTGTATTTATACAGAGAAGCCTGCAGCAGAGAGGCCTGTATTTATACAGAGAGGCCTGTATTTATACAGAGAGGCCTGCAGCAGAGAGGCCTGTATTTATACAGAGAGATAAATACAGAAAGATAAATACAGAGAGATAAATACAGAGAGGCCTGTATTTATACAGAGAGGCCTGCAGCAGAGAGGCCTGTATTTATACAGAGAGATAAATACAGAGAGATAAATACAGAGAGATAAATACAGAGAGGCCTGTATTTATACAGAGAGGCCTGTATTTATACAGAGAGGCCTGCAGCAGAGAGGCCTGTATTTATACAGAGAAGCCTGCAGCAGAGAGGCCTGTATTTATACAGAGAAGCCTGCAGCAGAGAGGCCTGTATTTATACAGAGAAGCCTGCAGCAGAGAGGCCTGTATTTATACAGAGAGGCCTGCAGCAGAGAGGCCTGTATTTATACAGAGAGGCCTGTATTTATACAGAGAGGCCTGCAGCAGAGAGGCCTGTATTTATACAGAGAGGCCTGTATTTATACAGAGAGGCCTGCAGCAGAGAGGCCTGTGTTTATACAGAGAGGCCTGCAGCAGAGAGGCCTGTATTTATACAGAGAGATAAATACAGAGAGATAAATACAGAGAGATAAATACAGAGAGGCCTGTATTTATACAGAGAGGCCTGTATTTATAGCAGAGAGGCCTGTATTTATACAGAGAGGCCTGCAGCAGAGAGGCCTGTATTTATACAGAGAGGCCTGTATTTATACAGAGAGGCCTGTATTTATAGCAGAGAGGCCTGTATTTATACAGAGAGGCCTGCAGCAGAGAGGCCTGTAGTTATACAGAGAGATAAATACAGAGAGGCCTGTATTTATACAGAGAGGCCTGTATTTATAGCAGAGAGGCCTGTATTTATACAGAGAGGCCTGTATTTATAGCAGAGAGGCCTGTATTTATACAGAGAGGCCTGTATTTATACAGAGAGGCCTGCAGCAGAGAGGCCTGTAGTTATACAGAGAGATAAATACAGAGAGGCCTGTATTTATACAGAGAGGCCTGCAGCAGAGAGGCCTGTAGTTATACAGAGAGATAAATACAGAGAGGCCTGTATTTATAGCCAACTGAACTGGGGCTAGAGTAACCAGAATTAATCAGTGAGTTAATTAACCTCTCAGCTCTCACAGCAGAGAGTGTGTTTACCCTGTCTAAGCTGCAAGAATAAAAGGTCATTTAGGACTGAGATGAGGGGGAATTTCTTCAACAGAGGGTGATGAATCTTTGGAATTCTCTGCTCCAGCGGGATGTGAAGGCCCAGTCACTGAGTGTGTTTAAGACTCAGATCAATAGATTTCTATACATTAGAAACATCCAGGGACACGGGGATAGTGCAGGAAAAGGGTGGTGTTGTAGAAGATCAGCCATGATTTTATTGAATGCTGGAGTGGGCTTGAAGGGCTGAATGGCCTCCTCCTGCTCCTATTTCTTATGTTCTATGCAGCTTCCATGCACTGGTGCCTGTCATGCTCCACCACAATAATGGCTGAGGTTCCCTGGCACCTTCCCTGCCTCCCCCCTGTTTACTCCCCACCTGGTCCCTCTAATTGGGCAGTGAACATATGGCCATTAATTGGAGCCTGCTGTTTAAAAATCATGTTGGGTATCTGGTACTGACGCCATGGTGGGCCCAGGGGGCGGGATTGTATGGTGGTACTGGAAAAGCTCCCAACTTCGGGATCCTGACCCAGAAACGATAGTCCAGCCCAAAGTGTTTGGAAGTAGAGTCGGAACCTTAAGTAGCTGTTAGGAGTATTCCTGTTAACTGCCTATCAATCAGCTGATGCCCTTTGACAGTCCTCACAAGGACTGTTGAGTCATAGAGTCATACAGCACAGAAACAGGCCCTTCGGCCCATCATGTCTGTGCCGGCCATCAAGCACCTATCTATTCTATTCCCATTTTCCAGCACTCAGCCCGTAGCCCGTATGTTATGGCATTTCAAGTGCTCATCTAAATGCTTCTTTGAGTGTGAACTGATAGAAGTTGCTCTGTGTAAAGTCAAATCTTTGTGGTTTAACTACAACACCTTTGGGATTCATTGAAATTTGTTTTAATTCAAACTGTTGCAGTTTTATTTTGTGACATAGCCTAACCTGGTTTTTTAAGTTTACAGTTCTGTTGTAAGGGAAACATTTTGTTACAATCTGCCTGTGATTATGAAGAGAGTTCTTAAGCATAAAATAATGTAGACATTAATTCCTAACGCTCTTGCAAACATTTAGTTGGTTTTCGTCCATATATCTAGCTTGTTCAAATTCGTACATCCACGTTTCATTCCATAAATAAAACACGTGTCACATGTATTTTAGCAAGGATTTCAAGTTATTTGTTCTTTATTTTCAGCTCATTCTGTTGAGGAATGTTAGTGATGGGAGTTTACTGCATTCCCATCTGTTAGTATACAGCATTCCCAAGTCAGGCATGGTTTCCACACAACCTCCCTAACCCTGTATGAGGAGGATTGTCAGATTCATGTTACATTGAGGCTTGTTTAATGACATGAACCTTTGCCCACTGACATTGAACAGACAGCCATTCCAGCTCCAGTGGCTGTCACATCAGATAAACCAAGCTCGAGGACAATAGTTCCTGGGGAGGAACTCAATCTGGTGGGAATGGGTTGGAGCCAGAGCAGCAGTGACCCAGGCTGGACTGGGACAGCAGTGACCCAGGCTGGACTGGGACAGCAGTAACCCAGGCTGGACTGGGACAGCAGTGGTCCAGGCTGGACTGGGACAGCAGTGACCCAGGCTGGACTGGGACAGCAGTGACCCAGGCTGGACTGGGATAGCAGTGACCCAGGCTGGACTGGGACAGCAGTGACCCAGGCTGGACTGGGACAGCAGTGACCCAGGCTGGACTGGGACAGCAGTGACCCAGGCTGGACTGGGACAGCAGTGACCCAGGCTGGACTGGGACAGCAGTGACCCAGGCTGGACTGGGACAGCAGTGACCCAGGCTGGACTGGGACAGCAGTGACCCAGGCTGGACTGGGATAGCAGTGACCCAGGCTGGGCTGGGACAGCAGTGACCCAGGCTGGGCTGGGACAGCAGTGGTCCAGGCTGGACTGGGACAGCAGTGACCCAGGCTGGACTGGGACAGCAGTGACCCAGGCTGGACTGGGACAGCAGTGGTCCAGGCTGGACTGGGACAGCAGTGGTCCAGGCTGGACTGGGATAGCAGTGGTCCAGGCTGGACTGGGACAGCAGTGACCCAGGCTGGACTGGGATAGCAGTGACCCAGGCTGGACTGGGATAGCAGTGACCCAGGCTGGACTGGGACAGCAGTGGTCCAGGCTGGACTGGGACAGCAGTGACCCAGGCTGGACTGGGACAGCAGTGACCCAGGCTGGACTGGGATAGCAGTGACCCAGGCTGGACTGGGACAGCAGTGACCCAGGCTGGACTGGGATAGCAGTGACCCAGGCTGGACTGGGACAGCAGTGACCCAGGCTGGACTGGGACAGCATGGATGAGCACTCACTCCTGCTGCTGCTAGCTCCAACAAAATGAAGAGGACCTCACTTTGGAGATCTTTGGTCTGCCACCTGATGCTGGTCAGATCACACAGGCCACACATTCTATCCATCCCCAAAATACTGTGGGGCCACAGTCACCATTTTCAGAGAGTTTATGAGCTTTTCTTTGTCTTACAGATGTGGGTAAATGTGAAATTGTCCATATTCACAGCTAGAATAAAAGAGAAGCATCTTATCCACATGGTGAGAGATTGCAGAGCTCGGTGATGCTGAGGGATCTGGGTGTCCTAGTGCATGAATCACAAAAGGTTAATATGCAGCAAATAATTAGGAAAGCTCATAGATTATCATTTATTGTGAGAGGAGTTGAAAACAGAAGTAGAGAGGTTATGCTTCAGTTGTACAGGGCACTGGTGAGACCACATCTGGAGTACTGTGCGCAGTATTGGTCACCTTATTTAAGGAAGGATGTAAATGTGTTGGGAGCAGTTCAGAGAAGATTTACCAGACTAATACCCGGAATGGTTGGGTTGTCTTATGAGGAAAGGTTGGACAGACTAGGCTTGTATCTACTGGAGTTTAGAAGAGTAAGAGGTGACTTGATTGAAACATATAAAATCCTGAGGGGTCTTGATAGGGTGGATGTGGAGAGGGTGTTTCATCTTGTGGGAGAATCTAAAACTAGGGGTCACTGTTTTAAAATAAGCGGTCACCCGTTTAAAAAGGAGATGAGGTGAAATTTCTTCTGAGGGTCGTGAGTCTTTGGAACTCTCTTCCTGAAAAGGTGGTGGAAGCAGAGCCTTTGAATATTTTTAAGGCAGAGGTGAATAGATTCTTGATAAGCAAGGGGGTGATAGGTTATCGGGGGTAGGCGGGATGCAGATTTGAGGCTACTATCAGATCAGCCATGATCTTTTTAAATGGCGGAGCAGGCTCGAGGGGCTGAAGGGCCTACTCCTGCTCCTTGTTCGTATGTTTGTATGAGCTGACTCAGGGCCAGTACAGCAGCAGGCTGACAGAAACCTGGGCACAGTGACATGCGTATTGGAGCAGTAGGTCATTGTCCACCTTTTCATGGTAGGGGAGGCTACAATCCAATTTCTACTACGGGGGGGAAGCTTACAAATTCACCCTATATTGTGAATATTACTTGAATTTGTTGGTAATTATGAATAGTCCACAAAGCGCTTTAGGAATCTCTCCCCATTAGTGAGGGACAAGTGGTTATACATCTTGATGAGCACCATTCCACATCCACTCCACATCAAGCATGGGGCAAAACATGGAGTCAGACCTCCGTGAACTACCACAGCTGGTACAGAGATTGAACTCATGACATTGGCATCATTCTGTATCACACGCTAGCAATCTATCCAACTGAGATAACTAACCCCCACAATGAGATTTAATTAAAATCCTTTACCTCTGACAATGTGTCTCAGATTTAAAAGAGATTATGTCAATGTGACTTGATGCAGTCTAATCTGTGCATCCTTCTGTCGGTGATTTGAATGGCAGTGTTGAAGATTAAGATAGTCACAGTTCACTTCTGGAACTGGTGGACTCTACAAAAAGGCTGTGCCATCCTCTAACTGCAAAAGAAGTCAATGGCTGGAAAGAGGGGAATAGTGAAAGACTTCTCTTCTTGAACTCTAATGTCTTTATATTCTATTGACAGAATAAATTCACAGTTGGCTGTTATAACGCAGGACTTGTTTGCTGGAGTCACAATCCACACATGTTGCATTACATTGTATTACACGCTATTTGATCGCTGTACTGATATGTCAAGTGGCTCTGTTTGTGTAAAAGGTTGAATGTTTAGTGTATTACTTTGAACTGTTCTATCAAAGACTGCGTAAAGAGAGCACACACTGAGATTCAAACATCAGCTGCCTCTTGTTTTTAGTTATCAATAGAACCATAGCTGTATCAACTCTTTTGATATGAGCAGTTCCAGGCCAATTTTCAACATTATGTTGGTCAAAAATATTAGCCAGCTGATCTCATTTCAGCACCCAGCTGCAGGAAGCTGGAAGTTAACCTTTTTTCTATTTTTTTCATTTTGGTGATTTTCTGGTTCTGTAAGAACATGTTCCCTTTTCTCACACTGTCTCCCAGTGTTTGAAGTTGGCACTCGATACTGACAAACTTTAAAGTACCTTTAAGTCCATTGATGACAAATTCCCCATTTACTAATGAATGAACAGCTGTTCAAACAGGGTGACTGACTTTAATGTCAAATAGAAAAACCTGAAGTGGTGGAAACAAAGTAGGAATCTAAATACAAGTGGAAATTTTTCAAAGATTTTCTTCTCTCTTTAGGCGTTTGATCCTTTTCTATATTTAGGGTTGGATTGACCCTCTCTGTATAGAGAGGGAAGGTAGAGAAACACTGGGGGGAAACGAACTCTGCATCCCCGCCAGGGACTCGATCACTCCATCGCCCCCGCCAGGGACTTGATCACTGCATCCCCACCAGAGACTTGATCACTCCATCCCCCTCGCCAGGGACTCGATCACTGCATCTCTGGCAGCGACTCGATCACTGCACCCCCGCCAGAGACTTGATCACTGCACCCCACCAGGGACTCGATCTCTGCATCCCCACCAGGGACTCGATCACTGCATCCCCACCAGGGACTCGGTCACTCCATCCCCACCAGGGACTCGATCACTGCGTCTCCACCAGGGACTCGATTACTGCACCCACCCGCCAGAGACTCGATCACTGCATCCCCACCAGGGACTCGATCACTGCATCCCCACCAGGGACTCTATCTCTGCATCCCCACCAGGGACTCGATCACTGCATCCCCACCAGGGACTCGATCACTGCATCCTCACCAGGGACTCGATCACTGCTTGCCCACCAGGGGCTCGATCACTGCATCCCCACCAGGGACTCGACCTCTGCATCTCCACCAGGGACTCGATCTCTGCATCCCCACCAGGGACTCGATCACTGCATCCCCACCAGGGACTCGATCACTGCATCCCCACCAGAGACTCGATCACTGCATCTCCACCAGGGACTCGATCACTGCATCCCCACCAGGGACTCGATCTCTGCATCCCCACCAGGGACTCGATCTCTGCATCCCCACCAGGGACTCGATCTCTGCATCCCCGCCAGGGACTCGATCACTCCATTCCCACCAGGGACTCGATCACTGCATCCCCACCAGGGACTCGATCACTGCATCTCCACCAGGGATTCGATCACTCCATTCCCACCAGGGACTCGATCACTGCTTCCCCACCAGGTACTCGATCACAGCATCCCCACCAGGGACTCGATCACTCCATCCACACCAGGGACTCGATCTCTGCATCCCCGCCAGGGACTCGATCACAGCATCCCCACCAGGGACTCGATCACTGCATCCCTACCGGGGACTCAATCACTGCACCCCCACCAGGGACTCGATCACTGCATCCCCACCATGGACTTCGATCTCTGCATCCCCACCAGGGACTCGATCTCTGCATCCCCGCCAGGGACTCGATCACTGCATCCCCACCAGGGACTCGATCACTGCATCCCCACCAGGGACTCGATCTCTGCATCCCGACAAGGGACTCGATCTCTGCATCCCCACCAGGGACTCGATCTCTGCATCCCCACCAGGGACTCGATCACTGCATCCCCACCAGGGACTCGATCACTGCTTCCCCACCAGGGACTCGATCACTGCATCCCCACCAGGGACTCGATCACTGCATCCCCACCAGGGACTTAATCACTGCACCCCCACCAGGGACTTGATCTCTGCATCTCCACCAGGGAATCGATCTCTGCATCTCCACCAGGGACTCGATCACTGCATCCCCACCAGTGACTCGATCACTGCATCCCCATCAGGGACTCGATCACTGCATCCCCACCTGGGACTCGAACACTGCATTCTACCAGGGACTCGATCACTGCCTCCCCACCAGGGACTCGATCACTGCATCCCCACCATGGACTTGATCACTGCATCCCCACCAGGGACTTGATCACTGCATTCCCACCAGGGACTTGATCACTGCATCCCACCCAGGAAGTTGATCACTGGATTTTTTCCCTGCAACCCACAGATAGGTATTCCAGTAACCACTAGGGGGAGGTGGTGATGTAGTGGTGATTGTTATGATCAATGCAGTTTGTAAAGCTGAGTTATCTAGAAATCCCAGAGGGAAACTTTCAACAACTGTCATAACCAATATTTTAAATGGTATGTTGGAGATGCAGCCCTAAGTTCGGGAATCAGACCACCAGTTCGCGAGAGGTTTTTATATCAAACTACATGAGCCAATTATTAATTTACACAAGTTAATTATATACTCATGGCTTCAGATTACTACTATCATAACTTTTAACAGATTCCCAAACTAATCTCCATTAAGGCAACAGCAACCCATAGACTTAACCAAACACCAGGCAAAGCATCTTCACCTTACAAATTCTGAAATGAGGTTCATTTCACTTTGGTTCCTTACAGACACAGTGGTAGCTTACAGGCTTTGATCTTATATTGCCTCTGTCCTGCACACACAAAACTGCCCTCTGATATATCTAGTACATCTCATTGAATGTAAATTCTCACTGTATCACCAGCCCCTTTGAACTCCACCGCTTCTAACAATAAAACCCCTTTCATAGCACCAATTTTATTCATAATATAAGCATTGCTTGGTCTCTGCTAGCAAGGTGCCAGATTTCACTCCCCTTCTTGAATGTTCTATTCAACAAAATGCAAATGCACGGCTATCTCTCTTACATATCAAAACTAGTATACATCAAAGGACCCAGACTAGCTGGCTTTAATCCAATTAAGACACACCCACAGACTAACCCTCTATTTTAAAAGAAAAATAATTTCCAATAATATACACTAAAAGCTTCATGACAGTGATGTTACTGGATTAGTAATCCAGGGGCCTGGGCTAATACTCTGTGGACACGGGATCAGATCTCACTGTGGCAGCTGGTGGAATTTAAATTCAATCAATCAATTCAAAAGAAAAGTCTGGAATGGAAGCTCACCTCATGAAACCATCATCAATTGTTGTAAAAACCCACCTGGTTCACTAATGTCCTTTAGGGAAGGAAATCTGGCATCCTTACCTGGCCCAGCCTACACGTGACTCCAGACCCACAGCAATGTGGTTGTCCATCAACTGCCCTCCATAGAGCAATTAAGGATGGGCAACAAATGTTGGCACTGAGTGATAGAAGAGAGGGTGGACCAGCAACGAACACAATTTGCCTGCCTCCACTTTTGGCACCAATAACCCAGAGACTGCCGGGAGAAGAACAGCAGTTGTCTTTGGGGAGGACGAGATGGCAGACGATTCCCATGAGGACTCATGAGCCTCTCACCTCTCCTCAGGTTCAAAAATCAACAAGAAGACAACATCAATATTAACATCAACATAGGCCTTGTCATGGTGCAATACCCAAAGCAAAATCATTCCATGGGTCATTAGAACTCTTTGATTTACCATGTCAAAATGAATTGATAAAAAAAAAACAGAATGAGAAAGGCAACTAGCAGACCAGGGCTTTCATTTTGAGAATCATGGAACACATTTAAGGTATTTTGAAGCAGCACTTCACAGAATAGTTACAGCACAGAAGGAGGCCATTCAGCCCATCATGTCTGTACTGACTCTCTGAAGGAGAAACAGTGTCCTTCTCCCCTGCCTTCTCCCCGTAACCCTGCACATTCTTCCTTTTCAAATAATAATCCAATTCTCTCTTGAATGCCTCAATGGAATCTGCCTCCACCACACTCTCGGGCTTTCCAGACCCTAACAACTCACTACGTGAAAAAGTTTCTCTTCATGTCTCCATTGCTCCTTTTGCCAATCACCTTAAATATGTGCCCTCTGGTTCTCGATTATTCCGCTGATGGGAACAGTTTCTCCCTATCTATTCTGGCCAGCCCCCTAATGATTTTGAACACCTCTATCAAATCTCCTCTCAAGCTTTTCTTTCACAAGAAGAACAGTCCCAGCTTCTCCAATCTATCTACATAGCTGAGCTCACCAAGGCTCCTTCGACAGCACCTTCCAAACCCAAGACCGTTACCATCTAGAAGGACGAGGGCAGCAGATACATAGGAACACCATCACCTGGAATTTCCACTCTAATTCGCTCACCATCCTGACTTGGAAATATATCACCGTTCCTTCGCTGTCACTGGGTCAAAATCCTGGAACTCCCTCCCTAACAGCACTGTGGGTGTACCTACACCACATGGACTGCAGCGGTTCAAGAAGGCAGCTCACCACCACCTTCTCAAGGGCAATTAGGGATGGGCAATAAATGCTGGCCCAGCCAGTGAAGCCCACATCCTTGAATGAATAAAAAAATCCCTGGAAATATTCTTGTGAATCTTTTCTGCAACCTCTCCAATTCCTTCCGAGCCAGAACTGGACACAATACTCCAGCTGAGGCTGAACCAGAGTTTTGTACAAGTTCAACATAACCTCCTTGCTCTTGTACTGTATGCCCCTATTAATAAAGCTTAGGTTACTATATACTTTATTAACCACTCTCTCAACCTGTCCTGTCACCTTCAATGATTTATGTACATAGACACCCAGTTCCCTCTGCTTCTGCCACCACTTTAGAATTGTACCCTTTATTTTATATTGTCTTTCCATGTTCTTCCTACCAAAATGAATCACTTCACACTTCTCCCCATTAAATTTCATCTGCCACTTGTCTGCCCACTCCACCAACTTGTCTATGTCCTTTTGAATTTCTACACTACCCTCCTCAAGTTTCGTATCTTCCACAGATTTTGAAATTGTGCCCTGTACACCAAGGTCTTGGTCATTAATAGATATCAGGAAAAGCAAGGGTTCCAACAC
Source organism: Carcharodon carcharias (assembly GCF_017639515.1). Taxonomy (NCBI): domain Eukaryota; kingdom Metazoa; phylum Chordata; class Chondrichthyes; order Lamniformes; family Lamnidae; genus Carcharodon; species Carcharodon carcharias. The sequence goes on along the minus strand of NC_054476.1, from coordinate 1,107,497 downwards.
TGACCCCTGGGAACACCACTACAAACCTTCCTCCAACCCGAAAAATATCCATTACCCGCTGCTCTCTGTTTCCTGTCACTCAGCCAACTTCGTATCCATGTTGCTACTGTCCCTTTTATTCCATGAGCTATAACCTTACTCACAAGTTTGTTGTGCGGCACTGTGTCAATTGCTTTTTGGACACTGCATTGCCCTCATCAGCCCTTTCTGTTACCTCTTCAAAAAACTCCAGCAAGTGAAACAAAATTTTCGTTTAAGAAATCCAGGCTCCCATTGGTTAGGTGCTGTTGCCTCCAGTTACCTGCCAAAGGGTTCTGCAAGTGAGAGGGAGAAGGATGTCAGTCAGTTTGATGTAATATGTTTTGGTGCTGTGCCTGTCATGGTTGAATAGCTGGCACTCTGTGCCGGTTGTGTGCTTTTTTGTGAGGCTTGCAGCAGTTGCTAAGACTGTGATGGGGAGGTGACATTATGAAGTTTAGGAATGAACCTAATTGATAGAGATTGTTGGCAAAATGTTTTTTATTTGTTTACAAGATGTGAATGTCACAGGCTAGGACAGCATTTATTGGCCATCACCCTGCTGCAGTCCATGTGGTGTAGGTACACCCACAGTGCTGTTAGGGAGGGAGTTCCAGAATCTTGACCCAGCGACAGTGAAGGAATGGCGATATATTTCCAAGTCAGGATGGTGAGTGACTTGGAGGGGAACTTCCAGGTGGTGGTGTTCCCATTTATCTGCTACCCTTGTCCTTCTAGGTAGTAGTGGTTGTGGGTTTGGAAGATGCTGTCTAAGGAGCCTTGGTGAGTTCCTGCAGTGCACCTTGTAGATGGTACACACTGCTGCTACTGTGCGTCGGTGGTGGAGGGAGTGAATGTTTGTGGATTGGGTGCCAATTACGCAGACTGCTTTGTCCTGGATGGTGTTGAGCTTCTTGAACATTGTGGGAGCTGCTAGGCAAGTGGAGATAATTCCATCACACTCCTGACCTGTGCTTTGTAAATGGTAAACAAGCTTTGGGGAGCCAGGAGGTGAGTTATTCACTGCAGGATTCCTAGTCTCTGACCTGCTCTTGTAGCCACAGTGAGTGATGGGTGCATCGTGCATTGACAATAAAATTAGTGGTGCGGTTGATGGGATATGGCATTTGAAGAATCATCCACTGAACTTGACCACTTGTGTTCAAGAATGGCTCATTAAAAGTGGCAGGACCTTTATGTATCCTGGGCTTTATTGATTGGGGCATAGAGTCCAAGAGCAAGGAGGTTATGTTGAACTTGTATAAAACATTAGTTCCGCCTCAGATAGACTGTTACGTCCAGTTCTGGGCACCACACTTTAGGAAAGATGTGAAGACATTGGAGAGGCTACAGAGAAGATTCACGAGGATGGTTACAGGGATGAGGAACTTCAGTTTTGAAGATAGATTGGAGAAGTTTGAGCTGTTTTCCAAGGAGAAGAGAAGGTTGAGAGGAGATTTGATAGAGGTGTACAAAATCATGAGGGGTTTGGACAGAGTTGGTAAGGAGAAACTGTTCCTACTTGTAAAAGGATAGAGAACCAGAGGGCACAGATTTAATGTAATTGGCAAAAGAAGCAGAAGTGACATGAGAAAAGCTTTTCCACACTGTGAGTGGTTAATGTTTGGGATGCTCTGCCTGAGAGTGTGGTGGAGGCAGGTTCAACTGAAACATTCAAAAGGGAGTTAGACAGTTGTGTGAAAAGGAAGAATGTGCAGGGTGACAGGGAGAAGGCGGGAGAATAGCACTAGGTGAATTGTTCATTTGGAGAGCTGGTGCAGACACGATGGGCCAAATGGCCTCCTCCTGCACTGTGACAATTCTGTTATTCTGTGTTCGATCACTTGAACTTTTTTGGCACAACACCCAGGTCCTCATATTTGGAGTGCTGGCATTCAGCGCCATGACGACAGATTCCACTACCTTTGGAAGATTTGTCTGGAGGACCTCCCTCCCCATCTCTACCTCCTGCTCCAAGGCCTTTGATGGTGTGTCAGAAAATCCTGGACTCTGCTCTCCGCCATGTTTGTGTCATTCTTCAGTCTTTCCCAGGTTAGAATCAGTCGCTGGCTGCAGCTGTTTAAATTAGTCGGCAACGTACAGCTTCCAAGCTCAGGCTAAGATTTAAATAACCTTCAGGAACAGATGGGATTTGTACCAAAGTAAATTTGTAGACTATTCTGTGAGACATTAAAGAATTTCTTAACTGTTATGTTGCTCAAAGAATCTAACGCAACTCACTTTTGATAACACGAGCAGAATGTTTCAGTAAAAGGTTTATTTACCCTTTCCTGCTTCTCTTAACTGTGAGCTCAGCTGACAAAGTCATTCTTTCCATATTGAGCGTCACCTTCTCGAAATAGAGGATGTGAAAAACCTGCTGGTGGGAACATCCTTCATCTGGTTCCTCTCTTGCAGTCAAAAATATCCGACTAGCTTTCAGCATCTTAGCGTTCTGGTGTGAGCAACGGCCTGTCAGCTCCTGCTTGATATTATTGGATAGGAGTTTGTCACATTTTGTACTTCCTTCTAAAATGACCAAATTGTTAAAATGTGAATGCTGTGATATAAAAGCGACAACTGCTCTGCTCTTCCAAACAGCATCCTATTCAGTCTTCTAAACACAAACACTTCTCTTATATTAAAGGCGAGGGGGGTGCATTTTACATGCCCCTGTCGGGCATGCTTTTGGTGGGGTGCAGGTGCCCACCCCACTCTCTTCCCACCCGCCCCCGTGCTCACCGCCAGGGGAGAGAGGGTGGGCAGTAAAATCGGCAACTCATCTGCCATATTTAAATTGATAATCAAGGTTCAGTTGGGCTTGTTACTGAGTTCATTGACCCTGATAATATGCTGCTCATGCCAGGAAATGTTTGTTGTGGGCAGCTGGGCGGGAGTGAGAAGGGAGGAGGTTCTATCTTTGGGGGCTGCACAATGCAGCCCTTTGTTCCTACCCACCTGCAGCCTTAAATCCACCCCCACCTCCCTCCCTGACCTGCCCAAGCTCTCCCTGCCCAACCCTGGGCTCACCAACCCCGGCTCCAGGCTCCATGAGCCTTCTTACGCCCCCCCCCCTCACAGTTCCGGTAGCCCCCGCTAATGCACCCTTGGTGCTGGCCGAACTGAGCGGGCTGCCGGCCAATCTGATTGGTGTCAGCTCCTGAGGACGGGACTCCCTCTCCCCAGTGAGGAGCTGGTTTGGGCTGTTCACAGCATGTTACAGTTACAGGGCCGGCAGGGTTACAGGCTGGCATGGAGCGAGCTGGCTCCACACCCACTTTGCTTCCAATGTTGGGGGGGGTTGGTGCCAGCCATCCATCACACACACACACACACACACGCACACGCACACACATCCCCCCCGCTGTAATATTCAGGCCAGGGTGTGCTGTGGACAGCCCAACCCAACTCCTCATTGGGGGGTGGGGAGTCCCATCCTCAGGAGCTGACAGCCAATCAGATTGGCCGGCAGCCCCCTCAGTTCGGGCAGCGCCAAAGGTGCACTAGCGGGGGCTACCGGGACTGCCGGGGGGTGCGGAGGAGTAAGAAGACTCATGGAGCCTGGAGCTGGGGTTGATAATTCCAGGAGCAAAAATAAAAATAGCTGGGAAAACTCAGCAGGTCTGACAGCATCTGCGGAGAGGAATACGGTTAACGTTTCGAGTCCGTATGACTCTTCAACAGAACTAAGACATACAGAAATGAGATGAAATATAAGCTGGTAGAGGGGTGTGGGACAGGTAGAGCTGGATAGAGGGCCAGTGATAGGTGGAGGCAAAGAAGAGATTGCCCAAGATGTCATAGACAAAAGGACAAAGGGGTGTTGACAGTGGTGATATTAGCTGAGGAATGTGCTAATAGTTCAGGGTTGGGCAGGGAGCGTTTGGGCAGGTCAGGGAGGGAGGTGGGGGGTGTGTTTAAGGCTGCAGGTGGAATGAACAAAAGACGGGGTCCATTTTAGGGGGGCCATCCCCTGATCTGAATTGTGCAGACCCCTCCCTTCTCCCATCCTTCAAAGAAATTATTTTTAAAAATCGAGCTGCCGGCTCCTACCCACGCCAATCCTTTCCTGGCCCGAGCAGCAAATTATCAGTGTCGATTAGCTCGGTAACAAAGCCCAATTGAACCTTGATTATCTATTTAAAGACAGTTTGCGTCAAATTTTCTTCTACGTTATCAACCATTTTCATGGTGGATGTGAAGGGAAATCATTTTGGGATTTATTCTGCTCTGCCTGCTCATCTCTGCAATTTGATTGTTCCTCTGAAAATTGCATTGAGTACTAAATAAACCCACTGAGATTCGAATGGACACATCAAATGAGACAATATGAAGGAAATATGTCATTCAATATGTTTTGTCTCATTAGCAACATTGGGAGTGCCATTGAATTCCGGTGTTGTTAAGAGTTTGGGGAGGAGAATTATCCTTTCAAAAGTCAATTTCTCAATACAGCAAATTTAAAAATATTTAATTTCTAAATTCTTTTAGTCAGCCAACCCTGTGCTGCAGCAAAATACCATTGTCAGTTCCTTCTCATCTCTCTGCTCCCCTATCCTCCCCACTCCTCCTTTGGAGACCATCATTCATCTCAAAATCATCCTGCATGACTCAGGAGAATCAGTGGGCTCTGATGTACAGAACAGATGTCCCACTCCACTGCAGACCAACCACAATTACAGCAGGAATACAACATTGGCTGAAACATAGGAAACAGAGGGTAATGATAAATGGATATTTTTCAGGCTGGAGGAAGGTTTGTAGTGGAGTTCCCCAGGGGTCGGTATTGGGATCCTTGCTTTTCCTGATATACATTAATGATCTAGATCTTGGTGTGCAGGGGACAATTTCAAAGTCAGTGGATGATACAAAGCTTAGGAGTGTTGTGAACTGCAAGGAGGACAGTGTAGCACTTCAAAAGGACATAGACATGTTAGTGGAATGGGCAGATAGGTGGAAGATGAAGTTCAATGCAGAGAAGTGTGAGGTGATGCATTTTGGTAGGAAAAACATGGAGACAATATAAAATAAGGAGTGAAATTTTGAAGGGGGTGCAGGAGCTGAGGGACCTGGGTGTATATGTGCATAGATCATTGAAGGTGGCAGGACAGGTGGAGAGAGCAGTTAATAAAGCATATAGTATCCTGGGCTTTATTAATAGGGGCATAGAGTACAAGAGCAGGGAAGTTATGCTGAATTTATATAAGACACTCGTTAGACTTCATTTGGAGTATTATGTACAGTTCTGGGCGCCACATTGTAGGAAGGATATGAACACGTTGGAGAGAATGCCAGAAGAGATTTACAAGAATGGTTCTGGGGATGAGAAACTTCAGGTATGAGGATAGATTGGAGAAGTTGGGACTGTTCTCCTTGGACAGAAGAAGGCTGAGAGGAAATTTGATAGAGATGTTCAAAATCATGAGGGGGCTGGACAGAGTTGATAGGGAGAAGCTGTTACTGCTCATAAAAGGATCAAGAACGAGAGGGCACAGATTTAAAGTGATTTGCAAAAGAAGCAAATGTGACGTGAGAAAAAACTTTTTCACACAACGAGTGGTTCGGGTGTGCAATGCGCTGCCTGGAAGTGTGGTGGAGGCTGGTTCGATCAAGGCATTCAAGAGGGCGTTAGATGATTATTTAACTAGAAACAATGTGCAAGAGTATGGGGAAAAGGCAGGAAAATGACACTGGGTCATAATTCTCATTTGGAGAGCCGGTGCAGACACAATGAGCTGAATGGCCTCCTTCTGTGCTGTTAAGATTCTGTGATTCTGTGAAAAGAAAATTCAACACCAACTCTAAACAAAGGCACAGTGGGTTTCAGACCGTTGTGATGGATGTTTTAGTCTGCTCGCTGTTAGCAGGGCCGTCCCTTGGTGGTGGTGGTGGTGGTGGTGGTGGTGGGGGGGGCGAGGGGGAGTGCCGGATGGCCACCCCAATTGGCCATACCCTTGGGACAGCTCCGGCTGGGAGGGATACAGGCTGTTCACAAACCAGACCAAACTGCCCAGAATTTATCATAGAGTGACATGTAGTTTCATTTCCAGAAGCTATAGGGTGAATAAGAAGTGGAGAAATTCACAGTCCTGCAATAGGGGTATGCTTCTAATCTAATCCACGGTTATAACACTCTCACCTCTGAGTCGGTCGCTGTGGATTCTACTCCGGGATTATCTAAACTAACACAATATAGAGCTAAAGAAGTGTTTCACTGTTGCAGGTACAGTATTATAGATGAAGCATCAAAGCAAGCATTGAAGTATTAAAGTATTATAGGTGAAACATTAAACCAAGCAGTAAAGCATTAAAGTATTATAGATGAAGCATTAAACCAAGCATTAAAGTATTAAAGTATTATAGATGAAGCATTAAATTAAGCATTAAAGTATTATAGATGAAGCATTAAACCAAGCATTAAAGTATTAAAGCATTAAAATATTATAGGTGAAGCATTAAACCAAGCATTAAAGTATTAAAACATTTAAGTTTTCTACATGAAGCATTAAACCAAGGCTCTAACTTCCCTTTCGACACTTTATGAAGAAGAATCCTCCTGGTCAGCTCCTAACATTGACCAACGTTTGTTCTTCAACCAACATCACTCAAACAGGTGGTCTGATCATTTATGTCTCTGCTGTTCGTATGACCATACTGTGTGTGATTTGCTATTTGTATGACCATACTGTGTGTGATTTGCTATCCGTATGACCATACTGTGCGTGAGTTGCTATTTATATGACCATACTGTGCGTGATTTGCTATTTATATGACCATACTATGCGTGATTTGCTATTTATATGACCATACTGTGCGTGATTTGCTATTTATATGACCATACTATGCGTGATTTGCTATTTATGTGACCATACTGTGCGTGATTTACTATTTATATGACCATACTATGCGTGATTTGCTATTTATATGACCATACTGTGTGTGATTTGCTATCCGTATGACCATACTGTGCGTGATTTGCTATTTATACGACCATACTGTGTGTGATTTGCTATTTGTATGACCATACTGTGCATGATTTGCTATTCATATGACCATACTGTGCTTGATTTACTATTTATATGACCATACTGTGCGTGATTTGCTATTTGTATGACCATACTGTGCGTGATTTGCTATTTATATGACCATACTGTGCGTGATTTGCTATTCATATGACCATACTGTGCATGATTTGCTATTTATATGACCATACTGTGCGTGATTTACTATTTATATGACCATACTGTGCGTGATTTACTATTTATTTGACCATACTGTGCGTGATTTACTATTTATATGACCATACTGTGCGTGATTTACTATTTATTTGACCATACTGTGCGTGATTTACTATTTATATGACCATACTGTGCGTGATTTACTATTTATTTGACCATACTGTGCGTGATTTGCTATTTATATGACCATACTGTGTGTGATTTGGCTGCTGCTTTTCTTGCATTATGACAGTGACTACACTTCAAAAACACTTCATTGGCTGTAAATTGCTTTGGGAGGTCCTGTGTTCAGAAAGGACAAAGGGCAGGATCATCCCAGATTTGCACTGTGTGTTAGCAGGCGTGAGGAAAGATGTTTTACCTCCTGGCCGCAATGGCAGATTTTCACACCGTATCGTCCCCTTCCCGCCTCATAAGTTATGCAGTCATGGGAAACACGCTGGATCGTTGGCGGGCAGCCATTGATTTGTCCGCCACACCACGCTTGACAGGGCTGAGGTTGAGAAGATGCTTCCACAAGTGGGGGAATCTCAAACTAGAGGACGTAGTTACAGAATAAAGGGGGCACTCATTTAAAACTGAGATGTGAAAGAATTTCTTCTCTCTGGAGGGTAATGAATGTCTGGAATTCTCTACCCCAGAGAGTTGTGGAGGCTAGATCACTGAAAGTATTTTAACGAGGAGGTAGATAGATTTTTGGAATTTCGGGGAGTTGAGGGTTATGAGGAGTTGGCACGCAAGAGGAGTTGAGGCCTGGGGCAGATCAGCCATGATCTTATTGGATGGTGGGGCAGGCTTGAGGGGCCGAACGGCCTCCTCCTGCTCCTATTTCTTCTGTTCTTATGTACCTCACTGCTTCCTCAGTCTGAGCGCCATATTTAAACTCCAGCCATGCACATACACACACACACTTCTCAATGATTGCAGCCCAGGACTGCTCCAGTGAAGACATGGCCCCAAAAGCCAAGAAGAGTGCAGCCGCCGGTTCAGTGACACATCCCTGGGACGCCATTTGGATGCCATGGAAGCTGCTGTAATGTTGTCGACCCCAACTCTGGCCGGCTTGGGAGGCAATGGCAGTGGTGGTCAGTGCCAATGCTGCACAGAACAGGTCAGCCATCCAGTGCAGAAAACAGATGAATGATCTCATCCGTGTCCCTAGGGCAAGTCAACCATCTCATCACTCTAACCTCACACACACAAGCCCATCACACATTCACTGGCATCTCACTCACTGCCAGCTCAAGGGACATCACCACTCACTCTCTCACACACACCCTCACATCTGGCTTCATCTCCTCTGGAGACTGCCTCCTCAGCCCATCCATGGCTCCACTTAGCACACACACGCCTGGCATCCTTCTCATTTGGCCTGACATGCATCTTGCTCCATCTGTCTTTACGCAGGACAAGATCGTGCACAATCACCAGGAGAGGTCCCAGACCAGGGGTGGAGCACTGGACACCAATGTCCTCACTCCATTCGAGAGTTGCAGATTGGAACTGGCTTGAGAGGATGTTAACCGTTCCTGCAGCGATGGTGAGGTTGGCAGCAAGAATCCACGTGAGGATCCTGCACCCGATCATCCCTCTCTCAACGCTACTCTCAGTCCAATGTTCAGTGTGTAATGCAGCTGCCAAGCACTAATAATCTCCATTTCCTCTTCTAGGCACATCTGACACCTCACCCTCAGGGAACCTTTACCCCAACTCCAGCACCGAGAGCCCCTCAGATGATATATCTGTGTGGCCGCTTCCCTCAACCCCCCACCCCTCCCCACCCCTCCACCCTGGCATGTGCTTGTGTACTTCCTTCAGCCTGTGCAGCCTTGTCCCCACCCCCCACTTCCCCCTCGGCCTCACCCTCACTGAACACTTGCCCCAGCACTGCGCTGAAAGCTAGCCGAGTAAAAGCAACTTGCCTGTGGCACCACCGATGTCCTACGGGTGATCCTCACAAACGCTGGGCAAGGTTGTGTGCATTCACCTCCGAGGTCCTCTTGAAGTTGGGCTCACTAGGTGTACGATATTTAAAGGCAGTTGTAAATCTCGCTGTTCTGAAGTCCCACCGACATGGGAGGTGAATTTGACGTTGTGGGGGGAGGTGATTCCAGCGAGGGGGCACAATGATGAGATGAAAATGCTTTGAAATGAAGTTCCTAACGTTGGATAATGGGAAGCACCATTGACGGCTGGAGCAGGTTATCACAAAGTGTTTTTGTGATGATGTAAAGCCAACTTTTGGCCTTCTCGATATATTATCCGCTCGTGCCCACCATGACACCCACACCAATGGGAGCAGAAAATTCCAGCCATTCTATAACGCTCTTGATTTTGTTCACTTGTGGTTAAAGGTGGAAAAAAGGGATGTTTTTATATTTGATCCAGGAATGGGAATGACACTGATGGGGAAGGGATGAATGTTAACAGCTAATAATGGGTGGGTTTGGTTCAGATGCTGGTTAAAAATCCAAAGTCTGAAAGAGGAATCGAACAGGAACCGTCCACTCCCAGTTTGAATGGAGGCAGACTGAGAGGAACTGACCAATCCGCTCACAGACAGCAGGCTGGTCATTTAAATATTTTAATGAGGCTGTGTGGCTTCTTTTTAGGGGTCATTATGTTTTCCAGGCTTCAGGAAACCTGGCAGATGAGAAAAGGTGTGAAGGGCTGAATCTGTGAGCAAGGTGTCTTTACAGCACTACTTGTGGGTCAGAGAAGCAGGGTTTTTTAATTAATTTATGGGATGTGAGCTTCACTGGCTGGGCCAGCATTTATTGCCCATCCTTAGTTGCCCTTGAGAAGTTGGTGGTGAGCTGCCTTCTTGAACCATTGCAGTGCTGTTAGGGACGGAGTTCCAGGATTTTGACCCAGTGACAGTGAAGGAATGGTGATATATTTCCAAGTCAGGATGGCGAGTGGCTTAGAGGGGAACTTCCAGGTGGTGGTGTTCCCGTGTGTCTGCTGCCCTTGTCCTTCTATATGGTAATGGTCATGGGTTTGGAAGGTGCTGTCGAGGGAGCCTTGGTGAATTCCTGCAGTGTATCTTGTGCTACTGTGTGTCAATGGTGGAGGGAGTGAATGTTTGTGGATGTGATGCCAGTCAAGCGGGCTGCTATGTCCTGGATGGTGTCAAGTTTCTTGAGTGTTGTGGGAGCTGCACTCATCCAGACAAGTAGGGAGTATTCCATCACACTCCTGACTTGTACCTTGTCGATGGTGGACAGGCTTTGGGGAGGCAGGAGGTGGGTTACTCGTTGCACTATTCCTAACCCCTGAGCTGCTAGCTCAACATGTTTCCCAGCAAACACCATCCCGGGGAGATCTGTCTTCTCTCCCCTGCAATTGGATCCCCTCAACGGCCATCTCCCATGCCCCCCACCCAGCCCCTGTCTCCCATCTCCTCCAGCCCCCTTCGATCACCATCTCCATCACTGATGGTCACTTGGGTGGATTCTCATGGATGTGGCTCTGCCACGAAGCAGCTCACAGAAGGTGGAAAATCACCATTGAGGGTCTGCTTCATGGCTTCAGTGTCTTGGCTATGGTCTGTTACAGATTAATGTCGAGGGGGTGGGGAGGAATGTCCAGCTGTGAGTGGGAGAGGAAGATGTACCGGGGGGAGGTGGTGGGAGAGGAATGTCCCATTTGACTGGGAGAGGAAGGTGTGTCGTGTCGGGGTGGGACTGGGCTGAGGTTGGGAGGGAGGGAATGAAGGTGTCAGGAGGTATGAAGTTGAGAGGGGTAAACAAAGGTGTCGGGGGGGGGGGGGGTGACGTTGGGAGGGGGAGGGAATACAGGTGGAGGAAGTGGGTATGGGGGAGAGAATATGACAACTGAGGAGGTCGGTGTAAGGGGGTAGGAAGATGTAAGGGAAGGAGTTCAGTGTGGAGAAGGAGTACGGAAAGAGGAAGGAGTCCAGGGGGAGAAAGAGTCCGGGAGGTGGAAGGAGTCTGGGGACGAAGGAATAAGGGCGGGTGGTGGAGGAGTCCCAGAGGGGTGTGGGGAAGGAGTCCGGTGGGGGGAGGAGTTCAGGGGGGAAGAGTTCTGAGGGGGAAGAAGTCTGGAGTAGGGAAGGTGTAAGGTGGGGGGACGGGGAATGTCAAGGTGAAAGTGCGGGGGAGGGATCTGTGGAGTTGATGATTGTCTCTTGGGAGCGAAATGAGGAGTGAATGATGAGAATGGGATAGGGCAGAGTGAACTGGTAGGGTGGGAGGGTGAGGGTGCAATAGTATTGGTAGAGGGGACAGCGAGGGTGGTTGGTGAGGATTCAGAGGCCACCATGGGAGTGGGAAGGAGGAGGTTGGGGAGGTTAATCTGGATGGGGGTGGGATTCTCGAGAAGGAAGGGAACGTGCACATTCACTTGGACATCCTGAAGGAAAGGTGTTGTGTCTGGTAGGTGACGGTGGGGAGGTGGAAGGTGATGCCTGGGGGTCGACAGTGATGGGGAAAGGACATGGCTGACTGGGGGAGGAGAAAAGATGGGGGAGCTAAAGGAGAATGTTAAATGCATCATGCTTGCAAATCCGAAAGTGAAAGGAGATTTGTGGTGGGGGAGATCAGGTGCTGAATGGGAGTGTGGTCAGTGGCTGGGCAGAGATGCATGTCGGCTCAGACAGACACTGAGAGCGAACCCCAGCATTGAAAATGCTCAGGACAGCGAGATGAGTGTGATGGGGGAAGGATCTTTGTGTGTGGGAGAATAATTGCACAAGGCTCCAAAAGGCCCTGCCACACACCTATTTCTCCCTCCAGAATCACTCATGGTCTGGCTGAGTGCAGCTGAACTGCTCGTGTGGGGGTGGTGGGGATACAGGGGGAGGATTCATGAGGCCTGTCAACGAAGCTGAAAGACACCATTACTCATTATTCAGTGAAAGTGAATGTATTTTCAGATTATAAAGTGGCAAAATGTGTTCACCCCCTATGCAACCGACTATGATCAGGACTTCTTAACTTTTCTAGGCCTATAACTTGTCGGTGCTGGGATAAAAGCAAAATACTGCGGATGCTGGAAATCTGAAACAAAAACGGAAAATGCTGGAAAAACCCAGCAGGTCTAACAGCCTCTGTGGAGAGAGGAACAGAGTTAACGTTTCGAGTCCAAATGACCCTTCTTCAGAACTAAAGAGAAGTGGAAATACGATGAAATATATACTGCTTAAGGGGGCTGGGACAGGTGGAGCTGGATAGAAGGCCAGTGATAGGTGGGGGCAAAGGGGAGATTGACGAAGATGTCATGAACTGATAAACAAAGGGAGTGTTTGTTGTTGGTAGTGGTAAGGGCTAAAAAAGGTGCTAAAAGTGGCATAAAGGTAAGAAAGCAGAATGTGATTATTGCGGAACAAGGGTAGCATTGTGTGATAGAACAACATGAACAAGTAACAGCCCTCTGAGGGATGGGGTAGGGGGGAGGAGGCGGTGGTGGGGGGGTAGGGGGGGGGGAGATGGAAAATGGAATAAAAAAGGGGATAAAACCACAGATAAATGAATAAAAATATAAATATAAAAAATAAAAATGAATGTAGAAAAAAGGGGATAAAAAGGGGGTGGGGATGGAGGGTCAGGGTCATGCTTGCGGCCAGACCGAAGGTGTTCTGCAAAACGGTCACCCAGTCTGCGTTTGGTCTCTCCCAATGTAGAGGAGACCGCATTGGGAGCAGCGAATACAGTAGACTAAATTGAAGGTCTACCTCCTTTGGAGGCAGAGGTGGTCAGCGCCAATGCTGTACAGAAGAGGTCGGCCATCCAGTGCAGAAAGAGGATGAATGATCTCATCCGTGCCCCCAGGGTAAGGCAACCATCCCATCACTCTAAACTCACCCACTCAAGCCTATCATACATTCACTGGCAGCTCACTCACTGTCAGCTCAAGGGACATCACCACTCACTCTCACACACCCTCACATCTCCATCTGGCCTCATCTCCTCTGGAGGTTGCCTCCTCAGCCCTCACCATCTTGAGGCCACTTGCACAGATCAACTGGTGTCCCCACACACACCCTGGGATACCCCCCTTCCCCAGTACAGCCCTCACCCTGCAGCCTCTTCACTTGCCTGAGGCCACTTCTCCCCCTTCCCCAAGCAAGCCCTAGCCCTGCAAAGCCATTCCTGCTTTACGACTGGTCTGGTAGGCAGAGACTGTGAGCCTCCCTATAAGTGATGTGGTGCTGTGTGTGAATCCTGGCTCTACTGACTGCGAGTGCTGCCTGAAGCAAGGTAGGCAAATCAACCTCGAAGTCCCGCGTGAAGTGCAGCTCACCTGGTGCACACCTTACATATGCTGTTGTGAAACACATTGCCATGCAAACACGCCAAAGTGCCCGGATGATCCAGCAAGGGAGGATGATTCCGGTAAGCAGGGCTTATAATGAGATGTTAAAGTGTTGAAATTAAGTTCCTGATGTGCTACAGTAGGAAATGCAGCCCACGATTTACAGGTGGAGCGGACAATCGCAAACTGGTTTCACGACAACATGGGTGGTCAACCACCGCACCCCCCCCCCCCCCCCGTTGATGCCCAATGCCAATAGGGCCAGGAATTTTTTTAATATTCGTTCATGGGATGTGGGCAGTGTTGGCTAGGCATTTATTGCCCATCCCTAATCCCTTGTTCAGAGGGCATTTCTAAGAGTCAACTACATTGCTGTGGGGTTTGGAGTCACATGTAGAACAGCAGATTTCCTTCCCTAAAGGGCATTAGTGAACCAGATGGGTTTTTATGACAATGATTTCATGGTCATCATTAGACTTTTAATTCCAGATTTTTATTAAATTCAAATTCCACCATCTGCTGTGGTGGGATTTGAACCCGGGTCCCCAGAGCTGTGCAGTGACAATTCCACGATACCATCACCTCTCCCTTCCTCCTCTTGGCCATAGTGTCTTTGCTGTGTCATATAGTGTTATTAATGTGTTATATAGAGTCTTTGCTGATTAAACATTTCCCAATAGGAACTTCACAGATGCAGGAGAAGAAATTGGAGGATCAGCCAAAGAGGAAACATTAGGAGGAATGACTAATAGTTTGATCAAAATCTTTTATGTCAAAGAAAATCATGAAGGAGGAGGATGGAGGGAGATGAAGAGATGAAGGGTTTTCTGGGGGCACTTACAGTGCAAGGGGGTATGTGGCTGAAGGCACAGCCTCTAGTGGGGGTGAGAGTGGGAGATTTAAAGCTGAAGGACATTAGAGACAGGGAGGGTCGTGGTCACAGAGGGACACAGGATGAGAATTTAAAATTTGAGGCATTAGGGGATTGGGAGCCAGTGTAGCTTGAAGATGAGGATTTATTGTGGGATATATATAGACAGCAGAGGTCTAGACGAGCTGAAGTTAATGGAAGGCGGAGAATGAGGAGTCGGCTGGAGGGGCACTGGAATAGTTAAATCCAGAGATAGCCATAAAAAGGCTTTCAGTGGTTAAACAAGGGTAAATGTAGTAGATATGGACTTGCCATCAGGAAATGGACTGACAATGTCTGGTATATTTTGGGCTTGTTTCTATGGAGAAGGGAGAGTTTTTCTTACAGGAAACAGACAGAAGCATTTTTCAGAGAAATGATTGAAATGAAAAAATATTCTCCCTGTCCCAAAAATACATGAAAAGATTTAGTGGTTTTGTTGAGTTTTGTGGTTGAATAGATCCATTGTGAAGCAAACGTATAGGACATATCTCGAATCTCGAATGTGCTTCAGGTTTTGGACTAAAACGATGATTTTCTCTCATGGTAACTAACTGCTTCCATTTTCAGAAGCCTCTTGGCTCTCGCTTTAATTGAATCAACGGCAGTGAGTTTTTTGCCAATTTATTTTAAATCTTGAGCCGTTAGGAAACAAAGCTAAGCCTGACAGTAATTCTGCAGATGTATTTCTGAACTACAGGCTTAGTACAGGAGTGAAAAGTACCTGTGACTCGGGATGTTTGACTGTTGAACAACTACATTTGGTATACCTGAGTGGGATCCCCTGTTTCAAACATTCCTCAGACTTTTTATCAAAAAAATTCCAGTAAGAATTCAATTGTTGTGGTTACATGACTGAAATTTTGTGTATGTCAAAAAAGTAACATTTCCTTATTAAGCTGTTGGGATAACAGAGTGCTCTAGTGTGCCAACATTATTACAGTTTCATCCACACAAAATGAGAATCTGATTTCAGCTCCAATATCAGCCCTAAAATCATACAGCCATAGTTGAGAACTGTTTCTACTAATTTTGCATGCCATATATATTGCATTAAAAAAAAATGAACCTCTTCCTCTCTTCTTCCCAAGACCCTCTTTGCCAGTCACGTGAGTATATAAATTAATCCAAAATCAATATTAAATTCCTTTAGACTTTCATTATTTTTCTGTGCACTCCCCCATGCTATAGACATGATCTTAGTGTTTAGAAAGTTGCTGTTGTGTCCTCAGTTATGCCCATCATTACCACTCTCTTTGATTACCATGATAGTGATAATCAGGGATCCAGTTAAAATGGCAATGCCATCCATATATTCAAGTACTCCACCATGTCCCAGCCTTTACTTCATGCTCCCTGCCTTCTGTGGCCACTTTTTTTGCCAGGAAAATATTGAAAGAAACAGATGACAAATGCCGAACTGATGGACTCTCAATCTGATGATGAGCGGGAATGACTGATGATTTCGGAAGATCACTGATTGGTTCCAGCTGGGGAAAGACAATGTTGATGGCCCAAAGTTGTCATGATGAGTCTAAAGCTATTTGAAAGAAAGAATGATAAGAGGGTGTTAGCAAAGGCAGAGGAGAGAACATGGCTGCAAGATTTTTCTCAACCCCCTAACTCAGCACCTGTCCCAGAATCCAAAGTTCAAACATTAGTGCAAAATTGTTAAGTAATTTGTTTGAATCAATTTTGTATTTGCTGAACTATCCTGGCAATAACGTTTTAAAAAGTATTAATTGAAGAAAAGACAATTGGTGGCTCTGGGGAAAGAGCAGGGATCTAGGACTAATTGGATTGATTAAAAAATCTTCTCCTGTGATTCCACAGGAAAATTGGCATCAAGTTGTGTGGGGTGGAATTACCCAAAATGAAGATTATTGTTTAAAAAATACTTTTTTCAAAGCAAATCAAGCTGCTTTGTGTAAAAAACAAATATTTATTCTCTATTGACCTTTCCCTAAAGGATTCCATTTATATTTTGTGCTCTGGGTTTATCTGAAAACATTTTACACTTGTTTACAAATTCAAAAAAATGACTTTGGAGCTAGAGTTTACATAGGGCTTAAAGTAGGAAGAGATTTAAGACAGGTGCACAAGAGGTGACAAGAAGCACCGTGTGAAGGTTGTACAAATGGAACATTTTCCTGAAATCTCAAGCAGGCATTTTGTGAAAAATGGCCACCAAGCAACAATCTATTCATGTGAGAATAGGAAGGGAAATGATCCTGCAGTTTGTACCTAACAAAACCCTGGCAGAGAACATAAACAGATCAATCAGAACAGACCTGAGCAAAATGTGTGTGCGTTTAAAAATGGGCCATTTGAAATTAACCATTGTTAATCAGAGTCCTCACCTGAGGGTTTTGACAATGCTTATTGAATGATCTCATAATATGAATTAATGACACAACATAAATGCCTTTGAGCCAGAATTCCCAAGTGGTTCAGGAAGTCAGTGAAACTGACCACATATATCTTTGTCCTTTAATTAAGTCCAAAGATCTACATTTAACTCAGCAGAAGCCGAATATGTTAACAGCAACATGTCTAATTCATAATTTACCTGAGTTTTAGAGCAGCCTCTGATGTAAATAATGCACATGTGGATTGTTCATTGTGATTGTTTTTAAAAAACCTTTTTTGCTGCTCAGGACTGTGAATTTCACCACTGCCAGTATAACTCTTTCAAAAGCATCCTTCTGTTAAAATTCATCCATTACCTTCTTCATCTGTTATATATTCAGCCATTACATATTTGCTGAAGCTATGGCAAAGGTTTGTTGTTATAATTTAGAACAAAAATTGTACTTTTTTAATTTCCTCCATTCCTGTAAGTATCAACTTTGTCATTGTCATAGAGTCATAGAGGTCTACAACACAGAAAAAGACCCTTCGGCCCATCGAGGCCATGCTGGTCAGACAACTACCTAACTATTCTAATCCCATTTTCCAGCACTAGGCCCATAGCCCTGTATGCCATGGCATCGCAAGTGCACATCCAAATACTTCTTAAATGTTATGAGGGTTTCTGCCTCTACCACCCTTTCAGGCAGTGAGTTCCAGATTCCCACCACTGTCTGGGTGAAAGAATTCTTCCTCATATCCCCTCTAAACCTCCTGCCCCTTACCTTAAATCTATACCCCCTGGTTATTGATCCCTCCACCAAGGGGAAAAGTTCCTTCCTGTCTACCCTATCTATGCCCCTCATAATTTTATACACCTCAATCATGTCCCCTCTCAATCTCCTCTGCTCCAGGGAAAATAACCCCAGTCTATCCAATCTCTCCTCATAACTAAAACTCTCCAGCCCAGGAAACATCCTGGTAAATCTCTGCACCCTTTCTTCACATCCTTCCTATAATGCGGTTTCCAGAACTGCACATAATACTCTAGCTGTGGCCTAACCAGCGTTTTACACAGTTCCAACATAACCTCCCTGCTCTTACATTCTGTGCCTTGGCTAATAAAGGCAAGTATCCCATATGCCTTCTTAGCCACTTTATCTACCTGTCCCACTACTTTAAGGGACCGGTGGACATGCACGCCAAGGTCTCTCTGATCCTCGGTAATTTCCAGGGTCCTACCATCATCATGTATTCCCGTGCCTTGTTTGTCCTGCCCAAGTGCATCAGCTCACACTTCTCTGGATTAAATTCCATTTGCCACTGATCAGCCCATCTGACCAGCCCATCTATATCCTCCTGTAATCTAAGGCTATCGTCCTCACTATTTACCACCCCACCAATTTTCGTGTCATCAGCAAACTTACTCATCAACCCTCCTACATTCAAGTCTAAATCATTTATATATACCACAGATAGCAAGGGACTCAACACCGATCCCTATGGAACCCCACTGGACACAGGCATCCAGTCACAAAAACACCCCTTGACCATTACCCTCTGCTTCCTGCCACTCAGCCAATTCTGGATCCAATTTACCAAATTGCCTTGGATCCCATGGGCTCTTACCTTCATTATCAGTCTCCCATGCGGGACCTTATCAAAAGCCTTGCTGAAGTCAAGTAGACTACGTCAAATGCATTGCCCTCATCTATGCACCTGGTCACTCTTCGAAAGATTCAATCAAATTGGTCAGATATGACCTCCCCTTAACAAAACCATGCTGACAGTCCTTGATTAATTCCTGCCTCTCCAAGTGTAGATTAATTGTGTCCCTCAGAATTGCTTCCAATAGTTTCCCCACCACTGAGGTTAGACTGACTGGCCTGTAGTTCCCTTGTTTATCCCTCCTTCCCTTCTTGAATAACAATACCACATTGGCTGTCCTCCAGTCCTCTGGCACCTCTCCTGTGGCCGGAGAGGTATTGAAAATTATTGCTAGCGCCCCTGCTATCTCCTCCTTTGCCTCACTCAACAGCCTGGGATACATTTCATCTGGGTCTGGAGACTTATCTACTTGTAAGTCTGCCAGACCACTTAGAACCTCCTCCCTTTCTATGCTAATTTCTTCAATTATATCACAGTCCTTCTGCCTGATTTCCATACCCACGTCGTCCCTCTCACTTGTGAACACCGACATAAAGTATTCATTTAGAATCCTACCTACGTCTTCCAGCTCTACACATAAATTACCAATATGGTCCTTAATGGGCCCTACTCTTTCCCTAGTTATCCTCTTATTCTTAATGTACTTGTAAAATAAATTTGGATTTTCCTTTATTTTAACTGCCAATGTTTTCTCGTGCCTCCTTTTTGCTTTTCTAATTTCCTTTTTAAATACCCCCCTACACATTCTATACTCCTCTAGGGCTTTCACTGTTTTGAGCCCTTGGTATCTGCCATTAGCCTCCCTTTTTTTCTTTATCCAATCCTGTATATCCCTCCACATCCAGGGTTTCCTGGATTTGTTGGTCCCACCCTTTATATCTTTATCGGAATATGTTGGCCCTGTACTCTCCCTATTTCCTTCTTGAATGAGTCCCACTGCTCTGATGCAGATTTACCTAAAGGTAGCTGCTTCCAGTTCACTCTGGCCAAATCATATCTGATCTTATTAAAATCAGCCCTCCCCCAATTTAGAACTCTGATTTCTGGCCCGTCCTTGTCCTTTTCCATAACAACCTTGAATCTAATGGATTATGATCACTATCTGCAAAATGCTCCCCCACTCTGCTTCCTCTAAACCTATCACACTATGACTAACCCAGTTAATGTTGGGGAAGTTGAAATCCCCCCACTATTACTACCATATTATTTTTACACTTCTCTGAAATTTGCCTACATATCTGCTCTTCTATTTCTCTCTGACTGTTTGGGGGCCTATAGTACACTCCCAGCAATGTGATGGCTCCTTTTTTGTTTTTCAGTTCTACCCATATGGCTTCATTTGAGGAACCTTCTAAGATGCCATCTCTCCTTACTGCTGTAATTGATTCCTTGATCAATATTGTGATACCCCCTCCTTTTTTTACCTCCTTCCCTGTCTCACCTGAAGACCTTATATCCTGTATCATTGAGCTGCCAGTCCTGCCCCTCTCTCAACCTTGTCTCTGTGACAGCAATGACATCGTACTTCCATGTGTTAATTTGTGCCCTCAACTCATCTGCCTTATTCGTCAGACTCCTTGCATTAAAATAAATCACCATCCAACCTTGCCAAACTCCATTGTGCCTTTACTGGCCTGTAATTTCTCTGCCTTCCAGACTCACTCACTCTCTCTTCTAATTCTGGCTGTGCATCTACCCCTGCTGAACCTCCTCTCAGGATCCCATCCCCCTGCCAAGTTAGTTTAAACCCTCTCCAACAGCACAAGCAAACCTCCCCGCAAGGATGTTGGTCCCATTCCGGTTCAGGAATGCTATGGTGCTTTGCTACGGTGCAGTTCCACAGCTGCTGGTTGCCAGTATGTTATCTTATAGAATCAGGGAATGGTTACAATACAGAAGGAAGCCATTTGGCCCTTCATGCCTGTGCTTGCCCTAATTCACCTAATAATATTCCCCCGCATTCTTCCCATAGCTCTGCACGTTCTTGCATTTCAGATATTAATGCAGTTCCATCTCCAATGCCTCCAATAAACCTGCCACCACCACAGTCTCAGGCAGTACATTCCAAATCCTAACTGAGAGAAAGTTTTTCCTCATGTCTCCATTGCTTCTTTTGCCAATTACCTTAAATCTGTGCCTCTCTGGTTCTCGATCCTTCCACCAATGGGAACAGTTTCTCCATATCTACTCTCGAGAGTGCTCAGGATCTTGAATACCTCTATCAAGTCTGCTCTCAACCTTCTCCAAGGAAAACAGTCCCAACTTTCCCAAGCTATCTTTATAACTGAAGTTCCTCATCCCTGGAACCATTCTTATGAATCTTTTCTGCACTCTCTCTAATGCCTTCACATCCTTCCTAAAGTGTGGCACCCAGAACTGGATGCAATACTCCAGCTGAGGCTGGACTAGTGACTTATACAAGTTCAACATAACTTCCCTGCTCTTGTACTCTATGCCCCTATTGATAAAGCCCAGGATACTGTTTGCTTTATTAGCTGCACTCCCAACCTATCCCATCACCTTCAATGATTTATGCACATATACACCCAAGTGCAGAGGAGATTTACCAGGATGCTGCCTGGGATGGAGAGTTTTAGTTATAGAACAAAGAGCAAAGAACAAAGAAAATTACAGCACAGGAACAGGCCCTTCAGCCCTCCAAGCCTGCGCCGATCATATTGCCTGTCAAGCTAAAACATTTATGGGTCAGTATCCCTCTATTCCCATCCTATTCATGTATTTGTCAAGCTGCCTCTTAAACACCACTATCGTACCTGCTTCCACCACCTCCTCTGGCAGTGAATCCAGACACTTACTACCCTCTGTGTAAAAAACTTGTCCCGCACATCTCCTCTATAGTTTTCTCCTCTCATCTTAAATCTATGTCCCCTAGTAATTGACTTCCACCCTGGGAAAAAACTTCTGACTATCTACTCTGTCCATGACACTCATAATTTTGTAAACTTCTATCAAGTTATGAGGAGAGATTGGATAGACTGGGCTTATTTTCTTTGGAACAGAGGAGATTGAGTGGGGGCATGATTGAGGTGTATAAAATTATGAGGGGCTTGGATAGGGTAGACAGGAAGGAACTTTTCCCTTTAGTAGAGGGATCAATAACCAGGCGGCATAGATTTAAGGTAAGGGGCAGGAGGTTTAGAGGGGATATGAGGAAGAATTCTTTCACCCAGAGGGTGGTGGGAATCTGGAACTCACTGCCTGATAGGGTGGTAGAGGCAGAAACCCTCATAACTTTTAAGAAGTATTTGGATGTGCACTTGTGATGCCATGGCATACAAGGCCTCCTGCTGGAAAATGGGATTAGAATAGTTAGGCACTTTGTTTGACCGGCGTAGACTTGATGGGCCGAAGGGCCTTTTGCTGTGCTGTAGACCTCTATGACTCTATAATTTTAGGTCCGTCCGCTCCTGCACTCCCTTTAGAATTGTACCCTTTATTTTATATTGTTTATCCATGTTCTTCCTACCAAATTGAATCACTTCACACTTCTCTGCATTAAATTTTGTTTGCCGCTTGTCTGCCCACTCCATCCACGTGTCTATGTCCTTTTGAAGTTCTACACTTCTCTCCTCATAGTTCACAATACTTTCAAGTTTTCTGTTATCTGCAAATTTTGAATTTGTGCCCTGGACACCAAGGTCTAGATCATTATTGTGTATATGGAAGAACAAGGCTCCCAACACTGACCCCTGGGGAACTCCAATACAAACCTTCCTCCAGCAGAAAACACACCCATTCACCACTACTCTCTGTTCCTGTCACTCAGCCAATTTAGTATCAAAGTTGCTTCTGTCCCTTTTATTCCATGAGCTCACAAGTCTGTTGTGTGGCACTGTATCAAATACCTTTTGGAAGTCCATGTACACCACCTCGACAGCATTGCCCTCATCAACCCTCTGTTACCTCTTCAAGAAACTTCAGCAAGTTAGTTAAACCTGATTTCCCCTTTACAAATCCATGCTGGCTTTCCTTTAGTAGCCTGCATTTACCTGAGTGACTATTAATTTTGTCCTGAATTATTGTTTCTAGAAGTTTCCCCACCACCGTGTTTAAACTGACTGGCCTACAATTGCTGGGCTTGCAATTCTCCAGTCATCTGGCACCTCCCCTGAGTCTAAGGGAGACTGAAAAATTATGGCCAGTGCCCCTGTAATTTCCATTCTCACTTCCTTCAGTATCTTTGATTTATCTCATCCGGCCTGGGTGCCTTATCAACTTTAAGTACAGGCAGCGTGTCTAGTACCTCGAAAAACTCAGCAGGTCTGGCAGCATCGGCGGAGAAGAAAAGAGTTGACGTTTCGAGTCCTCATGACCCTTCGACAGAATTCTGTCGAAGGGTCATGAGGACTCGAAACGTCAACTCTTTTCTTCTCCGCCGATGCTGCCAGACCTGCTGAGTTTTTCCAGGTAATTCTGTTTTTGTTTTGGATTTCCAGCATCCGCAGTTTTTTTGTTTTTATGTCTAGTACCTCGGCCTTTTCAATTTTAAACCCTTCAGGTGTCTGAATTACTTCCTCTTTCACCATGTCCTGGGCAGCATCTTCTTCCTTGGTAAAAACCAATGCGAAGTGTCAATTTGGTACCTCAGCCATGGCTCCTGCTTCTAGGTGTAAATCCCCTTTTTGGTTAATATTCAGCCCCACTCCTTTTTTTCACCACCCTTTTACTTTTTATGTGCCTAAAGACGATTGAGCCAAGTAGTCATGTGGTAGTATAGAGCTTGAGCATTGGTGTGAAAAGAGACAAGCTGTCAAAGCTTTTCGTTTTGCACTCATCAGGACAGATGCAAAAATACCAAATTTCAAAGGGAGTAACAATTTATATTGCATGAGAAAAGAGTGCTGATTGGCCAATCAGACTCTACTTGTCAACCAATCAGTACCCTTTTCTCATCTAGTATAAATTGTTGTTGCCTTTGAGATTTGGCGTTCTTGCGATTTTGTCCTGATGAGTGCAAGTTGAATGAATACCTGATTGAAACATATAAGATCCGAGGGGTCTTGACAGGGAGGATGTGGAGAGGATGTTTCCTCTTGTGGGAGAATCTAGAACTAGGGGTCACTGTTTAAAAATAAGGGGTCACCCATTCAAAACGGAGATGAGGAAAACGTTTTTCTCTCAGAGGTTGTGGGGCTTTGGAATTAATTTCCTCAAAATGTGGTTGAGACAGAGTCTTTGAATATTTTTAAGGCAGGGGTCGATGGATTCTTGATTAACACAGGGGTGAAAGGTTACCGGTAGGCAGGAATATGGAGTTGAAGTTACAATCAGATCAGCCATGATCTTATTGAATGGCGCAGCAGGCTCGAGGGGCCGAGTGGCCTAATGCTGCCGCTAATTCGAATGAAAAGCTTTAACAACATTTTCTCTGTTGTCAGCAATGCTTAGCCAAGTGGTGAGAATTCATGAGGAAGTTGTGACATTGCACATTTGCTATTCAACCATTTGGTTTATCACACAGCCAAGCCCCCCTCAATCCCCACCTCACCTGATATACATTCACTTTCTGAATAGCACTCAGGAATGGTAACTCCAGCTGAGTTTGGACAGTTTCAGTCCAGTTCCTTATCGGCATGGGTCTAAACACCAAACTGATTCTAATCTGGCACAAAACCGCTGGCTGCTGGGAAAATGGCAAAAAAAGTCATATTGTTGCTGTAGTGCTCACTCTTCTGAGGATGGAGCAGAGTCACACAATGGGGAGCTTTACTCTCTGTGTGATGCTGATACTAGGTACCTGCAGCCAGAGTTCCATAAGCCAGTATTAATGCCCTGATGAGCACAGAATGAAAATGTTTTTAGAATGTTCCTGATCCGGAGCTCAGACACCAATGCAATCTGAGATCAGGAATGGCACAGGTGAAAATGTATTCTTTTCACTAATGCCAAAATGCTTCTTTAAGAGTTGAATCGCTGTTGCTGGATTCTCCTTCCCAATTAGAGTTACCCACTAAAGCCCTGCTCTCAAGGCAAGCTCACTAGAACTGTGCAAAGGGGAGACAATGACTGGGTGTCCATGTGCCGATACCAAACACCAGGGAGAGAACCAAACAGAACCAACCATTGTACTTTCAACTTTTATTTAAGACAAAGGCTTATTCTCCACATGGAAATGAGAAAACGCTTTGGACCAATTTTAGTTTTTTACAACTTGCTTTCCCAAGTTAGTTTAGGAATTTCATTGCCACCAGTTGGAAGATTTACCCCTATTTGTTTGCAAAGAAATGGTTTGGGCCTGTAGGATATATCAA
This sequence comes from Carcharodon carcharias, assembly GCF_017639515.1. Taxonomy (NCBI): domain Eukaryota; kingdom Metazoa; phylum Chordata; class Chondrichthyes; order Lamniformes; family Lamnidae; genus Carcharodon; species Carcharodon carcharias. The sequence continues at coordinate 1,082,766 of NC_054476.1, read as the reverse complement.
CATGTACACAAACATATGAATTAGGAGCAGCAGGAGGCCATTCAGCCCCTTGAGCCTGCTCCACCATTTTTGACTTAGTCAAAAAATTATCCAACTCAGCCTTAAAAATATTCAATGACCCAGCCTCCTCTGTTCCCCAGGAAAGAGAATTCCACAGATTCACCATCCTCTGAGAGAAAAAAAATTCTCCTTATACTTTCTTAAATGGGAGACCCCTGATTTTTAAACTGTGTCCCCTAGTTCTAGTCTCTCCCACAATGGGAAACAGCCTCTCAGCATCCACCCTGTCAAGCCCCCTCAGGGACTTGTTTCGATAAGATCACCTCTCAATCTTTTTTTTAAATTCATTCACAGGATGTGGGCTTCACTGGCTGGGCCAGCATTTATTGCCCATCCCTAGTTGCCCTTCAGAAGGTGGTGGTGAGCTGCCTTCTTGAGCCGCTGCAGTCCATGTGGTGTAGGTACACCCACAGTGCTGTTAGGGAGGGAGTTCCTGGATTTTGACCCAGTGACAGTGAAGGAACGGTGATATATTTCCAAGTCAGGATGGTGAGTGGCTTGGAGGGGAACTTCCAGGTGGTGGTGTTCCCATGTGTCTGCTGCCCTTGTCCTTCTAGATGGTAGTGGTCGTGGAAGGTGCTGTCTAAGGAACCTTGGTGAATTCCTGCAGTGCAGCTTTTAGATGGTACACACTGCTGCTACTGTGTGTGAGTGGATACAGGCCCAGCCTGTCCACCCTTTCCTCATTAGATAACCCCTTCATTCCAGGAATCAGTCGAGTGAACCTTCTCTGAGCTGCTTCTAATGCAATCATATTCCTTTTTAAATAAGGAGACCAAAACTGTACACATACTCCAGATGTGATCTCATCAACACCCTGTACAACTGTAGCACAACATTCCCTACTTTTACTCGTTTGGTAGTACAGAACATGCATATTGCTGAAAAAAGAAACTTGTTGAAGCTTTTCACCAATTTATACTGTATGTGAAGAGAGTGTTGATTGGTTGGCAAGTGGACTCTGATTGGTAAAGTGGTCATTTTTCCCCTTATATTGGTATTGTTGTGAAAGGTCCTGGTGAGTGCAAGACAGAAAGTTTCAGCAATTTACCTACTTTTATATCCCATTCCCCTCCCCATAAACAACAACATTCCATTTGGCTTCCTTAACACTGACTGTACTTTCATACAAACAGTTTGTGATTCATGTACCAGGACACCCAGATCCCTCTGTACCCCAGAGTTCTGTAATCTCTCTCCATTTAAATAATTTGCCGGGTGCGGAGGTTGCCGGGTGCAGAGGTTGCCGGGTGCGGAAGTTGCCGGGTGCGGAGGTTGCCGGGTGCGGAGGTTGCCGGGTGCGGAGGTTGCCGGGTGCGGAGGTTGCCGGGTGCGGAAGTTGCCGGGTGCGGAGGTTGCCAGGTGCGGAAGTTGCCCGGTGTGGAGGTTGCCGGGTGCGGAGGTTGCCGGGTGCGGAGGTTGCCAGGTGTGGAGGTTGCCGGGTGCGGAGGTTGCCGGGTGCGGAAGTTTCCATTCTTCCTGCCAAAATGGACAAGTTCACATTTTCCCACACTATGCAACCCATCTGCCATTTTTTTTCCACTCATTAAAAAAATCTGGCTAAATATAGTCGAATAGTTTGGTGTTTTCCACTTTTTGTAACAGATTGGGGTCCCTAGAGGTTGTCTGACCAATCTCGGGGGTAAGATACTGGACAGTGACAAGACACTCATGCTTCAATGACAGGCTCCCCCTGTTCCTGAAATACTAATCGAAGTTTCTTGTTAAAAATTCCTTTTTGCTATAAACTTGAATAAAATGAATTGAGGGAGGTTCTAATTTGTAACAACATGTTTAACCTTTAATCCTCAGAACTCTGGGATTTGAGACAAAGTGATGGTTCATGAAAATTCCTTCCTGCAGCGAGTTCGCTTTGACATCCAGGGATTTATTCTGCACAGTCCTGCCATTTCTGTTTTCACAACCTTATTTTCTGCATCTTTGTCAGTATTTCTCTGCATCAGAACAGGTTTTTTGTGTGTAACTTCAGCAGCTTTTACCTCTCCTTCACATTATTTTAAAGTAATATTTATTCTTTGCCTTTGTGTGTGCAGACCTCCCACTGTGTTCTCAGAGATTTTACTACCTGGCTTCCAGGCACATGAGTTCCCTTCTTTCTGTTGTTTGGGAGTTGCCCTCTCCCATTTGAAAATCTAATTGTGTCAATCACTTCAGTGAGTGAGGCCTGTGGGGTTGGATCTGTAAAATAGGCTTTCAAATTCTGTGCCGATGCATTTTTCACAATAATTGTTTGTGTTTGTGTCACAGGTAGAGGACTGAACTTCCTCATTTTTACCAGTTCGCTGGTTTGTTCTCCTTACAATTTTTGGGGATTTTTTCCCCACAGTCAAAATCTCATTTAGCAGGATTATTTATCTCTAAGATACATGTTCCTGCTAGTTCCTGAATGGGCCAGAAGGTTAGATGAAAATGAGCATTCTCATCATTAATGTGAGGCACTGCGTGGGTTAATCCAGTCAGCTAATTGTACACTGACAGGAAGAGTGATAGTTATCTGCTAGGGGCAATAAACTGAAGACATACTCTGAGATTCACCATGGAAAACAGAACTAAATGAAGTGGGTTTCTAAAATTATCATTCAACTATGTGTGCTATAAGCTAAAAATCCTTCCTGAACATTCTGCAATAGGACAAGCATTTGGCTTTAAGTATGGGATTATTGTACTGTAGTGTTCTGTTCTGAATTACTTCGTTTACTCTCTATATAATTATAAGTCTCCCCATCACTTGTTTGTGCTCTTGTACCACCACCTACCAGGCACAAGTCAGGAGTGTGATGGAATACTCCCCACTTGCCTGGATGAGTGCAGCTCCCACAACACTCAAGAGGCTTGACACCACCCAGGACAAAGCAGCCGCTTGACTGGCACCACATCCACAAACATTCTCTCCCTCCACCACCGACACACAGTAGCAGCAGTGTGTACCATCTACAAGATGCACTGCAGGAAATCACCAAGGCTCCCTAGACAGCACCTTCCAACTCCATGACCACTACCATCTAGAAGGACAAGGGCAGCAGATAGATGGGAACACCACCACCTGGAAGTTCCCCTCCAAGCCACTCATCATCCTGACTTGGAAATATATCACCGTTCCTTCACTGTCACTGGGTCAAAATCCTGGGACTCCCTCCCTAACAGCACTGTGGGTGTATCTACACCACATGGACTGCAGCAGCTCAAGAAGGCAGCTCACCACCACCTTCTGAAGGACAATTAGGGATGGGCAATAAATGCTGGTCTAGCCAGCGAAGCCCACATCCCATGAATGAATTAAAAAAAACTGGCCAGACAGTAAGTTTTATTTTTCAAGCAACCCAGAAAGAGAGGCCTGAATGTCAGATTTTCATTCTGGGGGTTTGGTGGGGTTTGGACTAGATTGGAAGTTGGGCCCACTGCCTCCCAAATGAGTACGGATATTGTCGGGTGTGGAGGTTGCTGGGTGCGGAGGTTGCTGGGTGCGGAGGTCGTCGGGTGCAGAGGTCGCCGGGTGCAGAGGTCACCGGGTGCGGAGGTCGCTGGGTGCAGAGGTCGCCGGGTGCAGGGGTCGCCGGGTGTGGAGGTTGCCGGGTGTGGAGGTTGCTGGGTGCGGAGGTTGCCGGGTGCGGAGGTTGCTGGGTGCGGAGGTCGTCAGGTGCAGAGGTCGCCAGGTGCGGAGGTCACCGGGTGCGGAGGTCGCCGGGTGCAGTGGTTTCCGGGTGTGCCGCTGAGCTGGCCAGAAGGCCTGCCTTTGTGCTCCGGCACTTTGTTGAAGTTACTTAGAAAATGACCACAACAAGAAACGTTCTCCATCTCTCACCCCTCACACCCCCTCACCTCCCACACACTCTCCATGCCAAATCCATGACAACTAATGCCACCTCATGCTTCCCACCCTCCTCCACGGCCCTCTATACCTCCTCATGACCCCCACTTATCCTCTTGGCCCTTCATAGCCCCTTAGCCACTTAGTGCCATCTCATGCTACCCAATGTTGCCCACCTACCAGCCTTTGCTCTTACTCCCTCCATGCCAACTCCACCTTGGGCCATGCTGACCTAAAATAAAGTTAGGTGTCTATTGATGATCTCACTATTTAAAAAGAAGTCTTGTTAATTAAAAAAAAGCATTCTATATACTGAAGTTCAAATGGTCATTTGGTAATACAGAATCAATGAGTGTCGCTGAGAAAAGACACATGTTGAAGCTTTTCATCTTGCACTCATCAGGACATTCGCAAGAATACCAAATGTAAAGGGAACAACAATTCATACTCCTTGAGAAGAACGTGTTAATTGGTTTGCAAGTGGATTCTGATTGTTAGAGACGTTGCCATGGAAAATGCAGCTAATGATGGTGATTGACAGTTAACTGCTAAGCTTTGTTTAAATTCAAAGCTGGAAAGCTGACTCTGATTGGTCAAGGCATTGTCCCAGAGAATGGGCTTTTGCCTATTTTATTTAGTTGAAACAGACACAATGGGTGTACATGTTCTTTCTGTCTGCAAAGAACAGGGCCCTGTGTATTAATGTATGTGGTTTCTAGCATGTGTAAGTGAGCTACACTGTGAGTTTGACTGATAGTCTTAAATTAGTTGTCAGTGTAATTCTTAACACGCTCAGGATCGTTTAGCAAGTGTTGTCCAATCGCAGAATCACATCTAATGTTAGACACTGAGTTCTGCATTTCGCAAGCACGGGCTGATTGGGTATGGTCTGTACCCTGTCCGTTGCGAACAGTGGAAGGGACCCGCTGTCTTATACAATCTGTCAGTCTGTACGGCCGACATACCCAGCATCACACTGCATTGAAATTCAAATAACACATCACTCATTTGTGTGATAGGCTGAACATCTTTTTGGCTTGAAGGCAGCACCCTGTTAGTGGCGAATACCACCCATGTTGCTACTGCATAGTATCAGTGTGAAACAGCTAGCTTCACCTGTTGCTCAAATTTCTGAGATACTTTACTCTTCCAGGGTAATCTGAGGTAGACTGGGCACTTTTCAGGACCAAAAGTGGTGGCCTTAGGCCTATTCATGAGTTTGTGTGATATTCAGTAAGCAACAATCTGATCTGAGTAGCCATTATCTTGCAGGGTGGCTTTTTTCAGCAATATTGAAATTCCTTCAACTAATCTCTTATGAAAGCAAATATTTCTGTGTTATAACTATTTGGATCTGTCAATCAAACTGCTCATTTCACAGGAACCCCACTGTGATAATGTTAGGTTGTAAAATTAATCATGCAGCTCAAGTCCTATAATGATAGGCCTCAGGTTTATGTCAAAAGACAGAATTAAATATCAAGAACTGATTTTTTTTTAAACTGCACACTTTTTTAAACTTTAAAGCCCAGCAGAGTTAAATCCCTTGGCAGCTTGGACAATTCAAATGAATTTATGCACATTTAATGCACAAACCCTAAAGGGTGCCTTACCTCTCCCAAAGGTGTCCCTGGACGATATCCAAAAGGGTACCTTACTTCTCCAAAGGGGTACTATTGGCTATTCGAATGAATCCACAAGGTTCGTACCGGCCCCTATCAAGCCTAATTTGCACACTTCTGTTTTCAGGCACCGACCTCACCAAAATCACACATGAATGGAGGCAGCTGCTGATTTATTTGAGCAGCTGCCTCTGTAAACCACAAATATGTGATTTAGAACCTGCCCCAATCCCCACCCTGCCAAAATAGCGGAGGCATCTAGATTTGGGCCTCTGGTGACATTTTTGCACAGATAGGAAGCTTCTCCATCTGCGTGAAAACCCAGCCCTATGGCTTTTAATATACCTTCACATTGAATCCCTAATACTTTTAGCTTAGCTACTAACTCTCCTTAAAAACCTGGCCAAATACTTTTGAAACATCCGAGTACACCAGGTTTGGCGACTGTGTGTTTGCCATTGGACATCTGTACACGTGCGCATGTTAGGCTGCCAACTGCAAAATCTCACTAATTTATTAGAGACTGAGAATCAAACCTTAAATCATTGAGGAAAATGTTCACATTCCACTAAATCTCAACTGAGAAGAAAGTTTAACTTTCACATGCAGCCACTAACACGATTCATCTGCCAAGCACCAGAGATTCTGATCTTGTCTGAATAGGTGGGCACTCGAAGTGGACCCAGAGCAGTGTGGGCACCTGCAGGATCCCCAGCCCCGATCATAAAATATCAACACTATTTTCTTGGTTTTCTGTTGAGTCATCACTTTGGGGTATTTTGCTGCAAAAGAAGTAAATCTAAAAATCTGATGTATGTTTGCAGGTTTGTTAATGTTAGCGTTTCAAAGAAATGATAAATGGGTAAAGCAAACCTGACTTGACTGAATTCTGAATGAATTGTAGCAATGTTCAGTTGCTTTCCGTTGATGTCGATAACTCTCTTCAGACAGTTGATGTATTGTTTTTCTCCCCAGACACCAAAACACAAGAACTTGTGTCTCAACCACAGCTCAGCAAAGTCAATTTTAAAAACACATTTTACTTTCAATTCCAATGTTGTATTAAAAATAAAGATAATACAGATTTTTTTTCCTGTTTGAGACATAATGGAGCATTGATTCCACCACAAAGAACTTAAAGGAGGTTAGATCATTAGACTTATTAACTGTTCCCTATAGTTTTAGTGACTCGTCACTACTTTTCTAAAATTCAACTTTAGTGCAACAAATAAAGCACGGGGTAGAATTTAATGATAAGATTGTCAGTCTGAGGGCTGGGCCACTTTACCACACAGTCAGGAGACCACAGATGCCAACCAATCAGCGAGGCAGCATTCACAGTGGAGGGGCAGAGAGTCCAGCATGGCAGCAACCCGCATTGTTCCTGTAGCTCCCTTATCCTCCTGGAACCACAAGAATTATCTTAAGTGCGCCATTTCTCATCCACTTCAGATCTGAGTAGAAAGTAGCAGCACAAATGGTACACAGAAGGACATGCAAATATTTTTGGGCATTTACTTGCATCATTGTTAGGAAAGGGAACCAAAGGTTTTCGGAATGTAGAACTGAAACACAGACAGATCAGCCATGATCTTATTGAATGGCGAAGCAGGCTTGAGGGGCTGAATGGTTTACTTCTGCCCCTAATTCGTATGTTTGTATGGTTGTATTTATTTCAGATAAAAATGTGATGCACAGCACAGCTTTGAAAATGTGAATGTTAGTAGTGTAAGGGTCTGGCACATATAGAGTTAATGCGGGTCTGAGTATAGTACCACCCACACAGTGATGTAAAGAACACTTGACTCGCACCTCGGAGTCAGTGTTGTGTTGGACAGAGCCATGTGTACCAGCAAGCATTGAGAGAGCTCCTAGCTTATACCCTTTACAATCTATTTGTAAATAGTTATAAGAGTCAACAAAAATTCCCTGGCCCTGCCAGTGTTGGTCAGAATTGCAGATGGGACAGGAAAATTTGGAAAGTGGCCTTCTCCAAATTTCCCTGTCCCCCCTGTGAAAATGGTGAGACAGGAAAATCCACCATTACAGTTAACCTACACATGGCTCTGAAAACTTCTTCAGACCTACCAAACGTAACCAACAACCTACAACATGGTGGCAGCTCATGGAAAATACCCGAAACCTCGCTAAAATGGAGAGGCAAACCAAAATGCTGGAAGAGTGAGGAAAAATTCAATAAAGTATCTTGACCTGAAAAGAAACTCCAGAAGCAGAGGTGCAAAGGAAACATCACCAGTAAGCATTCCATAGAAAGGCCTGGAAGCTGAAGGCAGAAATTTAAAATTTCTTACTGCAGCAGAAAACTCCATTGAATCTCCTTTGAAAGTCCAGCTTCAGAGTGCAGAGTCGGAAGAACTTGCATGGGGAGCCAAATGTTTTAAAATTCTAGGCCACAGCAAGTCCTGAGAAATCTTTAAAGTAATTCAGAGTCGGAAGTACAGCTTGAGAAAAACATGTTGCTAAAACCCAATCCCCGAGTTGGAGCCTGAACACGTGGCTTTGAGCTCATCCGAAACAAAAGAAGAGAGAAAGAGTTAATTAAGTATTCAGGGAACATTGTAACTGTTTAACTCAGTAAAAGACGAGCAGAAGCTAGAATTTGACAACTCGCAAGCCAAAATAATAAAATGCTGCAGGCTTGAGGTTAAGGTATAATATCACTTCAGGTTTAAATAAAAAGTCATTAGAAGAGCAAGTGAACATGCTCCTTTAGTCAGTAGGTTGCGGACGACATTATTGCAAGACGGAATTAATGAATCATTCGCAAAATTTGAAGAGGTGACAAAATCAAGTGGACATTTATTTTAATCTATGAAGCAATAAAATACTCGAAAGAGCTAAATTCAATAAGAGAATCCAGCAGCCAGGAGAACCTGTTGATTCATTCATTAATGATCTGTATAGAATTTTAGTGCGATCAATGCAAAATTAAGTGATCTGCGTTTGAGAGCCAGATGATTGGCTGGGCTCTGCTGCTAGTCATTCTGGGCTGCAGTTGCTTAGAATAACTTTGATTTATGGGAAATTATGCAAAGAGATTTTTTTAAGAATATGGTGCTCAGTGCAAAGAGCTCATTTTCTGAGAGGTGGGGAAACATTTAAATGAGGCCCTGAAAAAATTATTGCGTCTGTGAAACTTGTGGACAGTGAGTGTTGATATTAACGTACTTGTTTTTATTGAGATATGGGACTTACTGGAAAGGCCAGCATTTATTGCCCATCCCTAGTTGCCCGTTGAGAAGGTGGTGGTGAGCTGCCTTCTTGAACCGCTGTAGTCCATGTGGTGTAGGTACATCCACAGTGCTGTTAGGAAGGGAGTTCCAGGATTTTGACCCAGCGGCAGTGAAGGAACAGCCGTTATTTTTCCAAGTCAGGATGGTGAGAGGCTTGAAGGGGAACTTGGAGGTTTTTGAAGAACAGTAAGCATATTTCCAGGTGTCCTAACAAACACTCTTCCCTCAATAAATACCAAAAAAAAGCTTAAAAAAGTCAATCTGCTGTTTCTGGCACATGCTTGGCATTTTCAGAGCGTGTGTCATGTTTGCCTACTTAAGTGTCTGTAAGTAATTTGATGTCGGAAGCTCTTTGAGATGGTAACCTGATTTGATTGGACATGAAATAATTACAACTATTATATATTCATTTAAAACTGGCAGTACTTTCAGAATATGAAGTCACTTTTGTGTTAAACGTAGCATAGACAATGTTTATTATATTTGTTTGAATTTGCACACGAAATGATCAAATCAGTTGATTAAATCTGGAGTTTAAACTCTGACCCAGGTTCCATTTTGTTTACCCTTTGCTGGAACTCTCTTTAGGAGAACAATAGAGAATGTTTATGAGCTCATGCAGTTGAACAGTTTACTCCCAAATAGAAAATAACAAGTGTGATTCTTTTCAAACTGTTTACATCTGCTGGAAGAGTTTTTATTTGGTCAGTGGTCAATTGGACGAGGAGGAGCCTCTCTCTGGTGCTTCACCTTTGATAAAATGAAAATGTCACTTGGCAATATCTCACACTCAAACAGCACCTCCTGTTGATAAAAGCAAAAAACTGCGGATGCTGGAAATTCAAAACAAAAATAAAAATAAAAATACCTGGAGAAAGTTAGTAGATCTGACAGCATCTGTGGAGAGGAACACAGTTAACGTTTTGAGTCCGTATGACTCTTCATCAGAACTAAGGAAAAATAGAAAAGAGGTGAAATATAAGCTGGTTGAGGTGGGGTGGGACAGGTAGAGCTGGATAGAGGGCCAGTGATAGGTGGAGATTGCCAAAAGATGTCATAGACGAAAGAACAAAGAGGTGTTGAAGGTGGTAATTAAGGGTAGAAAGCAGGACGAGCAAGGTACAGATAGCCCTAGTGGGGGTGTTGTGGGGGGAAGGAATCGAAATGGGCTAAAAGGTAGAGATAAAACAATGGATGGAATACAATTAAAAATAATGGAAATAGGTGGGAAAAGAAAAATCTATATAAATTATTGGAAAAAAAAGGGGGGGGTCGGAAAGGGGGTGGGGATGGAGGAGAGAGTTCATGATCTAAAATTTTGGAACTCAATATTCATTCTGGAAGGCTGTAAAGTGCCTAGTTGGAAGATGAGGTGCTGTTCCTCCAGTTTGCGTTGAGCTTCACTGGAACAATGCAGCAAGCCAAGGACAGACATGTGAGCATGAGAGCAGGGTGGAGTGTTAAAATGGCAAGCGACAGGGAGGTCTGGGTCATGCTTGCGGACAGACCGAAGGTGTTCTGCTAAGCGGTCACCCAGTCTGCGTTTGGTCTCTCCAATGTAGAGGAAACCGCATTGGGAGCAGCGAATGCAGTAGACTAAATTGAGGGAAGTGCAAGTGAAATGCTGCTTCACTTGAAAGGAGTGTTTGGGCCCTTGGACGGTGAGGAGAGAGCACCTCCTGTTGGTTAGTTGTAGGGTGGTACAGATTTCACACACACAACAGGTGTCTTGCTGCTACCTGAAGAACAGGGACAGATCAATATGCTTGTCAGAGAAAATGAAGCAACAGTATCAGTAAGAATATCTTGTAAATATGCCTGGATTCACTGTGCAGCTGTAAAATCAGCCTGCTTTTTTCATTACAGCAAAATGTTAGATCTCAAAAGAAGCATCAGTGAAGAGTTTTTAGAAATACTTTCTGTGGTTGCCATGAAGAGGAGTTAATGTTGCCCATGGGGGTTACTGAAATTCGACAAAAAGATGGAATGTTTCCACACTCCTGACTTAGCGAAATGTAAGGAGATCACTATTCCAAATGAGGCATACAGCCACTTTGGGATGAATTTTTTTTTAGTTACTAAATATAGTTTTTAAACAGCTGATTGATTGTCACTTATATTTTCCAAGGAAATACTGAGGTAAAGCCATTTTGGCTCCTTAAACTGAAGTTTTGACTCCTTAACCTCCTTCAGTAACATTAATATTATTAATGGAAAATGTGTAACACTTGGATGTTCAAAATCACAAAAAACAATTCATCCTCAGAAGTTTCCTTGGGTTTGTGCTTAGATAGCAAGCAGGACCTCAATGGTAGTAATCTCTGGATTGCTTTCCAGGCCATGTGTTAGTGGGTATGGAAATAGGAGAATACACCAGGTGAATGTGTGGCTGGAGAGATGGTGCAGGAGGGAGGGCTTCAGGTTTCTGGGGCATTGGGACCAGTTCTGGGGAAGGTGGGATCTGTACAAGCCGGACGATCTACACCTGAACAGGACTGGGATGAATGTCGTCGCAGAGAGGTTTACTAGTGCTGTTGGGGAGGGTTTAAACTAGATTGGCAGGAGGATGGGAACCTGAGGGCAGATTCAGATAGGACAAGTTCAGACAATAAATTAGCAAGTGACTCTGAAATACCGAGAAGTAAAGATTAAAAGTTTACAGCACAGGAATTTGATGATATAAAAGATATTTATTTGAAGCAGTATAGCAAATAGGTGGGGGTGTAGCATTATTAGTTAAAGAATCAATTACAGCTGTGAGGAGAGATTTTATACTAAATGAAGCATTAAATGAGGCCAAATGGGTTGAGCTCAGGAATAAAAAGGGGACAGCCACACTGCTAGGAGTTTACTATAGACCCCCAAATAGTGAGAAGGAGGTAGAAGAGCAAATATGTAGACAGATTTCTGAGTACAAAATCAATAGGGCAATAATAGCTGGGGACTTCAACTACCCTAATAGCAACTCAGATACAAACAGTGCGAAGGGCACAAAATTCTTGAACTGCATTCAAGAGAACTTTTCTCACCAGCACGTAACAAACCCAACCAGAGGGGGGCGCAATTCTAGATTTAGTCTTAGGAAATGAAGCTGGGCAAGTGGATGAAGTAACAGTGGGAGACCATTATTGAGATAGTGACCATAATATTGTTAGATTTAATATAATTAAAGAAAAGGATAAAGGAGTAAAAGTTCTAAATTGGGGGAAGACAAATTTTACAAAGCTGAAATGTGAGCTGGCGAGAGTGGACTGGATACAACCGTTTGAACAGTGTCAAATCAGTGGGAGGCATTCAAAAACGAGATTCTACAGGCACAGTGTAGATAAGTTCCCACAAAGGAAAAGGGTGGTACTGCCAAATCCACAGCCCCCTGGTTATCCAGAAGTATACAAGGTAAGAGAAAGCAGAAAAAGAGAGCTTATGACAGTCACAAAAAACGTAATACTATAGAAAGCCTAGAGGAGTATAGAAAGTACAGAGGTGAAGTAAAAAAGGCATTTGCAAAGTAAAGAGAGAATATGAAAGAATATTGGCAGGTAAAATCAAAGAAAACCCAAAGATGTTTTACCAGTACATTAGAGCAAGATAATTACTAAGGAAAGGGTAAGGCCTATCAGAGGTGTACATGGTAACGTGTGCTCTGATGCTGAAGATATGGGCAGAGTTTGCAATGAGTACTTTGTCCCTGTCTTCACTAAGGACAGGGATGATGCAGACATTCTGGTTAAAGAGGAGGAGCATGAAATATTAGATACAATAAGCATAGTGAGAGAGGAAGTACTGGCATCTTTGAAGGCGGATAAGTTACCAGGGCCAGATAGATTGTATCCCAGGCTGTTAAAGGAAGCCAGGGAGGAAATAGTAGATGTTCTGAAGATCATTTTCCAATCCTCACTAGGTACAGGCGAGGTAAATGAGCATTGGAGTTCTGCGAATGTTGTACTATTATTTAAAAAGGGTGTGAGGGATAGGCCCAATAATTATAGGCCGGTCAGTCTGACTTCTGTGGTGCGTAAATTCTTAGAATCAATCTTGAGAGACAGGATAAACTGTCACTTAGAAAGGAACAGAGTGATTAGGGATAATCAGCATGGTTTTGTTAGGGGAATGTTGTGTCTTACTAACTTAATCAAATATTTTGGGGAAATACCAAGGAGGATTGATGAGGGTAGTGTAGTGGATGTTGTCTACATGGATTTTAGTAAGACATTTAGCAAGGTTCTACATGGCAGACTGGTCAGAAAAATAAAATCCCATGGGATACAAGGAGAATGTGGTGAGTTGGATTCAAAATTGTCTCAGTGACAGGAAACAAAGGGTAATGGTTGTTGGATGTTTTTGCAAATGGAAAACAGTTTCCAGTGGCATTCCATAGGACTCAGTTTTGGGGTCCTTGCTGTTTGTTGTATATATTAATGATTTGGACTTAAAAGAGGGAGGCATGATTGGGAAATTTGCAGGTGACACAAAAATTGGTTGTGTAATTGATAGTGAAGAGGATAGCTGTTGTCTCCAGAATGATATCAATGGTTTGGTTGAGTGGGTGGAAAAGTGATAAATAGAATTCAGTCCAGAGAAGTGTGAGGTGATGCATTTGGGGAAGGCAAACAAAGCTGGGGAATACTCAATAAACAGGAGGATATTGGGAGGGGTAGAGGAAGTGAGAGACCTTGGAGTGCATGTCCACAGATCCCTGAAGGTGGCAAGACAGGTGGATAAGGTAAAGAAAACATGTGGAATGCTTCCTTTATTGGACGAGGTATTGAATACGAAAGCAGGGATGTAATGATGGAACTGTATAAAACTCTGGTTAGGCCACAGCTGGAATTTTGTATAGAGTTCTGGTCACCACATTACAGGAAGGACATAATTGCTCTGGAGACAGTGCAAAGGAGATTTACAAGAATGTCGCCAGGGCTAGAAAATTGCAGCTATGAGGAAAGATTGGATAGGCTGGGGTTGTTTACCTTGGAACAGAGGAGGCTAAGGGGTGACCTGATTGAGGTGTACACAATTATGAAGGGCCTAGATAGGGTAGGCAGGAAAGACCTGTTTCCCTGCTGAGGGGTCAGTTAACAGGGGACACAGATTTAAGGTGGTTGGTAGAAGGATTAAAGGGGACATGAGAAAAAACTTCACCCAGAGGGTGGTGGGTGTTTGGAATTTGCTGTCTGGTTTGCTGGTGGAGGCAGAAACCCTCAACGCATTTAAAAGGCACCTGGATCTGCACCTAAAGTGCTGTAACCTGCGAGGCTACAGACCAGGCGCTGGAAGGTGGGATTAAAACGAGCATCTAGATTTTTTTCTATTTTTTCTTTTTCAGCCGGTGCAGACCCGATGGGCTGAATGGCTCTTTCTGTGCTGTAACTTTTCTGTGGTTCTATGTTGTCCTAAAAGTAGCCTTTTCATAAGTTGTAGTGGTGCGTTCACAGCCAATCCAAACTCCTCCTCAGTGAAATGTCAAAGAGGTGGCAATTTTAAATCAGGAGTCCAGACACTTTGGGGTGTATTATCCCAGTGTAAAACTGACTGCTGCTGCGATGAATGTTTTCTGTCCCTAATTAGTCCCATAAGGATCAGAGGGAAGTTGAATTCCATCATGAAAGACTTTTTTTGTAACCACTTCAAAGAAATCAGAATGCTTACACAGGAAATAATATAGCCTTCTAATTAGCGGAATCTTATCAATATAATACGCTCAGGAACCTGCTGCCAAAACACACTCATTTGGTTTTTAAAATCATATTAGGAAGATAAAACTTGACTTCAAAAACCAAACTGGGCACAGTCAACTTGATTAGTACCGTTCAACCACAAAGAACCAACGGCTCTGAGTTTGACCAGATTAGATTCCTGCCAGGCTCACTGCTGGCAGCAGATTGATTAATGATTCTCTGTACATTCTAAACTCTTCCTAGTTATATTTGTACATGAGATATGGCCTATGGAACACCTCTTTCTCTAACATTCATAGGTAGTTCAAATAGAAATTAGCTAAAACTTACAGCATTTATCAACATTTTGAATTCCTGTTACAGTTATAGAACTCGGGGCTGATCATTGTTGAACACATGTTGATTTCATTCTGCAATCTGATCTTCTCCTGCAGGGAAAATGTTGCAGAAATTCCATTTTTCCCTTCATAATAGTTCATTGTGGATGCTTTAAAAGTAAGAAAATAACAGTCCAAATATACTTAAGCCGGAATTTTCCAGCTCTGTTGACGTCAGGCATCATGGCGAGTGGATGGGTGGGGTGGAAGTGTATGGTAGGTGGGTTGGGGGTGTATGGTGGGTGGGGTGGGGGTGTATGGTGGGTGGGGTCGGGGTGTATGGTGGGTGGGGTGGGGGTGTATGGTGGGTGGGGTGGGGGTGTGTGGTGGGTGGGGTGGGGGTGTATGGTGGGTGGGGTCGGGGTGTATGGTGGGTGGGGTGGGGGTGTATGGTGGGTGGGGTGGGGGTGTATGGTGGGTGGGGTGGGGGTGTGTGTTGTGTGGGGTGGGGGTGTATGGTGGGTGGGGTCGGGGTGTGTGGTGGGTGGGGTGGGGGTGTGTGTTGTGTGGGGTGGGGGTGTGTGGTGGGTGGTGTGGGGTGTATGGTGGGTGGGCTGGGGGTGTGTGGTGGGTGGGGTGGGGGTGTATGGTGGGTGGGGTCAGGGTGTATGGTGGGTGGGTTGGGGGTGTATGGTGGGTGGGGTCGGGGTGGGGGTGTATGGTGGGTGGGGTGGGGGTGTATGGTGGGTGGGGTGGGGGTGTATGGTGGGTGGGGTGGGGGTGTGTGTTGTGTGGGGTGGGGGTGTGTGGTGGGTGGGGTGGGAGTGTATGGTGGGTGGGGTGGGGGTGTTTGGTGGGTGGGGTCAGGGTGTATGGTGGGTGGGGTGGGGGTGTGTGGTGGGTGGGGTGGGGGTGTATGGTGGGTGGGGTGGGGGTGTGTGTTGTGTGGGGTGGGGGTGTGTGGTGGGTGGGGTGGGAGTGTATGGTGGGTGGGGTGGGGGTGTTTGGTGGGTGGGGTGGGGGTGTGTGGTGGGTGGGGTGGGGGTGTATGGTGGGTGGGGTGGGGGTGTATGGTGGGTGGGGTGGGGGTGGGGGTGTATGGTGGGTGGGGTGGGGGTGTATGGTGGGTGGGGGTGGGGGTGTGTGGTGGGTGGGGTCGGGGTGTATGGTGGGTGGGGTGGGGGTGTATGGTGGGTGGGGTAGGGGTGGGGGTGTATGGTGGGTGGGGTGGGGGTGTATGGTGGGTGGGGGTGGGGGTGTATGGTGGGTGGGGTCGGGGTGTATGGTGGGTGGGGTGGGGGTGTATGGTGGGTGGGGTCGGGGTGGGAGTGTATGGTGGGTGGGGTGGGGGTGTATGGTGGGTGGGGTGGGGGTGTGTGGTGGGTGGGGTGGGGGTGTATGGTGGGTGGGGTGGGGGTGTGTGGTGGGTGGGGTGGGGGTGTATGGTGGGTGGGGTGGGGGTGTATGGTGGGTGGGGTCGGGTGGGGTGTATGGTGGGTGGGGTGGGGGTGTGTGGTGGGTGGGGTCGGGGTGTGTGGTGGGTGGGGTGGGGGTGTATGGTGGGTGGGGTGGGGGTGTATGGTGGGTGGGTTGGGGGTGTATGGTGGGTGGGGTGGGGGTGTATGGTGGGTGGGGTCGGGGTGTATGGTGGGTGGGGTGGGGGTGTATGGTGGGTGGGGTGGGGGTGTGTGGTGGGTGGGGTGGGGGTGTATGGTGGGTGGGGCCGGGGTGTATGGTGGGTGGGGTGGGGGTGTGTGTTGTGTGGGGTGGGGGTGTATGGTGGGTGGGGTCGGGGTGTGTGGTGGGTGGGGTGGGGGTGTGTGTTGTGTGGGGTGGGGGTGTGTGGTGGGTGGAGTGGGGTGTATGGTGGGTGGGCTGGGGGTGTGTGGTGGGTGGGGTGGGGGTGTATGGTGGGTGGGGTCAGGGTGTATGGTGGGTGGGTTGGGGGTGTATGGTGGGTGGGGTCGGGGTGGGGGTGTATGGTGGGTGGGGTGGGGGTGTATGGTGGGTGGGGTGGGGGTGTGTGTTGTGTGGGGTGGGGGTGTGTGGTGGGTGGGGTGGGAGTGTATGGTGGGTGGGGTGGGGGTGTTTGGTGGGTGGGGTCAGGGTGTATGGTGGGTGGGGTGGGGGTGTGTGGTGGGTGGGGTGGGGGTGTATGGTGGGTGGGGTGGGGGTGTGTGTTGTGTGGGGTGGGGGTGTGTGGTGGGTGGGGTGGGAGTGTATGGTGGGTGGGGTGGGGGTGTTTGGTGGGTGGGGTCAGGGTGTATGGTGGGTGGGGTGGGGGTGTGTGGTGGGTGGGGTGGGGGTGTATGGTGGGTGGGGTGGGGGTGTATGGTGGGTGGGGTGGGGGTGTATGGTGGGTGGGGTGGGGGTGTATGGTGGGTGGGGGTGGGGGTGTGTGGTGGGTGGGGTCGGGGTGTATGGTGGGTGGGGTGGGGGTGTATGGTGGGTGGGGTGGGGGTGGGGGTGTATGGTGGGTGGGGTGGGGGTGTATGGTGGGTGGGGGTGGGGGTGTATGGTGGGTGGGGTCGGGGTGTATGGTGGGTGGGGTGGGGGTGTATGGTGGGTGGGGTCGGGGTGGGAGTGTATGGTGGGTGGGGTGGGGGTGTATGGTGGGTGGGGTGGGGGTGTGTGGTGGGTGGGGTGGGGGTGTATGGTGGGTGGGGTGGGGGTGTGTGGTGGGTGGGGTGGGGGTGTATGGTGGGTGGGGTGGGGGTGTATGGTGGGTGGGGTGGGGGTGTATGGTGGGTGGGGTCGGGTGGGGTGTATGGTGGGTGGGGTGGGGGTGTGTGGTGGGTGGGGTCGGGGTGTGTGGTGGGTGGGGTGGGGGTGTATGGTGGGTGGGGTGGGGGTGTATGGTGGGTGGGGTGGGGGTGTGTGGTGGGTGGGGTGGGGGTGTGTGGTGGGTCAGGGTGGGGGTGTGTGGTGGGTGGGGTCGGGGTGTATGGTGGGTGGGGTCGGGGTGGGGGTGTATGGTGGGTGGGGTGGGGTGTGTGGTGGGTGGGGTGGGGGTGTATGGTGGGTGGGATGGGGGTGTATGGTGGGTGGGGTGGGGGTGTATGGTGGGTGGGGTCAGGGTGGGGGTGTGTGGTGGGTGGGGTGGGGGTGTATGGTGGGTGGGGTGGGGGTGTATGGTGGGTGGGGTGGGGGTGTGTGGTGGGTGGGGTGGGGGTGTATGGTGGGTGGGGTCGGGGTGTATGGTGGGTGGGGTCGGGGTGTGTGGTGGGTGGGGTGGGGGTGTATGGTGGGTGGGGTGGGGGTGTATGTTGGGTGGGGTGGGGGTGTATGGTGGGTGGGGTGGGGGTGTGTGGTGGGTGGGGTGGGGGTGTATGGTGGGTGGGGTGGGGGTGTGTGGTGGGTGGGGGTGGGGTGTGTGGTGGGTTGGGTGGGGGTGTATGGTGGGTGGGGTCGGGGTGTGTGGTGGGTGGGGTCGGGGTGTATGGTGGGTGGGGTCGGGGTGGGGGTGTATGGTGGGTGGGGTGGGGGTGTGTGGTGGGTGGGGTGGGGGTGTATGGTGGGTGGGGTCGGGGTGTGTGGTGGGTGGGGTCGGGGTAGGGGTGTATGGTGGTTGGGGTGGGGGTGTATGGTGGGTGGGGTGGGGGTGTGTGGTGGGTGGGGTGGGGGTGTATGGTGGGTGGGGTCGGGGTGTGTGGTGGGTGGGGTCGGGGTGTATGGTGGGTGGGGTCGGGGTGGGGGTGTATGGTGGGTGGGGTGGGGGTGTGTGGTGGGCGGGGTGGGGGTGTATGGTGGGTGGGGTGGGGGTGTATGGTGGGTGGGGTCGGGGTGTGTGGTGGGTGGGGTCGGGGTGTATGGTGGGTGGGGTCGGGGTGGGGGTGTATGGTGGTTGGGGTGGGGGTGTATGGTGGGTGGGGTGGGGGTGTGTGGTGGGTGGGGTGGGGGTGTATGGTGGGTGGGGTGGGGGTGTATGGTGGGTGGGGTGGGGGTGAATGGTGGGTGGGGTGGGGGTGTATGGTGGGTGGGGTGGGGGTGTGTGGTGGGTGGGGTGGGGGTGTATGGTGGGTGGGGTGGGGGTGTATGGTGGGTGGGGTGGGGGTGTGTGGTGGGTGGGGTGGGGGTGTATGGTGGGTGGGGTGGGGGTGTGTGGTGGGTGGGGTCGGGGTGTGTGGTGGTTGGGTTGGGGGTGTATGGTGGGTGGGGTGGGGGTGTATGGTGGGTGGGGTGGGGGTGTGTGGTGGGTGGGGTCGGGGTGTGTGGTGGGTGGGTTGGGGGTGTATGGTGGGTGGGGTGGGGGTGTGTGGTGGGTGGGGTCGGGGTGGGAGTGTATGGTGGGTGGGGTGGGGGTGTGTGGTGGGTGGGGTGGGAGTGTATGGTGGGTGGTGGACAATATGGTGAGAAGGCCAATAATCAGTTTCACTCTAGTGTGAAATCCCAGTGGGATCATCCGATAGTGTCCGCCATGGTGGAACGCCAATCCCGCTGGAGTCCGGTGTGAACCCACTTTGCATCCCGCTAATGGGAGGCAAAATAAGGCTCAACTGGAATGATCCGCCCCCCCCTCCACACAATTTACCATTAAGCCGGCAGGAAAACATGCTGGCCCAGAACACATCTGCATAAGTGTGAACATCAGAAGTCGGGACTCACTGTTAGGGTCTTGCTCAGATTGTGGACATCCGAGGAGCAGAAGATACTGGAGCCCAACAGCTACCGGGCCCTGAAGGACCCTGTATCACACACTCGGTGGATGCTCAGGGACATGGCTTCACTGCGAAGCAGCTCATGGAAGATGTGAGGTCTCCATTGAAGTTTCAGGCCTGCTTCAGAACATCACAGTCTTGGCCATGGGCTGCTACGGTAGATCGGCGAGGGGGGAGAGCAAGGTCCAGGTGTCAGTGGGAGAAGAAGGTGTACCAGGGCGGGGGTGGGGGGGCTGGTGGTGGTGGGAGAGTAAGGTCTAGATCTGACTGGGAGAGCAAGGCATAGGAGGGGTGAGGTTTGGAGGGGGCAACAAAGGTGTCAGGGTGGTAAGGGGGGCAATGAAGGTGTTGGGGGTGATGAGGTTGGGAGGAGGGAGTACGGGGACAGGAGAACAGGGAGGAATGTGGCAAGTGGGGAGGTGGGTGTAAGGGGGGAAGAAGCTGTAAGGGAAAGAGTTCAGAGGAAGGAAGGAGTCCAGGAGGAGGGTGGAGTCCAGGGGAGGAAGGAGTCCAGGGGGAGGGGGTAGTAAGGGGGAAATGTCCAGGTGAATGTGCAAGGGAGGGGTCTGCGGAGTCAATGATTGCCTCCTGGGGAGTGAACTGAGGGTGGGCGCGGTAGGAGGGGTTGGTGAGAATGAGAGGGGGGGGAAGAGGAGCCGGTAGAGTGGGAGGGTGAGGGTTCGACGGTAACAGTAGAAGGGAGAGTGAGGGTTGTTGGTGCAGAGTTGGAGGCAAACCCCAACCCTGGGGGCGGGAAGGAGGAGGTCGGGGAGGTCAATGTGGATGGGGGTGGGATTCTCAGGCAGGTAGGTAACATGCACATTCACCTGGATATCCCCGAAAGAAAAGTGTTTGGGTTGTAGATGACGGTGGGGAGGTGGAAGGTGTTGCCGGGGTAATGTTGTCTTTCAGCTTCATTCACAATCCTCCCACTACATCCCTCAACCCCTGCCTCCCCAGCACCACCACTGGCAATTCAGCTGCACACAGCTAGGCCATGGGTCTACCGGTCGGGCGATGAGGGTCAACAGTGATGGGGAAAGGACATTGGTGCCTGGTGAAGGGAAAAGGATGGGGGAGCTGAGGAGAAACTTGATGAATGCCATGGTTTTCAATCAAAAGTGAGTGGAGCCTCATGTTGGATAGGTACAGGTGCTGAATGGGAGTGTGGTCAGTGGCTGGGCGGAGATGCAGGTCGGCTCAGACAGACAACTGAGAGCGAACCCCAGCATTGAAAATGCTCAGGACAGCGAGATCAGTGTGATGGGGGAGAGCTGCGTGTGTGTGGGAGAGAGATTGCAAGAGGATCTGTCACACACACTTCTCCCTCCAGAATCACCTATGGCCTAGCTGTGTGCAGCTGAATTGCCTGTGGTGGGACTGGGGGTGGCAGGGATTGAGGGATGTATTGGGAGGATTGTGAATGAAGCTGAAAGACAACATTACCCATCATTCAGTGAAAGTGAAT
Organism: Carcharodon carcharias; assembly: GCF_017639515.1. NCBI lineage: Eukaryota > Metazoa > Chordata > Chondrichthyes > Lamniformes > Lamnidae > Carcharodon > Carcharodon carcharias. Next base: position 1,061,880 of record NC_054476.1, on the reverse strand, counting down.
CTATTTTCAGATTATAAAGTGATGCAACCACTTGTGATCAAGATTCCTTAACTTTTGTAGGCCTGACAACTGCAGCAGGGGTAGGGACAGCCTGTGCAATGGTTGGCCCTGTTGTCTCCGGTGACTTTGGCGTGCGTCCCCTGGAGAGCTGAGGCCTCAGGGGTCCCAGCTTGCTTTGGTTGTCCTCCTGTGGGCCAACTACTCTCTGTGGTGACAGAGGACGAGGTTGAGGGGGGCCACAGGCAAAGAGGACTCGGAGGGAGAGGACAGCCTCTGAGATTCCTGAGTGGATGACTCAGGGGTGTCCAATTCGAGGGCCCCGGCCTGACTCCTTGAGGGGAAGGAGCAACTAGAAGGACATCGAGGTGCCCGGTTTCCCTCTCACTGGAAATTCATCCATGTTACCACGATGGAGTGCAAGTCTGCACACATCTTCATGTTCTGCTGGACCAGGGTCTCCATAGTGTCCGCCATCCTCCCCATGGAGACCTCCGTACACACATACGCATGTGGGCAGCACTTCATCAGAGAGCAGGCAGACGCACTCCTCTGACTCGCATGCCACTCTGTTGAGGGATTCCAACAGCTCTGTGTGATGCTCCTTCACCTTCTGCTGACTCTCCAGGATGAGTTGGAAGGCTGAATCCAGAGGCTCGTCATCTGACTTGGGCCTCACAGGTGCCTCTTTCTCAACAGTCCTCCGAGTGCCGGGGAGCTCGGCTGAACCTGCCTCCTCCTGCTGTGGACATATGTCCGTGTGGTGACCAGCAGATTGTGAACCCGAGCCTGCTCTAGATCTAGGTCCCACTGAGGTGTGTGACTCTGAGCTGGAGCAGGGTGTGGGTAAGCGCTGTGACGGGTCTTCCAGATTGTTTATTTCCAGCTCTTCAATGGAGGAGGTGTCCTCTTGGCTGGAGGTGAGGATGTGGATGGAGCTGAGGGACTGGCTGGCTGAGGGTGTTGGTAACTTGGCAGAGCTCCCTGTGAACCAAAGTAGAGATCATTAGTGCCTGGCAACAAAGTCAAAAGCAGGAGAGAGAGAGAAGAACACTCGCAGTGTTGTTGAGAGAGTGATGAGGTGGTGCAGGATCCTCATGAGGGTGTTTACCACCAACCTCACTGTCACCACAGGCAGGGTCCACACCCTCACCAGTCAACGCAATGGCCACTCCTCAAATGTGGGCCACTCACCCCCACCCCTCAAGTCTGGGTCGTCTCCCTGCTGATGTGAGCCAGCTCCTCCTGCATGAAAACAGATGGAGAGAGTGAGAGCAGAACACATGGCACTGCCTGGAATGTTTGTGTGGTGAGCGGAGACATGGACAGGATGAGGATGTGAGTTCCAGAGGGTATGAGGGTGTGTGTGAGAGTTAGTGGTGTTATCCCTTGAGGTATGAGATCCCTGTGGATGTGTGATGGGTTTGTGAGTTGAAAGGATGAGGTAGTGACTTAACCCTGGTGGAATAGATGAGAACATTCACCCTCTTCTTGCACTGGCTGGCTGACCTCCTCTATGCTCCGATGGCACTGACCACCGCTGCCACCAGGCTGGATTGGTGACTCTGCCGGACCCCCTGTGGCCAGAGCGGGGGATAGAGGACGTCGTGCGACCTTCCACAGCATCCCAGAGAGACGTCACTAAATTTGGGGGCTTTCAAGGCCGTGTGTGCCTGGAGCTGAAGGCATGCAGTAGGCTGCGCTCTGGTGCGAGGAAAATATGGCATCTGGAGCGAGGAAGCCCTGAGGTCACGGCTTGGCGAGTCCGGCCGCCAGAGATCCAGCCTTTCCCGTGAATGCATTATTAATGAGGTGGGAACGAAACGATACAGTGTGAAGAACTGCCATTGTGGCTGGCGGGTAAGATGCCTTTTTACCCACCTGCTTCCACACTTTGTGCAAATCAAGGATGATTTCACCCTCAGTTAAAGTTTCGAGTCCATATGAACCTTATTCAAAGCTGATGGAGAGTCTTACGGACTTGAAATGTTAACCCTGTTTTTCTCTCTCCTCAGATGCTGCCAGACTTGCTGAATTTTTCCAGCATTTTCTGTTTTTGTTTCAGATTTCCAGCATCTGCAGCATTTTGCTTTTAGCCTAAATATACTGTTTGCAATATTAGCAAATGAATGCTTAACGTGTTCATATTTATATAGAATTGTCAACATGTTTCTTTTAACTGGTTGTTACCTTAACTAAATTAGTAAAAAGACAAAAATGAAGAGAAAAAGTAAGACTTGCGCTTATGTTCTGCCTTTCATGACCACAGGATGTTTCAAAGTAACTTGACACTCAATGAAGTACTTTTGTATTTGAATCTCACTGAAAAGAGAGACATGTTGCTGAAGTGTTTCATCTCACTCTCATCAGGACAAATGCTGGAAAGTCCATTTTCAAACAATCACATCAATGTATACTACAGGAGAAAAGAATGCTGACTTGGCATGTTGGCAAGTTGACTCTGATTAGTTTGAAATTTGGCATTCTTGTGTTTGTCCTGGTGAGTGCAAGGTGAAAAACTTCAGCAACATCCTGTCTTTTCAGCAATTTTCAATCCTTCTTTATTGTAGTCACTGATGTAACATTGGAAAAGTTTAGAGAAAGCGTCCTTGTCCTGAAATGTTAGCTCTATATTTCCATCTTCACAAGTGCTGCCTGACCTGCTGAATTCTTCAATAATTCTCTGTTTCTACTTTAAATGACTGGAATATACAGACAATAAGTTATCTCAAAATTTGAAATGATGTGATAGATGTGGAATTAAAATGTAACATAGTACACTCTAGAACAAAAAATATGAAAACCGTGCATCTTGAGATTGAGGTAAACTGGACTCTTTTAAGTTTGGTCTTATCGGCAATCTCGTAAATAGGGTCTGATCCATTTGCTCACCTTGCAAGCTTGATGCTGAAATAGGAGCATCAAAGGCATCCTGCAGGATAATGGTTATCAGATCATTTTGCGCGGCATATCACAAAAACCCATGAATGGGCTAAGGACGCTACTTTCAGGCCTGAAAATTACCCAGTCTACCTCAAGGTATCTCAAATATTTGAGCATCAGGTGAAGCTAGCTGTTTCACGCTGCTACTATGCAGTAGCAACACAAGTGGATTTGCCACAAACAGGATGCTATCATCAAGCCAAGGCGGCTTTTTGCCTACCACACAAATGAGTAATGTGGCATATGAGTTTCAGTGAAACTGCGGTGCCAGGTGCATAGGTCGTATGTCTCATCGACTGGTGGATTGTATCAAACAGCATGCCCCTTCGGCTGTTCGCAATAGGCAGAGTACTGACTGTACTCAATCAGGCCATGCTTACAAAGCTCAGAACATAATGTCTAACATTTGATGTGATTCTACAATTGGACAGCACTTGCTGAACAATTCTGAGTGTGCTAAGAATTACACTAACAACCAGTTTAATATTATAAGTCAGGCTCACAATGTGGCTCACTTACACTTGCTAGGAGTTACATGTATTCATGTGCAGGGACCTGTCCTCTGCAAGAAATAGGAACAGGTCCAAGGCATTCTGCCTTTTTTGAATTAAACAACAGCTTGGGGAATAATAGTTTCATGGTGCATTCTCCATGGAAACACATCAACCAATTCAAACTGACTTGCAAACCAATCAGCATCCTTTTCTCATGCAGTATAAATTGTTGCTCCCTTTGAAATTTGGCATTCTTGCATCTGTCCTGATGAGTGCAAGACAGAAAGCTTCAACAGCGTGTCTCCTTTTTTCAGTGATTCTTGGACTGATCCCTGAAAGTGTCAACCGAGTATAAAATTGTTACAAACAAGACAAATCAAATCTTGGGATCTTTCCAAAGATCATTTGATTATAAGTCCAAACAATTTGTTTTAATCCTATATAATTTAATGTTGCAGCCACATTTAGGATCTTGTGCAGTTTGGGATGCCGACCTTCAAAAGGATATTTGATTCCTTGAAGTGAATCCAGAGAACAGAACTCAGGGATGACATAATTATATATGAAATATCGCACAAGAACTTAGTTCATAACAAACTTACAAGGAGAGACTCACAGAATTAAACTTATTTTCAGTGAAGAACATTGAGAGTGTACAAGATCCTGGTCCTTTTTATTCATAAGTAGAAGCTTGTCCAGACTGGATATCGTGGAATCTGAATTGTTGGGGATCTGTTAATCCACAGGGTGTTATCACTGTGTCTTTACTGGTCATTATACATAAGTCAAATGTTAAACATTTTAGACTAATATAATCTTTTTCAAGAGTTCTGTAGAGCTTTGTCATTTTGAAATTTCAGTTATCTCGTAAAGGCTGTATAGATGTGATAATGCTTTAAAAAATGGTTCTATTAAGCTTGAGTAGTAATCAATTTTCAGCCAAATCCTATCTTGAAGTCATATAACTTGCATTGAGTCACGCATTGTGCACAGTTGAAAGAGTTGTTTACCTTAGTGCTGGATGAGATCCAAATCCTTGGTCAGTATGAGTAAATTAAGAGAGCGGTATCTCCCCACAGTTTTAAAAAGCAGGTAATGTCAGGTTCACTTATTCTGCTCAGGCTTGAGCACAACTCTGTTCCTGATTATTACAAACAGAACAGGACTTAGGTTTTGGCCAGTTTTTTTTACTACCATTGAAGTGTGATGTTTCACATGTCTTTAGCAATCATTTAAATATCAGGCTCCATAATCATATGTCCATTGACAGTCAGGAATCAATACGGCAACTGAGATTTAATAACTGAACTAAGAAATGTTCTTAGAATATGATCTGAACTTCTGTTCATTATTATTGGGGAAATGTGGCTGCAGTAAAAAGTTGGGGCAAAAGGAAGTATCTTGTGCTTAAAGGCAACAGTGACTAATGTACCACACAGGTCTGCGATGCTGTCGCTACACATTGATTATACACACACATGAAATTTGCTAAAACACGAGAGTGGGGATATGAGAAATTCTGACAAGGATAGTGCAGGAAGTACTGAGCTGATGGGTAACAGTTGAAATTTCATGTAGAAGAATATGGAAGTAAATATGCCTTAAATGGTAAACATTTGAATAGGTTGGAAGGAGCAAATGTACTGTGATATGTAGACACCGTCATTAAAGGTGTTAATCCAAGGAGGTAAGACCATGAAATAGAGATCACCGTTCTTTCAGAATTAATAAAAAACACCATAGTGATAGTGTCAAACTTGTACAAGATCTTAGATAGGCTGCAGTTGGAGAATTGTGTCACACTAAAGAACAAAGAACAAAGAAAAGTACAGCACAGGAACAGGCCCTTCGGCCCTCCAAGCCTGCGCCGATCACATTGCCCGTCAACTAAGACATTTTGCATTTCCATGGTCCGTATCCCTCTATTCCCATCCTATTCATGTATTTGTCAAGCTGCCTCTTAAATACCACTATCGTACCTGCTTCCACCACCTCCTCTGGCAGCGAATTCCAGACACTCACTACCTTCTGCGTAAAAAACTTGCCCCGCACATCTCCTCTATAGTTTTCTCCTCTCACTTTTAATCTCTGTCCCCTAGTAATTGACTCTTTCACCCTGGGAAAAAACTTCTGACTATCTACTCTGTCCATGCCACTCATAACTTTGTAAACTTCTATCAAGTTGCCCCTCAATCTCCGTCACTCTAGTGAGAACAATCCGAGTTTCTCCAACCTCTCCTCATAGCTAATAACCTCCAGACCAGGCAGCATCCTGGTAAACCTCCTCTGCACCCTCTCCAATGCCTCCATGTCCTTCTGGTAATGTGGTGACCAGAATTGCACGCAATATTCCAAGTGTGGCCTAACCAAGGTTCTATACAACTGCAGCATGACTTCTCAGCTTTTATACTCAATACCCCTGCCAATGAAGGCAAGCATGCCATATGCCTTCCTGACTACCTTATCCACCTGTGTTGCCACTTTCAGTGACCTGTGGACCTGTACACCCAGATCCCTCTGCCCGTCGATGCACTTAAGGGTTCTGCCATTTACAGTGTAATTCCTGCCTGTATTAGACCTTCCAAAATGCATTACCTCGCATTTGTCTGGATTAAACTCCATCTGCCATTTCTACGCCCAAGTCTCCAACCGATCTATATCCTTTGACAATCCTCTTCACTAGCTGCAACTCCTCCAACCTTGGTGTCATCTGCAAACTTACTAATTAGCCCAGTTACATTTTCCTCCAAATCATTTATGTATACCACAAACTGCAAAGATCCCAGCACTGATCCTTGCGGAACTCCACTAGTCACAGCTCTCCATTCAGAAAACCTTCCACTGCTACCCTCTGTCTTCTATGACCAAGCCAATTCTGTATCCATCCTGCCAGCTCACCTCTGATCCCGGGCGACTTTACCTTCTGTACCAGTCTGCCATGAGGGACCTTGTCAAAGGCCTTACTGAAATCCATGTATATAACATCTACTGCCCTTCCATCATCAATCATCTTGTCACTTCCTCGAAAAACTCGATCATTTTAGTGAGACATGACCTCCCCTTCACAAAACCATGCTGCCTCTCACTAATACGCCCATTTGCTTCCAAATGGTAGTAAATCCAGTCACTTATCCACCTTAATATTCTTCAAGACACCTAACACCTCCTCTTTTTTGATATCAACATGATCCAGACAATCTACACATTCTTCCCTAGACAAATCGACCGCTAAGTCCTTCTCTTTGGTGAATACTGATGAGAGGTATTCATTTAGTATCTCTCCCATTTCTACTGGCTCCACACACAGATTCCCACCTCTGTCCCTGAGTGGGCCTACCCTTTCCCTGGCTACCCTCTTGCCCTTTACATACGTATAAAAGGCCTTAGGATTTTCCTTAATCCTGGTTGCCAATGACTTTTCATGACCCCTTTTAGCCCTCCTAACTCCTTGCTTTAGTTTCTTCCTACTTTCTTTATATTCTCCACGGGCTTCATTTGTTCCCAGCCTTCTAGCCCTCACGAATGCTTCCCTTTTCTTTTTGACTAATCTCACAATATCCTTCGTTATCCAAGGTTCCTGAAACTTGCCATGCTTATCCTTCATCCTAGCAGGAACATGCCAGTCCTGAATTCTTATCAACTGACATTTAAAAGCCCCCCACATGTCAGTTCGCCTCCAGTCTAGATTCCTCAGTTCCTGCCTAATATTGTTATAATTAGCCTTCCCCCAATTAAGCATCTTAACCCGAGGACTCCTGTTATCCTTATCCACCAGTACCTTGAAACTTACTGAATTATGGTCACTTTTCCCGAAATGCTCCCCTACTGAAACTTCAACCACCTGACCGGGTTCATTCCCTAATACCAGGTCCAGTATTGCCCCTTCCCTAGTTGGACTGTCTACATATTGTCTCAGGAAGCCCTCCTGGATACACCTTACAAATTCTGCACCATCCAAACCCCTAGCACTATGTGATTCCCAGTCAATATAGGGAAAGTTCAAATCATCCACCACAACAACCCTATTGCTCTTACATCTTTCCAAAATCTGCCTACATAACTGTTCTTCAATCTCCCGCTGGCAATTGGGAGGTCTATAGTAAACCCCCAACATTGTGACTGCACCCTTCCTTTTCCAGAGCTCTACCAATACTGCCTCGCTGCATGAGCCCACTGAGGTGTCCTCCTGTGGTACAGCTGTGATATTCCCCTTAACCAGCAGTGCAACTCCCCCACCTCTTCTACATCCCTCTCTATCTTGCCTGAAACATCTAAATCCTGGAATGTTTATCTGCCAATCCTGTCCATCCTTCAACCAAGTCTCTGTAATAGCAATAACATCATAGTCCCAAGTACTAATCCAAGCTCTAAGCTCATCTGTCTTGCCTGTTATACTCCTCGCATTGAAACAAATGCATTTCAGACCCCCAGCCCCACTGTGTTCTGTAATTTCTCCCTGCCTGCTCTTCCTCTTAGTCCTACTGGCCATATTCACTGGTTCCCAATCCTTTATTTCACCTGCTGACCTATTGCTCTGGTTCCCATCCCCCTGCCAGACTAGTTTAAACCCTCCTGAGTGACACTAGCAAACCTCGCAGCCAAGATATTGGTGCCCCTCCAGTTTAGATGCAACCCGTCCTTCTTGTACAGGTCCCACCTGCCCCGGAAGAGATCCTAGTGATCCAGATATCGGAAACCCTCCCTCTTACACCATCTGTTCAGCCACGTGTTTAGCTGCACTATCTTCCTATTTCTAGCCTCACTGGCACATGGCATAGGGAGTAATCCTGAGATTACATCCCTAGAGGTCCTGTATTTTAACTTTCTGCCTAGCTCCCTGAACTCCCGCTGCAGGACCTCGTCACTCTTCCTGCCTATGTCGTTAGTACCAATGTGTACCATGACATCTGGCTGTTCTCCCTCCCCCTACAGAATGTCCCGTACCACTAGGTCACACCATTATAGAATATAATCAAAAATATTAAGGAATATTTTATATAATTTGTTCACGAGTGTGTGCAGATTTATGTGTAGAGACATGTATGTCAGCATTTATGTAAAGCTGTCTGGTCATCTAAACAAGGGTAAATAATTTCAGTCCATGAATTTAAATTGATCAAATTTGTCTCACCTAATTAGAAGATGTATTTTCCCAGTATACCACAGATGTAATTTGTCCTTAATTAGCTTTTATGAACAGCTTATGTTGGAATGAAGTCGTGTGTCTTTTTATGCTGTGAAATATATTTTTAGAGTTATCACAATGACTGAGAAAGGTTACGAACATATGAATTAGGAGCAGGTTAGGCCATTCGGCCCCTTGAGCCTGCTCCACCATTCAATAAGATCATGGCCATTCTGAATGTAACCTCAATCCCACATCCTTGCCTACCCCCAATAACCTTTCACCCCCTTGATAATCCAGAATCTATCTAGCTTTGCCTTAAAAATTTTCAAAGACTCTGCTTCCATCACTTTTTGAGGAAGAGAGTTCCAAAGACTCACAACCCTCTGATAGAAAAAATTTGTCCTCATCTCTGTCTTAAATGAGCGATGCCTTATTTTTAAACTGTGACCCCAAGTTCTAGATTCTCCTACAAGAGGAAACATCTTCTCCACATCCACCCTGTGATTACCCCTCAAGATCTTAGAGGTTTCAATTAAGTGGCCTTTTACTCTTCTAAATCCCAGTGGATACAAGCCTAACCTGTCCAGCCTTTCCTTATAAAACAATCCACCCATTCCTGGTATCAGTCTAGTAAACCTTCTCTGAACTGCTTCTAACGCACTTACATCTTTCTTTAAATAAGGAGACCAATACTGTCCACAATACTCCAGATGTGTTCTCCCCAATGCCCTGTACAACTAAAGCATAAACTCCCTACTTTTGTATTCAATTCCCCTCACAATAAATGATAACATTCCATTAGCTTTCCTAATTACCTGCTGTACCTGCATACTAGCCTTTTGTGATTCATGCACCAGGACACCCAGATCCCTCTGAATCTGAGAGCTCTTTAATCTCTCATCATTTAAGTAACAAGCTTCCATTTTATTCTTCCTGCCAAAATAAACGATTTCACATTTTCCCACATTATGCTCCATTTGCCAGATCTTTGCCCACTCACTTACCCTAACCATGGGGAGAGAAGGGTGTTCTTTATAGTCTGGATGTCATGTTTGCACGTCTCACAAAGTTATATCTTTAGTCTAATTTTTTCTGAACTTTGAGGCACAGTTCAGCCAATGGGAAAGAGAAAATGGGTGAAAATTGTATTTTCTTTGGTTGAAAGTTGTAACTTTCCTTCTCCCTGCAGCCACCCCTCCTCCCTGACTCATTCTCTTGAAATTTTTTGAAGCTTTGAACTGAGGGATTTGCATTAGACAAAAAATATCATTGATGTAGACTTCCTGCAACTTTCAATTATAACTCCAGAGTCAGAACATGTCTTGGTTGGGTAATGCAATACCTGACCTGGTCCACACCAGAAACCTAGGGAGAATCAGGTTCAGAGCAACTCATTGTGACCTGGACTGCATCCCACCTCAGGGGGTTTGAAAACAGAAACCAGGCTTTAGTGTTATTTCCCTGTTATGTGCTGAATCTAAAGGAAGATCCGAGAGCGCTAATGTTTTTATTGAACTTGGAGCCCACATCTTAGCAAATGCAACATGATGGCCAAGGGGATGGAAGTTCCAACAAACAACCAGTCACATTGAAGGAATACCATGGTAATCTGGAATTGGTACTGTTTAATATAAATAGACATTAGGTCGTACAGAACTTGAGTATTGCTGAATAAAGAGAGATGTCAAAGCTTTTCATCTTGTACTCATCAGGACACTTCGCAAGAATACCAATGTCAGGGAAACAGCAATTTACATTGTATGTGAAAGAAGTGCTGATGGTTTGGCAAGTGAACTGTGATTGGTAGAGGCATTGCCATAGAGAATGCACCAGTGATGGTGACTGACAGTTAACTGCCAAGCATTGTTTGATATTTAAACCAGGCAGCTTGACCCTGATTGGTCAAGGCATTGCCCTGAGGAATGAAACAGCGAATGGCTATCACTTATTTTGTTTAGCTAAAACAGGTGCAATGTATGTCCATGTTCTTTCTATTTGCAGAGAACAGGGCCCCGTGTATTAATATATGTAGCTTCCAGTACATGCAAAAGCACCATATTGTGAGCCCAACTGACAATCTTAAATTGGTTGTCAGGGTAATTCTTAACACGCTGAGAATTATTTAACAAACGCTGTCCAATCGCGGAATCACATCTAATGTTGGACACTGTCTTTTGAGTTCTACAAACACAGGCTGGTTGGGTACGGTCTGTACCCTGCCCATTGTGAACAGCAGCTGGAATATGCTGTTTGACACGATCCGCCAGTCGTTGGGACGAATGGACTTTCCTTCCAAGCTTCGGGGGGGAGGTTGCTGCTGAGCAGAACACCCCCTTCTTGAAATTCAACCCCAAGGATCCTACATTAAAGGAAACTTTTTGAAAATTCTGTTATAAATGTCATTTGTTTTAAAAGAAATTTTTGAAAAGATTAACATTAGTTAAATACATTCTATCTGTAATTTGATTTGCCAACTGATTGGTTGCAACAAATTTCCCATTTTGCAATACTTTGCATGTAGGATGAGAGGGAATGGGGGAATTGGCTGAGATTAGTGAGGTCACCTCTGCATTGCTTCTAAAATAACTGGAGAATTGGGGCAGAATTTGATGTTCCCCTGCTGGTGGGTTTTAGGTAGGAGTGAACTTAAAATTCCTCAGATGGGTTCCCACCTGCACCGACCTCTCTGCAATTTTACATTGGGGTGGGTGAGGCCTTGGATGGCCTGCCTGCCCTTCCCCCAGTTGAGGCCCAATTATTGACCACTTGAGGTCCGTTTCTCACCCAGCTCAGTTTCTAGGCTGGTGGGAGGAGTTCCAGGGAATGGGGGAAGCCCAAAAATAATCGGGTTCAGGAGGAAGGGGTGAAGGGTGCCCCCTTTTAACCTCGGGCAACCCCCTTTAAGGTCTGGTAACCACAGGACCTCCCGCCCCCCCCCCCCAGCCTCTTCACCGATACCCCAATCCCCCATCATCCATCCCAGCAGGCTCCCCTCCCCCGAGAGAGCCCCAAAACTTACCTGTTCCCGGACCCCCGGGATTTGGGCTTTGGGGACTGATCGCGGTCCCACTCCTGTCCACTGCAGCTTCTGGCACTGCAGAGACTAGAGAGCTCCTGGCCAATCAGATTGACTGGCAGCTTTCTTATGCGGGGCTTTCTCCTGATTGAGGGACAGAAGGTCCCGGCCGCAGCCAATCAACACTTGTTGGAGTGTGAAATTGCTGCATAACAGGCAGTGTTGGCAGGACTGTGTTCTCCGCCGACTCTTGGATAGTGGGAAGGGAAACCCCACCATTACAAAAATCCTGGCCCTGTGTCAAATCCTGGGCACCACATTTTAGGAAGGACATGAAGCCTTTGGAGAGTGTACAGAAGAGATTCACTAGAATGGTTCCGGGAAAAGGGATTAGTTACGTGGATAGACTGTAAAAGCTGGGGTTGTTCTCCATTGGGTTGAGAAGGTTAAGAGGAGACTTGATGGAGGTGATGAAAATCATGAATGGTTTAGGTAGAGTAAATAAAGAGAGACAGTTCCTATTGGCTGAAAAGTCAATAGTCAGAGGGCACGGATTTGAGGTAATTGGTGAAAGAACACAAGGAAAATCTTTTTGATACAATGAGTGGTTAGGATTTAGAATGCTCAGCCTGACAGAGTGATAGCTACAGATTGAATAACAGCTTTCAAAAGGGAATTGGTTAAATACTTAAAGGAGGAAATATTGCTGAAAAATGGAGACACAACAAGGGTGTGAAGTTAATTCGATTCCTCTTCAGAAGAACTGGCACAGGCTGAATGAGCTGAAAAAGCCCTTTTTCTAACTGCATCATCATTGTTCTAGTGCATTACAAGGAGCGAAAGACCAAATGCCTCCAAGCAGACCCAATCCAAACAAAGCTGAGCAAGTTCAGAGTTCTGGTTGCATTTATAACTCTCAGCACTTGCCATAACTGAGCAGTTGCTGAATTACATATTTTTTTATATTTTTCAAAAGAATCCATTACTTCCTACCCTTTTACCATAGTCATCTTTCATAACCGCTCTATTGCTGCTCTGATTCCTCCATGAAGCACCTTTTGGGTTATTTAAGTACATTAACGGTGTTAGATAATTGCAAATTGTTTAAAACGTTCTGCAAATGAATGCTGTTTAGTAGACCTGATTAAACTTTAATAGTTTTTTAGTTTTAAATTAAAGTTTATTTGATTCAGGGGGAAGAGAAACTCGAGCATGTGAAAGGACACTTTCAAACTGCTGTTGGGTTTTTCCTTAGGAAAGCCATACCTTTAACTGATTTTCCGCATACTTGAGCTGTTATGACCTTCGACACTTGCAGTCCAAACTAAAACGTTGCCTTCTCTGGGGGCCTGAAATATTTTAGTTAGCGGTGAATGAATTTTCTGTTTGGGTTTGTTATTTGGGCGATAGGGAAGTCACATTTACCAGCCTCTCAGTTTACCTGTCTACCAGTTTCACTGTCTGCTGCAACTTTCTGATAAATTCATACTGACATTTTAACAAGCACAAAACTGGTTCACCAACAGGAAGTCAGATCTCTGTACACCTCATCAAACCAGGAGCTTGTTTATTAAGTGTAATTGACTGGAGCTGAATTCCATGTCAAACTGCGGCATGTCAGATTAACAGTGACACATATGAAAGAGTTTGTCCTGATGGAAGTGCCTGTGAAAGCTCTGCATTTGCATCAAACTGCCTAGCCAGGAATCACACGGGACTACAGTTTTACACCCCTCCCAAAATTACTCTTCACTAACTTCAATGTGGAATGAATTGGGGAGTGAATTGGGATGGAGGTGTAAAATCAGTGAATCAGTGTTGCACCACATCCCATTGAACTCCTAATGAGCACATTAGGTTCAAATTGCCCTCTGTGGTGTCAAGGTACCAAAGTGTATGTCACAGACATTGAAATTCCCAGTTAGCTGTATGGGAAAACAAAAACCTTTTCTTCATTAAAATGTCACCTATATTTTCCTCCAAAGTGTGAACTGTAGCTGCTGATCTGAGGTTATTATATGTCTGCTGTCACTTGTCAATGGCAGAGTTTAGAGATAATGTAGACTGAGTGATAACGTAGACTGACTACTGACTGTAGACCAACCTGATTGACCACGGTGCAGAGGGAGCTCTCCAGCCGCTGTACAAAACTGGGTTTCATGGCAGTTAGTTTTTCATTATTGAAGGGAGTGTCCAGTTTGTTTCCCATAAGTTTTCAAATTCCCCAGATAGCTCCAGTATTACATGGGTACTTTTTCAGAAGTGACTCTTACCAGATTGAAAATCTACTGAACTTTGTTAACTGAAACCTGTGTGAGTCGGCCTCTTGAAAGGAAGACCTTTCATTTCCTGACGTTAGGGTGACAAATATGATCTTGTTATATTCTCTCCTCTTGTGTAGATTAATCCCCAAAGCTATTATATATTCATGAGAACTCCCAAATCCAACTGGATGTTTAGTTTGTGAAGAAATATTCTGCATATTCTGTATGTCTGTAATGCAAATCGCCAATATGAGAATCTAGAGAACAGTAGTTGACACTGAATAACAGCTAATACTTCACATCAAAATGATTATCTGGAAACATATTAGAGTTCAATTGTTGGCCCTGGATTCATTTGCTAGAAATTTTTGTGGAGCTTAACTCTGTCTTTTACAAAAATTATGGCAGGAGATGATGGAACTCTTGTAGAAATCCTACCTCACTATATTTAATGTGCTGACTGTTAGTGGGTGGATAAACTTTGTAATGGGATTTGTATCTATATTATTTTAAATTGAGTTTTGTTTAATTATCCTGATCAAACATGCATTTATCCATTTAAATTGAATGAGAATTATGCTTAGATTGATTTTACATTTGGACAATACCTGCAAACCGCATCCCCCTCCCCCCACCGCCCCCAAACCAACCACCTCCAATTTCTTTCCCCCTCAGTAGTTCTAACCTGCCTAATCTGTAGCCCTTAGCTGAATGAACATACACATTTCTCAGAGGCTTTATTGTCACTCAGGGGTGGTTTAAGAGATGGGCATATGGGGCTTGTACTCAAATGCCCCACATGCAAGTAAGTTTTATTTTAGCAGAGTTTACCGAGATTTGATTTCCTTTCATTTAAACGTTGTATATTGTGATATGATTTACAGTGAGCAAACATTCAGTGGGCCCATTTCTGTAACTTAATGAGTGTTTAGGTTTCCATGAATCAAGTGGGATTGAGAGACCACAAACCCAGGGCCCCAAGAATTCTTAGCCAAGCTCTCTAGTAACTGCTGCCTCTGTTCAGCCAACAGGAGCTTGACATTGTTAATAAGATGCATTGAAATGGCCAACCACTCACCAGCTGTCACCCTCAGCAAACAGGCACAGGCAGGAAAACAACCCCTGCCACATTCAAGCCACTGCCAGTCCTGGCAAAGAGCCTCCTCCTCAACATCCTGGACAAAATGAACTGTAATGAGCTGAAGATGTACTTTAGTCTGTTTTAAATCATATTCACATAATTAGCCTTAACAACATTATTCTTCACAACACATCGAAAGGTATGATAGTATCATTTAAAGTTTGAGTGTGAGAAGAATGCAAGAGAGTGGAAAGCCGTAACATTGCATTTAAAGTAATTAAAAATTTGATGGGCGCATTAATATGACTAAAAGCTTGCTAATGTGCCTCATAGTTGAGCTGAAAGAGAGGAAATATGATAAATAGGAGGAATCTGATTAACTGAAACACTGCTTACAAGTTGAACTAAAATGAATGAATTGAACTATTGTTCTTTAGTTTGTTGAGAGATTTTCCCAGAGGAGCAGACTGTTGGCATCATGAGCAAGTTGCTAAGACTGGAACACTTGTCTGGCTTTCTGCCACATTTTCCTTGTTATTGTACACTCCTACCTTTCACATATACAGAGATACCAAAAAACTCAAATCGAGCATGCTCCATTAATGTGACATCATCTTCCTTCGTGGGCCTTTCTGTTTGTGTCAGTTTGTGTGAACACTTCACTGAGCCATCAGAAATTGACATATATTTCTTTTATTTTTTCACCTATTATGGTTGAATTGAAAGTCAGACCTTTTAGGGCCAGATCTTTACAGTCTGTTTTTCAAAACAAATAAACAATTTCTCCAGCTCTGTTGTGATTTGTAGCTAAGTTGCAAATCTGGGAACATTGGATGGAAACAGAAATCATTAATCATTCAGGGTGAACATGGAGAGCAGACGGTAACGTGATAATGATGCCCCTTGTCATTTGCAGTCAATTTTCACACAAAACAGAAGGTAAAGTGTCCCAGGAGAAAGGGAATAATATCTACGCTCAACCTCAACAAGGAAGAAATTGTCAGTTTATAAGTGGCAAGAGCACCTAGGAAGGTTTTCTAATAAACATGCTCCCGTTGTATGGTGATCAACTCATTTCTAGGCAATCAGTGACATGTCATTATTCAGTCAGAGGTTGAAACAAATCTCACACAGTCACACACACACAGCCAGCAAACCGACAAATTGTAATTTCATTGTTAGATAATTGCACGTCATTTACATTCTCTCTGAGCCACATGATCATGGTTGAGGATAGGAATTACAATGCTGCATAATTCAAATCCTCCTGACAGTCTTGCTGCGATGACATGTCAACAAATACCAGTGGGGAAAGTGACCTGACTTGCTGAAAACAGCAAGAGTCTTATAACTGATGTTGTAACATAACTGCAGGGGCAAGTCTCCATGCAGATGGAGCACATCATGAGCTGACAATATTCTAAATCTGAAGCAAAACCAGAAAATGCTAGAAATGTACAGCAGGTCAATTAACATCTGCAAGAGAAAGAAAGAATGACGTATCTGCTTTAACTCTATCAGCTGCTCCTATGGGAAGTGAGGGTAACTCTGTGAAATCTCACATACTGTTTGACACCTGCTTCCAACTGTTTCCAGATTTCCAGCATCTATTTTTCATTTTATTTCCAATTCAATGAAAGTTAGTTGCTTGGCTGTTGTGACACTAAAGAACCTTGTGAATCTCATTTATCCTAAAATAATCATTTCCATTCACACGGAAACTTTGCTCAGAGGTTTGGCCTTTGCATCGTTTTGGTTTAGTTCACGTGCACGTTCAGAAGTGAGTAAAAGTCAGAGTTACAAATCAGTCACTTTTCTCTGCTGGACCAGGAATGGACATTTGCAAACACATTATTGACCCCACTTTGTCCTTACTATTCTCTAAATTTATTGAAGTCATATATTGTGACTGATGCAAAGGAGAAATATATATTTTGATAATACAAAATATATAAACCTCACAGATTATAATATTATGTATTATAATCAAATTCTGCTTGTGCAACAACTATCACTGCATCAGCAGAAATTTCCTCCAAAAAAATGTTGAGAAGGCCAAAACCATTATCTTCAGTTCCCACCAAAACTTCCATTCCTGAGCCACTGACACCATCCCTCTCTTTGGCTAAACCAGACCCTTCATAACCTAGTTATTCTATTTTGACCCTAAGATAAGTTTCTGACCACCCCTTTCCACTCCATCTTTAAGACCTCGTCCTGACGTCTCTGTATCATTGTCCCAGCCTCTACTGAAAAATCCTCCATGTGATTGTTACCTTTAGACTTAACAATTCCAATACTCTCCTGACCTACCACTCACCTTCCATCTTCTGTAAACTTGACGTCATCCAGAATTCTACTTCATGTATCCCAACTTGCTCCAAGTCCCAAGCCAATCATCACCCGTGATCCTGTTCACACTCACTCATACATACATACACACACACACACACACAATTGCACACACTCACTCACACTCGCTTGCACACACACTCACACACGCTCACACACACACAATCACACACACTCTCACACACAAACACTTGCACATTCACACATAATCATTCACACTCACACTTACACACTTACACACTCTAACATCCAAACTCACATACATTTACACTCACACTCACACACTTACACACTCTCACATCCAAACTCACATACATTTACACTCACACTCACACACTTACACACTCTCACATCCAAACTCACATACATTTACACTCACACACACACACTTACACTCACACACACCCTCACACACACACACTCTTATACTCACACACATCCTCACACACACACCCACACACACATGACGCCCACGCACACATGACACACACTCGCACACACACACACTCACACATTGATACATACTCATACACAGAGACACACACACACACACTCACACACAGAAATACACACATATACACACATCACAGTTTCTCCAAAGTAATTAGATTTCTAGAGTACCCAGGTGAAACTTTCAATTCAGCTCTCATGATCCACGGAGAGGAGTCAGTCGTTCTGACATCTGACATTTGGACATTATTCGCATGGATTATCGGCCACTTAGCTTCACATCAGTCATTGGGAAAATGACAGGATCTGTGGCCTGGATTTTTAAATGGGTTGGGGACGAGTGCAATTTCACCCTGTCAGCCTTCGTTTTGATTTGCTGCAGTCATCCCGACACCAAACCATCTTCTGTGAGGGCAGCTGGGGGACGGATCAGCTACCGGGCACAGAGAGGTTACCTGGCAGAGAGAGATTACCCAGCACAGAGAGGTTACCCGGCAGAGAGAGGTTACTCGGCAGAGAGAGGTTACTCGGCAGAGAGAGGTTATCCGGCAGAGAGAGATTACCCGACAGAGAGAGATTATCCGGCAGAGAGAGATTACCCGGCAGAGAGAGGTTATCCGGCAGAGAGAGATTATCCAGCAGAAGGAGAGTATATCTGGTAGAGAGAGGTTACCCGGCAGAGAGAGGTTACCCGGCAGAGAGAGGTTATCTGGTAGAGAGAGGTTACCCGGCAGAGAGAGATTACCCGGCAGAGAGAGGTTACCCGGCAGAGAGAGATTATCCGGCAGAGAGAGATTATCCGGCAGAGAGAGGTTACCCGGCAAAGAGAGATTACCCGGCAGAGAGAGGTTATTCGGCAGAAAGAGATTATCCGGCAGAGAGAGATTACCCGGCAGAGAGAGGTTACCCGGCAGAGAGAGATTATCCGGCAGAGAGATTATCCGGCAGAGAGAGATTATCTGGCAAAGAGAGGTTACCCGGCAGAGAGATGTTATCCGGCAGAGAGAGATTATCCAGCAGAAGGAGAGTATATCTGGTAGAGAGAGGTTACCCGGCAGAGAGAGGTTACCCGGCAGAGAGAGGTTATCTGGTAGAGAGAGGTTACCCGGCAGAGAGAGATTACCCGGCAGAGAGAGGTTACCCGGCAGAGAGAGATTACCCGGCAGAGAGAGGTTACCCGGCAGAAGGAGAGTATATCTGGTAGAGAGAGGTTACCCGGCAGAGAGAGAGATTACCCGGCAGAGAGAGGTTACCCGGCAGAAGGAGAGTATATCTGGTAGAGAGAGGTTACCCGGCAGAGAGAGAGATTACCCGGCAGAGAGAGGTTACCCGGCAGAGAGAGGTTACCCGGTAGAGAGAGGTTACCCGGCAGAGAGAGATTACCCGGCAGAGAGAGGTTACCCGGCAGAAGGAGAGTATATCTGGTAGAGAGAGGTTACCCGGCAGAGAGAGAGGTTACCCGGCAGAGAGAGGTTATCCGGTAGAGAGAGATTACCCGGCACAGAGAGTGGAGGCAGCAATTAAGGCCAATTTTTGATGACTATGGCGCCTGTTTCAATCGGTAATGCAGGCTGCCCAGAAAATTGTTGTTTCACAAAACTGTTAACGCTTTTTGAGGTTATAAATAAGGTTGTATCCAAGTTTGTGGATGAGACGAAGTGCGATGGGAAAGTGAGCAGATTGTGAAAAGGCTCCATGAGCATAGACAGGTTAAGTATGTGTGTGGGGAAGTGGCAGATGGAAAATAATGTGGGGAAGTGTGAATTTATTCACTTTGCTTAGAAAGGTAGAAAAGTAGAATATTTTCTAAATGTTGAGAGACTCAAAATGTTGGTATTCAGAGGGACCAGGGTGTCCTTGAACACAAATCGCAGAGAGTTAACATGCAAGCAGTTAGGAAAGAAAATAGTATTTTAGTATTTATTGCAAAGGAATTGGGGTATATAATGAACAAAGTCTTATTATAACTATCTAAGACCTTGGTGAGACCAAACCTGCAGTACTGTGTGCAGTTTTGCTTTCCTTACCTAAGGAAGGATATACTTGTCACTGAGGGAGTGCAACAAAGGTTCGTCAGAGTGATTCCTGGGATGGGAGGATTCTTTTATGAGGAGAGATTGAGTGGACTAGACCGACATTCCCTAGAATTGAGAAGAATGAGAGGTGATCTCATTGAGACATGTAACATTCTTAAGGAGCTCAGCAGGGTACGTACCCAGAGTGTCTTTTCTTTGGCTGCAGAGTCTAAAACTAAAGGTGCCAGAATGAGGGGTTGACTATTCAGCACTAAGATAAGGAGAAATTTATCCACTAAAATGGTTGTGAATCTTTGGAATTCTTTACCTTGGAGTGCTGTGGGTGCTCAGTCATTGAATATATTCTAGAGTGAACTCAATAGCTTTTTGGATACTAAGGGAGTTACAGAATATGGGAATAGAGCAGGAAAATGGAATTGAGATAGAAGGTCAGCCATGATCTTATTGAATGGCAGAGCAGGCTTGAGGGGCCAAATGGCCTACTCCTGTTCTTATTTCTTATCTTCTTATTAAATAGCCAATATTCTGGTTAGGCTTTATAATTTATTTTTTCAGATTTTTTTAATGCCTTTGCGATGTTGGAACTGCTGTTTCTAGTGGAATGCATGGACCTGAGTGAAGGAAAATAGCAGCTGAAAACTGAAGGAATTATTTGATTGGTCAGTTTGTGGTAATTTCTGGTTCATGAATGAAACTTTTGTGAAAAACAGATAAGGAATTTACTTTTCTCCCAGTTACTCATTTCTCGTTCATTCTGTTTCATTTGTTCACAATAAGTCCTCTCAAACCTTGGGGGCAGGATTTTGCCGTCAGCGAGCAGGGGGCGGGGCCACTCTCCGATGTGTAAAATGACGCGGGATGATGTCAGGCGGAACCCCCGATGTTACCCGGCCCCAGTTAAATTTTCAGGAAGGCAGGAGCACAGCAAAATCAGCTGTGGGCCCACCAACCTGTCAATGGACAATTGAGGCCATGGACAGGATCATTGAAACAATTAAAGGACCTGCCCGTCCAACCTTAAGGGTGGTGGGTCGGCCAGGAACCCTGGCGGCAAATAGAGAAAACATGAAACCTCATCCACCGGTGGGATGCAGGGTTTTAAAAATTTTAATGAAGTTGTTATGGAAATTATGAACATGTCCCAACTCATGTGACATTGTCACATGAAGGGGACATGTAAGGGAATTTTTTTAAAAAATATTTTTCAACATGGAAGCGATCTCCCTGAGGCTGCACTTAGCCTCAGGGAGATGTGAGCTTTACCGTGCACATGTGTGAAAGAGCACACTCTCGATTTTAGGGAATCCCCCTGCACAGGGAGCGCATCACGCTTCCCGCCAGACATCACGCTGGGCGGGCCTTAATTGACCCGCTCACGTAAAATCGGGGGGGCTGATTGGAAGCGGGCCGGCATGTGCCCGCCCATCAACTTCCCCCCAACAGGGGGCAGAATTCAGCCCTGGGAGTTTAATGGGTATGTTTGTAAATTCCATCTAGGAGTATTGTGCACAGTTTTGGTTCCCGTACCTATGGAGAGATATACTTGCCATAGAGAGAGTGCAACAGAGGCTCCCCAGATTAACCCTTGGGATTATGAGGAGAGATCAGGGAGACTGAGCCTGTATTCCCTGGAGTTTTGAAGAATGACGGGTGATCTCATTGAAACTTACAAAATTCTTATGAGATATGACAGTGTGCAAGTAAATAAGATATTTCTCCTGGCTGGTAAATCTAAAACCAGGGAACATAATCTCAGGATAAGAGCAGGCCATTTAACACTGAGATGAGGAGGAATTTCTTCACTCAGAGGGTGGTGAATCTTCGGAATTCTCTACCCCAGAGGCTGTGGAGACTCAATCACTGAACATGTTCAATGTAGAAATCGATAGATTTCTGGAGACTCATGACATCAAGGGATATGGAGATGGAGCAGGAAAGTAGTGTTGAGGTAGATGATCGGCCATGATCTAATGAATGGTGGAGCAGGCTTGATGGGCTGAAGGCCTACTCCTGTTCCTATGTTCCTTGCGCCATGCTTGATGTGGAGTGGTCCCCTTTAACTATATACCCAATTGTCGCTCTCTATTGGAGAGAAATGCCTATGGTCCTTTGTGGATTAGTTAATTGCCTACCTATTGGTTGATAAATGTGCCCATGCTGCCCGAAACATTGGATGTTGCAGGATAGACCAGCATGTCATGTGGCACGCACATGCTCAGTCTAAACCAAGAGAGTGCTATGTGCCAAATTAGTTAGGATGCCAGGATAAATGCCTGAAACTAGAGTCAGGCCTATTATCTATGCAAATTTATACCTGATATCTGTTATAAGTTGCTTTATAAAAATCTGTAGCTGAATGTAGAGCCAGGTCGCCTCATTAGGGTTGCCAGATATGATTAAATGTATTCCTGGAGGTTTCATCACATGACTTACTCCCACGCTTCAACCATTTGTTGACTGACACATCCACCCTTGTGATGTGCTGCCTTCCTGTGCCAATTGGAAAGCAAAAAGACTCATTACCCAATTGGATGATGCTTGACTGTCAGCCAAACAGCCTTTCCCAATTTTCAATATTTTTATATCTGGTAAAGAGAAATGTCCAAAAAAACCTGTGCCCCTAAGATTCTTCCCCAGGGTTGCACACAGCAATGACCTGGAGATTGATCTTCAATTCCTGGAGACTCCTAGACAATCCTGGAGGGTTGGCAACCCTGCACCTGAAGCCAGAGTCTCCACGAGGCAACTTTCCTTCTCTCGTCTCCTGATACACAGTTACTTAACACACTAGCAATATCCCTGATAAGGTCATGTCCTGATAAGAGGACCAATTTTGTATGTTTCTCTATCAGTTTCAGAACGCTAGTTGCTGCTAAGTTCACAACTGAATTCAGTCACGGACCAACTGCTAGGCAGTTTCTTAGGATGACTACCCTGTGGTTTAGAATACAGAGGGGGATGTAGAATTGGGTTTAATCCAGCCTGTCACAGCGGGAAATGTAGTTGTAGGAAAAGCTGCACCTCAGCCACCTAATGGCAGGAAACCCCCCCCCGCCCCCCGCCCCCAATAAGTTGTAGGGTGGAAGAGGCTGATCCAGGATTTCTGGCCGCTGGATATGTCCATTAAACTCTATGATGAGCCAATTGACACCCATTATCCCTGAGCCCACTGCGATTTGGCGGTGGGTTGGGGACTAACTGAAGGCCACCCAGTGAACCCTGTCAGGCTTCTGCCCTGGGGGTCCTCAATCGTAGGGAAAGCCCAATGGGAGCCAGCCAAGTCCCTGAAGATCACTTGATTCCACGGAGTCTCTCCCACGGAACTGGCGGGGGTTCCCTGCTGGTTCTGAGACTGGTGGACAAGACCCCCGTTGGCCTGACAAAATCCCAGCCAGAGACCTGATTGGTAGCTAAATTTTTGGCACTGTATCAATCCCATTCAGGTAGTTTAGAGGGTTCGCTGGTATAGATGTTATTAGCGGTGGTTTCAGTAAGATGTCAGGTATGTATTTTTGTACATTTGGTGTCATTACCATAAGTAATATACTAAAATGTTGGAAGGTTATTTATGCTCAATGTAGGAATGAATATACAGACTAGAAAGACATCCGGTCTCAATTCCTGGTTTCTGGTTAGTTATATAATCTCAAGCAGGATGTTACAATTGGATTGTGATTGTGGATTACAAATGGGAAAAGCTGGTTTATGTTCCCACTCCTGACTATATTCAGTAACCACAGCAGATAAGAGCGCATTGTGTGGATACAGAATAAGGAGAGAATGGGGTTCAGTTGTGACACCACATTGCCCAAGAGGTGCCCTGAAATGATATTGAATTATTAAGTGAGATTACATTTACATTTGCTGGGGGTGGAGGGATGGACTGTTGCTGCAAATTTCAGGCTTTCAAACCCTTTCAGCCTGTATTTAGAAGGTGGATGAACAGACCTGGTGGACAGAATTGGTTCAAAAAGAATATTTATGATAGATTTGAGCTGAAATCCTGTTTAGTAAATCAATTAAGGAGAAAACCCAGTTTGCATGCTTCACTGCCACCTTTAACAATTGCAGCTGGTATTTTCTGACATGCACATTATTACTGCAGTGATTCAATTACACACTGGCCTTCGCAAACCAAGCAAATCAGGTTATTAGCCAGCATGTGTATACTTGCCAGCATGTTTCTACGTGCCAGCAACAATATCCAGGCCTGGGCCGACAAGTGGCAAGTAACATTCATGTCTAATGCCAGCATGTGTGTACATGCCAACATGTGTGTACATGCCAACATGTGTGTACATGCCAGATATGTATGAGCCCTGTTTAATTAATCATTGGCCAAGCCAGCTCAGTGGGAGAACAGTCTGTCTGTGCACAAGAAACTGTGTACGGGAACAATAATATACTTAATTCCCCTTAGAATTAACTTGCATTTTATAAAAAAATGTAATTGATGTTGTTCCACCTCAGCACAGAGGATGTGTAACTGAGTTCCACAGGACAGCAACATCATTTCTTTTTATTATTCATTCATTCACGGGATGTGGGCTTCACTGGCTGGGCCAGCATTTACTGCCCATCCCTAATTGCCCTTGAGAAGGTGGTGGTGAGCTGCTTTCTTGAACCACTGCAGTCCATGTGGTGTAGGTACACCCACAGTGCTGTTAGGAAGGGAGTTCCAGGATTTTGACCCAGTGACAGTGAAGGAACAGTGATATATTTCCAAGTCAGGATGGTAAGTGACTTGGAGGGGAACTTCCAGGTGGTGGTGTTCCCATGTGTCTGCTGCCCTTGTCCTTCTAGATGGTAATGGTTGTGGATTTGGAAGGTGCTGTCTAAGGAGCCTTGGTGAATTCCTGCAGTGCATCTTGTAGATGATACGCACACTGCTGCTACTGTGCATCGGCATCAAGCAGGCTGGTTTGTCCTGGATGTGTCAAGCTTTTTGAGTGTTGTTGGAGCTGCACTCATCCAGGCAAGTGGGGAGTATTCCATCACACTCCTGACCAGTGCCTTGTAGATGATGGACAGGGTTTGGGGAGGCAAGAGATGAGTTACTCACCGCAGGATTCCTAGCCTCTGACCTGCTCTTATAGCCACAGTATTTATATGGCTAGTCCAGTTCAGCTCCTATAAAGAACACCCTTCTCCCCCCATAGTTAGGGTAAATGAGTGGGCAAGGATCTGGCAAATGGAGCATAATGTGGGCAAATGTGAAATCGTTTATTTTGGCAGGAAGAATAAAATGGAAGCTTGTTATTTAAATGATGAGAGATTAAAGAGCTCTCAGATTCAGAGGGATCTGGGTGTCCTGGTGCATGAATCACAAAAGGCTAGTATGCAGGTACAGCAGGTAATTAGGAAAGCTAATGGAATGTTATCATTTATTGTGAGGGGAATTGAATACAAAAGTAGGGAGTTTATGCTTTAGTTGTACAGGGCATTGGGGAGACCACATCTGGAGTATTGTGGACAGTATTGGTCTCCTTATTTAAAGAAAGATGTAAGTGCGTTAGAAGCAGTTCAGAGAAGGTTTACTAGACTGATAACAGGAATGGGTGGATAGTTTTATAAGGAAAGGCTGGACAGGTTAGGCTTGTATCCACTGGGATTTAGAAGAGTAAAAGGCCACTTAATTGAAACCTCTAAGATCTTGAGGGGTAATCACAGGGTGGATGTGGAGAAGATGTTTCCTCTTGTAGGAGAATCTAGAATTTGGGGTCACAGTTTAAAAATAAGGCATCGCTCATTTAAGACAGAGATGAGGACAAATTTTTTCTATCAGAGGGTTGTGAGTCTTTGGAACTCTCTTCCTCAAAAAGTGATGGAAGCAGAGTCTTTGAAAATTTTTAAGGCAAAGCTAGATAGATTCTAGATTATCAAGGGGGGTGAAAGGTTATCGGGGGTAGGCAAGGATGTGGGATTGAGGTTACATTCAGAATGGCCATGATCTTATTGAATGGTGGAGCGGGCTCAAGGGGCCAAATGGCCTAACCTGCTCCTAATTCATATGTTCGTAACGTTTCTCAGTCATTGTGATAACTCTAAAAACATATTTCACAGCATAAAAAGACACACGACTTCATTCCAACATAAGCTGTTCATAAAAGCTAATTAAGGACAAATTACATCTGTGGTAAACTGGGAAAATACGTCTTCTAATTAGGTGAGACAAATTTGATCAATTTAAATTCACGGACTGAAATTATTTACCCTTGTTTAGATGACCAGACAGCTTTACATAAATGCTGACATACATGTCTCTACACATAAATCTGCACACTCTTGTGAACAAATGATATAAAATATTCCTTAATATTTTTGATGTATGCATTTTATAATGGTGTGACCTAATGGTACGGGACATTCTGAAGGGGGAGGGAGAACAGCCAGATGTCGTGGTACACATTGGTACTAACAACATAGGCAGGAAGAGTGACAAGGTCCTGCAGTGGGAGTTCAGGGAGCTAGGCAGAAAGTTAAAAACAGGCAAGTAGGGAGTATTCCATCACACTCCTAACCGGTGCCTTTTAGATGGCGGACACGCTTTAGGGAGTCAGGAGGTGAGTTACTCATCACACAATTCCTAGTCTCTGACCTGCTTTTATAGCCACAGTACTTATATGGCTAGTCCAGTTCAGCTCCTGGTCAATGGTAACCCCCAGGATGTTGATAGTGGGGGATTCAGTGATAGTAATGCCATTGAACATCAAGGGATGATGGTTAGATATTCTCTTGTTGGAGATGGTCATTGTCTGGCACTTGTGTGACGCGAATGTTACTTCTCAGCCCAAGCCTGGATATTGTCCAGCTCTTGCTGCATTTGGGCATGGACTGCTTCAGAATCTGAGGAGCCGTGAATGGTGCTGAACATTGTGCAATCATCAGCGAACATCCCCACTTCTGACTTTACAATGGAGAGAAGGTTATTGATGAAGCAGCTGAAGATGGTTGGGCCAAGGATGCTAATAGTTTTAATGCTTCTGTGATGGATTAGCAGAGGTGACAGTGAGGTTTTTACCATTAATCTCATGCTGCCAAAGCTCTCATCCTGTATTCATCAGGACAGTCACAAGAATTCCAAATTTCAAAGGGAGCACCAAGTTATGCTGTATGAGAAAAGGGTGCTGATTGGTTGGCAAGTCAACTGCGGTTGAGGCATTGCCATGGAGAATGCACCAAGGAACTATTGTTCATTTCAAAAAAGGCAGAATGTCTGGATATGTTCTTTTTGCCTGCAGAGGATGGATCTCCGTGTATAGAAACACAGAAACTAGGAGCAGGAGTAGGCCATTCAGCCCTTCAAGCCTGCTGCGCCATTCAATATGATCATGGTTGATCCTCTATCTCAACTCGATATTCCCGCTCTCTCCCCATACACCTTCGATGCTCCAAATATCCAAAAAATTATCAATTTCTTTCTTGAATATACTCAGTGACCCGGCCTCCACAGCCTCTGTGGGAGAGAATTCCACAGGTTGACCACCCTCTGGGTGAAGAAATGTTTCCTCATCTCAGTCCTAAATGACCTGCCCCGTATCCTGAGACTGTGGCCCCTGGTTCTAGACTCTCCAACCAGGGGAAACATCCTCCCTGCATCCAGTCTGTCTAGCCCTGGTAGAATTTTATACGTTTCAATCAGATCCCCTCTCATTCTTCTAACCCTAGTGAATACAGGCCCAATCGAACCAATGTCTCCTCATACAACAGTCCTGCCATTCCTGGTATCAGCCTAGTGAACCTTCACTGCACTCCCTCTATGGCAAGTATATCCTTTCTTAGGTAGGGAGACCAAAACTGCACACAATACCCCAGGTGTGGTCTCACCAAGGCCCTGTATAACTGCAGTAAGACATCCCTACTTCTGAACTCTCATCCTCTTGCAATGAAGGCCAACATCCCATTTGCCTTCCTAATTGCTTGCTGCACCTGCCTATTTACTTTCATTGACTGGTGTACAAGGACACCCAGATCCCTTTGTATATCCACATTTCCCAATATATCACTATTTAAATAATACGCTGCTTTTCTGACTTTCATGCTGAAGTGTATAAGTCGCCCCAAAGCTTCCTTGCATCCTCCTCACAACTCACAACCCCACCCAGTCATCGGCAAACTTGGAAATATTGCATTTGGTTTCCTCATCCAAGTTATTTATATATATTGTGAATAGCTGGGGCTCAAGCACTGATCTCTGCGGTACACCACTAGTCACTGCCCGCCATCCGGAAAAAGACCCATTTATTCCCACTCTCTGTTTCCGGTCTGTCAACCAAATCTTAGTCCATGCCAGTATATTACCCCCAATCCCATTTGCTTTAATTTTGCCCACTAGTCTCTTATGAGGGACCTTCTCAAAAGCCTTCTTGAAATCCAAATACACCACATCCACGGGTTCTCCCTTATCCATTCTACTAGTTACATCCTCAAAAAACTCCAGTAGATTAGTTAAGCATGATTTCCCTTTCATAAACCCATGCTGACTTTGTCTAATCCCGTTAATGCTTTCCAAGTGTTCTGTTACCACGTCTTTTATAATAGACTCCAGCATTTTCCTCACTACTGTTGTTAGGCTAACTGATCTGTAATTCTCTGTTTTCTCTCCCTCCTTTTTTAAAAAGTGGGGTTACATTTGCCACCCTCCAATCTGTAGAAACTGCTCTAGAGTCTATAGAATTTTGGAAGATGACCACCAGTGCATCCAATATTTCCAGGGCCACTTCCTTTAGTGCTCTGGGATGTAATTATCAGGCCCTGGGAATTTTTCAGCCTTTAAACCCATTAATTTCTCTAGCACCATTTCTTTTACTGACACTGCTTTTCTACAATTCCTCCCTCTCACTAAACCTTTGGTTTCCTAACATTTCTGGGAAATTATTTGTGTCCTCTTTTGTGAAGACAGAACCAAAATATGTGTTCAATTCTTCTGCCATTTCTTTGTTCCCCATTATAATTTCCCCCATTTCTGACTGTAAGGGGTCTACATTTGTCTTCGCTAATCTTTTTCTCTTCACATATTTATAGAAGCTTTTACAGTCAGTTCTTATGTTTCCTGCAAGTTTACTCTCATACTCCATTTTCCCCTTCTTGATCAATCTTTTTGTCCACTTTTGCTGAATTCTAAACTGCTCCCAATCCTCAGGCTTGCTGCTTTTTCTGGCAATTTTATGTGTCTCCTCTTTGGATCTAACATTATCCCTAATTTCTTTTGTAAGCCATGGTTGAGCCACCTTTCCTGCTCTATTTTTGCGCCAGACAGGAATGAATAATTGTTGTAATTCATGCATACATTCCTTAAATATTAGCCATTGCCTATCCACCATCAACCCATTTAGTAAGGTTCCCCAATCCAATTTTGCCAACTCACACCTCATACCCTCGTAGTTCCCTTTATTTAGATTCAGGACCCTAGTTTCAGATTCAATTTTAATGAACAATTTTATCATTTCATGGTTGCTCATCCCCAAGGGACCCACACAACAGGGTTGTTAATTAATCCTTTCTCATTGCACAATACCCAGTCTAGGATAGCCTGCTCTCTAGTTGGTTCCTCAATGCATTGGTCTAAGAAACCATCACGTACACACTCCAGGAAATCGTCTGTCACGGTATTATTGCTGGTTTTGTTTGTCCAATCTATATGTAGATTAAAGTCATCCATGATTACAGTTGCACCCTTATTGCATGTGTCTCTGCTTAATGCCTTCCCTTGTATCTCTATTGATGTTTGGGGGCCTATAGACAACCCCCACCAATGTTTTCTGCCCCTTGGTGTTTCTTATCTCCACCCAAACAGATTCCACACCACGATTTTCTGAGCCAATATCCTTCCTCAATGTTGCATTGATTTCTCCTTTATTAACAATGCTACCCCACCTCCTTTCCCTATTTATCTGTCCTTCCTAAATATTGAATACCCCTGGATGTTCAGTTGCCATCCTTGGTCACCGTGTAGCCATGTCTCCATAATTGCAACTATATCATAACCGTTTATATCTATTCGCGCTGTTAATTAATCTACCTTATGGCGAATGCTCAGCACATTAAGATACAACGCCTTTATACTTGTCTTTTTAACCTTGTTAGTCATCTTAGCTTCATTTTGCACTATGACCCCATTTGTTTCTCGCCCTTGTTTTTTCTGCCTTACACTTTTTTTCTTACTTTTCTGTCTTTCGTTTTTATCCTTGTTTCTTCCTCCTCTGTCCCCCTGCTCAGGTTCCCATCCCCCTGCTTTTCTAGTTTAAACCCTCTCTGACCGCACCAGTAAACACCATACCCCCGCCCCCCACCCCAAACGAGGACATTGGTCCCAGTCCTGCCCAGGTGTAACCTGTCCTGTTTGTACTGGTCCCGCCCTCCCCAGAACCAGTCCCAGTGTCCCAAGAATCTGAATCCCTCCCTTCAACACCACTTCTTCAGCCACATATTCATCCAATATATTTTATTATTTCTACTCTCGCTAACATATGGCACTGGCATCCTGAAATTACTACCTTTGAGGTCCTGCTTTTTAATTTATGTCATAACTGCCTATATTCAGCTTGTACAACCTCACCCCTTTTTTCACCTATGTCATTGGTACCAATGACGACCACGGCCACTGGCTGTTCACCCTCCCCCTTCAGAATGCCCTGCAGCCTCTCTGAGACATCCTTATATGTAGCTACTAGCAAGTGTAAGTGAGTTACATTGCAAACATGACTGATAATCTTAAATTGGTTGTTCGTGTAATTCTTAGCACACTCTGGATTGTTCAGCAAGTGCTGTCCAATCACAGAATCACATGCAAAGTTAGACATTATGTTCTGTGTTTTGTAAGCATGGTCTGGTTGATATGATCAGTACTCTGCCAGTGATGAACAGCCGCAGGGATACAATCCGCCAGTCATTGGGACATAAGACCTATGTTCCTGCCATCACCCTGGCACTGAAATTCATACAGCACATTACTCATTTGTCTGGGAGGCAGAACATCACCTTGCTTGATGACAGGATCCTGTTAGTGGAAACTACACTTATGTTGTTACTGCACAGTGGCAGTGCGAAACTGCTAGCTTCACCTGTTGCTCAAATTTTTCAAAAACCCAACCCTCCCAGGGTAATTTGAGGTAGATTTGGCACTTTTCATAATGCCTAACGTTAGACTTTGAGGAACTTGGTTGATGGAAGTTCTTTCCTTCAGTACCTTTTTCTTCCCATTAAGACAGACATAATGTCATTTATCTGGTATCCTTCATTCTTGCTATTTTAGCTGTTACATGATTTTTAACAGTTTTTTGCAACACAGAGTAGTTTTTCATGTAGGTTTAACCTCTATTGTACTAATGTCCTTTGTATTGATCTCCAATGCTACTGCTTTATAGATATATTCAAGTGTACATTTATGTTCACCATTAAGTCATTCAGTTACTTACAGAACTTCACCAAAGCCCTCAGAGTTGTTGACTCCATGTTAACTTGAGAACATAAGAAATAGGAGCAGTAGATCACACGGCCCCCCAAGCCTGCTCCATCATTCAATACAACCATAGCTAAGCTTGGGTTTCAACTCCACTTTCCCACCCACTGCCCATGTCCCTGACTCTTTCATTAGTGCCTCCTTTATATGTCTGAGAGCTACTCTGCCTTAGCAGAAATCTGCTTGTGTTTCTCCATTCCAGCGACTACCAGTTCATGCAAAATCTTAGATTTTGCCCAGTGTCTTTTATTCTCCAAGATTATACATAGTTCCGCAGAATAAATACATTTTAGCATCAACATAATATGGGTTGTTAGCTTTTTGAGAAACATGAAAAGATTATTAACGTAGAAGTTTGTGGATGACTGCTAACTGTTTTGTTATTATCAATGAAATGGCCTTCTGAGGAAAAGCACATTTCAAAACTTATGGAATCATTCAGTGCAGGAGGAGTTTGTTCAACCCTTTATACTGGTAATTTGATGATGTGATAAGACGATATAAAATGTTGGTATCACTGAAAGACAGTCCCAAATCCCTGCTCTTTCCCTATAGTCCTGCAGCTTTTTCCTTTTTAAATATATATCCAATTCCTTTTTGAAAGCTACTTTTCAATCTGCTTCCATCACCCTTTCAGTGAGTTACAGTAACATGGTTGTTTACTTACTGGAACAGTAATCCAGGGGCCTGGAATAGATGTGGATGTACAACCCGTGACCAAAAATGATGGCACAGAGGTTGAGGGAAAGATGGGAAGAGTCAGAGATGGGCCACGTGAAGGTAAAGGAGAGGTGAACACAAGGAAGCAAAGGTGATGTCATAGGAAAGTAATCCCAGTTCGGGGTGAGAGCAGGGAAGAGGCTTTGTTAGAACTGGGTGTCTCTGTAATGAAGAAACACAAGCAGATGTTTAACAATTCAGAGACGTGAGTTGAAATTGCAGGCAGTGGCTGCAGCATTTAAATTCAATTAACTGAATCTGGAACAAAAAGTTAGCATCATGAAACTGCTTCATTTTCATTAAAAATATCTCAAGTCCTTTAGAGAAGGGAATCTGCTGTCTTTACATGGCTTGGCTTCCATATGACTCCAGTCCCACTCAACTGTAGCCTCTGAAATAGACTAGAAGCAACCACAATGTCCTTCACATGGACTGCAGCGGTTCAAGAAGGCAGCTCACCACCACTTTCTCAAGGGCAATTAGGGGATGGGCAATAAATGCTGTCCCAGCCAGCAACGCCCACATCCCCATGAACAAATGAAACAAGTTTCTTCATTGAAGTTGTATGAATTATGCTGAAAAATGGGCCTTTCACCTGCTTTCCAAGAAACTATGAAAAAAAGCCCTGAAGTCTCCAGTGTTCACAAGCTGGTCTCAATCATAGATACTCTCCAAGGGTCCCAAATGGTACATTAGTCACAACTAATAAAATGTACATGGGGGAAATTAAATTTCAAATAAATAAATGAAAATTACCTCCTGCATTCATTTTGCAACAGAGAAAAGATAGTTTAACTGCAGTTGTATGCTGCCTAGAGTGAAAGATTATAATTAATTTGTCTGGTACTGTGCGTACAGATGTTAATTAACTGCAGCTTTAGTTATTGACTGATCCAATAAGCCTTTCAGCTCTGAATTTCTCGAGTACTTGCCAATGTTGCAGTGCTTAATTGTTCCAATGAGAAAAATAATCATAAATAAAATATTATACAGAAACTGTACCAGATCTAATTTTTATAATTAAAGATTCTATTGATGGTACTTATGGCATCATCAAGTTGTACAAAAGTGCTTCTTTTATGTAATTTGATGATGTGAGAAGGTTACATAAAATGGTATATAAGTGGGAGTATATAAATGGTGGTATATAAATGGCGGTATATAAATGGTAGCATATAATGGTGGTATATGAATGGTGATATATGAATGGTCTTACAAAAATGGTGGTACATAATGGCAGTATATAAATGGTGATATACAAGTGGTAGTATATAAATGGTGGTATATAAGTGGTAGTATATAAATGGTGGTATACAAATGGTGGTATATGAATGGTGATACACAAATAGTGGTACATAATGGCGGCATATAAGTGGTGGTATATAAATGGCAGTAAAAATGGTGGTATATGAATGATGATATACAAATGGTGGTATCTAAATAGTGGTATATAAATGGGGGTATATAATGGTGGTATATAAATGGCAGTATATAAATGGTGGTATATAATGGTGGTATATGAATGATGGTATATGAATGGTGATATACAAATGGTGGTACATAATGGCGGTATATAAATGGTGGTATATAAGTGGTAGTATATAAATGGTGGTATATAATGGTGGTATATAAGTGGTGGTATATAAATGGCGGTATATAAATGGTGGTATATAATGGTGGCATATGAATGGTGATATATGAATGGTGATATACAAATGGTGGTACATAATGGCGGTATATAAATGGTGGTATATAAGTGGTAGTATATAAATGGTGGTATATAATGGTGATATATAAGTGGTAGTATATAAATGGTGGTATATAAGTGGTAGTATATAAATGGTGGCATATAAATGGTGGTATATAAATGGTGGTATATAATCATGTTATATAAGTGATAGTATACAAATGGTGGTATATAAATGGAGGTATATAATGGTGTTATATAAGTGATAGTATATAAATGGTGGTATATAAATGGAGACACATAATAGTTGTATATAAATGCAACCATTACCTTTTGGAGTACAGTGACTTTTTTTTGTTCATAGGATGGGGGCATCACTGGATAGGCCAGCATTTATTGCCCATCCTTAGTTGCCCTAGTTCAGAGGGCATTTAAGAGTCAACCACATTCCTGTGGGTCTGGAGTCACATATATGCCAGACCAGGTAAGGAGAGCAGATTTCCTTCCCTAAAGGACATTAGTGAACCAGATGGGTTTTTATAACGATTGGTTCATTAGATTTTTATTGAATTCAAATTCTACCATGGTGGGATTCAAACCCAGGTCCCCAGAGCATTACCCTGGGTCTCTGGGTTAATAGTGCAGCAACAATACCACTATGCCATCACCTTATGTAGTAATATGCTCACTCTCTTGCAAGGTACTGAAGAAATTAAAGCTACTTTCTCTTTACATTTTTTAACATATTGGCCAGCTAATAACATAAAGACTAAAGATATATTTCATAATTTACATTCTAGTATTAGCCCCAGTCACTTTCTGTACAAGAGCATCATGAGCGAGCTGGTGAAAGCCTTAATGGGTACAGCACCCTGGCCCTTGGTTTGTGTTCAAATAACAGCTCAGGGAGATTTTAAAAAGTCTGATGAGAGCTTCAGGCTGTGACTTGCTCACCGTGTGGAAACACCTGCTAAAACTTCATATTCCACACAGACTTGAGTCCCATGAAGTTGAGGTTAAAATTAACATACAAGTGTTGGTACAGCCTTGGACAAGCAGACACAATTCCCAAATCAGGGCCCTGGTCCCGCTATGTTGATGACAGATTCAGCGTGATGATGTTAGGTGGCAATCTGACCATGCCAGTTTCCTATAATACCAACATTGGCAGCCCACACACCATTTTGAAATAATTCACATTAATTAATAACCTCTTAAGCTTGTTAACAACCTAATCATCGGCAATTGTTCAGTTCCCATTGCATTTTCTGGCGTCAGATGTGAAAATTTTGGGAGTCTATAATGCCAGCTATAACCAGGTGGCACAGGATGGTGGGAGAAGCTTGCTGCATGGGCCAGGGTCGAATGCACCAGTAGATTTTGCTGGTGAAGGGTGGCAGCATCTGTACGATTTTCAATGACATTTTAAAATCTTTTTTACATCTTCAATGAATAATAAAGACTGATTCTGAGAACAGAGGGTCTGCACAGTTCAAGCCATGACTGCAGCATTACCATTCTGCCACATGCTATCCCAGCCTATAGTGCTGAATCTCAGAACCCATAAGTTATGTATTCATTCATACAAACATGCAGAAGAACATACATGGCAACATACATATGAACAAACGAACATATGGGGCAGAATTTTGCTCTTGGCGTGCAGGCACAGAGGTGGGGGTTGGTGGTCGGGAAGCTGACCCCTGCCCTGCCCGATCGAGCCCAGAAGCCAATTTCACGTTGGCGGGCTGATTAAGGCCTGGCCAGTGTGAAATGCAAGCGGCAGCGCTCAGCACTGCCTGTGCAGGGGAGGGGGAGTGCGAGGTAGGCGAGCAGGCATACAAGTGCGCGTTACAAATCTCCCTGAGGCACACCTCAAGAAGTTGAACCGATTTCAAAAAAAATTAAAGATTTTATAAATGTTATGAAACATGTCCCCTCATGTGACTCTGTCACACAAGCAGGGACATGTTTTAATGAAACAATCAAGTTTTTATTTGATATTTATTTGGTTTTGGAAACCTCATCTCACCCGTGGATGAAGTTTCCAAAAAAGTGCAAAGGCCACTTGGCCTTTTTGCCTGCCCGCCGACCGCTAGGTTGGATGGATAGCAAAAAATTTCTTTTAATTAACTTTTTAATGGCCTTAATAGGCTCCAGTGTGCGCCGGTGGACTGAAATATCGCACGAGTGTGTGATGACATCGGGGCACTCGCCATTTTACGCTGGGTCAGGTCAGGTGTGCCCCTGCTTGCTGAGTGAAAAATCTTACTCATGAATTAGGAGCAAGTTAGGCCATTCGGCCCCTCGAGCGTGCTCCTCCATTCAATAAGATCAGGGCTGATTTGAATGTAACCTCAACCCCACATTCCTACCTACCCCGGATAACCTTCCATCCCCTTGTTTATCAAGAATCTATCTAGTTCTGCCTTAAAAATATTCAAAGACTCTGTTTCTATCTCCTTTTGAGGAAGAGAGTTCCAAAGACTCACTACCCTCTGGGAGAAAAAAAATTCTCCTCATCTCTGTCTTAAATGGGCAAACCCTTATTTTTAAACAGTTACCCCTAGTTCTAGATTCTCCCACAAGAGGAAACATCCTCTCCACATCCACCCTGTGAAGACCCCTCAGATCATAAAGGTTTCAATCAACTGGTAAGACAGAGGACGGCATTAAACAGGAAATTAGAGATGCATGTATCAAAGGTGTTAGAGTAATCATGGGGGTTTTAATCTTCAGCTGGACTGGACAAACAAAATTAGCAATAATACTGCGGTGGATGAATTCCTGGGGTGTGTACAAGATGTTTTTTTAGACCAGTACATCAAGGAACCAACTAGAGAACAGGCTATCTGAGATTTGGCACTGGGCAATAATCTTGTGTGGGGTCCTTTAGGGAAGGATGACCATAACATGATAGATTCTTCATTAGGTCGAAAAGTGAAGTAGTCCAAGTCGAACTAGGGTCCTAAATCTAAACAAAGGAAACTATGAAGCATGAGGGTGAGTTGACTACACGGGGAACTTCATTAAAAGGCATGATGGTAGATAGGCAATGGCTAATATTTAAGGAATAAATGCAAGCATTGCAACTGTTATAGATTCCTTTCTGGTGCAAAAACACAACAGCAAAAGTGGCCCAACCATGGTTAACGCAAGAAATCATGGATAGCATTAGATCCAAAGAGGAGTCATATAAAGTTGCTAAAAAAAAGTAGCAAGCCTGAGGATTGGGAACAGTTTAGAATTCAGCAAATGAGGACAAAGAGATTGATTAAGAGGAGAAAAATAGAGTATGAGAGTAAACTGGCAAAGAATATAAAAGCAGACTGTAAAAGGTTCTATAAGTATATGAAAAGAAAATGGTTAGTGAAGACAAATGTAGGTCCCTCACAGTCTGAAACAGGAGAATTTGAAATAGAGAACAAGGAAATGGCAGAGCAATTAGTTCTGTCTTCATGGAGGAAGACACAAATAACTTCCCAGAAATGCTAGGGAACCAAGTGTCTAGCGAGAAGGAGCAATTGAAGGAAATTAGTATTGGTAAAAAAGATAGTGCTGGAGAAATTAATGGGACTGAAAACCAATAAATTCCCAGGGCCCGATAACCTACATCCCAGGGTGCTAAAGGAGGTGGCCATGGAAATAGAGATGCATTGGCTGTCATCTTCCAAAGTTCTGTAGATTCTGGAACAGCCCTGGCAGATTAGAGGGTGGAAAATGTAACCCCACTATTTAAAAAAGGAGGGAGAGAGAAAACAGCAAATTACAAACCAGTTAGCCTAACCTCAGTAGTAGGGGAAATGCTAAAGTCTATTATAAAGGATGTGATAACAGGGTGTTTAAGGCAGGAATTTTCCTATAGCGGGCGGGCTGGGCGGGGGAGGGCCTGGAGTCGATTGCTGCCCTCGATTGGCTCCGCGCCGCCATTTTATGCAGGTGGGCCAATTAAGGCAAATGGTGGGGGGAGGAGGGAGTGTTGGGGCCAGCGCTCTTTCGCGTGCTGTTTCAGGGAGGTTGAATCGATATTAAAATTACTAAATAAAAGGCTTATTGACTGTGTCACATGGGTCGGGCCATGTTTTTATATCTGTGGAATTTTTATTTATTTAATAAAACCTTCAGGAAACCTCATCCTGCCCATGGATGAAGTTTCCTGAAAAGTGTGAAGGCCGCTTGGGCTCTTCTCCTGCCCGTTGACCTTAAGCTTGGACGGGCAGCATTTACAAGTGCTTCAGTTAATTTTTTAATGGTCTTGATAGGCTGTTTACATTTCGGCGGGCACACAGCCAACTCCAGCGTGCCCGCCAAATGAAATATGACGTGCCCAATGTTATCACACGTCATTTTACCCGTCAGTGTGTCCAGCCTGTCCCGCTGACCGGAAAGTTCTGTCCTTAGAAAATTACAACGGATTAGACAAAGTCAACATGGATTTATGAAAGGGAAATCATGCTTGACAAACCCATGGAGTTTTTTGAGGACATAACTAGATCAGGGAGAACCAGTGGATGTGGAGTATTTGGATTTTTGGAAAACTTTTGATAAAGTCCTATATAAGAGGTTAGTGTGTAAAATTAAAGCACATGGGATTGGGGGTAATGTATTGGCATGGATTAAGAATTGGTTAGCAGGCAGGAAACAAAGAGTAGGAATAAATGGGTCTTTTTCGGAGTGGCAGGCGGTGACTAGTGGGGTACCGCAGGGATCAGTGCTTGGGCATTTGCTGACAAAACTAAACTAGGTGGGAATGTGAGCAATGAGGAGGGTGTTTAGAGGCTTCAAGGCAACTTACACAAGTTGAGTGCAAATACATGGCAAATGCAGTATAACGTGGAAAGTGTGAAGTTATCCACTTTGGAAAAACAGAATGGCAGAGTATTATTTAAATGGTGATAGATTGGGGAATGTTGATGTACAAAGGGACCTGGGTGTCCTTGTACACCAACCACTGAAAGCAAGCATGCAGGTGCAGCAAGCAGTTAAGAAAGCAATTTTTTTAGGATTCATTTTTATGGGATGTGGACATGGCTGGCGAGGACAGCATTTATTGCCCATTCCTAATTGCCCTTGAGAAGGTGCCTTCTTAAACTGCTATAGTCCATGTGGTGTAGGTACACCCATAGTGCTGTTAGGGTGGGAGTTCCAGCATTTTGACTCAGTGACAGTGAAGGAACGGCGATATATTTCCAAGTCAGGATGGTGAGGGGCTTGGAGGGGAATCTCCAGGTGGTGATGTTCCATCTACCTGCTGCCCTTGTCCTTCTAGATGGTAATGGTGGTGGATTTGGAAGGTGCTGTCGAATGAGCCTTGGTGAATTCCTGCAGTGCATCTTGTACACACTGCTGCTATTGTGCATTGATGGTAGAGGGAGTGAATATTTGTGGGTGGGGTGCCAGTCAAGTGGGCTGCTTTGTCCTGGATAGTATCGAGCTTCTTGAGTGTTATTTGGAGCTGTTGGAGTTGGAAATAGATAGATTTGTAGTTATTAACGGAGTCAAGGAGTATGGGGAGAGAGTGGGAGGATGGTGTTGAGATGAAGGATCAGCCATGACTATGTTGAATGGCGAACAGACTTGAAGGGCCGAATGACCTACTCCTGCTCCTATTTTCTATGTTTTGAAGTTGCCTGTTACTCTTCTAAACTCCAGTGGTTATAAGCCTAACCTGTCCAGCCTTTCCTCATAAGACAACCTGCCCATTCCTGGTATTAGTCTAGTAAACCTTCTCTGAACTGCTTCTAATGCATTTACATCCTTCCTTAAATAAGGAGATCAATACTGTACACAGTACTCCATATGTGTCCTATACAACTGAAACATAACCTCCTGATTTTTATATTCAATTCCCCTCACAATAATGATAATATTCTATTCACTTTCCTGTTTACTTGTACCTGCATTCTAGACTTTTGTGATTCATGCATTAGGACACCTCTGTGTCTCAGAGCTCTGCAATCTCTCACCGTTTAGATAATATGTTTCTTTTTTATTCTTCCTGCCAAAATGAACAATTTTACATTTGCCCACATTATACTCCATTTGCCAGATCTTTGACCAGTCACTTAACCTATCTATGTCCCTTTGTAGTCTCCGTATGTCCTCTTCACA
Source organism: Carcharodon carcharias (assembly GCF_017639515.1). Taxonomy (NCBI): domain Eukaryota; kingdom Metazoa; phylum Chordata; class Chondrichthyes; order Lamniformes; family Lamnidae; genus Carcharodon; species Carcharodon carcharias. Next base: position 1,022,140 of record NC_054476.1, on the reverse strand, counting down.
ACTTACTTTCCTACTTGTCTTTATATCATCAGCAAATTTACCAACCATACATTTGATCCCTTCATCAAAATCATTTATATAAATTGTAAAGAGTTGAGGCTCCAGCACTGATCCCTGTGGCACACCACTTGTCACATTCTGCCAACCAGAAAAAGACCCATTTTTGGCTACTCTCTGTTTCCTGTTAACACGTCAATCCTCTATCCATGCCAATATGTTACCCCCACACCATGAACTTTTATATTTCCACAATAACCTTTGATGTGGCACCTTATCAAATGCCTTCTGAAAATCTAAGTACAGCACATCCACCGGTTCCCCTTTACCCACTGCACATGTGACTCACTCAACGAACTCCAATAAATTGGTTAAACGTAATTTCACAGAACTATGCTGACTCTGCCTGATTGCCTTGAATTTTTCTAAGTGCCCTATTATAACATCTTTAATAATAGCTTCTAACATTTTCCCTATGACAGATGTTAAGCTAACTAACCTGTAGTTTCCTGCTTTCTGTCTCCCTCCCTTTTTGAATGAAGGAGTTACATTTGCTATTTTCCAATCTAATGGGACCTTCCCTGGTGTGATTCATATTTCACTGTGAATGGAGCTGAAACAAAAATTCAATGGTATATTATTTTTTATACTAATTCAAAGTCTCAAGAGCTGAATATAATGTGGCAACTAAAAACAGGCTTGGGAAACCGGACCTGATAATAACTGCAGAGTTGGAAGGGAGCAAGGCAAAGGGTTTGTGGTCAGGAAACAAGCTCCCTGTGCACATATCATTGGCCTCCTTCCCACCGTGTGGCTACTAAATGGCCATCCAGCACTTGACTGGACGAGCTGAGATGGCAGGGCAGGAGCAAGCAGACCTCTCAGTTTCCATTCCACTTCCTTCAGCCCTCTGAGAAACATAACATCATCCCACAATTAACAAATACATCCAGAACCTGCGTCCGAATTTTCCCGTTGGCGAGCGGGGGCAGGGCCTGCACACATGCGCGTGGTGATGTTGGGTGAGCGTCCTAATGTCACCGCGGGCCATCGCGATATTTCATTATTTTATTGTCATCGATATTTCGCAATGATCTCCGCTGCACGGCAGCCATTAATTAACAGGCCACTTAAGGCCCTTGACTCACCAATTGACCGCGATTTTTCGGCGTCCGTGCAATCTTCAGGATGTCACATGGGCGCAACGGGCAGGCGGGTAGGAGACGTTTGTATAAATCTCATCCACAGGCGGGATAAGAGGGCTCAGTGGGGTCGTGAGTGTGCTCTGTCAGATATTGATGTTTCAAAGTTACTGGTACTTGCCTGTGTGATCTGCAACACTTCAAAACACATCCCAGCTGCTTGGTCTGGACTCACAACCTTCAGGTCAGCTCTCTGCAGTGAGGAATGTTTTTTGGATCTGCAGGTTTCAGGAAGCCTTCCCTTTGCCTGGGAATGGGAGCTGAACTCTCCACTGGAGGCAGCTCCTCTGAGGAGGAAGGGAGGGCCAGAAGGGGGAGGAGGCCAGGAGCGAACATTCAGCCTCTGGGGGAGCCACCTTTGGGAGGACAAGCGCAGGCATAAGGGGTGCAAGGCCAAGAGTTTGTCCAAGGCCGCAGAAGACACCACTATCCTGCTGCCAGGGTTTACAGGCGGAGAAGCAGCTACCTCAATATGTCTGAGGTGCAGTGCCGAAGGAGGCTCCGTCTCTCAAGGGAGACAGTCAACTATATCTGTCAGATGATTGGTCCTGAGATCTCCCCTAACTGTGTGGGTGGACACCCCATGCCAGTGGCTCTGAAGGTCACAGCTGCCCTCAACTTCTATGCACCTGGCCCCTTCCAGGGCTCGGTGGGTGATCTTAGCGGTGTCTCCCAATCAGCTGTCCACTTGTGTCAAGCAGGTTGCAGACGCTCTGTTCAGACGGGCATTGATCTTCATCCACTTCCGCTGGGACCAGACAAGTCAGACACAGTGAGCCAGAGGCTTCACGGCCATTGCTGGCTTCCCCCGTGTCCAGGGTGCTATAGACTGTACACATGTGGCCATCAAGGCACCAGCAGGTGAGCCCGGTGCCTTCATCAACAGGAAGGGCTTCCACTCCATGAACGTGCAGATAGTGTGTGACCACAGGATGCTGATTCTACAAGTCTGTGCAAGGTACCAAGGCAGCTCCCACGACACCTACATCCTCAGACACTCCCAGGTGCCGGGGCTCTTCAATGCTCCAGCCCGGCTGGATGGATGGCTGCTGGGTGACAAGGGCTATCCCCTCAGAAGGTGGCTCATGATGCCTCTCCACCATCCAAGAACAGAAGCTGAGCAGCGGTACAATAGGAGCCATTGCTCCACAAGGGCTGTGGTGGAGAGAACCATCAGTCTTCTCAAAATGCACTTCCGATGCCTGGACCGTTCAGGGGGTGCACTCCAGTATCTCCCAGATTGTGTGTCGGTGATAGTGGTTGCATGCTGCGCTCTCCACAATCTGGTGCTGGAAAGTGGGGACACAGTAGACGATGAAGTTGTAGATGCAGTAGCTGTGGCTGCACACGATGAGTCCAGCAGTGAGTCCGAGGATGAGCACACACAGGGAAATGCTGAGGGGGTAGACGCTGACCCGGGCATACTCCAGGGAGGCAGGGACACCCAGGAGGCTTTAATGCAATGATCCTTCAGCTAGAACACCACAGATGAACCTCCAGGACAAGCCTGGGCTGTAGGCTCCATATTCGAGACCTAAGTGCAAAATCTGCCAGATTAGGAACAGTAACTAAGGACCTTGTTAATAAAGCTGAATGTCCCTCAAAACACTCATTACAATTTTGGAAGCACCCACCTGCAGAACAAAAGACGCACCCTCAGCCATGGTGACATGTCTGGATTTAACATCACAATCAAAGAAACTTAAGAAAACAAAATGAAAGAGTTGTTAAAAATCACACCAACTCATAAAGACCTCATTGTGGGACAACACAAAAGCACCAGTGATAAACCCGTGGTGTGCCTAAGCTGCCTAATGTTTACGCTTTCAGGTGCTGTGTCTTGGTGCTGCCCCCTCGCTGGGAGTGGTATCTGAGCCAACCTGCTGACTCTTCTGTCCTGTTGGCCTCGATGACCTTGGTGGCCGTCCTCTGGCCCGTGGAGCCTGTGCTGGCCCTGCCTGGGAGGGAGCTGCCAGTTCCACAGCTGGCATCTCCCCAGTCGGTGCAGCCTCACTGGATACTACGGTCATTGGCAGAGGGGTGGAGGAGCTGGTGCCCTCATCTGGAGTGCCCTGAGAGGTGCCCACGGAGACAACAGGCAGCTGCTGTGCCGATGTGAGGTCGCTTCAGACCTCCCTGCTCACCGTGGATGGATGGGCACCGAGCTGGGAAATTTGGTGCCCAGACCATCTCCCACACTGGCACTGACCAGCTGAGGTCAATGCCGATCAGGGGGCTTGCTGGTCCAAGCGCATCCCCAGGAAACCCTGATGGGTCTTCTGGAGGAGCCTCTCCATGAGAGTCGCCACTGTCTCCATGGAGGAAGCATGGCACTCGGACATGAGGCTCATTGCGTAGACTCCTCCACCACGGAGACCAAGCCAAGCATAGCCTCATGTGTCTCCCCAAGATCCTCCCGCACACCCGGCCACATTTCCTGTGTTTGCTGCCTCACGGACGACTCCAGAGGCACATCATCAGGCACCGACTGAGCATGTACCTTGTCCCCTGCAGTCCTCCAACTGCTGGCACCATGGACACTCTCTGTCTCTGCCAGCTCCTCTAGCGACTGTGAAGTGCCCTCACCGCTGTGCCCCGGGACACTAGCCGATGTTCTAAATCCCTCTGAGGTGCTGGTATCTGCGTTGGTGCCTGCCTGGCAGAGATGGTGTGACACTGGTGAGTCCGAGACTTCAGGGCCCTCAGGTGTGAGCAGGGCCTCTGCTGCTCCTCCTCCTGGCCCTGCTCCGATGATGCTGAAAGGAAGAACAAGGACAGTGGATCAGTTAACATGGGGACAATGTCAATGTGTATCCCTGTTCCCAGGATCATTATGCGCTCATCCTTCCATAAGAAATGGACAAGCCATGTTGCAAACTTCAATCACTGAACATTCAGCACTGCCATGGCTGGTGGGAGAACAATGGTGACCTGACTGCTGGGCAAACATACCTGCCTGTGGCACCCCAGCCTCACCGACATGGGTGGACCTGGGCCCATGGCCCCTCTCCAAATCCAGGGCCTCCTGTTCGAAGCAGCTGAGAATCGCTAACTGGGCCGGCCCTCCGCCAGTCCTCACCCACTCGGGGGCATTATGTTCATTCTTCCCCTGAAAAGGAGAGAAGAGCATTGATTAGTGCTACTTGTACCTGGATTCTCTTCACATACGGCCCACCCCAACCAGAGTGGGACATTGCCGGGCTCCAGTGCCTCCTCACCCCGCTGCTGCTGAACACTCACACAAAGATGCTGGGCCTGCTTCCCTTCCCTGACCCTTGGCCAAATGCTGCCTACATCACATTAGGCACCACACGGTCTAACCTTCCATAATAAGGAGGCAAAAACATGTGGAGCGTAGAGGGTAGCAGATCGATCGGTGCCAACACCTTCTGGAAGCTCCCCTCCCAGCATCTCATCACCCTGACTTTGACATGTCCTGGAGTTCCAGCTCTGTGCCCAGGTGCAGCTCCTACAGGTTCCCCCCAAAACAGTCATGTGAGTCTCAGTGTACCACATGCTGCGGGGGCAGAACCCATCTCTTCACCACCCTCTCAGGGTGACCTCGGCATGGGCAATATCTGCTGGCCCACCCAGTGAAGGACACAGGCCGTCAATGATTCAATGCAGTCCCTACACTCAGACTTGGGGGTATGGGGTGGGGGGATGGACAACAGGGGGGAAGCTGACCTGCAGGGTTAAGTGGCCAATGCCAACATTGTCCTCATCCTTCCAGAGCACAACAGGTCATTGAAGCGCTTGCGACACTGGACCCAGGTGCACCGCACCACATCGCAGGAGCTCACCACCTCCGCCACCTCCTCCCGGGCACGTTTTGTCATGTGGGGGGCCCTCCTCCTCCTGTCCTGGGGAATCAGGACCTCCTGCTGTGCTGCCACCTCCTCGAGGGCAGCAAGGCAATCATTGGAAAAGCAAGGGGCACAGCGGCCCCCCTGCCCTACCCTCCTGCCCTACCCTCCTGCTTGGCCTGCTCACCAGCAGCGCTCTGGGGAGCCCTTCCACTGACCATGTTGGCCAAGGCTGCAGGAGCCCTTTTAAACAGGCCGCCAGATCGCCATTGGACCCGGTGATCAGTGCAGTCCCGCCGCTGCCTGCCCACTCCCGCTGTCCTTGGGAGCCGCGATTCACGCTGGGTGGGCCTTTTCGACCCGTCCAGGTATAATGGCGGTGTGGACCCGATCGTGGGCGGTGACCTGGTCTGCGCCTGCCTGTGCCCACTCCACCCTCCCCGACAACCAGAAACCTCTATGGTTCTGCCCCTGGTTACCATCAGCACTGAAATTAAACCCACTTAAATTTATGCAATGAGTTAAACATTGAGCTTAATAAATTAAAATAAAAGTAAAATTTCATTTAAAAAAATCAGTAATTAAAAAGTTGCAATAATATCAGCCCTGGTAAGTTGCCAGTGCCAACAGCAGAATTATTATAAAAAATAAAGGTAAACCTTTTGCCGCTTGCCTTATGGTCAACTTGCAGCTTGATCTTCTGATCCTCAGGCCTGTAGGATAAAGCTCTGCACTATTAACGGAGACCGAGCAGCCCTGCTCCTGTCTCCGGGAAAATGCTGGAATCCATTAAGGAGGAGGCAGTGGCCGGACATTTAGAAAATTCTAGTAAATTCAGGTAGAGCCAACATGGTTTTGTGAGAGGGAAATTGTGTTTGACAGATGTGTTAGAATTCTTTGAGGATGCAACAGTCAGGTTGGATAAAAGGGAACCAGTAGATATGGTGCATTTGTATTTCCAAAACTCATTTGATAAGATGTCAGGTTAAAGGTTACAACACAGGATAAAAGTTCAGGGTTTTGTGCAAACTGTAACGAGTGGAGTGCCACAGGGATCAGTGCTGGGGCCTCAGCTACTTACAATCTCTATTAATGTCTTGGATGACGGGACCAAGTGTATTGTGGCCTAATTTGTTGATGAAACAAAGATAGTTTTTCTTCTTTAGTCCTCTGCCCAAGGCTGGTCCAGCCCACACGAAGATCTCCATCATGGGGAGGACAAAGAGGCAGCTCCCAATCCACCCCTGCTGGACTGGGGATCAAAGCCGGTGTTGGTGGCACCAGTCTGATCCACATCAGCCATTCAGCCAACTGAACCAACTGGCCCCTCAGGAGTCTGAGTTGCTATGGGAACAGACACTTTTACATGCATGTTATAGCCTGGAGCTAAGGGCAGTGATGGGAGAGGCTCCAATTACAAAGAGAGGTAGGAAAGCAAATTGTGAGGAGGACATAAAGAGTTTGCAAAGGGATGTAGATAGAATACATGTGTGGGCAACATGTGAACTTGGCTACTTTGGTGGGAAGAATAGAAAAACAGGATCTTATTTAAATAGAGAAAGACAGCAGAAAGCTGCAGTACAGAGGGATCCGGGTGGTCTCATACATGAATCACAAAGTCAGAATGCAAGTACAGCAAGTGATTAGGAAGGCAAATGGAATTTTGGCTTTTTTTACAAGGGGGAAGGGGTATAAAAGCAGGGAAGTCTTGCTACAGTTGTACAGAGCATAGGTGAGACTACGCCAAGAGTGCAGGGTACAGTTTTGATCTTATTTAAGGAGGGATGTACTTACATTAGAAGCAATTCAGAGAAGATTCAATAGAGTGATTCCTGGGATGAGGGATTGTCTTATGAGAAAAGGTTGAGGAGGTTGGGCCTATGAGTATTGGAGTTTAGAAGAGTGAGCGGTCATCTTATCGAGATATGTAAGATTCTGAGGGGCTTGATAGGGTGGGTGCTGAAAGGACGTTTCCCCTTGTGGGGGAATCAACGACTAAGGGGCATCATTTAAAAATAAGGAATCTCCCATTTGGAACAGAGATGAGGGGAAAATTCGTTTCTCAGAGAGTTATCAGTGTTTAGAACTCTACGCAGTGAGCAGTGGAGGCTGGGTCACGGAATATATTCAAATGCAAGTTAGACAGATTTTTCATCCTCAAAGGAATCAAGAGTTATGGGCAACAGGCAGGAAAGTGAAGACCACAATCAGATCAGCCATGATGCTATTGAAAGGTGGAGCAGGCTTGAGGGGCCGAGTGGCCTGACCTGCTCCTCATTTGTATGTTCAGAGTAGACGTGGCTTTCTTAACCTGCTCGCTTGTTACTTAAGGAAAGAGAACTGAAAAAAGGATAATGTTACAAGATTACAGCTTAATGGTGATTTTTTTATATATATAAAAGGAACAGTTTGTTTCAATCATGTTTGTTAATATTTATATTGATTAACTTGGTTTATATCTACTAAATGTTATCAACTGTTGTAGTTCTTTTTGATTCCATGCACTGTGAAAAAGTATTTATATTTGTGCAGCTTTCGATTAATTGGAAAAGTGTGAGCCAATTCTCAAGCCTGGAAGATCATTCTACCTGGGGAGACCTGACAAAGGCCCATTGAAACCATTGCAAGCTAACAGCAGGTCTCTGTACCAGGGGCAGCTGGCATTGTGCCTATATCTACACAGCTGTAAAGCGAATATCTACAACACTATGCTGCTGGTGAGCTTTGCGTCCTTAAAAAAAATTGCAATTAAATAAGCCAAAAAACCCTAAAGCCAAAGGACACTGCAGCTTTGTGATGTCTGTTCCTTCAAGAAGGCTCGATTAAGAAGACCAATTGCAGCCTTGTGGATAGAAACCAATTTGCTATAATAGATTTGCTCCAGCAAAAGGAAATGGATTTGAAGCACTCCTGTTACTGTCACAGCACAAAGTTGATAACATCAAATTCCATGATGAACTCTTCTGGTTGGTGTTAGTGTTGAAGATTCGCCTGTTATATTTTATTGGGATGGTTCATTTGGGCAGCTGGAGTTTCAGAACAAAAGGAGGGCAGCTGTTGTATATGAAATAATGAGAGGGGAGCAATGTTAATGGCTGAGTACAAGGTGATTCACAAAGATGGGTCTTATCAATCAAAATGTGTATTGCAAAGGTTATGTGTTCAAAAGAATATCACCAGTTCTAATTAAAAGAAAGCAACTATAAATTCTTCAAATTTGAAATAAATCCAGAAAATTGCTGGAAATACACTTGATGTCTGTTCGCATCTTTAAAGAGAAAAGCCTGGTTCCGATGTTTTATGATGAAAACCTTTTGTCTGTTCCATTAAATAACTCACTTAATTTCCAATTTCCATTTCTGATGAAGGCCTTGGACCTAAAATCTTAATCTTTCTTTTCTATTTAAAAAGCCTCACAGAGCTGCATTTGCTGCATTTTCAGCATTTTCATTTTTTCTACTAGTTTTAAATGTCCTATCCAGTGTAGATTAGTGTAGAGTAACCAGCAACTGTCATCTTTCTGTTACAATATGTTGTGGGACTATTTTACTCACTTAGAAATATAGAAACATAGAAAATAGAAGCAGGAGTAGATCATTTGGCTTGTCGAACCTGCTACACTAGATCCTCTATCTAAACACCGTACTCCCGCTCTCTCCCCATACCCCTTGAAGCCTTTAGAGTCCAGAAATCTATCTATTTAGTTCTTAGTGTGTAAATGAGCCTTAAATTCACTGAGAGGATTCCATGTTCAGTCCCTATTCTGAAGAATAACTATTAGCTTCAGTAATCCTCCAGGGAAGGGTAAAAGATCAAGCAGGGCTCCAAGTCTGATTACTTTGTTGGAGGATGTGTATTTTTGTCATAATGTGATGCTATCTACAGTATAAAAGCTGTCATGAAAAAGAGGACACTTGGGCAAAAGACCAGATGGCTGCTGGCACCTGTGGAACCATAACTCCACAGACTAGACACTTACAAAAGCAGCGTAAAGAAAAGGGCAGAACAAAGGTATGTTTAACATGACCACAATTGGTGGTTCCTTAGCTCAGCCACTGGTGTGTACAGTAGATTATCCTGCTACCTGTACAGTAGATTATTGCGCTACCTGTACAGTAGATTATTGCGCTGCCTGTACAGTAGATTATCCCACTACCTGTACAGTAGATTATCCCGCTACATGTACAGTAGATTATCCTGCTATCTGTACAGTAGATTATCCCGTAACCTGTACAGTAGATTATCCCACTACCTGTACAATGGATTTACCCTGCTTCCTGTACAGTAGATTATCCGGCTACCTGTACAGTAGATTATCCCGCTACCTATAAAGAAGATTATCCTGCTACCTGTACAGTGGATTACCCTGCTGCCTGTACAGTAGATTATCCTGCTACCTATACAGTAGATTATCCTGCTACCTGTACAGTAGATTATCCCGTTGCCTGTACACTAGATTGTCCTGCTACCTGTGCAGTAGGTCACCCTGCTACCTGTACCTTGCATTTTCCCATTGCCTGTGAAGTAGATTATCCCGCTACCTGTACAATAGATTATCCCACTACCTGTACAATAGATTATCTCATTGCCTGTAGAGTAGATTATCCCACTACCTGTACAATAGATTATCTCATTGCCTGTAGAGTAGATTATCCCGCTACCTGTACAATAGATTATCCCACTACCTGTACAATAGATTATCTCATTGCCTGTAGAGTAGATTATCCCACTACCTGTACAATATATTATCCCACTACCTGTACAATAGATTATCCCACTACCTGTACAATAGATTATCTCATTGCCTGTAGAGTAGATTATCCCACTACCTGTACAATAGATTATCTCATTGCCTGTAGAGTAGATTATCCCGCTACCTGTACAATAGATTATCCCACTACCTGTACAATAGATTATCTCATTGCCTGTAGAGTAGATTATCCCGCTACCTGTACAATAGATTATCCCACTACCTGTACAATAGATTATCTTATTGCCTGTAGAGTAGATTATCCCGCTACCTGTACAATAGATTATCTCATTGCCTGTAGAGTAGATTATCCCACTACCTGTACAATATATTATCCCACTACCTGTACAATAGATTATCCTGCTATCTGTACAGTGGATTATCCTGCTACCTGTAAAGTAGATTATCCTGCTACCTGTAAAGTGGATTATCCTGCTATCTGTACAGTGGATTATCCTGCTACCTGTAAAGTGGATTATCCTGCTATCTGTACAGTGGATTATCCTGCTACCTGTAAAGTATATTATCTTGCTACCTATATAGTGAACCATCCTGCTACATGTACATTGGATTATCCTGCTACCTGCACAGCGGATTATCCCGCTACCTGTACAGTGGATTATCCTGCTACCTGTCCAGTGGATTATCCTGCTACCTGTCCAGTGGATTATCCTGCTATCTGTAAAGTGGATTATTCTGCTACCTGTACAGCGGATTATCCTGCTATCTGTACAGTGGATTATCCTGCTACCTGTACAGTGGATTATCCTGCTACCTGTACAGTGGATTATCCTGCTATCTGTAAAGTGTATTATTCTGCTACCTGTACAGCCGATTATCCTGCTATCTGTACAGTGGATTATCCTGCTATCTGTACAGTGGATTATCCTGCTACCTGTACAGTGGATTATCCTGCTACCTATAAAGTGGATTATCCTGCTACCTGTATAGTGGATTATCCTGCTACCTGTACAGTGGATTATCCTGCTACCTGTAAAGTGGATTATCCTGCTACCTGTACAGTGGATTATCCTGCTATCTGCTACTCATTTGTTGGAAAGTTTCTCCGCTGTAACTTTGGCAGAAATTCTTTTTGCTTGTGAAGACAGGGTTTTTGTTAAACATCTGCCAAATGTACGACTTTGTCCCAAAACCTGAATATAATCAGTCAGTAGGAACCCGATTCATGCAGCTTCATGGTTTAGCAGACGCAAGACCCAGATCAGACTGATAAACTTTCAGTCAAATATTTATAGTACCAAACATTACAAATGAACATTCGTTCAAAAAACTCCAAGTCTCTTTTCCAAACTGCAAAAACAGATGTTACTTTATTGAATTAGTTGCTTCCTAACCCTTTCTTATTTTGTTTTCTTATTGAAATGACTCTTTGTTGCACCGAGAGTCAGTGCCACTACTGGCTAAAACACAGTGGCTCAATCACTGTCCCTCACTCCCTCAGGACCTGTGTTCAAATCCTGTGTTGAATAATAAGAATAAAAGCAAAATACTGCGTATGCTGGTATCTGAAATTAGAAACAGCAAAAGTGCTGGAAGTACTCCAGCTGCTCGGGCAGGGTCCTTGGAGAGAGAAACAGAGTAAATGGGCCAGACTTTCGTGGAGACGGCAAGACGCAGAGGACCTTTAAAATGGTGGGTGGAACATGGATGCTGAAGCCTCGGCCCCATTTCTAACAGACCCACATTTTGTTGGCCAGGGGAAGGTGATGGGCATGAATCACACAAGGGGGAAACGGGAACTCAGCAGGATAATTTAAACTTGGTGCAGACCCCATTTGGCTGCTGCAAGAGTCTTAACCCGCAGCGTGGGAACCATGAATTGATGGCTCTGAATATTACAGTGTCGGAGCGAGCACGCAGTGCTCCTGATCTCATGTCTAATCGCGGAAGAAGTCAGGGAACATTCCGACATCATTGCACCATCACACGATATTCCAGTCGGTCGGTGGGCGTGTGCAGATCACCCTCCAACAATTAAAGGGGCAGTTAGGCCAATTCACCGAGATTTTATGGGGTCTGTGTGATTTCAAACTCAGCGCCCAGGTCACCTGGCCAGGCGGCCATCAGGTTTTTAATTAAAACTCGATCCAGGATGGGATAAAAATGTGAACAGGACCTTGACAAGTTGAGTAGGTAGGAATTTGGCTGTGAATTGGTTGGAGATGGTTTTCAGACATTTGATTGTGTTTCTCTGTGTTCTGGAGGACTCTTTGGCTGACCAGATTTTTTGGAGGCTTTCAGTGCATTATCCTGCCCCAATCTGTATTTCAGCAAATGCAGATTGTCTACTCAGCTAGAGGAACCCCCCCAGCAGAGAAGGAGAGGGTCAGAAGAGAGAAGAGGCCAAGTGTCTGCAGGCAGCGTCTCAGAGTGTGAGCTGTGGAAAGAGTGGCGCAGCCAGAGTGGGTGCAGGGCCAGCAGCAAGTGCAAAGAAAGAGGAACGTCCTGCAGAAGACCCCATTATCCTACAGGGAGAGTCGACAGGCAGTGCTCCAGCTACCTGGACATGTCTGAGGTCCAGTGCCAAAGGAGACTCCACCTCTCTGGAGATGATTGGCCCACAGGTCACCTCAAACTGTGGAGCTGGCCGCCCTACACCAGGTGACAATGATCCTGATCTTTCTACCCTCCAGTTCGTTCCAAGGGTCAGTGGGAGATCTATGTGATGTTTCCCAATCTGCCATTCGCAGTTCCATCAAGCTGGTCACTGACGCTCTGTTCAAATGGGTCAGGGACTTCATTCATTTCCGGACCAAAGAAGCCAGCCAGGCTGAGCAAGCCAGAGGTTTTGCTGCTATTGCTGTGTTTCCCTGCGTCCAGGGTGCCAGAGGTTGCAGACATGTGGCCATAAACAAACCAGTGGGTGAGCCAGGTGCCTTTGTCAACAGAAAAGGCTTCCACTCCTTCAACATACAGATTGTGTGCCACCAAAAGACTCAGATATTGTAGGTACCCTGGCAGCTGCCCTGATGGGTACATCCTGTGACACTCCCAGGCGCCAAGCTCTTCATTGTTCCAGCTCGGTTGGATGGTTGGCTCCTGAGTGACAAAGGCTGTGCCCTGAAAAGCTCGTTCCTGACGCCACTCTGACAGTCGAGGACAGAAGTGGAGGAGAGGTACAATCGAAGTCAGGCCTCTACAAGGGCAGTAATTGAGAGCATCATTGGCCAGCTCAAGATAACCTTCTGCTGCCTGGATCAATCGGGGGAGCACTGCAATATCTTCCAGAGCACGTGTCGTTGATTGTCGTTGTGTGCTGCACACTGTATAATCTGGCTCTGACAAGGGTGGACCAATTGGAGGATGAAGACAGTGATCCTGCTCCACATGCCACAGAGAGCGACTCAAGTGCTGGGCCTGAGGGAGGGGCCAGAGGAGCCCCTGGGTGTGGAGGACTGGAAATGAGAAGAAATATTTTCATTCAGAGAGTTGTCAGGATTTGGAACGCTGTGGAAGGTGATTCCATAATTAATTTTCAAATTAAGTTGATTTGGTGCATGAGGATGAGAAACTTCCAGGTTTATGGACAAAAAGTGAGGGTGTGCAACTTTCAAAGAGCCAGCACATACATGAGTGGCTGAATGGCCTCCTTCTGCGCTGTATGTTTCTATGGGCAGCATTTCCCACTCCCCCATTGGGGGGGGATGTGCAGGAGCAGGCGAGAGCAGGCAGCTTCCCGATGGGCGGCCCCAGTTGGGATCATGCTGCCATTTTAGATGGGCGGGCCAGTTAAGGCCTGCGCAGCGTGCCGTCTGCCCGGAAGCACTGAGTGCTCCCTGTGTGGGGTGGGGGGGGGTAGGAATTCCCTGAGCTGGGAGTGAGCTTGTGCATGAAAGAGCGCACAGACCTCCCTGAGGCTAAGTGCTGCCTCAGGGAGATCGACTCAAGTTTGAAAACTTTATTAACGGGAGAAAAAAAATTCCTGACATGTCCCCTCCTGTGACACTGTCACATGGGCAGGGACATGTCAATTACTTCTTTTTAAAATTTTATGCACATTTTAAATTCCTCATGAGACCTCCTCCCGCCCGTGGATGAGGTTTTATGTTTTTTCTGAAGGCTGCCTGGGCTCCCGGCCTGCCTTTTGGATGGGCAGCTTCATTAATTGGGTTAATTACTTTTTTAAAGGCCATTAGTAGCCGCTGACAGTTCGGCGGGCGCACAGCCGACTTTGGTGCGCACCCGCCGGAATAAAGATCAGAATCACGCGCGGTGACTTCGGGACACACGCCCAACATCACCCCGCGTCATTTTGACCTACCCTCTGCTTGCCGACAGGAAAACACAGCTCTATGATTCTGTGGGATTGATTTCTCATGTGTTAAAATTTTGATTACAGGAGCTGAGCTCTTTATGTCCCGTGCACATTTCCCACTTTGTGTTTGGAGTCGAGCTCCAGTTAAAGGACTGGAACAATCCCCTTTTTGTTCGTTGCAAGAGATTGTTCTCTTTTTTGGATGATTGACTGCTCTATTACAAACACTCTCAGGCTCTTTCCTTCCTAACTGTCTGTTGAACTCATCACTTCCCCTCAGGCACAGTCACAGTGACTGTCTCTCACTGAGTTCTCTTGTTAAATCATGACCTCTTAGAAAATTTGGGCTAACACACATGCTGCCTTCTTGGCTGCAAAATTTAGAAGCTCTTTTCCAAAGAAACATTCTTCTGTTTTCTAACAGTGCGTGTTTCATTAAAGTTTGATAATGACAGATCTGCTTAAATTTATCTGAACCCTTGGGCGACTGCAGCTCCTGCACCTGCTTGTGCACAGTATCAAAATGCTTGTTTTTTGCCTTGGATGAAGTTATTTTACTTTCTATCAGATTATGTCCATATTACAGTGAAATGCAGTTCATACTTTTTCCACATCTGCCAATCTATATTTTTAAAATAAAGATGTTCAAAGATTACCCACTTTCTTCCCCCGCCCTAGCCCAGAACTCATATCTTTCTCTAGTTTCTCTCCCATTGCCCTCATACCCTCTCTGAGCTCATTTTGTCCCACATCCCACTCCCTTGATCCTATTCCCACTAAACTGCTGATCACCCAATTTCCCCCCTGATTGTGAGCCGATATTCTTAATGGTTTTCTCTCTTCAAAGATCATAAGGAATGGGAGCAGGAGTAATCCATTTGGCCACTTGAGCCTGCTCTGACATCAGGTGTTGTCCCTCTCTCCTTTCCATCTACTTTCATCACTCCTCTCCTCAAAATTCCAACCTTTGACCCATCTGTCCTTGCAGACTACTGTCCCATCTCCAATCTCCCTTTCCTCGCTTGAACATGTTGTTGCTTTTAAATCCATTCCCATCTTCCCCAGAATTCCATGTCTGAATCTCTCCAATCAGGTTTCTGCCCTGCCACAGCACTAAGACAACTCTTAGAAAAGTCACTAACGACATCCTGTGTGACTGTGACAAAGGTATATTTTCTCTCCTTGTCCTTCTCGACCTGTCTGCAGCCTTCGAAATGGTTGACCACACCGTCCTCGTTCAGCACCTCTTCAATGTTGTCCATCTGGGTGGGACTGGTTCCGACTGGTTTCATTCTTATCTTACACTGGCTTCTCTTCCTGCATTCATACCGTTACCTCTGGTGTGCTCCAAGGGGATCCTTGAGCCCCTCCTACCTTTCATCTACATGCAGCCTATAGTTTTCATGTGTATGCTGACACCACCCAGCTCTACCTCACCACCAACTCCTCCACTAGACAAGGGGAGGCGGAGGCGGAGGCGGAGGCATAGTGGTATTGTCACTGGACGAGTAATCCAGAGACCCAGGGTAATGCTTTAGGGACCAATCTTACGTTCTCTGTACTTTCCTGCAGTTGTAATTAGAATACCACAAAGTGAAAATGGCAGCAAATCAGAAGTAGTGCAGCCAATTTCTTACCTGTAATCTATGACTATATTAGGGCTAGCTGTTTTAAGATATGAAATGATTTCATGTGAATCCCCAAAATGTCACTATCTATTCTTGGTATATTTGGTCAGCTGTGTTCCATTTAAAGGGCATGATGAATCTGAATACAGAAATTTCATAGGTGTGCTGAGCTCATTCCCTAACCTCTGGCTGCCCATGTTTAAACATTTGTACAATCTTCTCTGTATAAAGATTTACTGTTATAACACCCAGCACCAGTATTTCTAAGTGACAGTGAGAATCCAGGAAAATCACAATCTCCATTGTTTGCTGTGGTGGTAGAAGTTTGAAAATTAGCTTCCAACTATTATTGATCCAGAGTACCCCAGTAATCAGTGCAAACATCGCAGGAAGATGTGGAGCACAATAAGTGACAGATCTTCATAGTTTCTTCTGCCTTGTGCGTTGGTCAAGGTTCCAGATCATGAGAATGGTCAAGTCTTTAGGAAGTCTGGATGAATATAGGGCATGCATATTTCCTTGTCTGTTCAAAACTCCAGATACGTATATCACTGTCCACAAAGGAGGGTTTAAACGAGAATGACAGGGGGAAGGGAACCTGAGCAGGGGGACAGAGGAGGGGGAAACAAGGATAGAAACAAAGGACTAAAAAGTAAGAAAAAAAGTGGAAGGCAGAAAAAACAAGGGTGTAAAACAAATGGGGTCACAGTGCAAAATGAAGCTAAGATGACTAACAAGGTTAAAAAATAAAGGCATTGTATCTTAATGTGCGGAGCATTCACAATAAGGTAGATGAATTAACAGAGCAAATAGATATAAATGGTTATGATATAGTTGCAATTACAGAGACATGGCTGCAGGGTGACCAAGGATGGTATTCAATATTTAGGAAGGACAGATAAATAGGGAAAGGAGGTGGAGTAGCATCATTAGTAAAAGAGGAAATCAATGCAACAGTGAGGAAGGATATTGGCTCAGAAAATCAAGATGTGGAATCTGTTTGGGTGGAGATAAGAAACACCAAGGGGCAGAAAACATTGGTGGGTGTTGTCTATAGGCCCCCAAACAGTAATAGAGGTGTAAGGGAAGGCATTAAACAGGAAATTGGAGACATATGCAATAAGGGTACAACTGTAATCATGGATGACTTTAATCTACATGTAGATTGGACAAACCAAACTAGCAATAATACTGTGGAGGAGGATTCCTGGAGTGTGTATGTGATGGTTTTTTAGACCAATATGTTGAGGAAACAACTAGACAGCAGGTGATCCTAGGCTGGGTATTGTGCAATGAGAAAGGATTAATTAACAAAATGCAATATTTCCAAGTTTGCTGATGACACAAAACTGGGCTGGTTGTGAGGTGTGAGGAGGATGCAAGGAGGCTTCAGGGCGATTTAGACAAGTTGTGTGTGTGGGCAAACACATGGCAGATGCAGTATAACGTGGATAAATGTGAAGTTATACACTTTGGTGTGAAAAACAGAAAGACAGAGTATTATGTAAATGATGATATATTGGGAAATGTGGATATACAAAGGGATCTGGGTGTCCTTGTGCACCAGTCAATGAAAGTAAGCAAGCAGGTGCAGCAAGCAATTAGGAAGGCAAATGGTATGTTGGCCTTCATTGCAAGAGGATTTGAGTTCAGGAGTAGGGATGTCTTACTGCAGTTATACAGGGCCTTGGTGAGACCACACCTGGGGTATTGTGTGCAGTTTTGGTCTCCCTACCTAAGAAAGGATTTACTTGCCATAGAGAGAGTGCAGTGAAGGTTCACTAGGCTGATACCGGGAATGGCAGGACTGTCGTATGAGGAGAGATTGGTTTGACTGGGTCTGTATTCACTAGAGTTTAGAAGAATGAGAGGGGATCTGATTGAAACGTATAAAATTCTAACAGGGCCAGACAGACTGGATGCAGGGAGGATGTTTCCCCTGGTTGGGGAGTCCAGAACCAGGGCCCACAGTCTCAGGATACGGGGCAGGTCATTTAGGACTGAGATGAGGAAATATTTCTTCACCCAGAGGGTGGTCAACCTGTGGAATTCTCTCCCACAGAAGCTGTGGAGGCCGGGTCACTGAGTATATTCAAGAAAGAAATTGATAATTTTATGGATATTAGGGGCATCAAGGAGTAGGGAGAGAAGGTGGGAATATGGTGTTGAGATAGAGGATCAGCCATGATCATATTGAATGGTAGAGCAGGTTTGAAGGGCTGAATGGCCTACTCCTGCTCCTAGTTTCTATGTTTCTACCTAAGTAAAAGCAGAAAATGCTGGAAATACTCAGCAAGTCTGGCAGCATCTGTGGAGGTAGAAACAGGGTTGACGTTTCAAGCCAATTGCTTTTTATAAGAACTGTATCAGCAGCATTTTGCTTTAGTATTGATGAATATTAATCTAAATTTATAATCATCTAATATGAATATTAATCTAAAGTTGATTTAAAGAAGCATAAGGCTGGACTTTCCTCTTCTTTTGGATGATGTTGAAGATGGAAGGAGTGTAATGATCCAAGGATTTAATAGGCTCCTTCTCACGATTCAAATGGCATCATGATGAAGCAAATATGATTTCCAACGTAATTTCCTTTATTAGCATTTTGCAAGACTGGGTTTCAGAAACAATGGGCTACCTCCAAGGAAGAAATAGTTTGGGCACAGTCAAGGTGTATTCCCTCAAAAGGGAAAGGTAGGGCAAACAAATCCAGAGCTCCCTGGATGAAAAAGGAGATTGAAATTAAGATAAAAAAGAAAAAGTGTGTTTATGACAGGCATCAGGCAGAAAATGCAATTGAGAACCAAGAGGAATACAGAACGTTCAGAGGGGAGGTGAGAAAGCATATTAGAGAAGCAAAGAGGGATTATGAGAAAAGACTGGCAGCCTACATAAAGGGAAATCCCAAAGTCTTCTATAGGCATAAAAATAGTAAGCGGCTGGTAAAAGGAGGATTTGGGCTAGTTAGGGACCAAAAAGGGGGGTTACACATGGAGGCAGGGGCTATGGCTAAGGTGTTAAATGAATACTTTGTAAGTGTCTTCACCAAGGGAGCAGATGCTACTGAGGGCACAGTGACAGAGGAGGAAACTCTGTCACTAGAAGGGTTCAAAATTGATAAGGAGGAAGTGTTGGATAAACTGTTGGTACTTAAAGTTGACAAGGCACCAGGACCAGATGAGATGCATCCACGGATATTGAAGGAATTGAGAGTAGAAATTGCAGGGGCACTGGCCATAATGTTTCAGTCTTCCCTAGACTCAGGGGAAATGCCAAAGGACTGGAGAATTGCAAACATTACACCCTTGTTCAAAAAAGGCTGTAAGGATAAGCCCAGCAATTACAGACCAGTCAGTTTAACTTCAGTGGTCAGGAAGCTTCTAGAGAAAATTATTCGGGATAGAATTAGTAGTCACGTAGAAAAATGTGAGTTGATTAGGAAGAGCCAGCATGAATTTCTAAAGGGGAAATCGTGTTTAACTAACTTGCTGGAGATGTTTGAAGAGGTAACAGAGGGGGTTGATGAGGGTAATGCTGTTGATATGGTGTACATGGACTTTCAAAATGCATTCACAACAGTGCCACACAAAAGACTTTTGAGAAAAATGATAGCTCATGGAATAAAAGGGACAGTAGCAACATGAATACAAAATTGGCTGAGTAATAACTGTCGCTGGGTCAAAATCCTGGAACTCCCTCCCTAACAGCACTGTGGGTGTACCTACACCACATGGACTGCAACGGTTCAAGAAGGCAGCTCACCACCACCTTCTCAAGGGCCAACTAGAGATGAGCAATAAATGCTGGCCCAGCCAGCGAAGTCTACATCCCGTGAATGATTGAAAAAAAAATAGGAGACAGAGGGTAATGGTCAATGGATATTTCTGGGCTGGATGTAGGTTTGTAGTGGAGTTCCCCAGGGGTCAGTATTGCTTTTCCTTTTCCTGATATATATTAATGATCTAGATCTTGGTGTGCATGGGGACAATTTCTAAGTTTGCGGATGATACAAAATTTGAAAGCTTTGTAAACTGTGAGGAGGACAGTGTAGACCTTCAAAAGGACATAGACAGACTGGTGGAGTGGGCAGGTAGGTGGCAGATGAAGTTCAATGTGGAGAAGTGTGAGTTGATGCATTTTGGTAGGAAGAACATGGACAGACAATATAAAATAAGAGGTACAATTCTTAGGGGCCGCAGGAGGAGAGGAACTTGGGTGCATATGTGCATAGATCATTGAAGGTGGCAGGACAGGTGGAAAGAGCAGCAAAAAGCATATAGTATCCTGGGCTTTATTAATAGTGGCATAGAGTACAAGAGTAAGGAGGTTGTGCCGAACTTATATAGAACATTAGTTGGACCTCAGCTGGAGTATTGTGTACAGTTCTGGGAGCCACAATATAGGCAGGATGTGAACATATTGGAGAGAGTGCAGAAGAGGTTTACAAGAATGGTTCCAGGGATGAGAAACTTCAGCTATGAGGATAGATTTGAGAAGTTGGAGAGGAGAAGGCTAAGAGGAGATTTGATAAAGGTGTTCAAAATCATGAGGGGACTGGATAGAGTAGATAGGGAGAAACTACTCCCACTCAGCAAGGGACCGAGAACGAGAGGGCACAGATTTAAAGTGATTTGCAAAAGAAGCAAGTGTGAAGTGAGAAAAAACTTTTTGACACAACGAGTAGTTTGGGTCTGGAATGTGCTGCCTGGAAGTGTGGTGGAGGCAGGTTCAATCGAGGCATTCAAGAGGGCATTAGATGATTATTTGAATAGAAGCAAGGTGCAGGGGTACAGGGAAAAGGCAGGAGAATGGCACTAAGTCATGTTAGTCATTTGGCGGGCCGGTACAGACTCAATGGGCCAAATGGCCTCATTCTGTACTGTAGCAATTCTGTGATTCTGAACACTGTTAGTGTTCTACACACCCAGTGTTACTTAGAAAAGATGGATGGCCGAGGTGGTGGTGGTGGCTGGGTGGGGGTGGGGGGGAATGTGGTTTGGGGTGGCATTGCTATGGTGGGGTGGGGTTCCCAAGTTAAGTTGATAAATCATTGGGCAATTTATGACATGCAAATGATATGCCAATTCAAAGTTTCAAAACCATTCAACTGCTCTCAAGGAAGTCAGCTGAGCTTTGCCAATGTAAGTGGCCAGGGCTATGGAAGTGATATTCTTCATCCCATTCCGTAGACACAGGGTGCCCTGCGTGATCAGAACATTTGCTGGGAGCCCACGCAACAATATTTAAGTGATCTTACCCAATGGTAATGTCTGGAGCTATGGGCAGGCACAAAGTCATTTGCATCCATTTCCCCACTGCAGCCTGGTGGAACTCCCACTGAAATGGATACTGCAGCCTGTGTAGTGCTTACTACGTGGTAGGTCCAACTTCAATGCAAGACTCAATGGGCCAAAGCTTGCTGGAATGAGACAGTGCCTTATATTCAACATTCCACTTTTCCTACCCGCTTCGGCTTAAACTTTTAACACCGTAACCTGCTGGATGTGCAATTGCAATTGGGCATCTGGACATTCATGAGTGATGGGACCAACAGTTGTCCCTTCATAGCCAGTTTGATTTAAGGAGGGTGAACTTGAGTCAAATAAGATTCATAAACTGAAATCAAGAGAAGGAAAGAAATATTGGATTGAGAAAGGAAAGAGCAAAAGAAATGTGACATTTGAAATCTGAATTTACTGGCTAATTCACAAATTTATAATGGCTACGTCTTTAATGGTTCCCAAGTTAAGTGAAATAAACCATTGAACAGTTTATCATAAATTTATAAATCATTGAGTAATAGCTGCCTTTTTTTCATCAAGGTTTGACCCAATGAATTTGTACTGAACAGAATGCTGATCTAGAACAAGGGACTAATCTGTTTCTAAACAGATCTACACATTGGGCAGAACTTTTCATATGGTGGACGAGCTGGGCGGGAGTGGGCGCAGAGCCAATCAGAGCCCACGATCGGCTCCGAGCTGCCATTTTACACGGGCGGGCCAATTAAGGCCTGCCCAGCTTACTACGTGACTCGTAGCACTCAGCACTACCTGTGTGGGCGGGGTGGCGGGGGTGTGGGTGGGGGTGGTCTGCGCTCTTTTGCGCGCTGCCTCAGGGAGAGTTAATGAACATTAAAATAATTAAATAAATGATTAAAAAATTTATTTAAACATGTCCCCTCATGTGACATGTTTTTATTTTTACGAAAACTTATTTATTTATTTAATAAACGCTTTAAGAAACCTCGTGGATGAGGTTTCCTAAAGAACATGAAGGCCGCTTGGGCTTTTCGCCTGTCCGCCAACCTTAAGGTTGGATGGGCAGCTTTAATGGGCACAATAATTACTATGTTAATGGCCTTAATAGGCGGGACTGCGCAGTGACTTCGGGACGCACGCCCGACATCACCGCGCGTCAGGACTGCCCCCACATGCTGACGGCAATATCCTGCCCATTATTGTCATAGAGAGGCCTAAAAGATCAATTAATCAATTCGTCATTCCAGAAGGAACGATGAAGGATATTATGGTCATGGAGTTCTAGTTAGCCACAATTTATTTACTAATGTTGTATAATAGATTATTATTTCTTCATTTCTTCATGCACATGATGAGAATTGAGGCAAATTTGAGTTTATAAATTGGTGTAAGTGGTAGAGGTTTGGGCTTGGTGAAACCCTTGTTGAAATGCAAAGCCCTTTTTAAGATGGTGATACTTTCTACACTTTTGGGTACAGCAGATAACATATAAACTCATTGTGGAGGACACCCAATAGCTAAGCCAACATCCTAGAATATTTAAACATAATTTTCAGGTTGTAAGCTAGAAACACAGAGAAACATCAAAACACCATTAATATCTCATAAAATTCTTGCTCTGAACGAAATTTTTTGATTCCACCTAATATTTGGGGCGAAAATGCCTAAAAAAGTGAGAGTACAATCTGCAAAAGTCATTGGGGTCGCTGGAAAACGTGTCTCAAATTTCAGGCACGTTGGTGTGATTCACAACTGTACATAAGTGACGTGCTCCTGGTGAACTGCACTTCACTCGAGACTTCTTATCCTCTGTTTTATTACTCATGTAAGATAACACAAGGATTTACACAGTTAGCATTCTAATTACTGGATTAAAAACCTCATATTTGCAAATGTAAACCAGGAATGCTAACAGAATGACCCAGCGAGGGGAGGATGATTCCGGTGAGCAGGGATTGTAATGCGATGTTAAGTTATTGAAATGAGGTTCCCGACGTGTGACAGCGGGAAACGCAGCCTGACATTGACGGGTGGAGAGGACAATCGCAAACTGGTTTCTTGCCGTAATGTAACACCAACAGGGCTAGAAAAATCCAGCCACAATCTAGATGAAAACTTTATTGTATTATTTTCAAAAGCAAATTACCTTGGAACAAATGAATTTCATTTTGTGCCATTTTAGGCGAGAATGCTGTGTTAACAATAACAATAATCCGCTTGACAAAAGCAAAATATTGTAAATGCTGGAAATCTGAAATAAAAACAGAAAATGCTGGAAAATCTCAGCAGGTCAGGCAGCATCTGTAGAGAGAGAAACAGAGTTAACGTTTCAGGTTGCATATGACTTCTTCAGAACTGCTTGATAACCTCTTCTGACTGCTTCTTTTAAAAAATGCATAGTTCAAGTTATGATTAAATTGGAAACTATTTAGATTATGTTTACATACCAACAGCAGACCTCATCACCTCTTCAGTGTGTATCTAAATAAGCTGATTTTGAAACCTCATTGTTGTGAAGATCAGTAAAGTTTACAGCCTGGTCACAATTCATGCCAAATATGCACAGCCTGACCATTGCAACTTAAAAGAGTGTCTTTCAATGGAAAATTAACCAATTCTATTTTAAATATAGCTGCTTCCCACTGATGTAGAGACTTTCTCACTTTCTCCCACTTGCTCCCCAGTCCTTGCATCATCTGTATTACAAAAACAAAACACCCATACTGGGTGAGTAAGTTCATCATAGATAAAGCTCCACTTCCCACTAAAAGGAAGGCTATAAAATATACTTTGTTAATAGTTGAGAAAGTGCACCTAGAGAATGCCATGGGACTGAAACAAAGCCAATTAGGTGATTGAACACAAAGCTAAAATCAATCAGAAGCAAGTAATTCAGTCAATTGCAAAACTTTTGTGCCTGGCTGCAGTTTTGAACAAGTTGGGTGTGATTTTTCATAAATTTTTAAGATTACGAGGAGTTAGTGATGCTGCCATTGCTTGGAGGTCAAAATCCATCTGAGACATTTTCCCATTATTTTCCAAAGCGGATGAGGAGAATAAAATAGCAAGAGGAAAAACTATAGAAGAGAAAGCCATAGGTCACCAACAAATTTCTGAAGGAATATTAGATTATTGTCCCACTATAACTGAAGCTGATGCTGTTTATATTGGTGAATGACTTCCTTGTTTTACACCATGCATGGTAATGTAGTTACTTAATTGGAATTAATGGGTTACTGGTTGTGAGTACAAGATTGTACTCTGCCTGAGAGTTTCAAATGACATTTAAAACTTGAGAGCAAAGCCTGATTCAATTACAGCCTTGAGGTCAAAATCATGCTCTTAGCTTATACCAAGAATTTTAAAAGTTCATGTATATCTTCTGTTAGGTATTTTACTAAGAGCAGCTCTCTGTGTAGTGCTACTTATTCATTTACGGGATGAGTGCTTTGCTGGCTGGGCCAGCATTTACTGCCCATCCTTAGTTGCCCTTGAGAAGGTGGTGGTGAGCTGCCTTCTTGAACCGCTGCAGTCCCTGTGGTGTAGGTACACCCACAGTGCTGTTAGGGAGGGAGTTCCAGGATTTTGACCCAGCGACAGTGAAGGAACGGCGATATATTTCCAAATCAGGATGTTGAGTGACTTGGAGGGGAATTTCCAGGTGCTGGTGTTCCCATCTATCTGCTGCCCTTGTCCTTCTAGATGGTAGTGGTTGGGGGTTTGGAAGGTGCTGCCTAAGGAGCCTTGGTGAATTCCTGTAGTCCATCTTTAAGATAGTACACACTGCTGCTACTGTGCGTTGGTGGTGGAGGGAATGAATGTTTGTGGATGGAGTGCCAATCAAGCGGGCTGCTTTGTCTTGGATGGCATCCAACTTCTTGAGTGTTGTGGGAGCTGCATTCAGCCAGGCAAGTGGAGAGTATTCCATCACACTCCTGACTTGTCCCTTGTAGATGCTGGACAGGCTTTGAGGAGTCTGGACGTGGGTTACTCATTGCACAATTCCTAGCCTCTGACCTGCTCTTGTAGCCACAGTATTTATATGGCTAGTCCAGTTCAGTTTCTGGTCAATGGTAACCCCCAGAATGTTGATAGTGGGGGATTCAGTGATGGTAATGCTGTCCTTCCTTTGTTACTTCAGAGAATGGTAATGCCATTGTACTGACTAATGAATTCTATTAATTCATGAAGGTGGCCATGTTGATAACTAATATTTGTGCTGGGATCACAGTAAATTAATTGAACGATTATTAGTTGCTTAAGAGAAAGCAAAATGATTATTATCTCTGTATTTTAAATAATTTCACAATAGCGAAGTGTCTTAGCATTTAAGTGGTTACTGATGTCTGAAAATCCTACAACATCCTTAAAACCGCCCATTCAGAAATGAATAAAGTTATACGTATGCAACATTTTATTCTGAGTGAAAGACTTTTAAAAGAACAATGATATCTCTTTTCTTTCACCTTAAGAAACCCTCCAATCAGTAGTTAGCATTTGCTGCATCACTAAAACCAGTAAGACCCCAGGACAGTGGATGTGTCTTGAAGAACTTTCCATTCCATCTGTCATCCTTCATTAGATCCACTTAACCATGCTGTCTGGGCTGCCATTATTTGTCAATATTTGTATTTCTAAAAATTGATTAGGAAATAAATCTACATTGTAAGAGATTGTTTATATTATTATGACAGGTGGATCAGTGGGAGTTGATGGGATGGTCAGGCACTTCACCCAGCTAACCCGCTTTCCTACAACTGGGCCATTGGGAAATGGGTGATGATTTGCCCTGTGATATTTCCACCTTTATTAAGAGCAATCACTTAATCAACTTGGTGCCTTGTCACAATGGCCCAGGTGAGATTGGCACCACAGTGAATGGAACCTAGTTCCTATCTCAGCATTACATAACACTACAGCATCTAGATGACAGAGTTCAAAATTACTGAAAAAAATACTGGATGGATATGGCTCAAAACCAGTACATTCCTCCATTCTCAACAGAGACATTCACTGACAAGTCAGGAACATGAGCCAAGAGCTAGAGTGTACCTGCAGCAAATTGGAATCTTTCACCATCAACCTAAATCTGTTTGCTTTACAATGAGATTGCATTAGCTTCTTTGTGCTCTTAAAAGAGTTCTGAGTTTTTATTGTTTGATTTTAATACCTACAAAAGAAAAATCACACCTGTGACTTTTAGACAACTTTTAGATGACTGTTGCCAAAGCAGAGTTCCTATTTTACTTTGACATTTGACCATGATATCAAAGCTGAAGCTAGAGGTTCATGAGCTGATACATGAAGGACCACTTCCATATCGAACTGTTTTTACAACATATAAACTGTGTGTATTTCAATCTATAAGAAAATTTGTTCTCTTCCCCCTAACTCACAACACAGTAGTCTTAATATTGGGTCAGTCAGGACATTGCTCAGGGAATACATACCATTCTCTGAAGTAACAAAGGAAGGACAGCACACTGCCTGTCCTGGCCCCAAGCATCTCCAGCTTTGGACTTTACTGAAGTATTTCTAACAGCTTAAATCCTTATTTTCCTTCGATAGTACGAGGGATGAATTGTGCTTCAAAATTCCAGAGCCCATGGCTAAGCAGTCAAAAGCCCTGGCATAAATGATGTACAAAAATAATTAAGGAAGTTATTCCCATCCTCTTCCTGTGAAAATAACATTTAGGAGGAAGTACTACAGCCTTCGGAGGGAATTTAATGCAACAGCAGTGGCTGTTTATCAGGAATTGTATGACAGAGCTCAAACCTCCGAGGGAAATGTTGTTGCTGTAGCCAGAATTATTGTGTTACTAACCTTAACCCCTAACCATAACTCTAACCTTTGGTTGACTAATCTGAGATTGTTGCCAATGTGGGAAACTGAGGGTGATGACAGAAGGCTGCTTTAGTGACTGGAAGCCAGTGTCCAGTGGTGTACCACTGGGATCTGTGCTGGGCCCCCTATTTGTCATTTATATAAACGACATTGATGACTATGTGGGAGGTAGGATTAGTAAGTTTGTGGATGGCACAAAGATTGGACAGGTGGTTAACAGTGAGGTTGAGTGTCTTAGGCTACAGGAAGATATTGACGGGATGGTCAAATGGGCAGATAAGTGGCAGATGGAATTTAACCCTGAAAAGTGTGAGGTGATACGCTTTTTACCCAGAGGGTGGTGACGGTCTGGAATGCGCTGCCTGGGAGGGTGTTGGAGGTGGGTTGCCTCACATCCTTTAAAAAGTACCTGGATGAGCACTTGGCACGTCATAACATTCAAGGCTATGGGCCAAGTGCTGGTAAATGGGATTAGGTAGGTAGGTCAGGTGTTTCTCATGTGTCGGTGCAGACTCGATGGGCCGAAGGGTCTCTTCTGCACTGTGATTCTGTGAACCACATTGCTGTGGGTCTGGAGTCACATGTAGGCTAGACCAGGTAAGGAGGGCAGATTTCCTTCCCTAAAGGATAATCGTGAATCAGATAGGTTTTTACAACAATCAACAATGGTTTCATGATCTTCAGTGGATTTTTAATTCTAGATTTTTATTGAATTCAAATTCCACCATCTGCCGTGGGATTTGAACCCGAGTCCCCAGAGGATTACTGGTTTCGGCGCCGGGGAAGTGCCTCGAGTTTCTTCCACTGGCATCATTGATCTTTATGCCCCTGACCTTAAACCTTGCCCTGTTCCTAATCCAAATCCTACCCTAACCCTAATCCTAACCCTCACCTTAAGCCTCTCCCTCAGCCTACCCCTAACCCTCACCCTCTCCCTCAGCCTACCCCTAATCCTCACCCTTACTCAAATCCTCACCCTCACCCTAACCCTCTCACCCTAATCCTAACTCTGACTCTCACCCTCTCCCTCAGCCTAACCCTAACCCTCACCCTTACTCAAATTCCCACTCTCACCCTCACCCCAACCCTAACCCCCTCACCCTCACCCTAATCCTTCCAACCAAGGAACAGGTGAGCCGGATCTAACTTTGACAATTTGACCAAAGAACGTCAATTCATAGTCAGCACTTTGCTCAGGAATGTTCTGGATTATCGGCCTCTGGTCTATATCAAAAATTGTACATGATCCTTTGGAATTTGTTCCAAAAACATATAGTGGCCCGGCTGGAATTGGGAATAGGTTATTTTAGAGGATGTTATGGTGAATGAAATCTTGTACTCAGCAGTAATAAAATGATTTTGCACTTTACAAACAGGAAGATGTGATGATCTTGGAAAAGTGCCCAGTGGTTGAATGTCATTCCACTAGGGAATGCGCAAAGTAAAGGGAAGCAAATAGAAGTTACTGCTTCTGTAACTGTCAACATTAATTCTGCTGCAATCCAGGCTTGGGAACATAGAACACAGATTAAGCCTCCAGTTTAGTCATGTATTAAAAATAAGTCTGGGTAGCAAACTGGACAGTAACTTCTGTTTTATGGCAGTTATACTGCAAAATGTTATTTACTCTCTTCAAGGAAACCTGAGCCATTGCTTCTGTTGGCCTCCCTTAGTAGGACTGTAAATCCTAATAGCCCCTATAAACTATCTTCAGTTGCAGCTGAGTAATTTAAGTGATGGAGCAGGCGTCTTGCAACAGCGTGGTCATAGGTCAAATCCCACGACTGCCAGTAGGATCTGGTTGCTATTGTTGAAATGAGTTTCATTCATTCTCAAGTAGCCTGCAATGTAGTGGTGGTGTGAGTTATGGGGGTGTGTTGATGAGGAGGCCATTATTTGCTATGTGTCCCACATCACTGGAAGCATACCTTCAGACTACCAATTTCAGAGGCATTCATATGATTCTTGTTGATGCCTGCAGCGTGCATCTCCCTGTTTCTTGGTGGAAAGAAAGGGTGGGGGGTGGGGGCGGGGTGGGTCACATCCAAATGGGGAAGAGGAAGGAGTCACCTGAAAGTAAAATAAAGCCTCCCTGTTACTTTTTTTTAATGCAGTCACAGAATATGGGCGTCATTGGCAAGGCCAGTATTTATTGCCCATCTCTAATTGCCCTTGGGAAGGTATATAATTAAACTTACACTTCCTACAGAAATTTGATGTGAAAACTTCACTATATTGCTTCATAGTAATGCCAGAATATCAGCTTGTCCACAGAAAGTGACATCCTGACAAGGGCCAGTCTTTGATCACAATGGCCTCTGGCACATTTCGCCTGGCAGAACATTTTGACTTTGTTACGTTGCTTCAGTATTTTTTCAATGAAGCATAGTACTTACTTTAGATATGTTTGCTTATTTTCTACTTGGATGGGAGTTGGAGCTAAAAATAGAATATTTATTTGCTTGGTTTTCTTAGTAAATTGAGCCGATCTGGAACTTAAAAAAAAGTCAGATTCTTGTGCTGTATTCAATTCTGCATGGGAGGGTGTAACTGCACTAAACGATTGTAGATAGATTGTGATTTTAATTATAGTATGTGTGCAATAATACAGAAAATGTAGAATGTTTACTTGATGAGGCTGTTGCACCTTAAAACTGAACATGGATATATGTACTCAAGACCCAGAGGGATTTCAAACAAAGCTGCACTCAGTCGGTCTAAACTCCATCACAAACTTGTTTTCTTTCCTTGATACAATGACTGGTGAAGATGGATTGGAGGTAAAGACCAAATGGAAGAGAATTTGTAAGTTTTGTAAAGTGCTTCCACAGGCGAGCTGGACTTCAATCAAACATTTTAAGAAATAAAATTAAAGGACTTGTATTTATATAACATTACCCTTTGGTGTCAGCATACAGAAAATATAAATGATTTAGCCATTATGTACTAAAATGTAATAAAAAGTGTGATTTCCTTTTAATTTCAACCCATATGGGAGGGGTCAACAAAATAGCTCTATCTATATTGGCTTATTTTATCCTGTTACAGTTTCCGTTGTTTTCCTGTCTCCCTGAGGTGACTGTTTCTCTCTAACTGCTTTTCCATTCTTCCTTTCTTTCTCCTGTTGCTTATCTAAACTTTCATGAAGGCTAGACCGAGGAATTTTCTGGAAGGATTGATTCGAGCTGGCTTCATAGGTTCTGAAAAGCTGCTGAATTTACAGGATTTCTTTGAGGAGTTTACAGATTAAACAGATATGCTCAGGCAATGACTGTTATATTGAACCACCTTGAATATTTGAATAATATTTGACATTGTCACATATAATGGCTTGATCCAGAAGGCATGAAATAGATGGCAAAGAATGAGATTGCACTGATATGTAGCTTAAAGGTAGATACCATGTACATGGTGTACGATGAGGTGTCAGAATAGAATCTGGTTGCAAGTGGAATTTTAGAGGTGTCAGCTGCTGACACTGTTTCTATTCCTAATTTTTAACCATGATATTAGATGGTGAGATATTGGCCGCAGTGTCAATGTTTGTGAGTTACACATAATTGCATGTGGGGGCCAGTGATGCTAACTGTGACCCAGAGGAACCTGGACTGGCCGCATCACTGAACTGGGACATAGCAGATGGAGGAAGCCTATTTCTCATCTGCATGTTGCCCCGTGTTGACATCATTTGAAAACATGTCAGGTTCCACATGTGCACTGCTGACACCCAGTTCCACCTCACCACCACCTCTCTTGACTCTTGCACTGTTTCCATATTATCGTACTGTTAGCCTGACATCCAGTACTCAATAAGCAGAAATTTCCTCCAACTAAATTTTGGAAAGACCAGAGCCATTTCACTTGGTCCATCCCATAATCTTCATTCCCAACCATCATCCCTCCTTGGGAAGGGTCATGAGGACTCGAAACGTCAACTCTTTTCTTCTCCGCCGATGCTGCCAGACCTGCTGAGTTTTTCCAGGTAATTCTGTTTTTGTTTTGTTATCTCTCCTTGGCGACTGTCTAAGGCGCAACCAGACTGTTCACAGTCTTGGTATCATATTTGACCCCAAGGAGAATTTCTGAACACGTTCACACCATCACTAAGACTACCCATTTCCACCTCCATAACATCATTCAATTCCGGCCCTACCTCAGCCCTTCTGGAGGGGCTGAAACCCTCACCCATACTCCTATTGCCTCCAGATTCTAACACATTCCTGACCAGCCTCTTATTTTCCACCTGCTATAAAATTAAATTCGTCCAAGGCTCCGCTGTTTATATTCTAACTCGTACCAAGTCCCATTTCCCTATCACCGTTGACCTACACTGGCTCTCGATTAAGCAACATCTTGATTTTAAAATTCTCATCCTTGTTTACAAATCTCTCCATGGCCTCATGCCTCCCTAGCTCTGTAATCTTCTTCACCCCTCCAGCTATCCGAGATATCTATACTCTCCCATTTCTAGCCTCTTCAGCATTCATGATCTGAATCATTCCATCATTGGTGGCTGTGCTTTCAGCTGCCTGGGCCATAAGCTTTGGAATTCCCTACCCAAATCTCTGCTTCTCTAACTCTCCCTCTTCTCTTTTAAGACAATCCTTAAAACCTGCCTGTTTGACCAGTCATTTGATCATTTGCCCTAACACCTCCTTACGTGAATCATGTCAAAATAAGGATGTTATGCTTCAGTGATACAGGGCATTGCTGAGACTGCACCTCGAATACTGTGGGCAGTTTTGGTCTCCTTATTTAAGGAAGGATGTAAATGTATTGGAGACGGTTCAGAGGAGGTTTACTAGATTGATACCTGGAATGAGTGGGTTGTCTTATGAGGAAAGGTTGGACAGACTGGGCTTGTTTCCACTGGAGTTTAGAAGAGTGAGGGGTGATTTGATTGAAGTAACAGATCCTGAACGGCCTTGACAAGGTGGACATGGAAAGGATGTTTCCTCTTGTGGGTGAGTCCAGAACTAGGGGGAGCTGTTTTAAAATTAGGGGTTGTCCTTTTAGGGCAGAGATGAGGAGATTTTTTTTCTCGCAGAGACTTGTGTGATTTTGGAATTCTCTGTCTCAGAAGGTGGTGGAAGCGGGGTCGTTAAATACTTTTAAGGCTTCTTGTTAGGCAAGGGAATCAAAGATTATCAGTAGTAGATGGGAATGTGGAACTTGAAACACAAACAGATCAGCCTTGATCTTAATGAATGGTGAAGCAGGCTCGAGGGGCTAAATGGCCTCCTTCTGTGCCTATTTCGTACGTTCTTTAATTAAATTGTGTTTGACAATGTACCTGTGAAGCACCTTGGAACAGTTTACTACTTTAAAGATGCTATATAAATGCAACTTGTTGTTGTTGTAGGTAAATTTAATCTACGATTAGGTGGAAAGAACACAAATGTGGATTACATGTGGATTACACATGAAGGACACAAATGTGGATTACACGTGGATTACACATGAAGGACACAAATGTGGATTACATGTGGATTACACATGAAGTGGCAAATTGCTTGAGGTAACAGGGAAATTAAAAGAACAGATGGACAATGACTAAAACCATCAACTCAGTATTCACCAGTAGTGGAGAAAGCAGATCATTTTCTAATGCACAGGGAGAGGTAGGATCTTCTCACAGCTGACTGCATTACTCTTTAGTGTTAGTGTGGAGTCAAACTACTTTACACAGCAACTTAAAACCTGCTTCATTACATGATACC
Organism: Carcharodon carcharias; assembly: GCF_017639515.1. Lineage (NCBI taxonomy): Eukaryota > Metazoa > Chordata > Chondrichthyes > Lamniformes > Lamnidae > Carcharodon > Carcharodon carcharias. The sequence continues at coordinate 989,653 of NC_054476.1, read as the reverse complement.
ATTCGAATACATTTAAAAATGGAGGGCAGGACCCGGATATATATGTTGCGCTCTCATTTGTGGCAGGTTCCATTTTTGCTGGCGCAGGGGGAAAGGGGTGAGGCACAGGCAGGAAATCCAAACTCAACAGGGCCATTTGAAATACGTGTTGAATTCAAACACCTCCTATTTTGGCTGTTCCAAGGGCCTTAACGCACTGTGTGGGAATCACAAATTGATGGAGGCGATGTAAATGATCTTGAAGGCTGGATAAGGTCTGTTGAGTGTCACGTTCTGAAGTTATTTAAATCCCCAGTATTTCAAACATGAGAAAAACAAGCTGCCGATGTTATTTATAGCACCGCTGGAGTCCATTGATTTACAAGCCATCTGGTGTAGCATGGAAAATAAATTACCATCTATTACTATGGTTTCAATAAACTTCACTGTTGACATTTCCCAAGTGTTGTTATTACAGCTAAGCTCATTATGAATATTTACAGCTAATTACAGCTAAGCTCATTATGAATATTGACAGCTAATTACAGCTAAGCTCATTATGAATATTTGCAGCTAATTACAGCTAAGCTCATTATGAATATTTACAGCTAATTACAGCTAAGCTCATTATGAATATTTGCAGCTAATTACAGCTAAGCTCATTATGAATATTGACAGCTAATTACAGCTAAGCTCATTATGAATATTTACAGCTAATTACAGCTAAGCTCATTATGAATACTTACAGCTAATTACAGCTAAGCTCATTATGAATATTTACAGCTAATTACAGCTAAGCTCATTATGAATATTTGCAGCTAATTACAGCTAAGCTCATTATGAATATTTGCAGCTAATTACAGCTAAGCTCATTATGAATATTGACAGCTAATTACAGCTAAGCTCATTATGAATATTGACAGCTAATTACAGCTAAGCTCATTATGAATACTTACAGCTAATTACAGCTAAGCTCATTATGAATATTGACAGCTAATTACAGCTAAGCTCATTATGAATACTTGGCTGAGTTTCAGAAGCTCCAAAAACACTTGTCTCAATATGGGGGCTGAGTTCACATTTTGAATTTCAGTTTTAAGAGGCTATTAAGAGACTATCTGTTTTTGCTGTAGTTACTAAATAGAAGTTTGTTTTTATAAAAGATTGATCACTTGTGGGGATTTAAAATCTTTCAATGGGCCTCATGATTGAGAGGTTTTTTTCTGTGAGAGCTCTCAAAGAAGTTAATTTTTCTTTCATCTCAACATGGGTCCTGAGGTCTGCGTATAGTAGATACTCGATGGGTAGCTATGAAGGTAGTACAAGAGGTCTGAGGTGGAATTTAGGTGGGTAGGGGATACGAAGGGCTGGGTGAGGATGAGGGTGAGAGGGACGAACAGCCTTTTTATAAAAATAGGCAGAAGTCCCAGAGAACCGAGGTGGACCTTCTAAGGAGCCCACCTTAGCGCTACCCACCTCTGAGTCAGTCTCAAAATTTCCCCTGGAGATCAGCAAAGCTGATTTGATTACCCCCCACCCTGCCTCTCGCCCCCACCCTTCCCCCCCGCACCACCGAGCAAAAATTGTGCATGCAAGGAGGGGAGATCTCCCAACTGAAGCTTCCTGTCTCCATGGTGAAAATCCAGCCCAGGTTCTCTCCATTGCAAAAACCCCCATACTTGTAACACCTGCATCAGCCCATCGTCGACTGAAACCCTCAGGTGACCATTGTCAACTCGACCTCGATTATTTCATCCTCTTCTAGCAACATTTCATTCTTCAGGCACTTTAAATTACAACTTATCCAGACCCTACCATCTACATCCGATCCTTCAGCAAGTGTTACTTATCTATCACTCTGTGCTCACTGGCCTGTATTAGCCTTGGCTCCCAGACCCTCCAATTTGAGTTTAAGGTTCTGATCGTCTTTAAGTGTATTTGTGGTCTCCCTCTGCCTATCTCTGTAACTTCCTCTCTGGTCTCTAGGGCGTTCCCCGTCCCTTCACCCATCACTGTTGACTATCTAGGCTCCAGGCTGGGGCATTTCCTCCAATAACTCTCTTCTCATCCTTTATTATACCTTAAGACCCACCTGCTGAACAAGCTTTGGTCACCCCTTCTTTGACTCTGTGGGTAGTTTTGCTTCTGAATCCAAAGGTTCTGGATTCAAGACCAAATCCAGGATTTAAGCATGAAATTCTAGGCTGATATTCCAATGCAGTACTGAGGGAGCACTGAGGGAGTACTGAGGGAGCACTGAGGGAGTACTGAGGGAGTACTGAGGGAGTACTGAGGGAGCACTGAGGGAGTACTGAGGGAGCACTGAGGGAGTACTGAGGGAGCACTGAGGGAGCGCTGAGGGAGTACTGAGGGAGTGCTGAGGGAGTACTGAGGGAGTACTGAGGGAGCACTGAGGGAGTACTGAGGGAGCACTGAGGGAGTACTGAGGGAGTGCTGAGGGAGTACTGAGGGAGTACTGAGGGAGCGCTGAGGGAGTGCTGAGGGAGTACTGAGGGAGTGCTGAGGGAGTGCTGAGGGAGTACTGAGGGAGTACTGAGGGAGTACTGAGGGAGTATTGAGGGAGTGCTGAGGGAGTACTGAGGGAGTACTGAGGGAGCGTTGAGGAAGCGCTGAGGGAGCACTGAGGGAGCGCTGAGGGAACACTGAGGGAGTGCTGAGGGAGCGCTGAGGGAGTACTGAGGGAGTGCTGAGGGAGTACTGAGGGAGTACTGAGGAGCACTGAGGGAGTACTGAGGGGGAGTGCTGAGGGAGTACTGAGGGAGTACGGAGGGAATGCTGAGGGAGCACTGAGGGAGTACTGAGGAAGTGCTGAGGGAGTACTGAGGCCTTGAGGGAGTACTGACGGCCTACTGAGGGAGTACTGAGGGAGCGCTGAGGGAGTACTGAGGGAGCACTGAGGGAGTACTGAGGGAGCGCTGAGGGAGCACTGAGGGAGTATTGAGGGAATGCTGTGGGAGTACTGAGGCCCTGAGGGTGTACTGACGGCCTACTGAGGGAGTACTGAGGGAGTGCTGAGGGAGTGCTGAGGGAGCACTGAGGGAGCACTGAGGGAGTATTGAGGGAGTACTGAAGGAGTATTGAGGGAGCACTGAGGGAGTATTGAGGGAGCACTGAGGGAGCACAGGGAGTATTGAGGGAGTGCTGAGGGAGTACTGAGGGAGTATTGAGGGAGCACTGAGGGAGCACTGAGGGAGTACTGACGGCCTACTGAGGGAGTATTGAGGGAGTACTGAAGGAGTACTGAAGGAGTACTGAAGTCCTGCGGGAGTACTGAGGGCCTACTGAGTGAGCGCTGAGGGAGTACTGAGGGAGTGCTGGGGGAGTGCTGAGGGATTGCTCAGGGAGTACTGATGGAGTGCTGAAGGAGTGCTGAGGGAGTGCTGTGGGAGTACTGAGGCACTGAGGGAGTATTGAGGGAGTACTGAGGGAGTGCTGAGGGAGCGCTGAGGGAGTACTGAAGGAGCGCTGAGGGAGTATTGAGGGAGCGCTGAGGGAGTACTGAGGGAGCGCTGAGGGAGTACTGAAGGAGCGCTGAGGGAGTATTGAGGGAGCGCTGAGGGAGTATTGAGGGAGCGCTGAGGGAGTATTGAGGGAGCGCTGAGGGAGTACTGAGGAAGTACTGAGGGACTGCTGGGGGAATGCTGAGGGAGCACTGAGGGAGTGCTGAGGCCCTGAGGGAATGCTGTGAGAGTACTGAGGATGTGCTGAGGGAGCGCTGAGGGAGTACTGATGGAGTGTTGGGGGAGCACTAAGGGAGTGCGGAGGGAGTACTGAGTGAATGCTGAGGGAGTGCTCGGGGAGTGCTGAGGGAGTGCTGGGGGAGCGCTGAGGGAGTGCAGAGGGAGTACTGAGGGGGTGCTGGGGGAGTACTGAGGGAGCGTTGTGGGAGTACTGAGGGAGTACTGAGGGAGTTCTGGGGGAGTGCGGAGGGAGTACTGAGGGAGTACTGAGGAGGTGCTGGGGGAGTACTGAGGGAGCGTTGTGGGAGTACTGAGGGAGTACTGAGGGAGTGCTTGGGGCGTACTGATGGAGTACTGAGGGAGTACTGAGGGAGCACTGAGGGAGTGCTGAGGGAGTACTGAGGGAGCGTTGTGGGAGTACTGAGGGAGTGCTGTGGGAGTGCTGGGGGCGTACTGAGGGAATGCAGAGGGAGTACTGAGGGAGTACTGAGGGAATGCAGAGGGAGTACTGAGGGAGTGCTGAGGGAGCACTGAGGGAGCGCTGAGGGAGTGCTGGGGAGTACTGAGGGAGTACTGAGAGAGTGCTGAGGGAGTGCTGGGGGAGTACTGAGGGAGTACTGAGGGAGTGCTGAGGGAGCACTGAGGGAGTACTGAGGGAGCGCTGTGGGAGTGCTGGGGGAGTACTGAGGGAGTACTGAGGGAGTACTGAGGGAGCGCTGTGGGAGTGCTGGGGGCGTACTGAGGGAATGCAGAGGGAGTACTGAGGGACTAGTGAGGGAGTGCTGAGGGAGTACTGAGGGAGCACTGAGGGAGTGCTGAGGGAGCGCTGAGGGATCGCTGAGGGAGTGATCAGGGAGTGGTGAGGGAGTGGTGAGGGAGTACTGAGGGAGTGCTGAGGGAGTATTGAGGGAGTGGTGAGGGAGCACTGAGGAAGTGCTGAGGGAGTACTGAGGGAGTGATCAGGGAGTGGTGAGGGAGTACTGAGGGGGTGCTGAGGGAGTACTGAGGGAGTGCTGAGGGAGTACTGAGGGAGTGATCAAGGAGTGCTGAGGGAGTACTGAGGGAGCGCTGAGGGAGTGCTGGGGGAGTACTGAGGGAGTGCTGAGGTAGTGCTGAGGGAGTACTGAGGGAGTGCTGAGGGAGTGCTGAGGTAGCGCTGAGGGAGTGCTGAGGTAGCGCTGAGGGAGTGCTGAGGGAGTGCTGAGGGAGTGCTGAGGGAGCACTGAGGGAGCGCTGAGGGAGTGCTGAGGGAGTACTGAGGGAGTGGTGAGGGAGTGCTGAGGGAGCACTGAGGGAGTACTGAGGGAGTGCTGAGGGAGCGCTGAGGGAGCGCTGAGGGAGTACTGAGGGAGTGGTGAGGGAGTGCTGAGGTAGTGCTGAGGGAGTGCTGAGGTAGCGCTGAGGGAGTACTGAGGGAGTGCTGAGGGAGCACTGAGGGAGCGCTGAGGGAGTGCTGAGGGAGTATTGAGGGCGTGGTGAGGGAGTGCTGAGGGAGCACTGAGGGAGTACTGAGGGAGTGATCAGGGAGTGCTGAGGGAACACTGAGGGAGCGCTGAGGGAGTGCTGAGGGAGTGATCAGGGAGTGCTGAGGGAGTACTGAGCGAGTACTGAGGGAGTACTGAGGGAGCACTGAGGGAGTGATCAGGGAGTGATGAGGGAGTACTGAGCGAGTACTGAGGGAGTGCTGAGGGAGTACTGAGGGAGTACTGAGGGAGTGATCAGGGAGTGATGAGGGAGTACTGAGCGAGTACCGAGGGAGTGCTGAGGGAGTGATCAGGAAGTGATGAGGGAGTACTGAGCGAGTACTGAGGGAGTGCTGAGGGAGTGATCAGGGAGTGATGAGGGAGTACTGAGCGAGTACTGAGGGAGTGCTGAGGGAGTGATCAGGGAGTGATGAGGGAGTACTGAGGGAGTACTGAGCGAGTACTGAGGGAGTGCTGAGGGAGTGATCAGGGAGTACTGAGCGAGTACTGAGGGAGTGCTGAGGGAGTGATCAGGAAGTGATGAGGGAGTACTGAGCGAGTACTGAGGGAGTGCTGAGGGAGTGATCAGGGAGTGATGAGGGAGTACTGAGCGAGTACCGAGGGAGTGCTGAGGGAGTGATCAGGAAGTGATGAGGGAGTACTGAGCGAGTACTGAGGGAGTGCTGAGGGAGTGATCAGGGAGTGATGAGGGAGTACTGAGCGAGTACTGAGGGAGTGCTGAGGGAGTGATCAGGGAGTGATGAGGGAGTACTGAGGGAGTACTGAGCGAGTACTGAGGGAGTGCTGAGGGAGTGATCAGGGAGTGATGAGGGAGTACTGAGCGAGTACTGAGGGAGTGCTGAGGGTGTGTTGCTCTGTCAGAAATACCCTCTTTTGGATGAAACATTGGGCAGAGTTCAGAGTTTAGAGTTTGGTGGGCGGGCATGGTTGGTGGGGCCTGGGAGCCACCAGGAAAGGTGCAGCCACCCACGATTGGTCCCCGACCACGAGTTCACGCCGGGCCAGTTAAGACCCACTGAGCATGAAAAGAGAATCCCCATTGGTCGGGAAGGGGCAGGCAGGGGCGGGGCCTGTTAGCCGCCGGGTCCAATGGTCCCCAGCGGCTGGTTTGAAACCGGCTCAGTCTGGAAGGTTGCCAACAACTACGGCATCTTCAGTGATGTTAACAGAAGGTTATGAAGACGCCAGGCGGGGGCAGGTCAGGTGGGCACTCAGCACCGCCCCCCCCACCCCCCAGGTTTTTGGATGAGTGCCTCGAGGGCCTCCTGGAGGAGGTGGCTGCTGGGAGGGGCACCCTTGTCCCCAGGGATGGAGGGAGGAGGACACCACACCTGACAAAAAGAGCTAGGGAGGAGGTAGCAGTGCTGGTTAGCAGCCATGATGTGGTGCAGCGCACCTGGGTCCAGTGTCACAAGAGGTTTAGTGACCTGCTGCACTCAGGAAGGGTGAGCACCCTGTTGGCATGGATCAGTGTGGTGAAGTGTGATGGGCTGGTCCTCCCCCCACCCCCGTGAAGCTCAGGGGTGTTAGAGTCTGAGTGCCAACTGTCACTGGCACTGGCACCGGCCAAGGGGGTGGGCCCTGGCTGCTTGGACTGAGTGCCTTGTGGCTCGAGGGCCACGACTCGGATGTGCCCTGCGAGGTGTTCCTCAGGTAGGGTTGGCCAGGCTGCAGTGGTGCTGCAGGTAGAGAGGGGACTCATCAATGCTGCTCTGTCCTTTCAGGAGAAGACAGCCCATAACAACGTTGAGAGGTTGGGGACCAGCAGAGACCCCCAAAATCTCCTAATCCTCACGAGATACGAGCAGGAGGCCTGGGAGATGGAGGGACCATGTACCTCAGTCAGCCGGCTGTGGAGGGCCAGGGGTCTGTGACGAAGGTAAGAGTGCAGTGCACAGAGTGAGAGTTTCAGATGGTGCAAACATTCTTGTGTAATCTCATTAATGGGAGCCTCAAACTGGATTCCCCATTGATCATTGAGAGACGATGGCATCATGATGCAGATCCCCAATGTCTCACCAGGGTGCCTGGCTTGCACAGTGACAGTGTGATGACTTAAACTAACGACATGTCCTTGTTCTTTCTTAGATTTGCCACCACGCACTCAATCACAGGACCCCGAAGACCCATCCCTGACGCCAGAGGAACACTGGGCTCCAGATGGACCTGTGTCACACCCGCTCTCTGAACCAGGCACCAGCACAGATACCGGCACCTCAGATGGCTAGAATGTTGGTGCACAGCGCAGAGGGCACTTCACACTCACTTGGGGTGCAGGCGGAGGCAGAGAGTGCCCAGGGCACCGGCAGTTGGAGGTCTGCTGGATACCAGGCCAATGCTCAGTCGAAGGCAGATGATGAGCCTCCATTAGGCGGCAGATGCTGGATGTCCAGTGAGATGTGTGGGAGGATCTGGTGGAGATCCATGAGGGTGTGCGTGCCATGGTCTCTGTTCTGGAGGAATCCATGCGGAGTGTGAGCACTGTGTTGACTCTCATGGCCGAGTGCATTGCCTCCTCCACTGAGAGAGTGGCAACTCTCATGGAGAGGCAGCTCCAGGAACAGAATCAGAGATTCCTGGGGATGCACTCGGACCTGCAAGCCCTCAGGTGGTCAGTGCCGGTGTGGGAGATGGATGAGGCACCCAGTATCCCAGCAAGGTGCCCCTGTCCATCAATGGCAAGCAGGGAGGTCCAGAGTGACCTCACGTTAGTGCACGAGCTGTTTGTTGTCTCTGTGGGCTCCTCTCAGGGTGCTCTGGATGACGGCTGCCTCTCTGCCAGTGACTGTAGCATCTGATGAAGCTGCGATGACTGGAGCGATGCCAGCCATGGCACTGACCGCTCCCTCCCAGGCAGGTCCAGTACAGGCTCCACGGGCCAGAAGACGACCACCAAGGTCACCCAGGCCAACAAGACACAGGGTGAGCAGCTGTCTCCAATGCTGGTGCCAGCGAGGGGGGAGCACCTAGACATAGCTCCCAGAAACATAAGTTTAAGGCACCATGAGCACAAGAGGGACTGGTCATGGGGGGATCTCCTGTTGTGCAATGTTTTGTTTATTTAACTGGTCTGGGGTTGAAGACCAGAGAAGGTTCTGTTAATTTGTTTTAACTGTCAACATGAGATAAATTTTCTTTTGTGATAATGGCCTGAGTAAGCTTCACCTTTCTTATTTAAGGCTGCCTGCCCGTTTTCCCATGTGACAACTCAAAAATTGCAATGACAAATCAGCATCAATTGCCTTTTTAATGGCCTTAACTAGCCTCTTCATTAATGGCGGGTGCAGCTCGGGCATTCACGCACCTGCCAATCAAAATATCAAGCGAGTGCGCCATGACATTGGGCCGCTCGCCCGATGCCATCACACGCTATTTTATGCTCGAGCGGCTGGGGTGCACACCCACCCACTCGGCAAAACATTCTGCCCATTAAGCTGAGACCCCTGTCTACCCCCTTAGGTAGACCTAATAGATCAGGGAATTAACCCAATGTCCTGGCCAATATTTATCCCTGAATCAGCATCACAAAAATAGCAGATTATCTGGTCATTATCACATTGCTACTTGTGGGAGCTTGCTGTGCACAAATTGGCTGCTGCGTTTCCTACATTACAACAACAATCACACTTCAAAAGTTCTTCATTGGCTGAAAAGCGCTTTGAGGTGCCAGTGGCCATGAAAAGAGCTAAAAAATGCGCTTCTTTCTTTTTATTTTTAGGAAGTTAGTTTTCTAAAAGGGAAGTGTTATATAAATGCAAGTTCTCTAAGTGTCCACATTACATAAAGACATGTTCTGTGCCTCTAGCATCTCTTTGGTTACAGTGTTGTGTAATTGGGAAGTTTAATTTTATATTGTCCTTCCTTGCCTCAGTACAGGTTCCACCAGGCAGGTAATGAGCTGAGATTAGTGGAATTCTCTCTGAATATCTAACCCCATAGTAACCTCAATTTCCCAAGATCTTCTGTTTTTCTACTCATTGTGCTATCTTAGGCTCTCCATTTTTTAAAAATAAATCAACTTTTGGGATGCTGGTCTCACTAGTAAGATCAGAATTTATTGTCCTTCATAGAAACTGGCTTGCTTGGTCCCTTTAGAATAAAGTTAAGAGTCAACCACTGGAATCACATGGAGATCAGAGAAGCTAAATTGGCAGATCTGCTTCCCAAATGGAGCCAAATGGATTTTTACAACAATACAGTAATTTATTGTCACTTATACTTTCCTTGTAATGGAATTCAAATTCCCAAATGGCCATGGTCAGATTTAAATTTGTTTTCTTTGAATTATTAGTCCAGGCCTCTGCATTAGTTTTCCTGTAACAGAGCCACCGCAATACTCTATGTTACCAATTAAATTAAATCCTATTGAACACCCTTTCAGTCTTGCCGTTAAATTGGGAGTGGGGGGTTTATAAAATTGAAAGTCTCCAAGTGAATCTGAAACAAATCTGAGTGAAACTCCTTTTCAGTTACAAAGCAAACATATGGCTCAACTCCATGGGGAGAATTTTCTCCCCGTCAGGGGAGTGGGAGCGGGAGTGGGCATAGGCGGGCAGCCCATTGCCGCCCACGCTCGGCTGGGCGCTGCCATTTTGCATGGGCAGGCCAATTATGGCCCGCCCAGCGTGACGCGCACCCGGAATTGCTGACGCTCCCTGCGCGGGCAGTGAGGGGAGGGGGGGGAGTAGGCTGAGTTGGGGCTTGTGCTCTTTCGTGCACGTGCTCAAGAGAGCGCAGAAATCTCTCTGAGGCACAGAGCTGCCTCAGGGAGATTAGTTTGATTTTCAAAAATTTTAATAAAGAGAAAAAAAAATTTACGACGTCCCCTCATGTGACAGTGTCACATGGGGCAGAATTTTGCCCTTGGTGGGCGTGCGGGCCCCACCGGCTCGGCGGTGGGCGGACAGCTGACCGAAACGGGGGCCCGTCGCCATTTTGAGTGGGAGGGCCAATTAAGGCCCGACCAGTGTCCTGCCCGACAGGAAGTGTTATGGCGCATCATGTGCGGGGGAGTGGTGAGGGGGAAGGAATCTCCATCTGTCAAAGTGCCCTCTTCTCCCTGAGGCAAAGTCCTGTCTCAGGGAGATTCGTGACAGGTAAGTAAAGTCTAAAAATAGAAAAATATAAAAATTATTAACATGTCCCCCTCGTGTGACAATGTCACATGAGATGGGACATGTTCATAAGAAGCACACAAACTTTATGAAACTTTTTAAAACGGACATGAAACCTCATCCCGCCGGTGGATGAAGTTTCATGAATAATCTGGAACCTGCTGGGGCTCTGGGCCTGTCCACCAGCCTTAAGGTTGGCCAGGCAGGTACTTAACTATCTTAATTATCCTGTCAAACCCTTAATTGACCATTGACAGGTCGGCGGGCAGACAGCTGATTTCGCTGTCCACCCACCTTCCTAAAAATCTAAAGGGTTCCTCCTGACGTCGTCCCGAGTTATTTTCCCCTCAGCGAGCAGGCCCAAATCACCGGGGGGGGAAATCGTGGCCATGAGCTGAGGTTTCATGAAAAATGCAAAGGCCGCCTGGGCTCTCTGTCTGCCCCCCACTAAACTTCAGGATGGACAGGCAGCGTTGTTAATAAGTTAATAAGCTTGATGACTTTTTTAATGACCTTTGACAGTTGGACGGACACACGGCCGTCTCTGGCACATGCAGCCGAACAAAAGATCTAAATGACACGCGGTAATGTCGGGACCCACGCCTGAAGTCATCTCGCGTTATTTTGCGTGTCGGGCCTGCCCACCACATGCTGACGGCAATATTCTGGCCCATTTTTCCATTTCCCTCGTGAAAATATTCAACCTTGTCTGAGGCCAAAGCTTGCAAAGGTTGTTCATTTGGTTGACTCCACTAACCTGGTTCAGGTAACTAACGATTTCCAGGCTTAAATTATGGTCCTTTTGTTTTTCCTTGTTGGCATCATCATTTGAAATCTTCCATCAGCATCACCATCATGGTCACATTTCTTCACAGCTGCTGAGTCTTAATGTAAAGTTTCACATCATCTGATTGTAAATTGAGAACGTTGTTAGACTGTGACATCATGTCAGATAATGACAGGAAGTGAGGCTTGTTATTGAAAAATAATGCACTCTTTGTTAGCAACTTTAATTGTTTCAAGTTTCTTCTAATCCTGTGCTGTAATTGCCCAACATCCATCCTTTACATACTCTTCCTGGAAAGAAATAGCTGCTTAAATATTCTGTTGGTATGAACTCTGAGAAAACATTTGAAAATTCTGGATATTCTTACTGTACTGCAACCTCTGGCAATTCAACAGTGGAAGCCATTGCAGGCAGCGACAGTGGCATAGTGGTATTGTCACTGGACTAGTAATCCATGAGACCCAGGGTAATGCTCTGGGGGCTGGTGTTTGAATCCCACCACAACAGATGGTGAAATTTGAATTCAATAAAAATCAGGAATTAAAAGTCTAATAACAAACCATGAAATGATTGTTGTAAAAGCTGAAGGAAATCTGCTGTCTTCACCTGGTCTGGCCATGTGACTCCAGACCCACAGCAATGTGATTGACACTTAATGAGGGCAATTAGGGGTGGGCAATAAATACTGGCTTAGCCAACATCCAATGAATGAATTTTAAAAAAAGCTACAATCTCAAGGACTTCACTTCAGACAATGCAACATTTCGACTTCAAACACATCAGCACCGAATACAGACTAAAGCTGATTAATTTTCTCTTCGTTTGTAACTAATCTTTGTGTGTGTGTATGTCTTGGTAACTTTATCTAGAGCAGTTTGCTATTTCCACAGCAATAGTATGAAATAAACTAACCTTTTCTTTTTTAAGTTAAAAAGGCTTTTCTACTGAGTTATTTTTAAATTAAATTAGTCACTTGGAGGATAAAATAGACACACTTACACATACAAATATCACAGGTGACTTTGGAGAAACATCTTTAAAATATCTGTGACATTGTTTCCTTTGGTTGGGGAGCCTAGAACCTGAGGTTTCAATTTCAAAATAACTCAGAGAGCTGTGAGTCTTTGGAATTCTCTACCCCAGAGGGTCGTGGGAGCTCAGTCAATGAGCATGTTTAAGGTAGAGATTGATAGATTTCTGATTAACAATAATACAAAGTGTTATGGGCATTGTGTGGGTAAAAGGCATTGAAGTATTCGATTAGCCATGATTGTAATGAGTGGTGGAGCAGGCTCGATGGGCTGAATGGCCTTCTCCTGTTCCTATGTCCCTATAAAGAATTAGATATTTCACCATCATATTTTTAAATTTATTTGTTAAAATGTCCTTTTTGTCCTTAAAACCATTTTTAACTTTTTAATTGAAGGCTTTAGCCTCTCCCTGTTTTTGAACATTCTATTTTCACTTAGATTTGCCCCCAGATTTGGATTGTGTAATCTGAACATGTGCAATCTACCTAACTTCTCACAATTCAATGCAACTACACCGAGGGAATATTTTTAACCAGCTTTTAGTTACTGCTCAAAGTTTTTCAGAGTTATTTGAAAGATCTGGATGTCTAATTTCAAAATCTTTATTCAGAATAAAGATTATATTGAGTGTTTTTTTTAAAGAAAGAATTATGTGTGTGGAAGTGTGAGTGAGAAAATGGCTACTAATTACACGCCTATTGTAGCTTTGGTTTTGTGTTCTATAAACTTCAAAAACTACATTAAACTCAGTGTGAATCAAACATCCTCTCATTATCTCAATTGATTATCACGTGTGATGTGCTGACATTTAACTGCTAGCAGCTGTCAGGCAGAAGCAACGTGGAGGTATGAGAGAGAGAGAGAGAGAGACAGCCAGGGAGAGGGAGAGGGAGAAGGATTTGCCTCACTTCCTTGTAGCACTGCTCGCTCTTGGTTCAATATTTGCCCCCAAAGATAGCAGCTTTTCTCAGTTGTTAACATTCCTTCCTCCCAGTCATTGGTTTAAGAGTCACTGCAGGGTTTGAACAGATAGTCTAGGCTGACACTTCAGTGCACTGCAGGGATTGCTATCGTTTGAATGAGACATTAAGCTGAGGCCCTGCCTCCCCATTCAGTTAGTCCTGTCGCACTATTTCAAGAAGAGCAGGAAAGTTTTCCAGGTGTCCTTGTCAATATGTATCCTTCTACTAAACGGCTGTATATCTCGTATTGTTGTAGAGCCTTACTGTGCTCCATTTGGCTACTGCATTTGTCCCATGTTACAACATTGACTACACTTTCAGAGATAACCAACTGGCTGTGAAGTGCTTTGGGATACCATATCCTGTGGCTATGAAAGGTGTTTTATAAACGCAAGTTCTATCTTTTCCAAAGACAACATTATGTATCTCTTGATGGTTTCTCCTCTTGGTGCATGGACATACAGGATTCCTTCTACTTCTTCTATTTATTGGGATGTGGTGGCATCACTGGAAGGAAGGACCAAGTTCCATATTTCTGCTCATGGTCTGGTTTTAACTTGCTGCCTCTACTTACAATTCCAAGACCTTCAACTTCCTGCCAAACATTAACTCTAGTTGAATCAAAATTTCCACAACTAAATGTAGATGAAACTGAAACCACCCCCTTTGGCTCAGACATACCTCATCTATTAAATCAATTAACCTACTCTATCGACACCACAGGCAAAGTTCAGTTGTGTGGAATCTGAGCTTGTTGTTCGATATTGGAGCTAAGTCTCCTGCCTCACCTTCATTCCGTCACCAAGACCACTTTCTTTCACCTTCTGCACAGATCTATTGAAATGATAATCCATGTTTTACCTTGAAATGAACCATGTCCTCATCCTACCTCTGTGACCTCCTGCAGCTATGTGTCTCTGCTGACACTTCATTTCTCTGATTACTAGCCCACTCCTTGTTCCCAGTTCTCTTTGCTCCGCCATTGGTAGCTGCTCTTTTAGCCTCCGACCCTGCCCTTTGAACTCCCTCTCTCAACCTTTCCACCTTACCTCCTCTCTGCTTTTATTAGTAATTGAAATGTCTAATGTCCTAAATCAGATTTTAAAATAAGGAAGCAGAGTTCAGAAAGTTCATATTTCACAACGCCTGTGACATGATTTACTTTATCTTTCGTTGTCTTTTTTTTTCTCTCTTAGTACCTCTCCCAAGGATCAGGGTCCTGAACAGTCTGCAAAATTTTTCAGGGTACATCTGTACCATTCAGACAGCTGTACTGAGGGAATATTTTTCTTTAGCTTCTTGCAATTTTTTCTCAGTAGCATTTCTTCATGTAATTTTGAAGAACAGGAGGGAGGTTTTTTGAGATAAAATGTATGTGGACTTTTTAAAGAAAAACAGAAACCATGTAAGCAGGTTTATGAGTAAACAAAAGATGTTTTATTGATTATGTATACCTGGTGTAACCTTTTTTATCTTCTCTAAACTTCAAAATTAAAAAGGAATTTGAGATGGTAGATAGAGAGAAGCCATTTCCTCTGGTGGGACGTTCAGAATAAGGGGGAGGAATTTTAAATTAGCACCAGGCAGCTCAGCACTTCTGCCAACAAAAAATCAAAATCCATAATTCTCGTTCTCCAAAAAGCTGTTTAGTCTGAATCAACTAAAACTTTCAAAATTGAGATTGATAGATATTTGTCAAACAAGGTATTAAATGATGTGGATCAAGGTGGGGGGTGCGTAAATGGAACCGGGTTCAAAGAGTGAAATTGCTTACTTCTGTTCCTATGTTCAAAGGAAAACATCAGTTGAATTTTGAAGCCAAATAATTATCTGACCTGTGTTTTGTTAATTTCTAGAATGATAATTGTTAATTATAGCTTACATTTGTCTGTCAAAGATACCAATTTCTAACACATATGAGAAAAAGATAGACAGAAGGAATGACAGTATCCTTCCCCATTCTAATTAGATCATCTATCATTTAGAAAAAAACAAGTCAGTTAGATTTTGAAAGCAAACAAAGCATCTCTGAGGTTGGAAGGGAAACAGACTGAAAGTCGTGAAACCTCTGATCTCTCATCTCCTGTCCTTAAGGGGAGAGCGTGGGAGGACATGAATGGTGAATATTAGTCAAGCAATGGGTGGGGGTGGCAGTAATGGAGGGTGGCAGTGGAACGTACAGGGATTGAGCAAGTACTTCAAAGGACAAATAGTAGGGGTAGTTATGGGAGGAAAGGGCAAAAGGTTGTCAGAAGAAGATGACACATTGGGAATGAAGGATTATGGAAGCATGAGAGATTGGGGAATAGATGGGAAGGGAACTACTAAGGGCCACATTTTCCAGAGCCCCCCCTCCCCTCCCACATCCCCACCTCAAAAGCAGCCTGCACTCATTGCCCTTTGTAACACATTGTGTTTTTCATCTCCATCCTCTCCCACATTCTAAACGGAATAAAGAAACAGGTCTTGTGGGAAGTAGAGGAGGACAGAGGTGGAAGTGAAAAGGAAAAACTCAGGGCAAGTGAAGCAACACCAGGAGAGACAAGGCAGAGAAGAGTGTATTCTCTGCACGAGTTACTCATTCACAGGATGTGGCCATTGCCCAACTCTAATTGTCTTAGAGGAGGTGGGGGTGAGCTGCCATATTGAGTACAGCTGTGTGTCCTGTACAGCTATTTCAGAGAGCAGTTAGGAGCCAGTCCCACTGTTTAGTTTGGAATCACATCTAGGCCAGACCAGATAAAGACGGCAGATTTTCCAGTCTAGGGGTCAGTGTTGGGACTCCTGCTCTTCCTGATATATACTAATGACCCAAACCTTGGTGTATGGCTCACAATTTCAAAATTTGTGGATGACACAGAACTCGGAAGTATTGTGAATTGTGAGGAGGATAGTGTAGAACTTCAAAAGGAGGTAGTGGAATGGGCAGACAAGTGGCAGATGGAATTTAATGCAAATAAGTGTGAAGTAATTCATTTTGAAGGAAGAATGCGGAGAAACAATATAAAATAAAGGGTATAATTCTAAAGGGAGTGCAGAGCAAAGGGGCCTGGATGTATATGTCCATAAGTCATTGAAAGTGGCAGAACAGGTTGAGAGCATGGTAAATAATACATACAGTGTCCTGGGTTTTATCAATAAGGGTATAGAGTACAAAACAAGGAAGTTATATTAAACGTGTATAAAACTCTGGTTTGGCCTCAACTGGAGTATTGCTTCCAGTTCTGGACACTACATTTTAGGAAGGATGTATATATGAACATTAGAAAAAGGAGCAGGAGGCGGCCATTCGGCCCATCATGCCTGCACTGGCTCTCCAAATGAGCATTATGACCTAGTGCCATTGCCCTGTCTTTTCCCTGCATCCCTGAACATTGTTTCTACTCAAATAATCATCTAATATCCTCTTGAATGCCTCGATTGAGCCCACCTCCACCACACTTCCAGGCAGCGCATTCCAGACCTGAACCACTCGTTGTGTGAAAAAGTTTTTTCTCACATCACGTTTGCTTCTTTTGCAAATCTGTGCCCTCTCGTTCTTGATCCTTTTACGAGCGGGAACAGCTTCTCCCTATCTACTCTGTCCAGCCCCCTCATAATTTTAAACATCTCTATCAAATCTCCTCTTAGCCGCCTTCTCCCCAAGGAGAACAGTCCCAACCTCTCCAATCTATCCTCATCGCTGAAGTTTCTCATCCCTGGAACCATTCATGTAAACCTCTTCTGCACTCTCTCCAATGTGTTCACATCCTCCCATTATGTGGTGCCCAGAACTGTACACAGTACTCCAGCCGATTGTCAGAAGAAGTAATGAGCCATGAGGAAGATCTTTTTTATGCAGCAAGTGGTTAGGGTCTGGAATGCACTGTCTGAGAGTGTGGTGGAGACAGGGTCAATCAAGTGGTTAGGGTCTGGAATGCACTGCCTGAGAGTGTGGGGGAGACAGGGTTAATCAAGTGGTTAGGGTCTGGAATGCACTGTCTGAGAGTGTGGGGGAGACAGGTTAATTGAGTGGTTAAGGTCTGGAATGCACTGTCTGTGAGTGTGGGGGAGACAGGGTTAATCGAGTGGTTAGGATCTGGAATGCACTGCCTGAGAGTGTGAGGGAGCTATATCAATTGTAAAGAGAATTGGATCATTTTCTGAAGATGAAGAATTTGCAGGACTATGGGTGAAAAGGGAGTGAGGGGAATAGGTCAGTTGCTCTTGCAGAGAACCAGTGCAGACACAATGAGCCGAATGGCCTCCTTCTGTGCTGTAACCATTCTTTGATTCTATGGGTACCATTGAACCAGGTGGATTTTTGTGACCCTCCTGTAGTTACAGTGATACCACAACTGATACTAGCTCTTGATTCTAGATTTATTCAATTGGATTTCAATTTTCTAGCTGCCATGGTGGGAGTTAAATTCCAGTATCTGGATCAATAGTCCAGGGCTCAAGGTTACTGCAGTTGTAAGTTAACCATTAATCTTCATAGGAAGATCAGCTAGTAGTATGTTAAGAACTTATTTCTTCAAGCACTTTCTGCTATTATAAATTCCTACAGCTGCATTTTTATGAAAACTGTCAAACTAAACTTTTTACACTGTTGTTAAACTGCCCAGTGCAGCACTGTCACTGGCTGGAGGTTGTTGTTGCAACATATGGGCAAATTTATAATATGTACATAAGAATTCTAAGGAAAAATGTAAAAACATGGAGGGAATGTGTGACTTTAAGTTGGAGACCATATCACTTTAGTACACACTGGTTCAATTATTGCTCCATACATCAACCCTTAGCATGGATAGAGGATTGGTTAGTTAACAGGAAGCAGAAAATAGTGATAAATGGGTCTTTTTCAGGTTGGCAATCTGTGGAGTGCTACAGGGATCAGTGCTGGGGCATCAGCCATGTACAACCTATATCAATGATTTGGATGAAGGGACTGAACGTGTGGCAGGTAAATTTGCCAATGACACCAAGATAGGAAGGAAAGTAAGTTGTCAAGAGGCAGTAGAGAGTCTGCAAAGGGATTGAGATAAATTGAGTGGGCAAAAATTCAGCAGATGGAGTATAATGTGGGAAAATGTGAACTTGTCCATTTTGACAGGAAGAATAGAAAAGCAGCAAATTATCTAAATGGAGAGAGATTACAGAACTCTGAGGTACAGAGGGATCTGAGTGTCCTGGTACATAAATCTCAAAAAGTTGGTATATAAAGATACAGCAAGTGATGCTACAAAAGCCACTTACCTTCTTTTCGAGAGCAGAGGTTGGGAAGTCCCGACAGATCTCGGAATTTCCAAGGACGAACTGGGATAGGGCTGCACGTGCATAGTTCAGAAAAGCAAGTGCTTTGGGTTGAGGACGGGCCCAGTGTGCCTGCACATAAAGAAAAAGGCACAAAAACCTGGGTCATGTGACTGGGAGTGGCGCGCCGTTGCAGGCAAGTGTCCCAGGCAGAGGACAGAAACAGGTCTGAGCAAAGTTAAGGAAAAAGAGAGGAGCAACGAATCAGGCTCCAAGCAGGAAAATGGCTGCAGTTAGCAGCCTGTAAGCTGTGAGGGCTCAGGAGAAGCCCTAGCCTTCTAAGAAAGCAGCAGAAGGTGTGGGCCATTGGGGTGAAGGTACCCCTTTGGAGCAGTAGTATTCTGCTTGGAGCAGCTGAAGAGCTAAAGTTGTGCCTGTAAGTTGGTGCCCAAGTGCATATTTGGGAATCCAGGGAAACTGAACTTCTGGAGATGTGCTTGAAACTCTGCAAGATGGCCAATGCTGAGGCCATCTGGTTAGAGTGACTTTTAATGAGAATTCCAAGGTTAAATCTTCAAAGGTAAAGACTGGAATCCCTCATGAGAGAGACAGAGTTTCAGTGAGATTGGTTGACTCACATCTAGGTGGGTTGTTGAGAAATCCGTGGACTCTGTTTTGGTCACATCTGCCATTTATTGTGTAGTGTCGTGTGTTCAACCATAGTTTCCCTGTTAATTCACATGTACCTTACCCAGATTGCTATAGTATAAGATAAGTATTGTAAGTTGTTTTATCTTTCTGCTCTTGTATAGTAAAGCTTATTTTTGTTTGTTCGAAACCTGTGGACTTATATGGCTTTATTCTCTTTGTAAGTGTCTCGAATCTCAAATGTTGTCCACTTTAAATTAAACATTATTGGTCCCTAACTGGATCTTACTTTAAGCTTGGGAGTCTGGTCTATGATCATAATAGTGATTAGGAAGGCAAATGAAATGTTGTCATTTATTACAAGGGAAACAGAGGATAAAAATAGGTAAGTTTTACTGCAGCTGTACAGGGCATTGGTAAGACCACATCTGGAGCACTGTGCACAGTTTTGGTCTCCTTGTTTGAAAAGGGATATAATTGCATTAGAAGCAATTCAGAGAAGGTTCACTTGACTCACTCCTGGGATTAAGGGGTTACCCTAGGAAGAAAGGTTGAACAGGTTAAGCCTATAGCCTGTGGAGTTTAGAAGAATGAGAGGTGATCTTATTGAAACATATAAGATCCTGAGCAGATACCGAGAGGATGTTTCCTCTTGTAGGGGAGACTAGGACTAGGGGGCACAGTTTAAAAATAAGACGGAGATGAGAATATTTTTTCTCAAGGATCATTAGTCTGTGGAAAGCAGTGGAGGCTGGGTCAGTGAGTTTATTCAAGGCTGGTTATACAGATTTTTGATTGACAAGGGAGTAAAGGTTTATGGGGGGGTGGTCAGAAGGAGAGTGGGGCTATGACACAACCAGATCAGCCATGACCTTATTGAATGGCAGAGCAGGCTTGAGGGGCTGAATGGTCTGCTCCTGCTCTTAACTCCTATGTTCCTATTTTAGCTTTCACTCCCATGTATAACACCACAGAAATAAATTAGAGTATTGTACTTCATGACAGAACAGTGGCTAAAATGCAAATGTCTGGAAAGTGTCATCCAATGGCCTGATTATCCCTCCTTTTATTACTTTCAGTCTGTAAAAAATATTCAAAGCAGCCAAGTCATCACATTACATTATTCTTGCTTTAACCAAACTGACTCTTTGGGAACTCCCTTTAGCAGAAAGGGAGAGGAAGGGGGCTAATTCGGGAATGTGTTTAACCTGTACCTCATTTAGAAAATGACATCATGTCAGGCTAATCAAAGCCAGTTGGTGGGGCTGAGCATCTCAGCAATCCAGTTCCAAATACATCAATGTACAGTCAATGTACTGGAAATCTCACCAGGCATTTGTTTTCTTTACTCCTTCATGGGAGGTGGGTAACGCCGGCAAGACCAGCATTTGTTGCCCATTCCCAATTGCCCTTGAACTGAGTGTCTCACTAGATCATTTCAGGGGGCAGTTAAGAGTTAGCCACATTGCTGTCACATGTAGGCCAGACCAGGGAAGGACATTTCTTTTTACTTAAAATTTTCCATTATTACGAATCATATCAAATCTTTTACAAGTTCCTGCTCTCCGAGTGTGCTTCTTAACCATAACTGGTTTCTGACGGTTTTTACAATAATCAATGATAGTTTTAATGGTCACCATTACTGGGACTAGCTTTATATTCTAGATTTTTAAAAATTAATTAAATTCAAATCCCACCAGCTGCCATGGTGGGATTTGAACCCATGTCCCCAGAACATTAAAATAGAGGAGTCATACAAACTCAAGACATTAACTCAGTTTCTCTTTCCACAAATGACACGTTCTTTTAGATAATATCACCACCTTCAACACCTCTTTGTTCTTTTGTCTGTGACATCTTTTGATTATCTGCTCCTATGCTTGCTTGTCCCTATAACAACCACCCCCTCCCCCCACCTTAAACCAAAATATATTTCACCCCTCTCCTATTTTTACTCAGTTCTGTTGAAGGGTCATGAGGACTCGAAACGTCAACTTTGTTCTTCTCCGCCGATGTTGCCAGATCTGCTGAGTTTTTCCAGGTAGTTCTGTTTTTGTTTTGGATTTCCAGCATCCGCAGTTTTTTGTTTTTAAACTCAAAACATTAACTCAGTTTCTCTTTCCACAAATGCTGCCAGACCTACTGAGTTTTTCCAGCATTTTCTGTTTTTGTCCCCAGAGCATTAGCCGAGGCCTCTGATTACCTGTTCTAGTGACATTACCACTGTACCACCATCTCCCCCAACTCACTATCAAAACATTACTCTTGACAATAATACAACTTTTGAGATTCCAAATACAATTTTAATTCCTGCCAATTATAAAGCAGTTGAGAGATCAAGAGGTAGAACCAAATGGGTGTTACTGATTGGCTGTTCATTACTCAGACTGATTAATATTCAATTCTATTAAAGTCAACAGAACTGATAATCATGTGGGAACTATAATAGGTGCTCAGTTCAATACTGGCCAATGAATATCTACCTCCGAATATCTTAAGGTTTTCACTGCAAGTTTAACAAATGGTTTGATAACTTGCACAAAATGACAGTACAACACTGTATAACTGTGACCTTACTCACTGAAATATAGAATTGATATGACAAGGCCCATCACCCTGCAGTCCTGGGCAATATTCCACTCACTTCATTTTGTGTTTTAAATTCAGAATGAGAATTTGAGTAAACAGGAACTTGACATTATTATTGCCAAAAGGAATATTGCTGTGAATGATTGATGGTGCTGTGGCCTTATCTGTTGAGAATTTGAATCCACCATATAGACTCCTGTTGGGATCCTCATGATATGTTTTCACAGAAGAGTGCATTGATTATAAATCAGCTGTCTCTGAAAGCTTCACCATAAATATAGCTGCTTCCAAAAGATATTAATTTGAATTAGAGTACATGTGGACTGATTCCATTTCGCTTGCATAAACAGACCTTTATTGGCTGCGATTACCTGAAATGCTGGAAACCTTTAGCCAAGAGAATGGAAAAATATGTTTCTCTATCTGCTTCCTCCATAGTATTGCTCCACATATAACTTGTTAAAGGTGGAAATTGATTAACCAGATTTCTGTACATGGACATAACTTGGGGCTTTTGAAGCTCGACTCTCACATACAGCAATCAGTGTGGAATGCTCCTGGTTGTTGAAACTAAAATCTGAGCCTATAGCCATGATTGTAAGAATGACTTTACTCAGGAGTTAGGATCAGCCAAACTAATAACTTTCATGAGGGAACCAAGACAAAGTACGTGTTTTGGTTTTGATTTAACAAGTCAAAACTACAACCCAGACAGGTTTAAAAACTTGGAAATCAGCAACTCTTCATGACTGCACTCCAGAGGATTATTTAGAACATCCTTTACCTGATGTTTTGATTGAGCCTTCCAAGTTCTTCACAATTTGTCCAATAATCTTGCATCAAGATATTACATTGTATTATGTAAGGACAAGGCTGAGAGTGGAACATTGAAAGGTCGAGGACAAGAACAGAGTATTAGAAGAGGGTGAGGCTGAGAGTGAAGTGTTAGGAAAGAACAAGGTTGAGTGCAGAGCTTTGAAAGGGCAAGGTCGAGTGTAGAGCTCTCGCAGTATAAAGTGTTGTTCCCTTTGAAATTTGGCATTCTAGCGTCTGTCCTGATGAGTGCAAGACGAAAAGCTTCAATGACTTGTTTCTTTTTCAGCAACACTCAAGTTGTATACTGTCAAGTAACTATTTGTTTAACTAAACTTCCTTCTCACTGTGCTATATGTAGTATTACTGTGTGCTAAAATCTGCCTTGTTCCCTATCATCACTGCATTTCAAAGCAAAGCATTTTTATTGACCTGTTGTGAGCTAATTCTGAGAGGTGAAGAGCCTATATTAAAATGCGTGTCTTTCTTCCATGCCCAAGCTGCTTTCTGCTGGAATAAAGTGTGGATTTTAACTCACTGAAAACAAGGAGGAAAGTACTGAAACCTCATAAACAAATTGATTAAAATGCATATAATAATGAACA
The DNA here is from genome assembly GCF_017639515.1 of Carcharodon carcharias. NCBI lineage: Eukaryota > Metazoa > Chordata > Chondrichthyes > Lamniformes > Lamnidae > Carcharodon > Carcharodon carcharias. The sequence continues at coordinate 966,705 of NC_054476.1, read as the reverse complement.
GCAATGTTTAAACAATATTGATAATATCTGAAGATATATAACCCTGTCATCAGTCCTGTATTAAATTTACCCCAAGCATTTAATGGGTTAGCAAGCCCAATACTGTGTAAAATTATTGATCTATTGGTGAGTGGTTTACTACAGGAAGTGGTTTGTCTGTCTTAGTTTACCTCATTATCTCTTACACAGTGATGTTGGCGGGGAGATTCTACTCAATAATCCGAGTTCAACTGTTTCTAATTGTCTCAGTGGAACATTATGTGATATTCTTAAATCTATAAATTAGAACGTTTCACTTGTAAGGCAGTTGATATTGTAAAAACACTCGACCCTTTTAGCAGTATCCTGTGCAGTGGCATCATGCATCCCACTTGAGATTCAATTTAAAGCCTTATATTTTTGTGAGCTCCCAAGATTCATTATATGGAATTATATATGAAGGATGGTGATTTGAGTGAGATACTAGTCCAGTATCTGCAGCTGCACCTCAACAGAAGGTAATGATTTATGGAAAGGTCAATTGGAGAGGAGAAAATTGGAAAACGACAGAGAAAAATTGCTACCTTAAAACCAATTTAATCTAGGGTAACTGCTCTTTTCGTTAGAAATGTCATCTGCAATAAAGTGCAACCAAAAAAATAAACAATGATGAGGTCCATTGTGCTGCTAGTGATGTAGTCCAAGTGTGCCCACAATGGAGAGAGCTGATCTTATTTTACAATGCATGGCCAGTTCATTTAAATACATTTTTGGAGATTTTAGTGTATAGTGCATGACCAAGTGGTGGTATAACAAGTTCAAGGGCAGATTATCCAATGCCAACAGCTCTTAAAATTCTGCCCATCACCAATAAGAGCTCCTTGAGAAGGAAAATAGCTGTAACGAGAGGACACTTCAGAATGGAACAATGTAATGAAGTAGCCGAAACTTGTACATGGAACTGAGGGACACCTGCAGGAAATTTGCCACATCAGTGCGATAGATAAGGCTGAAGCATTTGCTATAATCTTCAGCCAGAAGTGCCAAGTGCATGATCCATCTCGGCCTCCTCCGGAAGTCCCCAGCATCACAGATGCCAGTCTTCAGCCAATTCGATTCACTCCACATGGTATCAAGAAACGGCTGAAGGCACTGGATACTGCAAAGGCAATGGGTCCTGACAATATTCTTGCAATTGTACCGAAGACTTGTGTTCCAGGACTTGCCGCGCCCCTAGCCAAGCTGTTCCAGTACAGCTACAACACTGACATCTACCCAGCTATGTGGAAAATTGCCCAGGTATGTCCTGTACACAAAAACAGGACAAATCCAACCTGGCCAATTACCACCCCATAACCATTTGGATGTTTTCACTTTTCGGTTAAAATTTCACTCAGATAATTGCAAAAGGCAAATTGTAGCATGTTTAACAGTAAATTCTCCAGGTTACAGCCTTGGCTACTATTTGGAAAGCTCCATGTCCTGGATAAGTCCATCAAAACCACTCCATAGAGTTTTTTGGTGGAAAACTGGATTTCTGAAGTCTGCAATCTCCTCAGCTGTACTTAATAACTCTATGTAAATGGGCCCACTAAAAACCTCAAGCTCATAGAAAAGATGCTGCATTGATTTTCATTTCATGAAACTGCCAGTGAGTCCAGATGAAAATAATACCATGACTTTAATAGTTATGAACCTCCATCTTTATATCCTTATGAAAAAAGCCTCTGTTACTTTTAACATGACCTTCTTCAGGCTTAGAAACTGAAAACCACAGCACCTGGCTCACTCTCACATAGAAACAAACATTAAACAGGCAGATATGTTTGCAGTTTTTACAAAGCTTCTTAAAAACACATCAAGGATGAAACAAAGACACAGCTGCAGGCATGTTTACCTTTTTAAATTCCACTAATGATTTTGGCTTTACAAATATTTTGTACGTCCAAATCTCTGGTATTGTTTGCCTCATACTTTCACACAAGAGTAGATTTGATTCTGGCTCTGGTTTGAATGAGCAAAGCTCACAGTCCCAATGCCACTATCTCAAATCAGAATCAGTTTAACTAGTGTACAGTATGTGGACAGGAATGTAAAATAATACAAAAACATACCTGTGCAGCTTTATTGAGCAGCTCAAATGAACAATGTACCACATTGTCAGCTCTCTCATGGAAGTTACATATCAGAAACAACATCAACGGATTTCTGAGTGGCTGTAAGATAGATAGCTGCCCCATAGCTGAACTTCTGTCTAGCAAATAGATTTCAGTGCTTTAGTTTCGAGTATCATTACAGAATGACAGTTTAGACCATATTTGTGAAGCAATGTCCAAGCAAAAACTAAGTTTGGTTGTGAGGAGAGTTACTATCTGTGCCACAGCACCTACCCCAGAGGGTAGCAATGCCCACAAAGATGCGAAGCCAAGTTTCAAACTTTATCTGATCATTGTTGTCCCTGGATTTCCCAACCCTGTGGTGCATGGTAACTTCACTTGACCTTGTAACAGGAGGTACAGCTCTGTATGTGGTTGTCTGTTGACCCATATCCTGTGAAGCCAGTTCCTCACAGTCAGTTCTTCACAATCAGTTGATGCCAGGGCTTGCAGATGTGTTTGGCATCTGGACCAGTGCAGCCAACCAGGGTTAAGTGGGTGTATTTCACACCTGCACAATGCCATTCAGAACAGACAGCGCTAATTAGAAACATCTAACATTATAGAAAATGAGGCATTTGCACATCTTATTGGGTCTGCTGCTTCATCTTCCTTTAGGAGGAGCAGCTCTCTGCACACACTAATATTCTGTGAAAGCCAGGCCTGGCCAACTGGAACCACAGACACTTGTTTGAGATTCCTAGTGGGAAAACACGGAGCATCACTGATACAGCCTGACCTGACTGGCATCTCTCCAGTAAGGTCTCCTTTTCTTCTTCCAGATGTCTCAGGTAGAAGGATTTATACTGATACCAGTAGCAATCCAGTGGAAAGGAACATTTTGAACACTGCAGCAACTCACCAAGGCTCCTTAGACATCACTTTCCAAACCCACGACCGCTACCACCCAGAAGGACAAGGGCAGCAGACGCATGGGAACACCACCACCTGGAAGTTTCCTTCTAAGCAACTCACCATCCTGACTTGGAAATATATCGCCGTTCCTTCACGGTCAAAATCCTGGAACTCCCTCACTAACAGCACTGTGGGTGTACCTACACCACATGGAGTACAGCGGCTCAAGAAGGCAGCTCACCACCACCTTCTCAAGGGCAATTAGGGATGGGCAATAAATGCTGGCCCAGCCAGCAATGCCTACATCCCATGAATGAACGGTTTTTAAAATTGGCGCAAAACCTCATGGGTAGCCTAGTGCCAGCAAAGAGAATTTTTTAAAAAGTAACTTGTATATTAATGTTTATTCCCCCCACCAGTTTGATTTAAATTACTTAACACCATTACTGATTCCTTACCAATCCTAGATTCTTATTTCAATGTACAACCCGTACATTTAGAGCTCTCAAAGTCAGAAACTGGTTTGTACGGGTTCTGTACTTCAAACTGCCCCCATTCATATAGAACCCACCTGTTGGAGGTAGTTGCAGCCAACATCAAACTGCCACTGTGTGGATCAAAGTGGGCCAAGTTCCAGGGAGATGGAACTGCTACCAATTTTCTGCAACCGGCTAAGTAACTAACGCCACAAAAATCAGAGGCCAGCAGTGGAAAATCCAAACTTTGTGTTCAGTCTACAGTCTCACTGTCTGGAGAGTCTGACATTTCCTTCAGTCTATACAGATGGAAAGCAGAAAGTACGATGGAAAAATATATTTGACAAAAATGTACTAGTGTTGACAAAACGTAACATTCACTAACCAACTGTAATATAAACAATACATTGCATAACATAGATAAAAACAAAAAAACTGCGGATGCTGGAAATCCAAAACAAAAACAGAATTACCTGGAAAAACTCAGCAGGTCTGGCAGCATCGGCGGAGAAGAAAAGAGTTGACGTTTCGAGTCCTCATGACCCTTCGACAGAACTGTCGAAGGGTCATGAGGACTCGAAACGTCAACTCTTTTCTTCTCCGCCGATGCTGCCAGACATGCTGAGTTTTTCCACATTACATAACATATTCAGCACTATCTGAAAGCCTTTTTTAACCATTATTTTAAATAGAAATCAAAATCTTTATGAAAATCTGATTTACTTTATGAAAATCTTGATTACTTGGTGGCCTGAATAAGATGTACTTTGCAAGATAAAGACTACAAGTGATACGTGAAGGTTAATCCATGAGCCTGTGCTTGTTTGGATGGGAATTTTCAGTGGTTAACAAGAGATGTTCAACAGAATGACCAGAGCCATCAAGCTGCTAAATGTCCTAGTGCCAACCACAGGAATTGGTGCAGACAGGCTGCAGGCTTTTCACACTTGTTAAATCTTAGAATACCTGCCCTTACACAGCCTTCACTCTTTTATACATATTTCCCCCTTTGAATGCAAATTCCCATTGTTTCACTATGTCTTTGGACTTTACCTCTCTAATAATAAAAATCTATCATAGTACTAATTTAACCAGTAATCTTTGGGAAAAATAAACACACTGTTTCTTAACTTCCTCTGGCTAGATGTAACATTTCATCCCCCCTCTTTTGAATTCAAACTACTCTGGTTTGCTAAAAATATATAAATGTTCCCTTTACACCTCACCTTCTAAAACTTCACGCATGTTTACCTATTTAGCATTTCAAACCTAGCTTCTCTCCTTACATGAAAGCCTTCAGACCAGCTGCCTTTAATTCATTCAAGTCACACACACACACACACACACACACATCCATAGACACATACCCTACTATTACTCTACAATAAATTCCAATAACATTATGAAGATTATTATATCTTCCTGACAAACTATAGGAGGTGAACATTTACATGGGAGTGCAGTAACCTGTTACTGAACTGACTGCTCTGCTGTTTTGTAGGTGTGCTTTCCCTGCCTGCTCACTTCAGCTTATACAACAACGGACAATCAGTGAAAGATGGGCGTGCTGATGCTTACGCCCAACTGGAACTTCGCACTCTGGAGCAGTCATTGCTGGCGACATGCGTTGGGAGCATTTCCGAGCTGAGTGAGTTCATTGTTTCTCACCGCCAATTTGTGGATGTTTGCTGGCTATTTGTGATATTTTTCCAGAGAACACATTTTCCCTTGAAATGTTTATTTCAGATATATTTTCCTCTGAATCTTTGCATTCTTTCTGGATCAGGCGCCATTTGAAATGTCCTTCCTCACTTTATTCAGCTCTCCTGGACATTAAGCCAGTCTCCAGCTGGCTATAGGCAGACTGCATTACCTCCTTACTTCTGCTGCTTCCCTTCATGTGCTGAGAATGCATGAGGGGGTGGGATAGTGAATGACTTTGTCTCACTGCTTTGGGAAAGTGCCTGCATCCTGTTCTATAATTTCCCCCTGTAGCCTATTCAATCCTGAATTCAGAATGTGGGGAATCAGTGAAACCATCCTGTGCAGCTTCTCACAGTTCTGATTTTTTTTAATATTGGCAGATTCCCTGTGCAATTGCTCCAAACAATATTTTATAACAAAAGCATGTTACACAATATAAGACAGACTTTATCGGACAGTGTTGTGGGCAATGTTTAGACCTTTATAACCCTATGCTGATTGGTGTAAAAGCCTACATTCAAGGAAGCTGCTTGCTGCTAAGGTAAAATTCAGTTTGAGCCCACCTCTTCACAAAGACCACAAAACCTGAAAACTGTCTGAACATCACTTCTAAAGTCACTTAAGCCAGGAGATCAAGAGGACATTTAAGTTCTGAAAAATATGAAAAGACTCTTAGGAAAAAAAACTGCAACCAGATGAAATTTAGAATCAGTAAAATACGGTAGAGAAGTGAGATATTGGGTGATTTGGTGATCCAGTTGATGTTAGATTTGCTGAAATATTCGAGGAGTAAGCTAAGTGACTATTTCTCATCCTATACTTTCTGATTTTTCTCACACTCTTTTCATCTTTGTGATACCCTGCATTACACGGCTTATTCCTCGGCCTAACCTGATTAAGAACCAGAGTTTCTTTCAGCCTAATATTTCCTGAAATTTGGAGCCTTCTATTCCTGCTCCTCGAAATCTAATTACATTCGAAGCTTTTCTAAGGAGGGTTCAAACCCAATCTGTTTGTTCAAATGCAGAGCAGAAAAACAGAAAGAAAACTTCCAATTTCTACCAAAATAAAGATGATTATTGGCAGCTCTTCAGCTACCCAGCAACTAGAATTGTTATTAAGTGTGCTGAACTGTGAGCTAAAAATGTGAGAAATATTCAAATGCCTGCGATGCTTAGACAGTGCCTCTCACCTAACATGCACTGGAAGACATCCTCTCTATAGTGTTCATAATGAAACATTAATCCATGTTTCAACATTGTTGACTCTCATGAAGGGAGCTATAAAGTTAAGTGAAATAATAACACAAATAACTCATTCCACAGTGTACTGATTAAATTGCTACACTGAAAGCTGACAGACAAACTTCGGGTTGGTTTCTTTACATCCTCACCTCTCATTCATTTTTGAAATACCAGGAAAACCACCGACTTGGTGCTGGATCTTGAAGTCTCCGATTTGTTTTCAATCTGCAATAGCAAGACACTTTTCCAGTGACCATTACCACTCACTCTTTCTCCCGTAGCACAAGGGAGTTTCTGTAATATTTTATGGTAGCAAAACAGCCGATAGTATTTGATTTGGCTGCTTTTATTCATTAAACTATTTACTAAAAAGTGATCATCCTCCCACCTCACAAAAATCTAACCTACCCCTCATGTCTGCCTAACATTTAGATTCCAGTAAGTCCAGTCTGACCTGGAGTTTCAGAATCAGCTAGACTGGAAAATATGCTGTTTGTAGTCATTCTTGGCCAAAAAGCCAAGTTTTAAAATATTGAAACGGTTTGGGAGATGCTGCTTTCTAAGAGTCTTAATTCTGGTTAATGTTTGAGGCAGAACAGTCTTTAGGGAGATTTTACAAAACTCTTTCAGTTCCTCTGTAAATGAAATCCCTGTGTGTTACTATAATCTCTTGTAAAGAGGCAGTAACCCTGAGTTCTGTCTACACAGAACTTCCCTCAATTTAGTCTACTGCATTCACTGCTCCCAATACGGTCTCCTCTACATTGGAGAGACCAAACGCAGACTGGGTGACCGCTTTGCAGAACACCTTCGGTCTGTCCGCAAGCATGACCCAGACCTCCCTGTCACTTGCCGTTTCAGCTCACCATCCTGTTCTCATGCCCACATGTCCGTCCTTGGCCTACTGCAATGTTCCGGTGAAGCTCAATGCAAATTGGTGAAACAGCACCTGATCTTCCATTTTTATTCATTGTTTTATCCCCAGCTTTTAGCCTATTTTTGATCTTTTTTCCCATCACCGTCCCTTCCCTCCACCCCACCCTCACTAGGGCCACCTGTCACTTGCTCATTCTGCTTTCTCCCCTTAATGTCACCATTAGCATCTCCTTTAGTCAGTATTACCACCATTAACATCCCTTCAACCTTTTGTTTATGGGATCTCTCCTTTGCCTCCACCTATCACTGTCCTTCTATCCAGCTTCAGCTGTTCCACCCTCCTTAAACAGTATAAATTTCACCACATTTGTACTTCTCTTTAGCTCTGAAGAAGAGTCATATGGACTCGAAACGTTAACTTTATTTTTCTCTCCACAGATGGTGTCAAACCTGCTGAGTTTCTCCAGCATTTTTTGTTTTTGTTGTGTGAGGCATTTTGCAGCGGTCTTCATTATAGAGGTAACATCCTATACAAGTAACATCCCAGAAATAGCTGTAACTTAGGAAATGGTAGGGAGGGAGGAACTCAAGAAAATTGCAGTCGCCAGGGAAATGGCACTGAGCAAATTGTTGGAACTGCGGGCTGACAAGTCCCCGGGTACTGATGGACTTCATCCTAGGGTTTTAAAAGATGTGGCTAGTGAGATAGTTGATGTGTTGGTTTTAATTTTCCAAAATCCCCTAGATTTGGGGAAGGTTCCATTAGTGTGAAAAATAGCAAATGTAACTCCTTTATACAAAAAGGGAGGGAGACAGAAAGCAGGAAACTACAGGCCAGTTATCTTAATATCTGTCATAGGGAAAATGTTGGAAGCTATTATTAAAGATGTCACAGCAGGGCACTTAGAAAAATTCAAGGCAATCAGGCAGAGTCAACATGGTTTTGTAAAAGGGAAATCATGTTTAACCGATTTATTGGAGTTCTTCGAAGTCACATGGATAAAAGGGAACCAGTGGATGTGCTGTACTCAGATTTCCAGAAGTCATTTGATAAGGTGCCACATCAAAGGTTATTGCAGAAAATAAAAGCTCCTGGTGTAGGGGGTAACAGTGGCATGGATAGAAGATTGGCTGGCTAACAGGAAACAGAGAGTAGGCATAAATGGGTCATTTTTTGGTTGGCAGGATATAATGAGTGGTATGCCGCAGGGATCAGTTCTCGGGTCTCAATCAAGGGACTCGTGGTAATGGTTGCTAAATTTTCTGATGACACAAAGATAGATAGGAAAGTAAGTTGTGAAGAGGACATAAGGTAGCTCCAAAGGGATATAGATGGGATAAGTGAGTGAGCAAAGATCTGGCAAATGGGGTATAATGTGGGCAAATATGAAATTGAACATTTTGGAAAGAAGAATAAAAAGAAGCTTATTATTTAAATGGTGAGAGATTGCAGCTCAGATTCAGAGGGATCTGGGTGTCCTAGTGCATGACTTGCAAAACATTTGCAGATATTATAAATAATTAGGAAAGCTGATAGAATATTGTCATTATTGCAAAGGGAATTGAATACAATAGTTAGGAGGTAATGCTTCAGTTGTACAGACACTGGTGAGACTGCATTTGGGGCACTGTGTACAGTACTGGTCTCCTTATTTAAGGAAGGATGTAAATGCATTAGAAGCAGTTCAGAGAAGGTTTATCAAACTAATATCTGGAATGGGCAGGTTGGCTTATGAGGAAAGGCTGGACAGACTAGGCTTGTATCCACTGGAATTTAGAAGAGTAAGAGGTGACTTGATTGAAAACTTTAAGATCCTGAAGGGTCTTGACAGGGTGGATGTGGAGAGAATGTTTCCTCTTGTGAGAGAATCTAGGACTAGGGGTCACTGTTTAAAAATTAGGGGTCGCTAATTTGGAACAGAGATGAGGAGAATTTTTTCCCTGAGGGTCGTGAGTCTTTGGAACTCTCTTCCTCAAAAGGCGGTGGAAGCAAAGTCTTTGAATATTTTTAAGGCAGAGCTAGGTAGATTCTTGATAAACAACGGTGGTGAAAGGTTATGAGCAGAGAGGTTGCAAAGGTAGGGAGCGGTGAGGTTACAGAGATAGGGAGTGATGAGGTTACAGAGGTATGGAGTGATGAGGTTACAGAGATAGGGAGTGATGAGGTTACAGAGGTATGGAGTGATGAGGTTAGAGATAGGGAATGATGAGGTTACAGAGATATGGAGTGATGAGGTTACAGAGATAGGGAGTGATAAGGTTACAGAGATAGGGAGTGATGAGGTTACAGAGGTAGGGAGTGATGAGGTTACAGAGATAGGGAGTGGTGAGGTTACAGAGGTATGGAGTGATGAGGTTACAGAGATAGGGAATGATGAGGTTACAGAGATATGGAGTGATGAGGTTACAGAGATAGGGAGTGATAAGGTTACAGAGATAGGGAGTGATGAGGTTACAAAGGTAGGGAGTGATGAGGTTACAGAGATAGGGAGTGATGAGGTTACAGAGATAGGGAGTGATGAGGTTACAGAGATAGGGAGTGGTGAGGTTACAGAGGTAGGGAATAATGAGGTTACAGCAGAGGGAGTGATGAGGGTACAGAGGAGGGAATGATGAGGTTAGAGAGGTAGGGAGTGATGCGGCCTTGAAGGGGTTTGATTATGTGGATGAGAAGTTTAAATTTGACATATTGCTGAACCAAGTGTCAATGTAAGTCAGCGATCTCAGAAATGATGGGTGAATGGGACTTGATGCAAGTTTGGATGCAGGCAGCAATTTCAAATAAGCTCAAGTTTTTGAGGGTAGCAGACTAGAAAACCATTGGAATAGTCAAGCCTGGGAGTAAGCAGCAGGTATTATGAGGGAACCTGTATTTTTTTAATTGAGTTTGTGTGTTTTGGGGTAGACCCTGTCTTGCAACGGAGGCTGAACTGAAGATGGGGCTGGGTCCTGGTTGAGGGATATGCAGGGACACAGAGCAGCAAGTGTGTCTGACTCGTGTGTGGTTCGAAAATGCAACCTCATGACCTGATGTGTGGTGTGAAAAGGTAACCATGAGACTTGGTGTGCGCTGTGAGCATGTGACCATGTGATCTGGTGTGCAGCACGAAACTAGCCCACGTGACAAGATTCCAGTTGACAGCGATTGTTTCTTCAGCGCAACAGGGGAGCTGGGGCTGTGCCTGTGAACAGACACTGGAGTGTAGCCTGGCCAACCCAGTGGTGTGTCGTCTCGGAAAAATTGACTGAGCAGTTGGGTGGCAAGCAGTCGCTGGAGCATCCTGAGTTTGAACCTTGTTGCCTGGTAACTAATTGTAGCAGCAGAAACAAGAAAAACTCCAGGCTGAGTTGGAGCTGCTGTCAAATGGAAATCAGATCTGTGTAGGACAGAAGCTGAAATCCCTTGTGAGAAAGACACAATTTGAGGGTTTTGCAATTCATGTGTGATCAGTAAAATCTGAGTGAACTGCCAGGCCAATTTGTGAGATCTGTCTTAGTTGTAACTGTCATTTAAGGTGCAATTTATAGTTTATATTCATCTACCATTTGCCTGTTAATTCATGTTTAACTCATGTTAATTCAGCATGTTAGAGTATAGTATAGGCAGAAAAAAAAACCCCCACTAGAGCTATACCTTGAGTGCCCTACCATCCATTCTTAATTAGCACATTCGTTTAGATATCACCAACTTTAACTTTAACACCTATGTGTTCTATTGTACTATTGTCATTGACATCTTTTGATGATCTGCTTCTATCACTGCTTGTTTGTCCCTACAACCACACCCTCCCCCCCCCCCACCTCTCTCTCTCTATCTCTCCGCCCCCCACACACACACCTTAAACCAGCTTATATTTCAACTCTTTCTTGGACTCGAACTCAAGTTCTGTCGAAGGGTCATGAGGACTCGAAACGTCAACTCTTTTCTTCTCCGCCGATGCTGCCAGACCTGCTGAGTTTTTCCAGGTAATTCTGTTTTTGTTTTGGATTTCCAGCATCCGCAGTTTTTTTGTTTTTATCTCTGTGTTTAATTGACTGCCACTGCTCTTCAAGAAATGCCTACCTCCTTGAAGAAGTTCTGTTCCTCTCTGCGACAAGATTTCCGTATTTCTCTGTTGTCTTGCTCACCTTCGTTGCTTTCCATTTCCCTCCTAGTGTTTGACAAGGTGTTTACTAAAACCCGCTTTCACAGCCATATCTCCTTTCTCAGTGACTGTCTCCGTCTCCGACTTACCCCACGTGGATTTCAACTGAAATTCCACCCCTCATGTTTCGAACCCACCCAGGATTACAGGTATCTCCGGGACATAAAACATTTCTCGGACGGCTGTTCCCGTCACATCCTGAGATCCACACTCAGTGCCATGCGTCGCCATATGAACACACTCGACCTCTCCCTCCAGCAGCATCGCCGTACCCTTTTTCAAAGCTGCGCGTGCCCCCAGTTTCATTTTATCCTTCGGCTCATCCGACGCCTCAACAAGAAACTTTTTCTCTTTCTCTCAAGTGCTAAGGAACGCAAGCTCCAACAACTCATCGACACCAACACCCATCTAGGACCCTCCACCCCTGCCTGTCCCTCCGTCCCCACCCCATCTTCCAATCCCAGCCCCAGCCGTGTATTCACTATACCCCCTGACCTTCCCCTCTCCGATGCTGAACGTTCAGTGCTCAGCAAAGGACTTAGTTTCATACCCTTACGCCCTCACCTCAATGAATTTCGGGCTCGGCATAATACTGAACTCTTCTTCCACCGTCTTCGTCTCCGGGCTCACTTCTTTGGGCAGGAGTCCTCTCCCAGTTCAACGGATCCATCTACCCATCTCCAATATTCTCCCTCCACCTGGACCCCTCCCTCTGGATTCTTACCTTCTCTCGATCTTTTCATTGAGAACTGTCGGCGCGACATTAGTCGTCTCAATTTCTCTGCTCCTCTCACCCATTCTAACCTGTCTCTCTCTGAATTTACTGCACTCCATTCTCTCAGGTCCAACCCTGACATTGTCATCAAACCCGCTGACAAGGGTGGTGCTGTTGTTGTCTGGCGCACTGACCTCTACCTCGCGGAGGCTGAGCGTCAACTCGCAGACACTTCCTCCTACCTCTCCCTGGACCTTGACCCCACCACTGAACATCAAGCCATTGTTTCCAGGACTGTCACTGACCTCATCTCCTCTGGGGATCTCCCTCCCACAGCTTCCAACCTGATAGTCGCCCAACCTCGGACGGCCCGCTTCTATCTCCTACCCAAAATTCACAAACAGAACTGCCCCGGTAGACCGATCGTGTCAGCTTGCTCCTGCCCCACAGAACTCATTTCTCGTTATCTTGACTCCCTTATCTCTCCCCTTGTCCAGCCCCTTCCCACCTACATCCGTGATTCCTCTGACACCTTACGTCACATCAACAATTTCCAGTTCCCTGGCCCCAACCGCTTCCTCTTCACCATGGACGTCCAATCCCTCTACACCTCCATCCCCCACCAGGATGGTCTGAGGGACCTTAGCTTCTTCCTCGAACAGAGGCCCGAACAATCCCCATCCACCACTATTCTCCTCCGCCTGGCTGAACTTGTTCTCACGCTGAACAATTTCTCCTTCAACTCCTCTCACTTCCTCCAAATAAAAGGTGTGGCTATGGGTACACGCATGGGCCCCAGCTATGCCAGTCTCTTTATGGGGTATGTGGAACATTCCTTGTTGCAGTCCTACTCCGGCCTCCTTCCTCAACTCTTTCTCCGGTACATCAATGATTACTTCGGTGCCGCTTCATGCTCTCATCGGGACTTGGAAAAATTTATTAATTTTGCTTCCAATCTCCACCCCTCCATCATTTTCACGTGGTCCATCTCTGACACTTCCCTTCCCTTCCTTGACCTCTCTGTCTCAATCTCTGGTGATAGACTGTCCACCAATATCCATTACAAACCCACCGACTCCCACAGCTATCTCGACTACAGCTCCTCACACCCCGCTTCCTGTAAGGACTCCATCCCATTCTCTCAGTTCCTTCGCCTCCGTCGCATCTGTTCCGATGATGCTACATTCAAAAACAGTTCCTCTGACATGTCCTCCTTCTTCCTTAACCGAGGTTTTCCACCCACGGTCGTTGACAGGGCCCTCAACCGTGTCCGGCCCATCTTCCGCGCATCCGCTCTCACGCCTTCTCCTCCCTCCCAGAAACATGATAGGGTCCCCCTTGTCCTCACTTATCACCCCACCAGCCTCCGCATTCAAAGGATCATCCTCCGCCATTTCCGCCAACTCCAGCATGATGCCACCACCAAACACATCTTCCCTTCACCCCACCTTATCGGCATTCCGTAGAGATCGCTCCCTCCGGGACACCCTGGTCCACTCCTCCGTCACCCCCTACTCCTCAACCCCCTCCTATGGCACCACCCCATGCCCACGCAAAAGATGCAACACCTGCCCCTTCACTTCCTCTCTCCTCACCGTCCAAGGACCCAAACACTCCTTTCAAGTGAAGCAGCATTTCACTTGCATTTCCCCCAACTTAGTCTACTGCATTCGTTGCTCCCAATGTGGTCTCCTCTACATTGGAGAGACCAAACGTAAACTGGGCGACCGCTTTGCAGAACACCTGCGGTCTGTCCGCAAGAATGACCCAAACCTCCCTGTCGCTTGCCATTTTAACACTCCACCCTGCTCTCTTGCCCACATGTCTGTCCTTGGCTTGCTGCATTGTTCCAGTGAAGCCCAACGTAAACTGGAGGAACAACACCTCATCTTCCGACTAGGGACTTTACAGCCTTCCGGACTGAATATTGAATTCAACAACTTTAGGTCGTGAGCTCCCTCCCCCATTCCCACCCCCTTTCTGTTTCCCCCTTCCTTTTTTTTCCAATAAATTATAAAGATTTTCCTTTTCCCACCTATTTCCATTATATAAAAAAAAAACCCCACTAGAGCTATACCTTGAGTGCCCTACCATCCATTCTTAATTAGCACATTCGTTTAGATAATATCACCAACTTTAACTTTAACACCTATGTGTTCTATTGTACTATTGTCGTTGACATCTTTTGATGATCTGCTTCTATCACTGCTTGTTTGTCCCTACAACCACACCCTCCCCCCCCCAACCTGTCTCTCTCTCTATCTCTCTGCCCCCCACACACACACCTTAAACCAGCTTATATTTCAACTCTTTCTTGGACTCGAACTCAAGTTCTGTCGAAGGGTCATGAGGACTCGAAACGTCAACTCTTTTCTTCTCCGCCGATGCTGCCAGACCTGCTGAGTTTTTCCAGGTAATTCTGTTTTTGTATAGTATAGGCAGTGTTTAGTGTTTGCTTAGTTGACTCTTGTATGGTAAAAATTCTTCTGTTTTAATAGTGGAATTTTGCCTACTTTAAACAAAAAGTTACTGGTCCCTACCAAGATTGTAACAATATCCTGCATCAGGCAATACTACAGAGATGGAAATAGACAGTTTTTTTCATGGAAGGATGTGGGGTTAGAAGCTCAATTCGGGATCACAGGCCAGTCACCAAGTTTGTTAAGAGTCTGGTTTAACCTCAGACAGTGGCTTGGGAAAGGAATGGAATCGATGACTAAAGAAGAGACTTTGTGACTGGCTACAAAGACAATGGTATTGGCATTATCAGTGAAGGGATCGAGGGAGATGGTGATGTTTTCAGATGATGTTGCTGAGACGTGGCATGTAGATGAGAAATAGAAGGGAACCAAGCATAAATCCTCCAGACACAAACCATTGTAGGAAAATCTCCACTATGACTGGATAGGTAAAAAATAAACCAGGCAAAAGACAAATCAGTTCAGCTGGATAATGAAGGGAAACTATTGGTGACTTTTAAAAAGATGGAATATATGTTAAAAACACAAATATTAGAAACGCACATCAGGCCCATTGGCCACTAGAAAGAGAAAATACATGACTAAAATATATACCATTCACCTACGCTCAAGTTGTGGCCTCATCTTGGTTTCTGACCTTTTTGTTATGATTCAAATTTAGGTGATCTGGTGTCTCGAGCTATGCACCACCTGCAATGCTCAAACACATTGTCTCCAGGAATGAGCCCCTGTCGTCATGGCCGCCAGCAGCCGATCACATGGTCTCCAGACGCTCTGCACACACTCTACTATTTCCTGCGATGTCCACAAATGGAATCAATGGAGAATCCCAACCTGGATCCACCCCGAGTTTCCTTAAATAATGAAAGGTAAAGCTTCGTTAATCCACATCTCTTCATTTTTTTTTATCAGTTTACATTTTCAGCTTCCTTTTCATCACTTCAAAGAATTTTACTAAAAAAATCTTTTGTTAAATATTTTGCTTTCTAACTGTTGTAAAGTTATGTTTTTTTTTAATTGCTTTTCATTTTAGCTTAGCTGACGATGGATGTGTGATGGCCTCCCTGTCACATGGTGTATATAAATATATAAATATATATATATAGGTATATATATATGTGTGTGTGTATATATATATTATATAACATCACACCACATGGTATAGATCATGTCTTGTCCTCATGAGGCTTCATATGGTAAGTTCCCAATCTGGGTCCCTCATTTGGGAAGTGGTGGAGTGCACACCAGCTGATTTCTGATAGAGAGAAAAGAGTGAATCGTCCAAAACTCTGTGTATCCAGCAATCAGTTACTCAGCAATGTTGGCAAAGCCATTAATTCAGTCGAAAATGACAAGATTAATTGCAAATAAGAGGAGGGAGACATCTTTGCAGGCACTGATACAGAATGGTACACAGGAACAGACTGTCACCTGCTACAGTTAATACTGTGTCAGTGGTTTTGTTCAAGAGGTAGTTTGACAGTTTCTAGCACTAAAACTATATGGTCAGGTTTAGTGATGCTGTGTATTGCAAGAGTAAAGTGTATAACCAGTGCAAAGGGAAAACAGATTGGGGAGGCAACAAGCCCAGGATCCGTGAATTTCCCTTTCCCTGGTTGAAATGTTTACACTCATCTCATGTCTTAGTCATGTCAAAGTATCAATTTGGTACAAAAATATTAGTAGGAGGCAGCCTGGATTTTCTCTCTTTCTTGTATTCCTGTTTGGAATGGGATTGTGGGAATCTCTACAGGTAAAGGAGCTCGTCCACAGGTTTTGTGTCTTTACTGCTTCAGTTTTCTAATAGGTATTTTGTTATGATACAGCAGGTGGTATTTGCCAGGCTGACCAAATCCACAAAGGAAACTTGGCCACACTATTACAACTGTTTTGCAATTTGTATTTATTACGAGAAGGTTTGTGCACTGAGTTCAGAAGTAATGAGTCCACTAACACCTTTAGAGATTTTAGAAATTAACTTAAAACATGTATTAACAACAGAAAAAAAACACATACACAAGATTACAATTGACACAGTTACTTAATATTATAACAATTCCCAAAAATCCTAATTAACCTGACTCCCAGATAAGCAGCCCCTTTAAGGCAACAGTCCAAAATAGATTTTAAATTTATAGCAACAATCCAGCAAGGTTACCATAAGCACCCAATCGACAGTGGAATTCCAAAGGCTTTTAACACAACTTTGGTTACTGGAACAGCAGACTTCTACAAAGTGGCTAGAGGCTTTTCCCCAAGTCTGTTTCACATAGTGTGCCTTTCAAAACTTACACAGCTACATCCCATATAGCCTTCCAATCCCCCTTTAAATATATTCCTTCCTCTTTAATCTGTAAATCCCATTGTTTCCCCCATGTCTTTGGAATTTACTTTTCCCATAATATCAACATCTTTTATGTTGTCATTATGGATGCCGCTTTTGGGAAAAATCAATGTAATAACCTGCCTTGTTTATCTTGTTCATTGTAAACATCCTACCTTGTCACCTTGAAAACCAAAAACCTTTCCACTTATCTTAAAATGCAAATTTCATTCATACCCTATCTGCTGAGACTTTACCCTAGTTCACTCACCTGACTTGTGATAATTTCAGCCTTGCAGTCTATCCATCTCTAATTTAATTAAATTAGTCACGCGGACAGAACCATCCACACACACACACATACACACATACACACACACAAACATGAGCCTACTTTACAATATCCCCCAATAATAACATTATGAAAAATATGATAGTTTCATGACAATTTGCCCTCAGGTTTTGGAAATGTTTGTTAATATTTTGCAAACATAAATTGGGGATTTTCTTTGACTTTGTTAAGATGAAATTGTTTTCATAACATCTTCAATGCTGAGCTTTATTGTTGAAATGTTATAAGGTGAAAGGAAACATTGGTATGAAAGGAGACCTTGGTATGACTCAACTTGCTAAGGGTTAGTATAGACTAAGTTATAAGGGCAGCTACAGCACAGGGACAGCACTGCCAGGAGTTGACCAGACAGTTACCGTTTTCCCCTGACTATTTTGCAGATGGCTCATTCCTGGCTAATGCTGCAATATTAGTTAATTTGCTATAAATGCACTTGTATAAAATAGGTGACTATTATATTGTTCAGGATGTCTAGCACTTTCACCTCAATTTTTTTTTATACACTCATGGGATGTGGGTGTCGCTGGCTAGGCCAGCATTTATTGCCCATCCCTAATTGCCCTTGTTCAGAGGGGATTTTTATGAGTCACGTGTAGGCCAGACCAAGTAAGGACAGCAGTTTTCCCTCCTTAAAGGGCATTAATGAACCAGATGGGTTTTTACAAACGTTGATTAAACTTGTCATGGTCACCATTAATGAGACAAGTTTTCACTTCCAGATCTTAACTAAAATTAAAGTTCACCAGCTGCCGTGGTGGGATTTGAATCTCTGTCCCCGGAGGATTAGCCTCACCACGATATCTCTTTCCCCTGACTCCTGCATTTACTGCATCAAGGTACAGACAGTGAGTGATGCAGGTACGAGTCCAAATACGGGTGTGAGTGACCAAATTGTGTTTCAAAGATTTAACGGTGACATCCATAAGAAGACTTATGGCAGGAATTTGAAATGTGTGCCCTTCTGAGGGATAGAAGTAGTATGTTTACCAAGAGGGATGGTATTCGTTCAAATCCATGGAATGTGTGAGAGCTTAGGAGAGTTCTCAGCACTTGGACTGAGCTCTCACTTTCCCCCTCTGCTGTTTGTAGCCCCATTGCAATTGCTGCTTCACCTCCCTTGGACTGAGCTCCCGTCTCTCTGTCTGAGCTCCCGTCTCTCTGTCTGAGCTCCCGTCTCTCTGTCTGAGCTCCCGTCTCTCTGTCTGAGCTCCCGTCTCTCTGTCTGAGCTCCCGTCTCTCTGTCTGAGCTCCCGTCTCTCTGTCTGAGCTCCCGTCTCTCTGTCTGAGCTCCCGTCTCTCTGTCTGAGCTCCCGTCTCTCTGTCTGAGCTCCCGTCTCTCTGTCTGAGCTCCCGTCTCTCTGTCTGAGCTCCCGTCTCTCTGTCTGAGCTCCCGTCTCTCTGTCTGAGCTCCCGTCTCTCGTTCTGAGCTCCCGTCTCTCTGTCTGAGCTCCCGTCTCTCTGTCTGAGCTCCCGTCTCTCGTTCTGAGCTCCCGTCTCTCTGTCTGAGCTCCCGTCTCTCTGTCTGAGCTCCCGTCTCTCTGTCTGAGCTCCCGTCTCTCGTTCTGAGCTCCCGTCTCTCTGTCTGAGCTCCCGTCTCTCGTTCTGAGCTCCCGTCTCTCTGTCTGAGCTCCCGTCTCTCTGTCTGAGCTCCCGTCTCTCGTTCTGAGCTCCCGTCTCTCTGTCTGAGCTCCCGTCTCTCTGTCTGAGCTCCTGTCTCTCTGTCTGAGCTCCCGTCTCTCTGTCTGAGCTCCCGTCTCTCTGTCTGAGCTCCCGTCTCTCTGTCTGAGCTCCCGTCTCTCTGTCTGAGCTCCCGTCTCTCTGTCTGAGCTCCCGTCTCTCGTTCTGAGCTCCCGTCTCTCTGTCTGAGCTCCCGTCTCTCTGTCTGAGCTCCCGTCTCTCTGTCTGAGCTCCCGTCTCTCTGTCTGAGCTCCCGTCTCTCTGTCTGAGCTCCCGTCTCTCTGTCTGAGCTCCCGTCTCTCGTTCTGAGCTCCCGTCTCTCGTTCTGAGCTCCCGTCTCTCGTTCTGAGCTCCCGTCTCTCGTTCTGAGCTCCCGTCTCTCTGTCTGAGCTCCCGTCTCTCTGTCTGAGCTCCCGTCTCTCTGTCTGAGCTCCCGTCTCTCTGTCTGAGCTCCCGTCTCTCTGTCTGAGCTCCCGTCTCTCTGTCTGAGCTCCCGTCTCTCTGTCTGAGCTCCCGTCTCTCTGTCTGAGCTCCCGTCTCTCGTTCTGAGCTCCCGTCTCTCTGTCTGAGCTCCCGTCTCTCTGTCTGAGCTCCCGTCTCTCTGTCTGAGCTCCCTCTCTCTGTCTGAGCTCCCGTCTCTCTGTCTGAGCTCCCGTCTCTCTGTCTGAGCTCCCGCTCTCTGTCTGAGCTCCCGTCTCTCTGTCTGAGCTCCCTCTCTCTGTCTGAGCTCCCGTCTCTCGGTCTGAGCTCCCGTCTCTCTGTCTGAGCTCCCGTCTCTCTGTCTGAGCTCCCGTCTCTCTGTCTGAGCTCCCGTCTCTCTTCTGAGCTCCCGTCTCTCTGTCTGAGCTCCCGTCTCTCTGTCTGAGCTCCCGTCTCTCGTCTGAGCTCCGTCTCTCTGTCTGACTCCCGTCTCTCTGTCTGAGCTCTCCAGTCTCTGTCTGAGCTCCCGTCTCTCTTCTGAGCTCCCGTTCTCTGTTCGGAGCGCCCGGCTCTCTGTCTGTGCTCCCCGTCTCTCTGTCTGAGGCTCCCGTCTCTCGGTCTGAGACTCCCGTCTCTCTGTCTGAGCTCCCGGCTCTCGTGTCTGAGCTCCCGTCTCTCTGTCTGAGCTCCCGTCTCTCTGGCTCCGTCTCTCTGTCTGAGCTCCCGCTCTCTGTCTGAGCTCCCGTCTCTCGTTCTGAGCTCCCGTCTCTCTGTCTGAGCTCCCGTCTCTCGGTCTGAGCTCCCGTCTCTCTGTCCTGAGCTCCCGTCTCTCTGTCTGAGCTCCGTCTCTCTGTCTGAGCTCCCGTCTCTCTTCTGATCTCCCGCCGCTCTGTCTGAGCTCCCGTCTCTCTGTCTGAGCTCCCGTCTCTCGTTCTGAGCTCCCGTCTCTCTGTCTGAGCTCCCGTCTCTCGTTCTGAGCTCCCGTCTCTCTGTCTGAGCTCCCGTCTCTCTGTCTGAGCTCCCGTCTCTCTGTCTGAGCTCCCGTCTCTCGTTCTGATCTCCCGCCGCTCTGTCTGAGCTCCCGTCTCTCTGTCTGAGCTCCCGTCTCTCTGTCTGAGCTCCCGTCTCTCGTTCTGAGCTCCCGTCTCTCGTTCTGAGCTCCCGTCTCTCTGTCTGAGCTCCCGTCTCTCTGTCTGAGCTCCCGTCTCTCTGTCTGAGCTCCCGTCTCTCTGTCTGAGCTCCCGTCTCTCGTTCTGAGCTCCCGTCTCTCGTTCTGAGCTCCCGTCTCTCTGTCTGAGCTCCCGTCTCTCGTTCTGAGCTCCCGTCTCTCTGTCTGAGCTCCCGTCTCTCTGTCTGAGCTCCCGTCTCTCTGTCTGAGCTCCCGTCTCTCGTTCTGAGCTCCCGTCTCTCTGTCTGAGCTCCCATCTCTCTGTCTGAGCTCCCGTCTCTCTGTCTGAGCTCCCGTCTCTCTGTCTGAGCTCCCGTCTCTCTGTCTGAGCTCCCGTCTCTCTGTCTGAGCTCCCGTCTCTCTGTCTGAGCTCCCGTCTCTCGTTCTGAGCTCCCGTCTCTCTGTCTGAGCTCCCGTCTCTCGTTCTGAGCTCCCGTCTCTCGTTCTGAGCTCCCGCCTCTCTGTCTGAGCTCCCGTCTCTCTGTCTGAGCTCCCGTCTCTCTGTCTGAGCTCCCGTCTCTCGTTCTGAGCTCCCGTCTCTCTGTCTGAGCTCCCGTCTCTCTGTCTGAGCTCCCGTCTCTCTGTCTGAGCTCCCGTCTCTCTGTCTGAGCTCCCGTCTCTCTGTCTGAGCTCCCGTCTCTCTGTCTGAGCTCCCGTCTCTCTGTCTGAGCTCCCGTCTCTCTGTCTGAGCTCCCGTCTCTCTGTCTGAGCTCCCGTCTCTCTGTCTGAGCTCCCGTCTCTCTGTCTGAGCTCCCGTCTCTCTGTCTGAGCTCCCGTCTCTCTGTCTGAGCTCCCGTCTCTCTGTCTGAGCTCCCGTCTCTCTGTCTGAGCTCCCGTCTCTCTGTCTGAGCTCCCGTCTCTCTGTCTGAGCTCCCGTCTCTCTGTCTGAGCTCCCGTCTCTCTGTCTGAGCTCCCGTCTCTCTGTCTGAGCTCCCGTCTCTCTGTCTGAGCTCCCGTCTCTCTGTCTAGCTCCCGTCTCTCGTGTCTGAGCTCCCGTCGCTCTGTCTGAGCTCCCGTCTCTCTGTCTGAGCTCCCGTCTCTCGTGTCTGAGCTCCCGTCTCTCTGTCTGAGCTCCCGTCTCTCTGTCTGAGCTCCCGTCTCTCTGTCTGAGCTCGCCGTCTCTCTGTCTGAGCTCCCGTCTCTCGTGTCTGAGCTCCCGTCTCTCTGTCGGAGCTCCCCGTCTCTCGTGTCTGAGCTCCCGTCTCTCTGTCTGAGCTCCCGTCTCTCTGTCTGAGCTCCCGTCTCTCTGTCTGAGCTCCCGTCTCTCGTTCTGAGCTCCCGTCTCTCTGTCTGAGCTCCCGTCTCTCGTTCTGAGCTCCCGTCTCTCGGTCTGAGCTCCCCGTCTCTCTGTCTGAGCTCCCGTCTCTCTGTCTGAGCTCCCGGCTCTCTCTGTCCTGAGCTCCCGTCTCTCTGTCTGAGCTCCCGTCTCTCTGTCTGAGCTCCCGTCTCTCTGTCTGAGCTCCCGTCTCTCTGTCTGAGCTCCCGTCTCTCTGTCTGAGCTCCCGTCTCTCTGTCTGGAGCTCCCGTCTCTCTGTCTGAGCTCCCGTCTCTCTGTCTGAGCTCCCGTCTCTCTGTCTGAGCTCCCGTCTCTCTGTCTGAGCTCCCGTCTCTCTGTCTGAGCTCTCCGTCTCTCTGTCTGAGCTCCCCGTCTCTCGGTCTGAGCTCCCGTCTCTCTGTCTGAGCTCCCGTCTCTCTGTCTGAGCTCCCGTCTCTCGTCTGAGCTCCCGTCTCTCTGTCTGAGCTCCCGTCTCTCTGTCTGAGCTCCCGTCTCTCGTTCTGAGCTCCCGTCTCTCTGTCTGAGCTCCCGTCTCTCTGTCTGAGCTCCCGTCTCTCTGTCTGAGCTCCCGTCTCTCTGTCTGAGCTCCCGTCTCTCTGTCTGAGCTCCCGTCTCTCGTCTGAGCTCCCGTCTCTCTGTCTGAGCTCCCGTCTCTCTGTCTGAGCTCCCGTCTCTCTGTCTGAGCTCCCGTCTCTCGTCTGAGCTCCCGTCTCTCTGTCTGAGCTCCCGTCTCTCTGTCTGAGCTCCCGTCTCTCTGTCTGAGCTCCCGTCTCTCTGTCTGAGCTCCCGTCTCTCGTTCTGAGCTCCCGTCTCTCTGTCTGAGCTCCCGTCTCTCTGTCTGAGCTCCCGTCTCTCTGTCTGAGCTCCCGTCTCTCTGTCTGAGCTCCCGTCTCTCTGTCTGAGCTCCCGTCTCTCGTTCTGAGCTCCCGTCTCTCTGTCTGACCTCCCGTCTCTCGTTCTGAGCTCCCGTCTCTCTGTCTGAGCTCCCGTCTCTCTGTCTGAGCTCCCGTCTCTCTGTCTGAGCTCCCGTCTCTCTGTCTGAGCTCCCGTCTCTCTGTCTGAGCTCCCGTCTCTCTGTCTGAGCTCCCGTCTCTCTGTCTGAGCTCCCGTCTCTCTGTCTGAGCTCCCGTCTCTCTGTCTGAGCTCCCGTCTCTCGTTCTGAGCTCCCGTCTCTCTGTCTGAGCTCCCGTCTCTCTGTCTGAGCTCCCGTCTCTCGTTCTGAGCTCCCGTCTCTCTGTCTGAGCTCCCGTCTCTCTGTCTGAGCTCCCGTCTCTCTGTCTGAGCTCCCGTCTCTCGTTCTGAGCTCCCGTCTCTCGTTCTGACCTCCCGTCTCTCGTTCTGAGCTCCCGTCTCTCTGTCTGAGCTCCCGCCGCTCGGTCTGAGCTCCCGTCTCTCTGTCTGAGCTCCCGTCTCTCTGTCTGAGCTCCCGTCTCTCTGTCTGAGCTCCCGTCTCTCTGTCTGAGCTCCCCTCTCTCTGTCTGAGCTCCCGTCTCTCGGTCTGAGCTCCCGTCTCTCTGTCTGAGCTCCCGTCTCTCTGTCTGAGCTCCCGTCTCTCTGTCTGAGCTCCCGTCTCTCTGTCTGAGCTCCCGTCTCTCTGTCTGAGCTCCCGTCTCTCGTTCTGAGCTCCCGTCTCTCTGTCTGAGCTCCCGTCTCTCGTTCTGAGCTCCCGTCTCTCTGTCTGAGCTCCCGTCTCTCGTTCTGAGCTCCCGTCTCTCTGTCTGAGCTCCCGTCTCTCTGTCTGAGCTCCCGTCTCTCTGTCTGAGCTCCCGTCTCTCTGTCTGAGCTCCCGTCTCTCGTTCTGAGCTCCCGTCTCTCTGTCTGAGCTCCCGTCTCTCTGTCTGAGCTCCCGTCTCTCTGTCTGAGCTCCCGTCTCTCTGTCTGAGCTCCCGTCTCTCTGTCTGAGCTCCCGTCTCTCGTTCTGAGCTCCCGTCTCTCTGTCTGAGCTCCCGTCCTCGTCTGAGCTCCCGTCTCTCTGTCTGAGCTCCCGTCTCTCTGTCTGAGCTCCCGTCTCTCTGTCTGAGCTCCCGTCTCTCTGTCTGAGCTCCCGCTCGTCTGAGCTCCCGGTCTCTGAGCTCCCGTCTCTCTGTCTGAGCTCCCGTCTCTCTGTCTGAGCTCCCGTCTCTCTGTCTGAGCTCCCGTCTCTCTGTCTGAGCTCCCGTCTCTCTGTCTGAGCTCCCGTCTCTCGTTCTGAGTTCCCGTCTCTCTGTCTGAGCTCCCGTCTCTCGGTCTGAGCTCCCGTCTCTCTGTCTGAGCTCCCGTCTCTCTGTCTGAGCTCCCGTCTCTCGTTCTGAGCTCCCGTCTCTCTGTCTGAGCTCCCGTCTCTCTTTCTGAGCTCCCGTCTCTCGTTCTGAGCTCCCGTCTCTCTGTCTGAGCTCCCGTCTCTCTGTCTGAGCTCCCGTCTCTCTGTCTGAGCTCCCGTCTCTCGTTCTGAGCTCCCGTCTCTCTGTCTGAGCTCCCGTCTCTCTGTCTGAGCTCCCGTCTCTCTGTCTGAGCTCCCGTCTCTCTGTCTGAGCTCCCGTCTCTCTGTCTGAGCTCCCGTCTCTCGTTCTGAGCTCCCGTCTCTCTGTCTGAGCTCCCGTCTCTCTGTCTGAGCTCCCGTCTCTCTGTCTGAGCTCCCGCCGCTCTGTCTGAGCTCCCGTCTCTCTGTCTGAGCTCCCGTCTCTCGTTCTGAGCTCCCGTCTCTCTGTCTGAGCTCCCGTCTCTCTGTCTGAGCTCCCGTCTCTCTGTCTGAGCTCCCGCCGCTCGGTCTGAGCTCCCGTCTCTCTGTCTGAGCTCCCGTCTCTCTGTCTGAGCTCCCGTCTCTCTGTCTGAGCTCCCGTCTCTCTGTCTGAGCTCCCGTCTCTCTGTCTGAGCTCCCGTCTCTCTGTCTGAGCTCCCGTCTCTCTGTCTGAGCTCCCGTCTCTCGTTCTGAGCTCCCGTCTCTCTGTCTGAGCTCCCGTCTCTCTGTCTGAGCTCCCGTCTCTCTGTCTGAGCTCCCGTCTCTCGTTCTGAGCTCCCGTCTCTCTGTCTGAGCTCCCGTCTCTCGTTCTGAGCTCCCGTCTCTCTGTCTGAGCTCCCGTCTCTCTGTCTGAGCTCCCGTCTCTCGGTCTGAGCTCCCGTCTCTCTGTCTGAGCTCCCGTCTCTCGTTCTGAGCTCCCGTCTCTCTGTCTGAGCTCCCGTCTCTCTGTCTGAGCTCCCGTCTCTCTGTCTGAGCTCCCGTCTCTCTGTCTGAGCTCCCGTCTCTCGTTCTGAGCTCCCGTCTCTCTGTCTGAGCTCCCGTCTCTCGTTCTGAGCTCCCGTCTCTCTGTCTGAGCTCCCGTCTCTCTGTCTGAGCTCCCGTCTCTCTGTCTGAGCTCCCGTCTCTCTGTCTGAGCTCCCGTCTCTCTGTCTGAGCTCCCGTCTCTCTGTCTGAGCTCCCGTCTCTCTGTCTGAGCTCCCGTCTCTCTGTCTGAGCTCCCGTCTCTCGTTCTGAGCTCCCGTCTCTCTGTCTGAGCTCCCGTCTCTCTGTCTGAGCTCCCGTCTCTCTGTCTGAGCTCCCGTCTCTCTGTCTGAGCTCCCGTCTCTCGTTCTGAGCTCCCGTCTCTCTGTCTGAGCTCCCGTCTCTCGTTCTGAGCTCCCGTCTCTCTGTCTGAGCTCCCGTCTCTCTGTCTGAGCTCCCGTCTCTCTGTCTGAGCTCCCGTCTCTCTGTCTGAGCTCCCGTCTCTCGTTCTGAGCTCCCGTCTCTCTGTCTGAGCTCCCGTCTCTCTGTCTGAGCTCCCGTCTCTCTGTCTGAGCTCCCGTCTCTCGTCTGAGCTCCCGTCTCTCTGTCTGAGCTCCCGTCTCTCGTTCTGAGCTCCCGTCTCTCTGTCTGAGCTCCCGTCTCTCTGTCTGAGCTCCCGTCTCTCTGTCTGAGCTCCCGTCTCTCTGTCTGAGCTCCCGTCTCTCTGTCTGAGCTCCCGTCTCTCTGTCTGAGCTCCCGTCTCTCTGTCTGAGCTCCCGTCTCTCTGTCTGAGCTCCCGTCTCTCTGTCTGAGCTCCCGTCTCTCGTTCTGAGCTCCCGTCTCTCTGTCTGAGCTCCCGTCTCTCGTTCTGAGCTCCCGTCTCTCTGTCTGAGCTCCCGTCTCTCGTTCTGAGCTCCCGTCTCTCTGTCTGAGCTCCCGTCTCTCTGTCTGAGCTCCCGTCTCTCGTTCTGAGCTCCCGTCTCTCTGTCTGAGCTCCCGTCTCTCTGTCTGAGCTCCCGTCTCTCTGTCTGAGCTCCCGTCTCTCTGTCTGAGCTCCCGTCTCTCTGTCTGAGCTCCCGTCTCTCTGTCTGAGCTCCCGTCTCTCTGTCTGAGCTCCCGTCTCTCGTTCTGACCTCCCGTCTCTCTGTCTGAGCTCCCGTCTCTCTGTCTGAGCTCCCGTCTCTCTGTCTGAGCTCCCGTCTCTCGTTCTGAGCTCCCGTCTCTCTGTCTGAGCTCCCGTCTCTCTGTCTGAGCTCCCGTCTCTCTGTCTGAGCTCCCGCCGCTCGGTCTGAGCTCCCGTCTCTCTGTCTGAGCTCCCGTCTCTCTGTCTGAGCTCCCCTCTCTCTGTCTGAGCTCCCGTCTCTCTGTCTGAGCTCCCGTCTCTCTGTCTGAGCTCCCGTCTCTCTGTCTGAGCTCCCGTCTCTCTGTCTGAGCTCCCGTCTCTCTGTCTGAGCTCCCGTCTCTCTGTCTGAGCTCCCGTCTCTCGTTCTGAGCTCCCGTCTCTCTGTCTGAGCTCCCGTCTCTCTGTCTGAGCTCCCGTCTCTCTGTCTGAGCTCCCGTCTCTCTGTCTGAGCTCCCGTCTCTCGTTCTGAGCTCCCGTCTCTCTGTCTGAGCTCCCGTCTCTCGTTCTGAGCTCCCGCCGCTCTGTCTGAGCTCCCGTCTCTCTGTCTGAGCTCTCGTCTCTCTGTCTGAGCTCCCGTCTCTCTGTCTGAGCTCCCGTCTCTCGTTCTGAGCTCCCGTCTCTCTGTCTGAGCTCCCGTCTCTCTGTCTGAGCTCCCGTCTCTCTGTCTGAGCTCCCGTCTCTCGTTCTGAGCTCCCGTCTCTCTGTCTGAGCTCCCGTCTCTCGTTCTGAGCTCCCGTCTCTCTGTCTGAGCTCCCGTCTCTCTGTCTGAGCTCCCGTCTCTCTGTCTGAGCTCCCGTCTCTCGTTCTGAGCTCCCGTCTCTCTGTCTGAGCTCCCGTCTCTCGTTCTGAGCTCCCGTCTCTCTGTCTGAGCTCCCGTCTCTCGTTCTGAGCTCCCGTCTCTCTGTCTGAGCTCCCGTCTCTCTGTCTGAGCTCCCGTCTCTCGTTCTGAGCTCCCCTCTCTCTGTCTGAGCTCCCGTCTCTCTGTCTGAGCTCCCGTCTCTCTGTCTGAGCTCCCGTCTCTCGTTCTGAGCTCCCGTCTCTCTGTCTGAGCTCCCGTCTCTCTGTCTGAGCTCCCGTCTCTCTGTCTGAGCTCCCGTCTCTCTGTCTGAGCTCCCGTCTCTCTGTCTGAGCTCCCGTCTCTCTGTCTGAGCTCCCGTCTCTCTGTCTGAGCTCCCGTCTCTCTGTCTGAGCTCCCGTCTCTCTGTCTGAGCTCCCGCCGCTCGGTCTGAGCTCCCGCCGCTCGGTCTGAGCTCCCGTCTCTCTGTCTGAGCTCCCGTCTCTCTGTCTGAGCTCCCGTCTCTCTGTCTGAGCTCCCGTCTCTCGGTCTGAGCTCCCGTCTCTCTGTCTGAGCTCCCGTCTCTCGTTCTGAGCTCCCGTCTCTCTGTCTGAGCTCCCGTCTCTCTGTCTGAGCTCCCGTCTCTCTGTCTGAGCTCCCGTCTCTCTGTCTGAGCTCCCGTCTCTCTGTCTGAGCTCCCGTCTCTCTGTCTGAGCTCCCGTCTCTCTGTCTGAGCTCCCGTCTCTCGTTCTGAGCTCCCGTCTCTCTGTCTGAGCTCCCGTCTCTCTGTCTGA
This sequence comes from Carcharodon carcharias, assembly GCF_017639515.1. Taxonomy (NCBI): domain Eukaryota; kingdom Metazoa; phylum Chordata; class Chondrichthyes; order Lamniformes; family Lamnidae; genus Carcharodon; species Carcharodon carcharias. Next base: position 938,989 of record NC_054476.1, on the reverse strand, counting down.
GCTCCCGTCTCTCGTTCTGAGCTCCCGTCTCTCTGTCTGAGCTCCCGTCTCTCTGTCTGAGCTCCCGTCTCTCGTTCTGAGCTCCCGTCTCTCGTTCTGAGCTCCCGTCTCTCTGTCTGAGCTCCCGTCTCTCTGTCTGAGCTCCCGTCTCTCGTTCTGAGCTCCCGTCTCTCTGTCTGAGCTCCCGTCTCTCTGTCTGAGCTCCCGTCTCTCTGTCTGAGCTCCCGTCTCTCGTTCTGAGCTCCCGTCTCTCTGTCTGAGCTCCCGTCTCTCGTTCTGAGCTCCCGTCTCTCTGTCTGAGCTCCCGTCTCTCTGTCTGAGCTCCCGTCTCTCTGTCTGAGCTCCCGTCTCTCGGTCTGAGCTCCCGTCTCTCTGTCTGAGCTCCCGTCTCTCTGTCTGAGCTCCCGTCTCTCTGTCTGAGCTCCCGTCTCTCTGTCTGAGCTCCCGTCTCTCGTTCTGAGCTCCCGTCTCTCTGTCTGAGCTCCCGTCTCTCTGTCTGAGCTCCCGTCTCTCTGTCTGAGCTCCCGTCTCTCTGTCTGAGCTCCCGCCTCTCTGTCTGAGCTCCCGTCTCTCGGTCTGAGCTCCCGTCTCTCTGTCTGAGCTCCCGTCTCTCTGTCTGAGCTCCCGTCTCTCTGTCTGAGCTCCCGTCTCTCGTTCTGAGCTCCCGTCTCTCTGTCTGAGCTCCCGTCTCTCGTTCTGAGCTCCCGTCTCTCTGTCTGAGCTCCCGTCTCTCTGTCTGAGCTCCCGTCTCTCTGTCTGAGCTCCCGTCTCTCTGTCTGAGCTCCCGCCGCTCGTTCTGAGCTCCCGTCTCTCTGTCTGAGCTCCCGTCTCTCGTTCTGAGCTCCCGTCTCTCTGTCTGAGCTCCCGTCTCTCTGTCTGAGCTCCCGTCTCTCGTTCTGAGCTCCCGTCTCTCTGTCTGAGCTCCCGTCTCTCTGTCTGAGCTCCCGTCTCTCTGTCTGAGCTCCCGTCTCTCGTTCTGAGCTCCCGTCTCTCTGTCTGAGCTCCCGTCTCTCTGTCTGAGCTCCCGTCTCTCTGTCTGAGCTCCCGTCTCTCTGTCTGAGCTCCCGTCTCTCTGTCTGAGCTCCCGTCTCTCTGTCTGAGCTCCCGTCTCTCGTTCTGAGCTCCCGTCTCTCTGTCTGAGCTCCCGTCTCTCTGTCTGAGCTCCCGTCTCTCTGTCTGAGCTCCCGTCTCTCTGTCTGAGCTCCCGTCTCTCTGTCTGAGCTCCCGTCTCTCTGTCTGAGCTCCCGTCTCTCTGTCTGAGCTCCCGTCTCTCTGTCTGAGCTCCCGTCTCTCGTTCTGAGCTCCCGTCTCTCTGTCTGAGCTCCCGTCTCTCTGTCTGAGCTCCCGTCTCTCTGTCTGAGCTCCCGTCTCTCTGTCTGAGCTCCCGTCTCTCTGTCTGAGCTCCCGTCTCTCTGTCTGAGCTCCCGTCTCTCTGTCTGAGCTCCCGTCTCTCTGTCTGAGCTCCCGTCTCTCTGTCTGAGCTCCCGTCTCTCTGTCTGAGCTCCCGTCTCTCTGTCTGAGCTCCCGTCTCTCTGTCTGAGCTCCCGTCTCTCGTTCTGAGCTCCCGTCTCTCTGTCTGAGCTCCCGTCTCTCTGTCTGAGCTCCCGTCTCTCTGTCTGAGCTCCCGTCTCTCTGTCTGAGCTCCCGTCTCTCTGTCTGAGCTCCCGTCTCTCGTTCTGAGCTCCCGTCTCTCTGTCTGAGCTCCCGTCTCTCTGTCTGAGCTCCCGTCTCTCTGTCTGAGCTCCCGTCTCTCTGTCTGAGCTCCCGTCTCTCTGTCTGAGCTCCCGTCTCTCTGTCTGAGCTCCCGTCTCTCTGTCTGAGCTCCCGTCTCTCGTTCTGAGCTCCCGTCTCTCTGTCTGAGCTCCCGTCTCTCTGTCTGAGCTCCCGTCTCTCGTTCTGAGCTCCCGTCTCTCTGTCTGAGCTCCCGTCTCTCTGTCTGAGCTCCCGTCTCTCTGTCTGAGCTCCCGTCTCTCTGTCTGAGCTCCCGTCTCTCTGTCTGAGCTCCCGTCTCTCGTTCTGAGCTCCCGTCTCTCTGTCTGAGCTCCCGTCTCTCTGTCTGAGCTCCCGTCTCTCTGTCTGAGCTCCCGTCTCTCTGTCTGAGCTCCCGTCTCTCTGTCTGAGCTCCCGTCTCTCTGTCTGAGCTCCCGTCTCTCTGTCTGAGCTCCCGTCTCTCTGTCTGAGCTCCCGTCTCTCGTTCTGAGCTCCCGTCTCTCTGTCTGAGCTCCCGTCTCTCTGTCTGAGCTCCCGTCTCTCTGTCTGAGCTCCCGTCTCTCTGTCTGAGCTCCCGTCTCTCTGTCTGAGCTCCCGTCTCTCGTTCTGAGCTCCCGTCTCTCTGTCTGAGCTCCCGTCTCTCTGTCTGAGCTCCCGTCTCTCGTTCTGAGCTCCCGTCTCTCTGTCTGAGCTCCCGTCTCTCTGTCTGAGCTCCCGTCTCTCTGTCTGAGCTCCCGTCTCTCTGTCTGAGCTCCCGTCTCTCTGTCTGAGCTCCCGTCTCTCTGTCTGAGCTCCCGTCTCTCTGTCTGAGCTCCCGTCTCTCTGTCTGAGCTCCCGTCTCTCTGTCTGAGCTCCCGTCTCTCTGTCTGAGCTCCCGTCTCTCGTTCTGAGCTCCCGTCTCTCTGTCTGAGCTCCCGTCTCTCTGTCTGAGCTCCCGTCTCTCTGTCTGAGCTCCCGTCTCTCGGTCTGAGCTCCCGTCTCTCTGTCTGAGCTCCCGTCTCTCTGTCTGAGCTCCCGTCTCTCGTTCTGAGCTCCCGTCTCTCTGTCTGAGCTCCCGTCTCTCTGTCTGAGCTCCCGTCTCTCGTTCTGAGCTCCCGTCTCTCTGTCTGAGCTCCCGTCTCTCTGTCTGAGCTCCCGTCTCTCTGTCTGAGCTCCCGTCTCTCTGTCTGAGCTCCCGTCTCTCTGTCTGAGCTCCCGTCTCTCGTTCTGAGCTCCCGTCTCTCTGTCTGAGCTCCCGTCTCTCTGTCTGAGCTCCCGTCTCTCTGTCTGAGCTCCCGTCTCTCGTTCTGAGCTCCCGTCTCTCTGTCTGAGCTCCCGTCTCTCTGTCTGAGCTCCCGTCTCTCGTTCTGAGCTCCCGTCTCTCGTTCTGAGCTCCCGTCTCTCTGTCTGAGCTCCCGTCTCTCGTTCTGAGCTCCCGTCTCTCGTTCTGAGCTCCCGTCTCTCTGTCTGAGCTCCCGTCTCTCTGTCTGAGCTCCCGTCTCTCTGTCTGAGCTCCCGTCTCTCTGTCTGAGCTCCCGTCTCTCTGTCTGAGCTCCCGTCTCTCTGTCTGAGCTCCCGTCTCTCGTTCTGAGCTCCCGTCTCTCTGTCTGAGCTCCCGTCTCTCTGTCTGAGCTCCCGTCTCTCTGTCTGAGCTCCCGTCTCTCTGTCTGAGCTCCCGTCTCTCTGTCTGAGCTCCCGTCTCTCTGTCTGAGCCCCCGTCTCTCTGTCTGAGCTCCCGTCTCTCTGTCTGAGCTCCCGTCTCTCTGTCTGAGCTCCCGTCTCTCGTTCTGAGCTCCCGTCTCTCTGTCTGAGCTCCCGTCTCTCTGTCTGAGCTCCCGTCTCTCTGTCTGAGCTCCCTTCTCTCTGTCTGAGCTCCCGTCTCTCTGTCTGAGCTCCCGTCTCTCTGTCTGAGCTCCCGTCTCTCGTTCTGAGCTCCCGTCTCTCTGTCTGAGCTCCCGTCTCTCGTTCTGAGCTCCCGTCTCTCTGTCTGAGCTCCCGTCTCTCTGTCTGAGCTCCCGTCTCTCTGTCTGAGCTCCCGTCTCTCGTTCTGAGCTCCCGTCTCTCTGTCTGAGCTCCCGTCTCTCGTTCTGAGCTCCCGTCTCTCTGTCTGAGCTCCCGCCTCTCGTCTGAGCTCCCGTCTCTCTGTCTGAGCTCCCGCTCTCTGTCTGAGCTCCCGTCTCTCTGTCTGAGCTCCCGTCTCTCTGTCTGAGCTCCCGTCTCTCTGTCTGAGCTCCCGTCTCTCTGTCTGAGCTCCCGTCTCTCGTTCTGAGCTCCCGTCTCTCTGTCTGAGCTCCCGTCTCTCGTTCTGAGCTCCCGTCTCTCTGTCTGAGCTCCCGTCTCTCTGTCTGAGCTCCCGTCTCTCTGTCTGAGCTCCCGTCTCTCTGTCTGAGCTCCCGTCTCTCGTTCTGAGCTCCCGTCTCTCTGTCTGAGCTCCCGTCTCTCTGTCTGAGCTCCCGTCTCTCTGTCTGAGCTCCCGTCTCTCGGTCTGAGCTCCCGTCTCTCTGTCTGAGCTCCCGTCTCTCTGTCTGAGCTCCCGTCTCTCTGTCTGAGCTCCCGTCTCTCTGTCTGAGCTCCCGTCTCTCGTCTGAGCTCCCGTCTCTCTGTCTGAGCTCCCGTCTCTCTGTCTGAGCTCCCGTCTCTCTGTCTGAGCTCCCGTCTCTCTGTCTGAGCTCCCGTCTCTCTGTCTGAGCTCCCGTCTCTCTGTCTGAGCTCCCGTCTCTCTGTCTGAGCTCCCGCCGCTCGGTCTGAGCTCCCGTCTCTCTGTCTGAGCTCCCGTCTCTCTGTCTGAGCTCCCGTCTCTCTGTCTGAGCTCCCGTCTCTCGTTCTGAGCTCCCGTCTCTCTGTCTGAGCTCCCGTCTCTCTGTCTGAGCTCCCGTCTCTCGTTCTGAGCTCCCGTCTCTCTGTCTGAGCTCCCGTCTCTCTGTCTGAGCTCCCGTCTCTCTGTCTGAGCTCCCGTCTCTCTGTCTGAGCTCCCGTCTCTCTGTCTGAGCTCCCGTCTCTCGTTCTGAGCTCCCGTCTCTCGTTCTGAGCTCCCGTCTCTCTGTCTGAGCTCCCGTCTCTCTGTCTGAGCTCCCGTCTCTCTGTCTGAGCTCCCGTCTCTCGTTCTGAGCTCCCGTCTCTCTGTCTGAGCTCCCGTCTCTCTGTCTGAGCTCCCGTCTCTCTGTCTGAGCTCCCGTCTCTCTGTCTGAGCTCCCGTCTCTCTGTCTGAGCTCCCGTCTCTCGTTCTGAGCTCCCGTCTCTCTGTCTGAGCTCCCGTCTCTCTGTCTGAGCTCCCGTCTCTCTGTCTGAGCTCCCGTCTCTCTGTCTGAGCTCCCGTCTCTCGTTCTGAGCTCCCGTCTCTCTGTCTGAGCTCCCGTCTCTCTGTCTGAGCTCCCGTCTCTCGTTCTGAGCTCCCGTCTCTCTGTCTGAGCTCCCGTCTCTCTGTCTGAGCTCCCGTCTCTCTGTCTGAGCTCCCGTCTCTCGTCTGAGCTCCCGTCTCTCTGTCTGAGCTCCCGTCTCTCTGTCTGAGCTCCCGTCTCTCTGTCTGAGCTCCCGTCTCTCTGTCTGAGCTCCCGTCTCTCGTTCTGAGCTCCCGTCTCTCTGTCTGAGCTCCCGACGCTCGGTCTGAGCTCCCGTCTCTCTGTCTGAGCTCCCGTCTCTCTGTCTGAGCTCCCGTCTCTCGTTCTGAGCTCCCGTCTCTCTGTCTGAGCTCCCGTCTCTCTGTCTGAGCTCCCGTCTCTCTGTCTGAGCTCCCGTCTCTCTGTCTGAGCTCCCGTCTCTCTGTCTGAGCTCCCGTCTCTCTGTCTGAGCTCCCGTCTCTCTGTCTGAGCTCCCGTCTCTCGTTCTGAGCTCCCGTCTCTCTGTCTGAGCTCCCGTCTCTCGGTCTGAGCTCCCGTCTCTCGTTCTGAGCTCCCGTCTCTCTGTCTGAGCTCCCGTCTCTCTGTCTGAGCTCCCGTCTCTCTGTCTGAGCTCCCGTCTCTCTGTCTGAGCTCCCGTCTCTCGTTCTGAGCTCCCGTCTCTCTGTCTGAGCTCCCGTCTCTCTGTCTGAGCTCCCGTCTCTCTGTCTGAGCTCCCGTCTCTCTGTCTGAGCTCCCGTCTCTCGTTCTGAGCTCCCGTCTCTCTGTCTGAGCTCCCGTCTCTCTGTCTGAGCTCCCGTCTCTCTGTCTGAGCTCCCGTCTCTCTGTCTGAGCTCCCGTCTCTCTGTCTGAGCTCCCGTCTCTCTGTCTGAGCTCCCGTCTCTCTGTCTGAGCTCCCGTCTCTCGTTCTGAGCTCCCGTCTCTCTGTCTGAGCTCCCGTCTCTCTGTCTGAGCTCCCGTCTCTCTGTCTGAGCTCCCGTCGCTCGTCTGAGCTCCCGTCTCTCTGTCTGAGCTCCCGTCTCTCTGTCTGAGCTCCCGTCTCTCTGTCTGAGCTCCCGTCTCTCTGTCTGAGCTCCCGTCTCTCTGTCTGAGCTCCCGTCTCTCTGTCTGAGCTCCCGTCTCTCTGTCTGAGCTCCCGTCTCTCTGTCTGAGCTCCCGTCTCTCTGTCTGAGCTCCCGTCTCTCTGTCTGAGCTCCCGTCTCTCTGTCTGAGCTCCCGTCTCTCTGTCTGAGCTCCCGTCTCTCTGTCTGAGCTCCCGTCTCTCGGTCTGAGCTCCCGTCTCTCTGTCTGAGCTCCCGTCTCTCTGTCTGAGCTCCCGTCTCTCTGTCTGAGCTCCCGTCTCTCGTTCTGAGCTCCCGTCTCTCTGTCTGAGCTCCCGTCTCTCTGTCTGAGCTCCCGTCTCTCGTTCTGAGCTCCCGTCTCTCTGTCTGAGCTCCCGTCTCTCTGTCTGAGCTCCCGTCTCTCTGTCTGAGCTCCCGTCTCTCTGTCTGAGCTCCCGTCTCTCTGTCTGAGCTCCCGTCTCTCGTCTGAGCTCCCGTCTCTCGTTCTGAGCTCCCGTCTCTCTGTCTGAGCTCCCGTCTCTCTGTCTGAGCTCCCGTCTCTCTGTCTGAGCTCCCGTCTCTCGTTCTGAGCTCCCGTCTCTCTGTCTGAGCTCCCGTCTCTCTGTCTGAGCTCCCGTCTCTCTGTCTGAGCTCCCGTCTCTCTGTCTGAGCTCCCGTCTCTCTGTCTGAGCTCCCGTCTCTCGTTCTGAGCTCCCGTCTCTCTGTCTGAGCTCCCGTCTCTCTGTCTGAGCTCCCGTCTCTCTGTCTGAGCTCCCGTCTCTCTGTCTGAGCTCCCGTCTCTCGTTCTGAGCTCCCGTCTCTCTGTCTGAGCTCCCGTCTCTCTGTCTGAGCTCCCGTCTCTCGTCTGAGCTCCCGTCTCTCTGTCTGAGCTCCCGTCTCTCTGTCTGAGCTCCCGTCTCTCTGTCTGAGCTCCCGTCTCTCTGTCTGAGCTCCCGTCTCTCGGTCTGAGCTCCCGTCTCTCTGTCTGAGCTCCCGTCTCTCTGTCTGAGCTCCCGTCTCTCTGTCTGAGCTCCCGTCTCTCTGTCTGAGCTCCCGTCTCTCGTTCTGAGCTCCCGTCTCTCTGTCTGAGCTCCCGCCGCTCGGTCTGAGCTCCCGTCTCTCTGTCTGAGCTCCCGTCTCTCTGTCTGAGCTCCCGTCTCTCGTTCTGAGCTCCCGTCTCTCTGTCTGAGCTCCCGTCTCTCTGTCTGAGCTCCCGTCTCTCTGTCTGAGCTCCCGTCTCTCTGTCTGAGCTCCCGTCTCTCTGTCTGAGCTCCCGTCTCTCTGTCTGAGCTCCCGTCTCTCTGTCTGAGCTCCCGTCTCTCGTTCTGAGCTCCCGTCTCTCTGTCTGAGCTCCCGTCTCTCTGTCTGAGCTCCCGTCTCTCGTCTGAGCTCCCGTCTCTCTGTCTGAGCTCCCGTCTCTCTGTCTGAGCTCCCGTCTCTCTGTCTGAGCTCCCGTCTCTCTGTCTGAGCTCCCGTCTCTCGTTCTGAGCTCCCGTCTCTCTGTCTGAGCTCCCGTCTCTCTGTCTGAGCTCCCGTCTCTCTGTCTGAGCTCCCGTCTCTCTGTCTGAGCTCCCGTCTCTCGTTCTGAGCTCCCGTCTCTCTGTCTGAGCTCCCGTCTCTCTGTCTGAGCTCCCGTCTCTCTGTCTGAGCTCCCGTCTCTCGTCTGAGCTCCCGTCTCTCGTCTGAGCTCCCGTCTCTCTGTCTGAGCTCCCGTCTCTCTGTCTGAGCTCCCGTCTCTCTGTCTGAGCTCCCGTCTCTCTGTCTGAGCTCCCGTCTCTCTGTCTGAGCTCCCGTCTCTCTGTCTGAGCTCCCGTCTCTCTGTCTGAGCTCCCGTCTCTCGTTCTGAGCTCCCGTCTCTCTGTCTGAGCTCCCGTCTCTCTGTCTGAGCTCCCGTCTCTCTGTCTGAGCTCCCGTCTCTCTGTCTGAGCTCCCGTCTCTCTGTCTGAGCTCCCGTCTCTCTGTCTGAGCTCCCGTCTCTCTGTCTGAGCTCCCGTCTCTCTGTCTGAGCTCCCGTCTCTCTGTCTGAGCTCCCGTCTCTCTGTCTGAGCTCCCGTCTCTCGTTCTGAGCTCCCGTCTCTCGTTCTGAGCTCCCGTCTCTCTGTCTGAGCTCCCGTCTCTCTGTCTGAGCTCCCGTCTCTCTGTCTGAGCTCCCGTCTCTCTGTCTGAGCTCCCGTCTCTCTGTCTGAGCTCCCGTCTCTCTGTCTGAGCTCCCGTCTCTCTGTCTGAGCTCCCGTCTCTCGTCTGAGCTCCCGTCTCTCTGTCTGAGCTCCCGTCTCTCTGTCTGAGCTCCCGTCTCTCTGTCTGAGCTCCCGTCTCTCTGTCTGAGCTCCCGTCTCTCTGTCTGAGCTCCCGTCTCTCTGTCTGAGCTCCCGTCTCTCTGTCTGAGCTCCCGTCTCTCGTTCTGAGCTCCCGTCTCTTGTCTGAGCTCCCCGTCTCTCTGTCTGAGCTCCCCGTCTCTCTGTCTGAGCTCCCGTCTCTCGTTCTGAGCTCCCGTCTCTCTGTCTGAGCTCCCGTCTCTCGTCTGAGCTCCCGTCTCTCTGTCTGAGCTCCCGTCTCTCGTTCTGAGCTCCCGTCTCTCTGTCTGAGCTCCCGTCTCTCTGTCTGAGCTCCCGTCTCTCTGTCTGAGCTCCCGTCTCTCTGTCTGAGCTCCCGTCTCTCTGTCTGAGCTCCCGTCTCTCTGTCTGAGCTCCCGTCTCTCTGTCTGAGCTCCCGTCTCTCTGTCTGAGCTCCCGTCTCTCTGTCTGAGCTCCCGTCTCGCGGTCTGAGCTCCCGTCTCTCTGTCAGAGCTCCCTCTTCTGTCTGAGCTCCGTCCCCGTCTGAGCTGAGCGCCCGTCTCTCTGTCTGAGCTCCCGTCTCTTCTGTCTGAGCTCTCCGTCTCTCTGTCTGAGCTCCCGTCTCTCTGTCTGAGCTCCCGTCTCTCTGTCTGAGCTCCCGTCTCTCTGTCTGAGCTCCCGTCTCTCCGTTCTGAGCTCCCGTCTCTCTGTCTGAAGCTCCCGTCTCTCTGTCTGACTCCCGTCTCTCTGTCTGAGCTCCCGTCTCTCTGTCTGAGCTCCCGTCTCTCTGTCTGAGCTCCCGTCTCTCTGTCTGAGCTCCCGTCTCTCTGTCTGAGCTCCCGTCTCTCGTTCTGAGCTCCCGTCTCTCTGTCTGAGCTCCCCGCTCTCTCTCTGTCTGAGCTCCCGTCTCTCTGTCCTGGAGCTCCCGTCTCTCGGGCTGAGCTCCCGGCTCTCCTGTCTGAGCTCCGTCTCCGGTCGGAGCTCCCGTCTCTCGTTCGGAGCTCCCGTCTCTCTGTCTGAGCTCCCGTCTCTCTGTCTGAGCTCCCGTCCTCTCTGTCTGAGCTCCTGTCTCTCTGTCTGAGCTCCCGTCTCTCTGTCTGAGCTCCCGTCTCTCTGTTCTGAGCTCCCGTCTCTCTGTCTGAGCTCCCGTCTCTGTCTGAGCTCCGTCTCTCTGTCTGAGCTCCCGTCTCTCTGTCTGAGCTCCCGCCGCTCTGTCTGAGCTCCCGTCTCTCTGTCTGAGCTCCCTCTCTCTGTCTGAGCCTCCCGTCTCTCGTTCTGAGCTCCCGTCTCTCTGTCTGAGCTCCCGCCGCTCGGTCTGAGCTCCCGTCTCTCTGTCTGAGCTCCCGTCTCTCTGTCTGAGCTCCCGTCTCTCTGTCTGAGCTCCCGCCGCTCGGTCTGAGCTCCCGTCTCTCTGTCTGAGCTCCCGTCTCTCGTTCTGAGCTCCCGTCTCTCTGTCTGAGCTCCCGTCTCTCGTTCTGAGCTCCCGTCTCTCTGTCTGAGCTCCCGTCTCTCGTTCTGAGCTCCCGTCTCTCTGTCTGAGCTCCCGTCTCTCGTTCTGAGCTCCCGTCTCTCTGTCTGAGCTCCCGTCTCTCGTTCTGAGCTCCCGTCTCTCTGTCTGAGCTCCCGTCTCTCGTTCTGAGCTCCCGTCTCTCTGTCTGAGCTCCCGTCTCTCTGTCTGAGCTCCCGTCTCTCTGTCTGAGCTCCCGTCTCTCTGTCTGAGCTCCCGTCTCTCTGTCTGAGCTCCCGTCTCTCTGTCTGAGCTCCCGTCTCTCGTTCTGAGCTCCCGTCTCTCTGTCTGAGCTCCCGTCTCTCTGTCTGAGCTCCCGTCTCTCGTTCTGAGCTCCCGTCTCTCTGTCTGAGCTCCCGTCTCTCTGTCTGAGCTCCCGTCTCTCTGTCTGAGCTCCCGTCTCTCTGTCTGAGCTCCCGTCTCTCTGTCTGAGCTCCCGTCTCTCTGTCTGAGCTCCCGTCTCTCTGTCTGAGCTCCCGTCTCTCTGTCTGAGCTCCCGTCTCTCGTTCTGAGCTCCCGTCTCTCGTTCTGAGCTCCCGTCTCTCGTGTCTGAGCTCCCGGTCTCTCTGTCTGAGCTCCCGTCTCTCTGTCTGAGCTCCCGTCTCTCTGTCTGAGCTCCTGTCTCTCTGTCTGAGGCTCCCGTCTCTCTGTCTGAGCTCCCCGTCTCTCGGTCTGAGCTCCCGTCTCTCTGTCTGAGCTCCCGTCTCTCGGTCTGAGCTCCGTCCTCTGTCTGAGCTCCCCGTCTCTCGTCTGAGCTCCCGTCTCTCTGTCCTGAGCTCCCGTCTCTCTGTCTGAAGCTCCCGTCTCTCTGTCTGAGCTCCCGTCTCTCGTTCTGAGCTTCCCGTCTCTCTGTCTGAGCTCCCGTCTCTCTGTCTGAGCTCACCGTCTCTCTGTCTGAGCTCCCGTCTCTCTGTCTGAGCTCCCGTCTCTCTGTCTGAGCTCCCGTCTCTCTGTCTGAGCTCCCGTCTCTCTGTCTGAGCTCCCGTCTCTCTGTCTGAGCTCCCGTCCTCTCGTTCTGAGCTCCCGTCTCTCTGTCTGAGCTCCCGTCTCTCTGTCTGAGCTCCCGTCTCTCTGTCTGAGCTCCCGTCTCTCTGTCTGAGCTCCCGTCTCTCTGTCTGAGCTCCCGTCTCTCTGTCTGAGCTCCCGTCTCTTCTGTCTGAGCTCCTCTCTGTCTGAGCTCCCGTCTCTCTGTCTGAGCTCCCGTCTCTCTGTCTGAGCTCCCGTCTCTCTGTCTGAGCTCCCGTCTCTCTGTCTGAGCTCCCGCTCTCGTCTGTCTGAGCTCCCGTCTCTCTGTCTGAGCTCCCGTCTCTCTGTCTGAGCTCCCGCCGCTCGGTCTGAGCTCCCGTCTCTCTGTCTGAGCTCCCGTCTCTCTGTCTGAGCTCCCGTCTCTCTGTCTGAGCTCCCGTCTCTCTGTCTGAGCTCCCGTCTCTCTGTCTGAGCTCCCGTCTCTCGTTCTGAGCTCCCGTCTCTCGTTCTGAGCTCCCGTCTCTCTGTCTGAGCTCCCGTCTCTCTGTCTGAGCTCCCGTCTCTCTGTCTGAGCTCCCGTCTCTCTGTCTGAGCTCCCGCCGCTCGGTCTGAGCTCCCGTCTCTCGTTCTGAGCTCCCGTCTCTCTGTCTGAGCTCCCGTCTCTCTGTCTGAGCTCCCGTCTCTCTGTCTGAGCTCCCGTCTCTCTGTCTGAGCTCCCGTCTCTCTGTCTGAGCTCCCGTCTCTCTGTCTGAGCTCCCGTCTCTCTGTCTGAGCTCCCGCCGCTCGGTCTGAGCTCCCGTCTCTCTGTCTGAGCTCCCGTCTCTCTGTCTGAGCTCCCGTCTCTCTGTCTGAGCTCCCGTCTCTCGTTCTGAGCTCCCGTCTCTCTGTCTGAGCTCCCGTCTCTCTGTCTGAGCTCCCGTCTCTCTGTCTGAGCTCCCCGTCTCTCTGTCTGAGCTCCCGTCTCTCGTTCTGAGCTCCCGTCTCTCTGTCTGAGCTCCCGTCTCTCTGTCTGAGCTCCCGTCTCTCTGTCTGAGCTCCCGTCTCTCTGTCTGAGCTCCCGTCTCTCTGTCTGAGCTCCGTCTCTCGTTCTGAGCTCCCGTCTCTCTGTCTGAGCTCCCGTCTCTCTTTCTGAGCTCCCGTCTCTCTGTCTGAGCTCCCGTCTCTCTGTCTGAGCTCCCGTCTCTCGTTCTGAGCTCCCGTCTCTCTGTCTGAGCTCCCGTCTCTCTGTCTGAGCTCCCGTCTCTCTGTCTGAGCTCCCGTCTCTCTGTCTGAGCTCCCGTCTCTCTGTCTGAGCTCCCGTCTCTCTGTCTGAGCTCCCGTCTCTCTGTCTGAGCTCCCGTCTCTCTGTCTGAGCTCCCGTCTCTCTGTCTGAGCTCCCGTCTCTCTGTCTGAGCTCCCGTCTCTCGTTCTGAGCTCCCGTCTCTCTGTCTGAGCTCCCGTCTCTCTGTCTGAGCTCCCGTCTCTCTGTCTGAGCTCCTGCCGCTCGGTCTGAGCTCCCGTCTCTCTGTCTGAGCTCCCGTCTCTCTAGTCTGAGCTCCCCGTCTCTCTGTCTAGGAGCTCCCGTCTTCTCTGTCTGAGCTCCCGTCTCTCTGTCTGATGCTCCCGTCCTCTCTGTCTGAGCTCCCGTCTCTCGTCCTGAGCTCCCGTCTCTCGTTTCTGAGCTCCCGTCTCTCTGTCTTGAGCTCCCCGTCTCTCTGTCTGTGCTCCCGTCTCTCTGTCTGAGCTCCGTCCATCTCTGTCTGAGCTCCCGTCTCTCTGTCTGACTCCCGTCTCTCTGTCTGAGCTCGCGTCCTCTCTGTCTGAGCTCCCGTCTCTCTGTCTGAGCTCCCGTCTCTCTGTCTGAGCTCCCGTCTCTCTGTCTGAGCTCCCGTCTCTCTGTCTGAGCTCCCGTCTCTCTGTCTGAGCTCCCGTCTCTCTGTCTGAGCTCCCGTCTCTCTGTCTGAGCTCCCGTCGCTCTGTCTGAGCTCCCGTCTCTCTGTCTGAGCTCCCGTCTCTCTGTCTGAGCTCCCGTCTCTCTGTCTGAGCTCCCGTCTCTCTGTCTGAGCTCCCGTCTCTCTGTCTGAGCTCCCGTCTCTCTGTCTGAGCTCCCGTCTCTCTGTCTGAGCTCCCGTCTCTCTGTCTGAGCTCCCGTCTCTCTGTCTGAGCTCCCGTCTCTCTGTCTGAGCTCCCGTCTCTCTGTCTGAGCTCCCGTCTCTCTGTCTGAGCTCCCGTCTCTCTGTCTGAGCTCCCGTCCTCTCTGTCTGAGCTCCCGTCTCTCTGTCTGAGCTCCCGTCTCTCTGTCTGAGCTCCCGTCTCTCTGTCTGAGCTCCCGTCTCTCTGTCTGAGCTCCCGTCTCTCTGTCTGAGCTCCCGTCTCTCTGTCTGAGCTCCCGTCTCTCTGTCTGAGCTCCCGTCTCTCTGTCTGAGCTCCCGTCTCTCTGTCTGAGCTCCTGCCGCTCGGTCTGAGCTCCCGTCTCTCTGTCTGAGCTCCCGTCTCTCTGTCTGAGCTCCCGTCTCTCTGTCTGAGCTCCTGCCGCTCGGTCTGAGCTCCCGTCTCTCTGTCTGAGCTCCCGTCTCTCTGTCTGAGCTCCCGTCTCTCTGTCTGAGCTCCCGTCTCTCTGTCTGAGCTCCCGTCTCTCAGACCGTGGTCTTGCTGCCTGGCCCGAGGTCTCGACACACAGGCTGAAGTCTCGCCTTGCTTCTCCGCCTTCTTTGTCAGCCTGCTCCTTTCACTGATTCCCGACTTGCAGACTGAGCAGGTACCCTGTCCCTCTGCTCTTTGTCGCCCTGCTGCTGTCACTGTTACTCACGGCTCGGACTGAGCCTCTGCCCACCTCCCTCCTGTGCCCGGTTGAAGTTGTGCTGGTAACATACGCTGATGTTAGTCATCAGCTGTTCCCTCATTATCTATTGCAATCAGCATCTCCTGCTGCTAATGCACAGATTAGGCCTCGTACTGTTGTCCATGGAGCATCACTTTCCTGTAATAATACTCAGCCTCTCATCTATTGTAAAACTGGTCTAGAATGAAAGTTTCTACAACACTGGGTGAGAACTTTCCCAGTGTTTTCCCGGCATTCCATTGTGACTTCAGCAGGAGATTGCTGGACCTTTGGAGAAACAGCAGAATCAGCCTTTTTGTTCAGTCCTTTACATGTTTATCTTCGACATGAGAACTCCTGTGGGAACTTCAGGTGTCTTTCCCTGTAGGAAAGCGTGAGATCTTTTAGATACGAGGAGAACAAGTGAACAATGTGGTTGGACAGCAGCAGACCAGGAGATGGGAGTGCACAATGAGCTTTGTAGTGAAATAAGGGAGGTGTGGACAGGATCGAGTGCAGTTATGGGTGAGTTCAGTTTACCAGGAATAGATTGGGAAATCCAGATAAGGTTCAGTTGGGGTGAAAACATGATTCTGAACACAATATTGAATTACTTACATGAACAATTGATCAAGGAAACTGCATTGCCTAGTTCATAGCATCTCGCTTATGAGGAGAGAGCCTGAGATTGTTCACTGTAGAGAAGAGAAGTGTCGGGAGAGATACTTAAAGAAACAAATAAATGAAAGCTTGATTATATATTCAAGATTGCCACAAACTCTAAAGCCAGGGGTTCATTTAGAAGCGGGAAAGTGTGTAGGTCACTTTATGTGAAGGATCAGCCAGTGTGGAAAAATGAATCATATTGATGGTTGAAGATGTTAGCAACTGAGATGTGTTTGTTTTAAAACGAAGCAGATAAAATGCATCCATCACATTTCTACCCTCCTTCAGTTCTGAAGAAAAGTCATATTAAACTCGAAACATTAGCTCAGTTTCTCTCTCCACAGATGCTGCCAGACCTGCTGGGTTTTTCCAGCAATTTTTGTTTTTGTTTCAGATTTCCAGCATCTGCGGTATTTTGCTTTTACCCTGGATATGAATGTTTGTCACTTCTACAAGCATAAATAAACCTTCTTTACGAGCTTGACTGATTATCTTAAATTGGTTGTTAGTGTAGCTATTAGTTACACTAACTAAAGGACATGTTGTTTGATTCAATCAGCCAATCACTGAGATGTACGGTGTACATAATATTGCACCAACACTGAAATTCATACATGATGTTGCTCAGTTGTGTGGTGGGCAAGATGTCTTGGCTGATGGCAGCATCCTGTTAATGGAACCTGAGCAGGGAGACAGAGGGTGGGAAACAAGGATAGAAACAAAAGACAGAAAGTAAGAAGCAAAAGTGGAAGAAAGGAAAAAACAAGGGCAAGAAACAAATGGGGTCATAGTGCAAAATGAAGCTAAGATGACTAACAAGTTTAAAAAGACAAGCCTTAAGGCATTGTATCTTAATGTGCGGAGCATTCACAATAATGTAGATGAATTAACAGAGCAAATAGATATAAACGGTTATGATATAGTTGCAATTATGGAGACATGGCTACAGGGTGACCAAGGATGGGAACTGGACATCCAGCGGTATTCTGTATTCAAGAAGGACAGACAAATAAGGAAAGGAGGTGGGGTAGCGTTGTTAGTAAAGGAGGAAATCAATGCAATAGTGAGGAAGGATATTGGCTTGGAAAATCACAATGTGGAATCTGTCTGGGTGGAGATGAGAAATATCAAGGGGCAGAAGGCGTTGTTGGGTGTTGTCTAAAGGCCCCCAAACAGTAACAGAGATGTAAGGGAAGGCATTAAGCAGGAAATTAGAGATGCATGCAGTAACGGTACAACTGTAATGATGGGTGACTTTAGTCTACATATAGATTGGACAAACAAAACTAGCAATAATACTGTGGAGGAGGATTTCCTGGAGTGTGTACATGATGGTTTTTTAGACCAATATATTGAGTGTTCAACTAGAGAGCAGGCTATCCTAGACTGGGTATTGTGCAATGAGAAAGGATTAATTAACAACCTTGTTGTGCTTCCCTTGGGGAAGAGTGACCATAAAATGTAGAATTGTTCATTAGGATGGAGAGCGAGGAAGTTGAATCTGAAACTGGGGCCCTGAATTGAAATAAAGGGAACTATGAGGGTTTGAGGTGCAAGTTGACAATGATGGATTGGGGAATCTTACTAAAAGTATTGACAGTGGATAGGCAATGGCTAATATTTAAGGAACGTATGCGTGAATTACAACAATTATTCATCCCTGTCTGGTGCAAAAATAAAACTGGAAAGATGGCTTAACCATGGCTTACAAAACAAATTATAGATAGTATTAGATCCAAAGAGGAAACAAATAAAATTGCGAGAAAAAGTAGCAAGTCTGAGGATTGGGAACAGTTTATAATTCAGCAAAAGTAGACAAAAAGATTGATCAAGAAAGGGAAAATGGAACATTAGAGTAAACTTCCAAGGAACATAAAAACTCACTATAAAAGCTTCTGTAAATATATGAAGAGAAAAAGATTAGCGAAGACAAATGTAGGTCCCTTACAGTCAGAAACGGGGGGACTTATAATGGGAAACAGAGAAATGGCAGAAGAATTGAACACCTATTTTGGTTCTGTCTTCACAAGAGAGGACAGAAATAATTTCCCAGAAATGTTAGGGAACCAAGGGTCTAGTGAGAGGGAGGAATTGAAGAAAATTAGTATTAGTAAAAACAAAATGGTGCTAGAGAAATTAATGGGTTTAAAGGCTGAAAAATCCCCAGGGCCTGATAATCTACATCCCAGAGTACTAAAGGAAGTGGCCCTGGAAATATTGGATGCATTGGTGGTCATCTTCCAAAATCCTATAAACTCTGGAGCAGTTTCTACAGATTGGAGGGTGGCAAATGTAACCCCACTATTTAAGAAAGGAGGGAGAGAAAAAACAGAAAATTACAGACCAGTTATTCTAACATGAGTAGTGGGAAAAATGCTAGAGTCTATTATAAAAGACATGGTAACAAAACACTTGGAAAGAATTAATGGGATTAGGCAAAGTTAGCATTGGTTTATGAAAGGGAAATCACGCTTAACTAATCTACTGGAGTTTTTTGAGGCTGTAACTAGTAGAATAGATAAGGGAGAACCAGTGGATGTGGTGTATTTGGATTTCAAGAAGGCCTTTGATAAGGTCCCAAATAAGAGACTAGTGGGCAAAATTAAAGCAAATGGGTTTGGGGGTAATATACTGGCATGGATTGAGAATTAGTTGACAGACCGGAAACAGAGAGTGGGAATAAATGGGTCTTTTTCCGGATGGCGGGCAGTGACTAGTGGTGTACCGCAGAGATCAGTGCTTGAGCCCCAGCTATTCACAATATATATAAATGACTTGAATGAGGGAACCAGATACAATATTTCCAAATTTGCTGATGACACTAAACTAGGCGGTGCTGTGAGGTGTGAGGAGGATGCAAGGAGGCTTCAGGGCGATTTAGACAAGTTGTGTGTGTGGGCAAACACATGGCAGATGCAGTATAACATGGATAAATGTGAAGTTATACACTTCGGTGTGAAAAACAGAAAGGCAGAGTATTATGTAAATGATGATATTTTGGGAAATGTGGATATACAAAGGGACCTGGGTGTCCTTGTTCACCAGTCAATGAAAGTAAACAGGCAGGTGCAGCAAGCAATTAGGAAGGCAAATGGGATGTTGGCCTTCATTGCAAGAGGATTTGAGTTCAGGAGTAGGGATGTCTTACTGCAGTTATACAGGGCCTTGGTGAGACCACACCTGGGGTATTGTGTGCAGTTTTGATCGCCCTACCCAAGAAAAGATATACTTGCCATAGAGGGAGGGCAGCGAAGGTTCACTAGGCTGATACCGGGAATGGCAGGACTGTTGTATGAGGAGAGATTGGTTTGACTGGGCCTGTATTCACTGGAGTTTAGAAGAATGAGAGGGGATCTGATTGAAATGTATAAAATTCTAACAAGGCTAGACAGACTGGATGCAGGGAGGATGTTTCCCCTGGTTGGGGAGTCTAGACCCAGGAGCCACAATCTCAGGATACGGGGCAGGTCATTTAGGACTGAGATGAGGAAACATTTCTTCACCCAGAGGGTGTTCAACCTGTGGAATTCTCTACCACAGAGGCTGTGGAGGCCGGGTCACTGAGTATATTCAAGAAAGAAATTGGTAAATTTTTGGATATTAGGGGCATCAAGGGGTATGGAGAGAAAGCAGGAATATGGTGTTGTGATAGAGGATCAGCCATGATCATGTTGAATGACAGAGCAGGCTCGAAAGGCTGAAAGGCCTACTCCTGCTCCTAGTTTCTATGTTTCTATGGAAAATACCACTTGTGTAGCCACTGCATAATAGGAGCGTAAAACAGCTTGCTTAACCTGTTGTTCAAATTTTTGAGATACTTTGCCTTTCCAGGGTAATTTGAGCTGGATCGGACACTTCTTGGAGCTGAAAGTGGTGGCCTTTGGCACTTTTGGGAGTTATTCAATACACATGAACAGTGATTTGATCAGGATAGCCATTGTGCTGTAGGATAGCTTTGATCCTGACTGCAGATGGGACCAGAAAATCCCAGCCTATATTTTATGGAATGTTACTTTATCTCATCTCTGCATGAGCCCTAAGGTCTGCCCATGGGTATCAATAGGAAGAGAATAACCAGGGAAAGAGTAGGGCCCATAAGGGACCAAGGGAGTAATCTATGAGTGAAGCCAGATGACTTTGCTAGAGTGTTGAATGAATACTTCACATCTGTCTTCACCCAAGAGAATGAGGATGAAGGTATCGAACCCGGGGAGAGAGACTGCGAGGTTCTTGAGCAAATTGATATAGGGAGTGACAAGGTATTGGAGGTGTTGGCAGGCTTAAAAGTGGACAAATCTCCAGGTCCAGATGTTTTGTGTCCCAGACTGCTGAGGGAGGCAAGGGAGGAGATCGCAGGGGCTCTGACCCAAATTTTTAATTCCTCTTTGGCCACGGAGGAGGTGCCAGAGGACTGGAGAACAGCTAATGTGGTTCTGCTATTTAAGAATTGTTGTAAAGATAAGCCAGGGAACAACAGGCCAGTGAGTCTCACATCAGTGGTAGGGAAACTATTGGAGAAAATTCTGAAGGAGAGAATCTATCTCCACTTGGAGAGGCAAGGTTTGATCAGGGATAGTCAGCATGGCTTTGTCAGAGGGAGGTCATGCCTAATAAATTTGATTGAATTTTTTGAGGAGTTGACCAGGTGTGTAGATGAGGGTAGGGCAGTTGATGTAGTTTATATGGATTTCAGCAAAGCCTTTGACAAGGTCTCACATGGGAGACTTATAAAGAAGGCAAAGGCACATAGGTTACAAGGTAATTTGATAAGGTGGGTTCAACATTGGCTTAGTTGTAGGAGGCAGAGAGTGATGACAGAAGGATGCTTTAGTGACTGGAAGCCAGTGTCCAATGGCGTACCACAGAGATCTGTGCTGGGTCCCCTATTATTCGTCATTTATATAAATGACATAGATGACTATGTGGGGGTTAAGATTAGTAAGTTTGTGGATGACACAAAGATTGGCCGGTTGGTTAACAGTGAGGTTGAATGTTTTGGACTACAGGAAGAAACAGACGGGATGGTGAAATGGGCAGATAAGTGGCAGGTGGAATTTAACCCTGAAAAGTGTGAGGTGATACACTTTGGAAGGAGTAATTTGACAAGGAAGTATTCAATGAATGGCATGACACTAGGAAGTCCAGAGGAACAAAGGGACCTTGGCGTGTGTGTCCATAGATCTCTGAAGGCAGAGGGGCATGTTAGTGGGGTGGTGAAAAAGGCATATGGGACACTTGCCTTTATCAATCGAGGCATGGATTACAAAAGTAGGGAGGTCATATTGGAGTTGTATAGAACCTTGGTGAGGCCACAGCTGGAGTACTGTGTGCAGTTCTGGTCGCCACATTATAGGAAGGATGTGATTACACTGGAGGGGATGCAGAGGAGATTTACCAGGATGTTGCCTGGGATAAAACATTTAAGTTATGAAGAGAGGTTGGATAGACTTGGGTTGTTTTTGTTGGAGGAGAGAAGCTTGAGGAGTGACCTGATCGAGGTGTACAAGATTATGAGGGGCATGGACAGGGTGGATAGGGAGCAGCTGTTCCCCTTAGTTGAAGGGTCAGTCACAAAGGGACATAAGTTCAAGGTGAGGGGCAGGAGGTTTATGGGGGATGTGAGGAAAAAGTTTTTTACCCAGAGGGTGGTGATGGTCTGGAATGCGCTGCCTGGGAGGGTGGTGGAGGCGGGTTGCCTCACATCCTTTAAAAAGTACCTGGATGAGCGCTTGGCACGTTATAACATTCAAGGCTATGGCCAAGTGCTGGTAAATGGGATTAGGTAGGTAGGTAGGTCAGGTGTTTCTCATGTGTCGGTGCAGACTCGATGGGCCAAAGGGCCTCTTCTGCACTGTGAGATTCTGTGAGCTGGCATGGTCGGTGTAAGGGGAAAGGATGGTGGGTGGGGAACATGAGTTGTCACTAAGTTGGCATAGGGGCTATAAAGTGCCATGGGGGTGGGGAGAGGAGCATAGGTTGGCACGGAGTGTTTGAAGGATTGTGGGAGTAAGTACAGGGCATGTGTTGACATGGATGGGGCATGGAGAGACCGTGAGGTGAAGGGGTGTAAAGAGTGAGGGCTGGAGGAATGTTTCTTCTTTACTTTTAAATTTTGGACAGTGCCAGATCCCTGAGGCATGCCTTTGGCCCGGACCCACCTACTCAACTCTTCCAGGGTGACCCGTCCCAACTTCCAATCCAGCCCAACCCCCCAGACCAAAATCTAATGTCCAGGCAGCCATTTGCAGAGCCTGGATTCTCCCGACTTTGTGCATCTGACCCATAGTGAAAATTCGGGCCAAGTGGTTTTTATATGAATGCTCTGTCACATTAAGTGATGCTTAAAACCTGCATGGTTTTAATCCCCCAATAATATACAAAGTTTACTATTTTCCAATTTCCAATCCATAAAACCTCTTTTAATACCTTTTAATATATTTGACTGATTGTATGTCCAAATAATTTTT
The DNA here is from genome assembly GCF_017639515.1 of Carcharodon carcharias. NCBI lineage: Eukaryota > Metazoa > Chordata > Chondrichthyes > Lamniformes > Lamnidae > Carcharodon > Carcharodon carcharias. Next base: position 918,246 of record NC_054476.1, on the reverse strand, counting down.
TTAAATGTTCTACTCATAAGGATATTAACTCTCGCTGCCTCGTGCCTTTTATTTCTACATCATCCTTGTTGATTCAGCCAAGTCAAAGAAAAGTTGTTGCTTGCAGAAAAAAACGATACTTGCCTTTTATTCTAGTGAATAGAGTGACTGTTTCCTGGGAATGATCTGGGTATTTTTAGACTCGCTCTTTTTGTGTCATTAATTTGCTGATATCCTCTTTTTCTTTCTCTACTGAATGGAAGTGCACGTGCCAGCTGCTAAACTTTACCTTTTCCTTGGGAAATCTCATTTAAAGATTGCACAATGGATTGCATTCTAAACATAGAAAACAATTCACTCTGTCTCTTTAAACAAGCAACACAAACCGTGTATTCTGCCACGGGAGACATCTGACTGCTGCAGCTTCCTGGTAAGATTGTTAATAGAATCATTATCCACCCCCTATATCCATGGAAAAGCCTCCATGGGATTCATGAGAATGCTGGGAACTCCTTTGAGGATAGAAACATATTGTTAAATATTTGGAAAACATAATGGTTTGATTAGATCAAAGATGATGTGAGAATACAGCAGGTGGCATTCCATCTTTGTGAAGAAAGTCACTTCAGATTAAATAAAATCTGAATATGTTGGTGATCAACGTCTTAAAAGAGAAAAGACAGATTAACATCTCGACTGGATAGCTATTGTTAGAGCTCAGTTTTGACGAATATTCTACACCCAAAATATTTCCCATCTTTTCTCTGTGTGGAACATGATGGGATGGATTCGTGTGTAAGTCCAGAATTTTGAACTTTTCTGTCTGATTTCCAGCATCACTTTTTATAAAATGCCATATTTTACAGCCTCGCTGTGGTGTCTCCCCCTGGCAGGTACAGTGAGCCATTCAAATCTCCATTCAGTTTGGCAGGATTGTAATATCCCGCTGGGTGGGAGGGGCTGTCAAATCCTGGCCCAGGTGATTTTTGAACAAGTAGGTATCATGCAAACCGAATAAAAGTATATTTCACTCATAATATAGTTTCAATCTCAGTTTTTGATCTATTCCATAATTTTTTGCAGGAGCAATAATTCTGACAATCACCGTAGCCCATCGGAGAAGCAAAATATGACAGGTTATTAAATTTGTTTAGTGGGCTGCTGTGTTCCAAAGAAGAGTCACATTGGACATGTTCCATTCCCTGGAAGCTCCTACCCCAGACGATATGCTCAGGGACATCTCGGAAGTCTCCATTCAAGGACAGCGCAGGATTTAAGCTGGAGACTTCGGGTGGTTCTGACTGTCTTAGCAGAATAATTATCCAGGAAAAGTTAGAAGAATTAAAAGCACCTCCAGCTCCTGGGTAACTATGGTACTGCTCCCCCTCCCACCCCCGAGTACCGGCCCACTCCCAGAACCCTTGACTCCCCCATCAATCAAAAACCTGTCTAACTCAGCTTTGAATATATTCAATGACCCAGCCTCCACTGTTGCTCTGGTGGAGAATTCCAAACACTAAAGACCTTCAGAGAGAAGAAATTCCTCCTCATCTCCACCTTAACTAGGAGACCCCTTATTTTGAAACTGTGCCCCCTTGTTCTAGATTCCCCACGAGGGGGAACATCCTCTCAGCTTCTACTCTGTCAAGCCCCCTCAGGATCTTATATGATGAGATACGATCACCTCTCATTCTTCTAAACTCCAACGAGTATACGCCCAACCCAAACCTCTCCTCATAAGAAAATCCCTTCATTCCAGGGATCAACCTAGTGATTTGGAACTGTTCCCAATGGAAGTATATCCCTAGATGCCTCGCTATCTTACAGTGTTTATTATTTTTTATGGAATGTAGTTTTGATCTAATACCTCTTTATGTAGCTCAGTGTCATACTTTGTTTTATAATGTTCATGTGAAGCACCTGGGGATGATTCATGATGTTAAATATAAGTTGCAGCTGTAGTAGGTGGTTTATTTCTCCATTTGAGTTTGAAAACCCAAGTTTTTCTAATTGCTGTTTATACCTTTGGCATCTGATGCTGGAGATCAACTTGATAATCCATCTCTGAACTAAATCCAACACAGGAATGTCTCCAGCTTTGAAAAAGAGTCATACGGACTCGAAACGTTAACTCTGTTTCTCTCTCCACAGATGCTGCCAGACCCGCTGAGTTTTTCCAGCATTTTCTGTTTTTATTTCATATTATCAACATCTGCAGTATTTTGCTTTTATCTTACATGAATGTTTCCCCTGTGTTTCGGTGGTCAAAATTGGGCACAGCACTCCACCTGTGGTCTGCCTGATGCACTGTATTGTTTGAGGGTGAGTTCTGTTATTGTTTAAATTGGTTTCACCACACTTTAATGTTCAGCTTTTTTCTTTTGCTTTCCATTAGGCCATTTATGTTGCTGCCTCCACTAATGGAGTGGATGCGAGTGGCCATTACTCATGCTCAGCATCGGCGTAGTTTAACTGTTGACAGTGACGATGTGAGACAAACAGCCCGTTTGCTGCTCCCAGGCCTGGATTGTGAACCACGGCAACTAAAGTATGTGCGATTCTTTTATAAAAGCTAGCCTGTCATATGAGCTGAGCTGTAGGGGAAGAGTCATCTGCGTTTACACATTCAGGGTGTGTTTAGGGAGTAGAACAATGCAATTAGATGCCAGGGTCACAAATATGGACCTGGATATTCAGATCAGCAGAATGATCTGAATGATCTTTTCTAATTCCTACTTTCTCATAAACTGAGAAATTGCAGTGTGATTTTACTGTTCAAATGGTTAGAACTTCAGATCGATATGTTAATTGTCTCTGCACTAATATCGCACAAGAGAATTTCTAGATGATAGTATGTTATATTCTGAAAAATTATGAAAAAAGCCAAATAGCAACACTGTTCCTCACTCTCGTCATCCCAAAGTCATAAATTTGTACTTTATTTGAATGTGTTTTATTAAATTCAAAGAAGAAGTAAAAATTAATACATCTGGGAAGAATTTCCACTGCTTGCTTCTTGTTAGCAACTTTAAAATATAAAACATAATGGGAAGATTGCTTATATTTGACTTTGCGAGTTTGTGTTGTATAATAGAAACCAGTCCAGCTGCACAGCTTATGCTGCCTGGGTTACCAGAATCGGTGTATTTAGTAAATTTGACTTCAATTTTCAGTGACACAATCTGGACTCCACTCAGGACATAGAAACCCTGCTGCGTATTGGGCAGATCTTCAAAGAAAGACTGTCATGTGCTTTCCGCAATTGGAATACATAACGGGCAAAAGGACATCCAGTAATGAGTCATGAGCAAGCTATATTCAATCAGTTCGCCAGATCTGAGATTGGAGGACTGAGTTTGATCAGGTGGTGCATGGTATTCAAACCTTCTCCAACCTCAGTGAGATTGAGATGTTAAGTTCAGGGATGGCATCTTGGTCACCTCAATGTATCGGTTTGCGCCTCAGATACAAAAGGTGCATCAGCGACAAGACTCATCAGACAGAAGCCGCTTGAGACCATTACAGTGGCTTTGGGTTTAATATTGTGAGCTTCACTGTTTTTTCCTGTTATTCATCACTGTCTTTAACCTATCATTTCATAGAGAGAAGGACCAAGCAATTATGGAGCCTGGGCTCAATGCTGCATTCTTGAATGTTCTAATAGAATGGAGGAGGAGGAGAAGGGACATGTGCCACTGAGCGCAGCTTTGGGAGTTGGCCCCCCGCCTGAGATCCATGGTCCAAGGAAGCCTCAGCAAAGTCATGAGGATCAGGAGGATAGACCCAGACCATGGGGGTGACTAGGTTGACCAAGGGCCTACCGAAGACTCTCCTATCTGCAGATGAGTGAGAGACAATGCCACACACATCTGCACTTGTCCAGAGCTCTGGTGGATCTCATCTGCCACATTCTTTGGGAGGAACTAATGCCCTGTGGAGTGGGAGGTCATCCCCTGCCACTGGCGTTGAAGGTCACCACCAGGCTCAATCTCATTGCCTGCGGGTCGTTCCAGGGATCCACAGGGACCTGTGCATCATCTTGCAGCCCACCACAGGTAGATGCATCAAGGAGATCACAAATGCCCTCCACAGCAAGGCTCATCAATGTGTCAAATTTACACTTGATGAAGATAGCCAGATTGCTAGACTTAATGGGTTTGCAGCTATTTCAGGCTTCCTTAGAGAACAGGGTACAGTCAGCTGCACCCATCTGGCTTTGAGGGCTCCATGGCATCAGCCTCTAATGTTAATCAACTGTAAAGGGCTATGAACATATGAAATAGGCCCAGAAGCAGGCCATTCGGCCCTTGAGCCTGCTCCACCATTCATTAAAATAATGGCTAATCTGTTTGTGTTTCAAATTTCACATTCCCATCTAACCCCGATAACATTTGATTCCCTTGCCTAACAAGAACCTATCTATCTCCACCTTAAAAATATTCAGTGAACCCGCCTCTACCACCTTCTGGGTCAGAGAATTCCAAAGTCGCACAACCCTCAAAGAGAAAAAAATTCTCCTCATCTCTGTCCTAAAAGGGTGACCCCTAATTTTAAAACAGTGCCCCCTAGTTCTGGACTCACCCACAAGAGGAAACATCCTTTCCATGTCCACCTTGTCAAGGCCATTCAGGATCTTGTTACTTCAATCAAATCACCCCTCACTCTTCTAAACTCCAGTGGAAACAAGCCCAGTCTGTCCAAACTTTCCTCATAAGACAACCCACTCATTCCAGGTATCAATCTAGTAAACCTCCTCTGAACCACCTCCAATGTATTTACATCCTTCCTTAAATAAGGAGACCAAAACTGCCCACAGTATTCGTGGTGCAGTCTCACCAATGCCCTGTATAACTGAAGCATAACATTCTTACATTTATGTTCAATCCTTCTTGTAGTAAAGGATGCCACTTTAATTGCTCCCAGATTCTGAGCAGAGTGAGATGATGTGGCCACGTTTCTCCTGTCCCTTAACACCATTCCATTGCATTGAAAGGGAATCACAACCTGTCACATTGAGACCAAGTTCAGCATTCAGACTTGCACCTTCTAGCCTCATGATTCCTCAGGCCATAATCTCTAAGATTGGTGCGCTCTGTATGCGCTCACTCTGGGAAGTGAAAGTTGACACAACAGTGACAAAGCTGCCTCATGGAACTTGAAGTAGTCATCGCCACATTAATGAGAAACTACAGCGGCCAGTGAGGTGAAGACATGGTTGGGGATATTGCCCTCCCATCCAGGTCTTGCCCTTTGCCACTACCACTGAGGAGACACAACTGCTGCTAATCCCTCGAGGCTGCTGAGCTGCCCTCACAGTATGGTGTGTCACGAGGAAAAAGGGGTTACAAATGCTTTAATCACTCATTTCCAATAAAGATTTCAACAGATCTCCATGACATCAGACAAGGGCCCAAAAACTACCTTCAGTGAGGTTGACTTCACATCAATGTGAATCTCACACAAGAGTGAGTGGACAGCCAACCCTTGCAATAAGAGGATACATATGTAAATAATGACAACACCTTACTAGTGTATTAACAAAAGTGCAATATTTATACAGTGGTTGCACACCTGTGACCCAAAAGTGATTTCAATATTTCTTAATTTTCCTAACCCTATCACTATGCCTGGGTGCAGCTCCGACATCCACAGCGGAGGTTGTGTTAGGATCCTTGGCCAGACCTTGGGATATTTATTTGTTCACAGGATGTGGGGGTCACTGGCTGGGCCAGCATTTATTACCCATCTCTAATTGCCCTCTTTCAGAGGGCATTTAAGATCAACCACATTGTTGTGGGTCTGGAGTCACATGTAGGCCAGACCAAGTAAGGACAGCCAATTTCCTTCCCTAAAGGAAATGAGTGAACCAGATGGGTTTTTATGACAGTCGACAATGGTTTTGTGGTCATCATCAGACCTTAATTCCAGATTTTTACTGAATTAAAATTTCACCATCTGCTGTGGTGGGATTGAAACTGAGGTCCCCAGAACATTACCCTGGGCCTCTGGAATACTAGTCCAGTGACAATACCACTACATCACCACCTCCCCAAAAGGGGAGATCAGCTCGGGTCCAAACGTTTCAATTAAGTTAGTTAAAGGTTGAGGTTCAAGATGTTTACCAAGTTAATAACACCGTGAGATTGCATGGGTTTTGAATAAATTAAAATTTGCTATGCAAGTTCAGAAAGATAAAACAATTTACAATATGTATCTTATACTCTACCATTCAGGGTAAGTCTGAGGTACATGTGAATTAACAGACGGACTGTGGTTGAACACACCGCACTACAGAGTAAATGACAGATGCAACCAAGACAGAGCCCATAGATTTCTCAAGAAATGACCCAGAAGATAGTCCCACTGTGAATCAAACAATCTCACTAAAACTTTGTCTTTCTCACCAGAGTTTCCAATCTCCACCTTTGAATTCTCTCCAAACATCTCTCCCACTCAGATGGCTTTAACACCTTTGCAAGGTTTCAATCTCACCTTCTGAGATTCCTGGGTTCCTGAGATGACTCGACACTGGCTCACAAACACTTTCAAACCTGTGGCCTTGCTGAGCACAAAACCACTGCTCCAAGGGTTGTGGGGCGGGGCGGGGCTGGGCTGGGCGGGGGGTGGGGGTGGGGGGGGGGGGGGGGGTGGGGGGTGCGGGGGTGGGGGGTGCGGGGGGTGGGGGGTGGGCGGGGGGTGGGGGTGGGCGGGGGGTGGGGGTGCGGGGGTGGGGGGTGCGGGGGGTGGGGGAGGGCGGGGGGTGGGGGTGCGGGGGTGGGGGGTGCGGGGGTGGGGGTGGGGGTGCGGGGGGTGGGGGTGGGGGGTGGTGGGGGTGCGGGGGGTGGGGGGGTGGGGGTGGGGGTGCGGGGGGTGGGCGGTGCGGGGGGTGGGGGTGCGGGGGTGGGGGGTGGGGGGAGTACCTTTGCTCCGAAGGCCCACAGCACAGAGTCAGCCTGCTAACTGCAGCTCTTTCTTTAACTCAGAGCCTATTTCATTGTCCCTTCTTTTAACTTACTTAATAGGCCGATTCCTGCCCCTGTGTCTGAGATACTTGTTGGCTAGCAGGATGCCTCAAACTGACTCCATGACAAGACTTGTTTCACTGACACTTGAACTGATCTGGAAACCTATCAAAATATACTCTTGTTACTAAGTACATCCTGTCCCTTAAAAGTTACAGTGTCCATAGCCTGCGAATTTAACATAGCACCCACAGACATCATGAATTGAAATTATAATAGTTGGAGGCAGCCTGCTGACTGTGATGACCTTGGTGGATGTCCTCTGGTGTCCTGAGGCCTAGAGGGCTCCTGCCTGATAAGGGCCTCCTGCACAGGGGCAGATTCGCCCTCCTCGGCCTGAGCAGCTGGAGTGGATGGGGGTCACAGGCAGAGGGGACTGAGAGTGGCTGGACACCCTTGGAGTATCATGTGTGGAGGCTGCCATGATCTCCAGTTGACACTCACCCTCCCTGTGGGTGCCTGAGGGCCCCTCCCTGACTCCTTGAGGTGAAGGGGCACCTGGAGGGAGTTCAAGGTGCCCTGCTCGACTCTCACCTAAGCCACCAATGGATCCCATCAATGTCTGTGGCCACAGACTCCAGGATCGAGCGCAAATCCGGCAAAACCTGCTGGACCAAGGTCTCCATGGCGGTTGCCAATTTCCCCATGGTGATCTTGAGGCGCTCGCATGTTGAAGCCATGACATCAGACAGAATGTGGACAGACTGCTCCAATCTTCACTCTAGTCTGCTGAGTGACTGTCGCATCTCTGCCTGATGTTCCACTGCCTGTCGTTGCATCTCCAGCATTGTGTCGGTGGCCACTTGCAGAGGCTCATCATCTGACTCAGACTCAGCGGATATCTGATCTCCATCAGTCCCCGGAGTTGCAGAGACCTGAGTTGTCACTGCCTCTGCCTGCTGTGGAGATGTGTCTGTGAAGTCTTCTTCAGTAGGTGACCCTGAGTCTAATCTAGAGTTGTGAACCACCGAGGTGCGCTGATGGAGGGTGTTGGTGAACGCAGTGATTGGTCTCCTGCAGTGGCTTCCTCAGCTCCCTCTTCCGAGGTGGTCTGGGGCCTGGGGCTTATGTTGGCCCTCTGCCTGTGCCTGGACCTGCTGGTGTCTGTAAGAGAGAGAAGATAGATTTAGTTCATGAGCAGGCACAACACAAGATTGCATGTCACTCAATGTGGATGTCAGGATGTGATGCACTTGTGGTGGTGTCATCCGTACTCAGTTGCTGGGGTAAGCCGATCTCCCCTTGCCCTCAGGAGCGATCCCTGTCCTCCTCAGCCAGTTCAGCAGCACCCTCCTCGAATGTAGTGTGGTCAACAACGTTGGCCATACTTCCACCGGTCTGGGCTCATCATTCCTTCTGTTGTGGGCCAGCTTGGACTGCATGAAGACAAGTAAAAGGAATATGGGAAGAAGGGAAGGAGCTGAGCTTGGGAATCATGCATGCCCTCCTGTGTGTGGTGGGACCACCCTAGAAAGGGCTGTGGATGGAGTATGAGCAGCATGATAGAGGAGATGGTGATGATGTGAAAGTATCCGGCAGAAGCAGTGTTGATATTTGTCCCTCACTAATGATGTTGTGTGAGGTCCCTGAAGAGTGTAGCCCTCTGAGTACACAATGCCATGATGAGCGTTTGATATTGAAGGCAATTGGAGCTTGACTTACCCTAGCCGAGCAGATGAGATCATTTAGCCAGTTCCTGCGCTGGATAGCGGTCCGGGTGTGGGTGCCCAGGCTGACCTGCCTTGCTATGGCCTCCCAGGCTGGAGAAGTGAGGCTGGTGTGCTTCTTCCAGCCATCGCTGAGGTAGAGGACATCCCGATGCTGCTCTGATAAAGGCCCAGAGAGAGCCGGGGCAGAAGTGGGTGCACCCTCCTTCCTGCTTTGCAGTTATCTCTGTGGGTCTCCTGGAGACAGCTGGGCTGGAGAGAGTGAAAATTGCGCGCACAGGCGGTGTTTTAAATATGGCGCCCGGATCTTCAAGCCCATTAGGTAACAGCGGGGTGGACAAATCCCACGTGATTCAGAGAGATAGTCACCTGTGCATAATGAATGAGCTTCTGAGCGCAGAATCGGACGTGATTTCCCACCACTCAGACCAGCAGGAAACACTCCACAGAACCCGCCCACCACCACACTTAGCTTCAAAAATGGAAACTTCTGCCCCCTGCTTCTGTGCTGAGTTAGTGAGCTTCCTCCTGTGCTAATACAGAGAATATGTTGTGTCAACACTGCCCCGAGACAATGAGGAGAAAAGTCTATTTCTGCTGTTGGCAGAGTATTTGTGTGTCTGCCAGGACTAAGCTGCTCCTGCTAAAGATGCCTTTTGAATTCACTACAGGAACACATCTGGAAAATAATCTTTTGGGTAAGTGACTAGTGTAACTACCATAAAACTGGAATTCTTTCAAATCATAACAGAGCAAGAGATCAACATTTTCAGGGAAAAAGGGGAGAAAATGTAAATGATAAAAATACCAGTTTCTGTTTGAACTGAGTGAGTTAATAGCAGTTTATACAAACAAGTTTATTACTTTTCATTAGAACTGAAGACTGCTTCAGTTCATTTCGTAGACTGGATGCAAAAGCTGCTACTGCCAAATTTCAGCAAGATCTTGGATTCCGCATGTTAAGCTGTGGCAGAACAGATTTGGTGAATCAAGCCATAGAACTGTTAGGACTGGATGGTGTTAACACCATGGATAACCAGGTAAAAGTTGTTTCTTTTCAGATTTTCACTTTACACAGGGAATTCCAATCAAAAATAAAAAGTCAATTGATAATTGTAATTTATATTGGGTAGCATTCTTGTCAAGGTGTCTTTGAACATTCTACGAAACATTTGTATGTGTTTGAACAAAATGAGAAAAGAAGGACTTGAATTTATATAGCGCCTTTCACAACTTCTGACTGTCCCAAAGTGCTTTATGGTCAATGAAGTAGATTTGATGTGTAGTTGTTGTTGTGATGCAGGAAACACAGCAGCCAGTTTGTGCACAGCAAGCTCCCACAGCAACATTGAGACAATGAGCAGACAATGTTTTCTGTGATGCTGATTAACAAGATTGTCTTCTTTAGTGGTTTGACAACTTGACTTCACTAGCAGAATCTGTCCTTCTCAAAGTGCAGGTTCTTTTTTGGCTTGGAGCTCCAGAAGCGTTGACGATGCTCCGAGTCTTTTCCAACAAACCGGTCTTTGTGTGTGAGTTTAGTTAACAAGAACTTACATTTCTGTAACTCCTTTATAGGTTAAAGAATAAAACAGCCCGAGGAGCTTCATAGTGTATTATCAGACAAAATTTGATACTTAACCAGTAACTAAAAGCCTGCCCAAAGGGATAGATTTTAGGGAGTATCTTAAAGGAAAAAAGCGAGGTAGAGAGATGGAGATTCAGAGGGAATTCCGGAGCTCAGGGCCTAGACAGCTGGAGGCAGAGCTGCCCGTGATAAGCAAAGGAAATTATACAAAAGATCAGAACTGGAGGAATGCCGAGACTGTTTTAGGCTTTTTAACCTAAGGGCCATCACTGTTAAATTAAACTGTGTCCTCATTTGCCAATATAGGAGTGGGGTTACTTTGTGATTTTTCACCCAGGAACATTAAATCTAATATAAAATAAAAACAGAAAGTGCTGGAAAAACTCAGCAGGTTTGGCAGCATCTGTGGAAAGAGAGGAACAGAGTTAATGTTTTGTGTTGAAAATGACTCTTCTTCAGGACTAAGTTGATTTGCGGCCTTGCTAGTATTTGCTTTTCTCAGCGTTCCTGAGTTGAGATATACTGTGTGCATTGAACAAAATGGCCATGTTAAGTAGCTGGGGCTCAGTTGCATGAACCAGTTTTTACATTCAAAATCCATTCTAGAAGCCTGAGCACAAAGATCTCTAGTGCAGCACTGAGGGGCTGCAGCAGTGTTGAAGGTGCCGCCTTTCGTTTGAAGTGTTAAACTAAGGCCCTCTCTGCTCTCTCAGAGGGATGCAAAATATCCCAGGGCATTATTTTGAAGAAGAACAGGGAATTATCCCCTGGACAATATTTATCCCTCAATCGGAATCACAAAAATAGATTGTTTGTTATTTATCATATCCATATTTGTAGGATCTTTGTGTGTGCAAATTTCTGCCCTGTTTCCTACATTATAACAGTGACCACATTTCATATAATAAGTACTTCATTGGCTCACTTTGGGATGATCTGAGATTGTGACAAAGTAAAATAAATACAAACATTTCTTTCTTTTCCCAAATACTATCGAAAAACTGATGAATAACAATCAAGTATGGAAGGTGATTGAATTTGATGGTGATGTTTTTAGTATCGTTGATCAGCCAGAGTTAGATCAGTTTATTTATTTTTGCTTTAAAGGCCTTTCCCAATGTTCTCATCTGAATGTAGAGGCCTGTGACAATGCTTTTCCATGAACTCAATGATCCAGATGACTTATATAAAAGAGTCTTTTATATTTCAGGCTGGGTCTTTAAATTCTAGCCTATGACTGTTATTCTCCCGGATTTGCCTTCATGTCACACTGCTGATTTCCCCGTAAAATACAATCTGAGTGGAACAGTAAGTGCAGAATAGCTGTGACAAATCAACACACAAGATAATTGCACCATATGTCACCATCATACACAAACACTCAAGTATTGGGTGTAGATACATGAGGACGTCATGGCAGTGAATCATCGCAGCAGTATGCACATGCACAGTGAGGTTTGTCCCTTCACTGGCAGCAGACATGATGCTGGAGAATCCAAGCTTATATCATACCTCAGAACCAATTGTTTCAAAATAAACTTGGCAGTTTTAACTTCATGTTGCCACTGATTGTGTAATGGGAGCCAGCAAGCTAATAGAAACTGTAAAAACAACTTAAGGTCATGTCTCAAAAGAGCCAAGACTGTCCCACACATTGTATAGATCATTATTGACCAAATATCTCAAAATTTCTTCTGCTATCATGATCTAAAATGTAACCACAACCCAAATGTAATCCCTGTACCATCCCAAAGCCCAGGGCTAATGCTAACCAGTTGTAGTATTGTGGGTGTTTTAATATTCTTGCATTGTTAATAATCAATCCTTTTCCCTGCTGGATTTGCACAGGGAATGACACCACTGATGTATGCCTGTGCTGCTGGAGATGAAGCCATGGTCCAAATGTTAATTGATGCCTCTGCAAACTTGGATCTTTCAGTAAGTCTTCATTAACTTTGGATAAGTAACTATCAGATTTCTCAAAAATTCACAAGGGCCTGATAATTGAACAATTCTGTCTCATCTCCTCTACTCAGCTACCCAGCAATACTCAGAGATACCCTTCAGTGCATCCAGACAGCAGGCGCTGGACAGCTCTCACCTTTGCCGTTCTGCACGGACATATTCCTGTTGTTCAGGTATCAGATAATCAGGACTAAATGGCTTGGTACCGATGGTTTGTGTTATACATGGCATTTAAGAACATTTATGTTTACAGTTGGTGTTTTTATATAAAAAGACATTTTTCACTGGACCATAGAATGCTCTTTTTTAATAGAATATGATAAGTCTGACAACTGTCTCATCTCCAAGGATAAGAAATTGGCTGAGTGACAGAAAACAGAGAGTAGTGGTTAATGAATGTTTTTCAAACTAGAGGAAGGTTTGGAGTGGTGTTGCCTAGGGGACAGTGTTGGAACCCTTGCTTTTCCTGATATATGTTCATGACCTAGACCTTGGTGTACAGGGCACAACTTCAAATTTTGTAGATGATGCAAAACTTGGCATTGTGAACTGTGAGGAGGGTAGTGTAGAACTTCAATGACACATACAAGTTTGTGAAATGGGCAGACAAGTGACAGATGAAATTTCATGCAGAGGCATGAAGTGATTCATTTTGGTAGAAAGAACATGGAAAGACAATATAAAATAAAGGGTACAAATCTAAAGTGGGTGCAGGAGCAGAGAAGCCTGGATATATATGTGAATAACTCATTAAAGGTGGCAGGACAGGTTGAGAGAGCGGTTAATATAGCAAACGGGATGCTTGATATGTTTTATCAATAAGGGTATAGAGTAAGAAAACAAGGAAGTTATGTTAAACCTGTATAAAACTCCAGTTTGGCCCCAACTGGAGCATTGCATCCAGTACTGGGTGCTGCACTTTAAGAAGGATGTGAAGGCTTTGGAGAGAGGGCTGAAAAGATTCACGAGAATGGTTTCAGGGATGAGGAACTCCAGTTGTGAAGATAGATTGGAGAAGGTAGGAATGTTTTCCTTGGAGAAAAGAAGGCATAGTGGAGATTTGACACAGGTATTCAAAATCATGAGGGGTCTGGGCAGAGTAGATAGGGAGAAACTGTTCCCATTAGTGGAATTGTCAAGATAGAGAGCACAGGTTTAAGGTAATTGACTCTGTTGTGTGAGAGAAGCAGCCAGAGGATTACAGGATTCCACATGGTGCTGGTTGCCTTTGACAGCTCACATGTAATTTTACAGGTGCTGCATGTCAACTCTGAGATGTACTACAGCTGGAAGGAATTCCACTCCTTCAGTGTGCAGCTGATGTGTGACCATGCACAGTGTCATGCAGCTCAATGCCTGGGACCCTGCCAGTAATTGTGATTGATTGTGATTAAGGTAAAGGAGCAATGGAGACATGAGGAGAAAAATGTTTGAGTCATCGGGGTGTGTCTACCGGTAGAGCACAGAGTAGACAGATCATAACTTCACTTGGCTGATTTGATGCCATTTTAAGCTTGCTGTAATAGTTAACCTCATCTGTTAAACATGCACAGCTGAATAGCCTTCTGAAGCAGCACTATCCTAAAGGATCATCAACTACTTCCAGGTGATTGATGTCTGTTGGATCTTGCTGCAATTATAGAAATGTTTGGTGGTTTCTAGAGTTCTTTAAAGTTAATAAAGTCTACAGGCAGTGGTGTGACAGGTGCTGAAGGACATTGTCCTGACCTCAAGGATCCTGTACAAACCACTTGCCCCGACTTGCTCTAGGGCTGCTTCATGACAGAGAGGATGTGCAAAGGTGACACAAAGCAGGCCAAGCCGCTGGAAGAGGGAGGAGTGGGAGGGGAAGAAGGGCTGTGAGCAGTAGGCCATGTCCATCCAGGGTGTTCAGGGAGCAATTCGCTCACCTGAATCTCAATGAAGAACAGTGTGTGAGACCTCTGTGCTTCACCAGGACATCCTCACTGAAACCACAACCGCAAACTCAGAGCAGGACAAGGACTTCAGTAGCTGTGAAGTTGACCATGGTCATGAACGTTTATGCATCTGACTTCTTCCAGGTCAGAGCAGGAGCTATTTGCAACACCTCCCAGTTTGCAGAATAGAGATTGCTGAGAATCATTGAGGCTCTCTGTTCCAGGAGAGCTGAATTGAATGCATTTCATTCTCTTGTGTGAGAAAAGCAGCCAGAGGATTACAGGATTCCACATGGTGCCAGTTGCCTTTAGCAGCTCACATGTAATTTTACAGGTGCTGCATGTCAACTCTGAGATGTACCACAGCTGGAAGGAATTCCACTCCTTCAATGTGCAGCTGATGTGTGACCATGCAGTGTCATGCAGCTCAATGCCTGGGACCCTGCCAGTAATTGTGATGCCTTCATTCTGCAGCAGCTGCTTTTGAGGAAACGAGGACTGTGCTTTGATGACATGGCTCGTGAATGGTGCTCAACTCATGCACATGTGAGCAGAGTACATAATAGCAAAAGCCAGAGGGGAGGCAGTGGCATGGTGATAATGTCACTGGACTAGTAATCCAGAGGCCCAGGCTAATGCTCTGGGGACACAGGTTCAAACCCCAGCACAGCAGCTGGTGGAATTTAAAATTCAGTAAATAAATCTGGAATCCCAAGCTATTCTTAGTAATGCGACCATAAAACCATTGTCAATTGTCATAAAAACACGTCTGGCTCACTAATCCCCGTTAGGGAGGGAAATCTGCTGTCATTACCTGGTCTGGCCAGATCTGACTCCAGACCCACAGCAATGTGGATGACTCTTAAATGCCCTCTGAAATAACCAGGAAGACACTCAGTTGTTTCAAAACTAAAACAGAAAAGTCAATAAGGAATGAAACCGGAGGGATCACTTGGAGTCGACCTAGGCACTGAAAATGACAACAGCAAACTCAGCCCTGTCAACACTGCAAAGTCCTGCTTACTAACATCTGGGGGCTAGTGCCAAAATTGGGAGAGCTGTCCCACAGACTAGTCAAGCAACAGCCTGACATAGTAATCCTCACGGAATCATACCTTACAGATAATGTCCCAGACACCAACACCCTTCCTAGGTATATCCTGTCCCACCAGCAGGAGTTGCCCTGAGAGTCCTCAACATTGACCCCTGACCCCATGAAGTCTCGTGGCATCAGGTCAGACAAGGGCAAGGAAGCCTTCTGCTGATTACCCACATACTGCCCTCCCTCAGCTGATGAATCAGTTCTCCACAATGTTGCACACCACTAAGAGGAAGCACTGAAGGTGGCAAGCGTGCAGAATGTACTCTAGGTGGGGAATTTTAATGTACATCATCCAAGATTGGATCAGTAGCACCACTACTGACCGAATCCTAAAGGACATAGTTGCTAAACTGTGTCAGTGGCAGGAGGTGAGTGAACCAAAAAGAGGGAAAAACATACTTGATCTCATCCTCACCAACCTGCCTGCCGCATACATGACAGTATTGGTAGGAGTGACCACCGCACAGTCATTGTGGAGACAAAGTCCCACATTCACAATGAGGATACCCTCCATCGTGTTGTGTGGAACTACCACCGTGCTAAATGGGATAGATTCCAACAGATCTAGCAACTCAAACTGGGCATCCATGAGGCGCTGTGGGCCATCAGCAACAGCAGAATTGTACTCAAACACAATCTGTAACCTCATGGCCCTGCATATCCCCCACTCCACCATTACCATCAAGCCAGGGGATCAACCCTGGTTCAAAGAAGAGTGCATTTGCACATGGACTCGTTCAGTATCTGAGGAGTCATGAATGATGCTGACCATTGCGCAATCATCAGTGAACATCCCCACTTCTGACCTTATGATGGAAGGAAGGTCATTGATGAAGCAGCCGAAGGTGATTGGGTCTAGGACACTACCCTGAGGTTCTCCTGCAGTGATGTACTGTAATTGAGATGACTGAGCTCCAGCAACCACAACCATCTTCCTTTGTGCTAGGCATGACTCCAACCTGTGGACATTTATCGCCCTGATTCCCATTGACTCCAGTTTTGCTAGGGCTCCTTGATGCCACACTCAGTCAAATGCGGTCTTGATGTCAAGGGCAGTCACTCTCACCTCACCTCAGGAATTCAGCTCTTATGTCCATGTTTGAACCAAGGTCAGGAGCTGGGTGACCCAGGCAGAACCCAAACTGAGCGCCATGAGCAGGTTATTGCTAAGCAAGTGCCGCTTGATAGCACTGTTGATAACCCCTTCCATCACTTTACTGATGATTGCGAGTAGACTGATGGGGCGATAATTGGCCGAGTTGGAATTATCCTGATTTTTGTGTACAGGACATACCTGGGCAATTTTCCACATTGTCAGGACCCCAGTGTTGTAGCTGTACTGGAACAGCTTTGCTAGGGAGAAGCCAATTTTGGAGCACAAGTGTTCAGTACTATTGCCGGAATATTGTCAGGGCCCGTAGCCTTTGCAGTATCCGGTGCCTTCAGCCATTTCTTGATATCATGTGGAGTGAATCAAATTGGCTGAAGAAATTGGCCGGAGGAGGCCAAAATGGACCCTGGTTCAATCCAAATATATTACATCTACTGGTTCCCCTTTATCAATCCTGCATGTTACCTCCTCAAAGAACTCCATTAAATTTGTCATGTCTGATTTCCCCTTCATGGAGCCATGCTGATTCTGCTTGATTATATTATGCATTTCTAAAAGCCTTGTTATTACGTCCTTTATAATCAACTCTAACATTTTCGCAATGATGGATGTTAAGGTAACTGGCCTATTGGGGCTAAGGGTTCAACTGAAAAGTGTAAAAAATCAAAAAGCAATGAGAGAGCAGAGGGACACCGTGCTAAATGGAATAGATTTTGAACAGATCTAGCAACTCAAGACTGGGCATCCATGAGGTGCTGTGGGCCATCAGCAGCAGCAGAATTGTCCTCAAACACAATCTGTAACCTCATGGCCTGGCATATCCCCCACTCTACCATTACCATCAAGCCAGGGAATCAACTCTGGTTCAATGAAGAGTGCAGGAGGACATGCCAGGAGCAACACTAGGCATACCTAAAAATGAGGTGTCAACCTGGTGAAGCTACAACAGAGGGCTACTTGCATGGCAAATAGCATAAGCAGCAAGTGATAGACAGAGCTAAGCGATTCCACAGCCAGTGGAGCAGATCTAAGCTCTGCAGTCCTGCCACATCCAGTTGTGAACGGTGGTGGACAATTGAACAACTCACTGGAGGATGAGACTCCACAAACGTCTACAATCTTCAGCCAGAAGTGCCAAGTGGATGATCCACCTCAGCCTCCTCCAGAGCTCCCCAGCATCACAGATGCCTGTCTTTAGCCAATTCGATTCACTCCACGTGATATCAAGAAATGGCTGAAGGCACTGGATACTGCAAAGGCTAAAGGCCCTGACAATATTCCGGCAATAGTACCAAAGACTTGTGCTGCAGAGCTTGCCACACCCCTAGCCAAGCTGTTCCAGTACAGCAACAACACTGGCATCTACCCGGCTATGTGGAAAATTGCCCAGGTATGTCCTGTACACAAGAAGCAGGACGAATCCAACCCGGCCAATTACTGCCCCATCAGTCTACTCTCAATCAGTAAAGTAATGGAAGGGGTCATCAACAGTGCTATCAAGCAGCACTTGCTTACCAATAACCTGCTCACTGACACCAGTTTGGGTTCTGCCAGGGCCACTCAGCTCCTGACCTCATTACAGCCTTGGTTCAAACATGGACAAAAGAGCTGAACTCCTGAGGCGAGGTGACAGTGACTGTCCTTGATATCAAGGCAGCATTTGACCAAGTGTGCCATCAAGGAGCCCTAGCAAAACTGGAGTCATTGGGAATCAGGGGAAATATCTCCACTGGTTGGAGTCATACCTAGCACAAAGAAAGATGGGTTGTGGTTGTTGGAGCTCAGTCATCTCAGCTCCAGGACATCACTGCAGGAGATCCTCAGGATAGCGTCCTAGACCCAACCATCTTCAGCTACTTCATCAATGACCTTCCTTCCATCATAAGGTCAGAAATGGGGATGTTCACTGATGATTGCGCAATGTTCAGCACCATTCACGACTCCTCAGATACTGAAGCAGTCCATGTCCAAATGCAGCAAGACCTGGACAATATCCCGGATTGGGCTGACAAGTGGCAAGTAACATTCATGTCACACAAGTGCCAGGCAATGACCATCTCCAACAAGAGAGATTCCAACCATTGCCCTTTGATGTTCAATGGCATTACCATCACTGAATCCCCTACTATCAACATCCTGGGGGTTACCATTGACCAGAAACTGAACTGGACTAGCTACATAAATACTGTGGCTACAAGAGCAGTTCAGGAAATATAAGCAGAAGAATGCAGCAGAAATCAGAACCAGAATGAGCAATAATGGTAAAAAGTCAAAGCTTAAGGCCCTTTATCTGAATGCACGCAGTATTTGTAACAAGATAGATGAGTTGACAGCACGAATAGAAATAAATGAATATGACTTGATAGCTATTACAGAGATGTGGTTACAGGGTGACCAAGACTGGGAACTCAATAATCAAGGGTATTTGACGTTCTGGAAAAATAGGCAAAAAGGAAAAGCAGATGGGGTTGCTTTGTTAATAAAGGAAGGTAACAGTGCAGTGGTGACAAGTGATATAGATGCAATAGATCATGATGTGGAATCAGTTTGAGTGGAAATAAGGAATAGCAAGGGGAACAAGTCACGGGTAGGAGTCATCTGTAGGCCCCCGAAGAGTTGCCTCTCTGTAGGACAAAATAATGGAGCTGTTTAAGAAGAGCGCTACAATTGTCATGAGTGATTTTAATCTGCATATTGGCTGGACAAATCAGATTGATGGGGTAACATGGAAGACAAATTTGTACAATCCATCAGGGATTGTTTCTTGGAGCAATACATTGCAGAACCTACCCAGGAACAGGCTATTTTAGATCTAGTAATGTATAATGAGGTGGGATTAATAAGAAACCTCATAGTTAAGGACCCTCTAGGGGGTTGCAATCATGACATGGTAGAATTTCAAATTCAGTTTGAGGGCGAGCAACTCGGGTCTCAAACCAGTGTCCTCAACTTAAATAAGGGCAACTACAGAGGTATGAAGAAAGAGTTGTCTAAAGCGGACTGGAAAAATAGATTAAGGGTAAGGTCGGTGGATGAACAGTGCCAGACATTTAAGCAGATATTTCATAATACTCAGCAAAAATTTATCTCTGTTAAAAAGGACTCGATGAGAAGGATGAACCACCCATGGTTAACAAAGGTGGTCAAGGAATGTATCCAACCAAAAACTAAGGCATACAAAGTGGCGAAAACTAGCCAGACTATTGGGATTTTTTTTAGAAACCAGCAGTGGATGACTAAAAAGCTAATAAAGAGGGACAAAATTGACTATGAAAACAAATTGGCAAGAAATATGAAAACAAACAGCAAGAGCTTCCATGGATATATATAAAGAAAGAGAGTGGCTAAAGTGAGCATGGGACCCTTGGAGGATGTGACTGGAGAATTGATAATGGGGAACAGGGAAGTGGCAGATAATTTAAACCAATATTTTGCATCGGTCTTCACGGTGGAGGACACTATAAACATCCCAAAGATATCAGATAAGCAAGGAGCTAATGGGAGGAAAGACCTTGTAACCGTCTCTATCATGAGGGACAAAGTATTTGACAAACTAATGGGACTAAAGGCAGACAAGTCACCAGGACCTGATGGCCTGCATCCAAGGGTTTTAAAGGAAGTGGCTGCAGAGATGGTGGAGGCATTGGTCGAAATATTCCAGAACTCACTGGATTCCAGGAGGGTCCCAACGGATTGGAAAACTGCTAATGTGACACCCCTGTTCAAGTAGGGAGGGAGACAAAAAGCAGAAAACTATAGGCCAGTCAGCCTAATAGCTGTCATTGGGAAAATGCTGGAGTCCATTATTGAGGAAGAAATAGCAGGACATTTAGAAAAGCTTAATACAATCAAACAGAGTCAACATGGTTTTGTGAAAGGGAAATCACGTTTGACAAATTTGCTAGAGTTCTTTGAAGATATAACAACCAGAGTTGATAAAGGGGAACTGGTAGATGGAGGGTATTTGGATTTCCAGAAGGCATTCGATAAGATGCCACGTAAAAAGTTAATTGCACAAGATAGGAGCTCGCAGTATTGGGGGTAATGTATTAGCATGGATTGAGGATTTGTTAACGTGCAGAAGACAGAGAGTCAGGATTAATGGGTCTTTTTCAGGTTGGAAAGTCGTAATTAGTGGAATGCCACAAGGATCAGTCCTAGGGCTTCAATTATTTACTATTTATGTTAGTGACTTGGAAGAGGGGGAAGATTGTAATGTATCCAAATTTGCTGACAATACAAAAGTAGGAGGGAGGACATAAGGAATCTGCAAAGGGATGTAGATAGGTTGAGTGAGTGGGCAAAAACTTGGCAGATAGGGTTTAATGTAGGAAAGTGTGAGGTCATGCACTTTGGTAGGAAGAATCAAAAGGCAGACTATTATTTAAATAGAGGAGACTCCAGAAAAGTGCAGCACCGAGAAATCTGGGTGTTCTTGTGCATGAAACACAAAAAGTTAGTATGCAGGTGTAGCAAGTAATTAAGAAGGCAAATGAAATTTTGGCCTGTATTGCTAGGGGGTTGGAGTTTAAAAATAGGGAAGTCTTGTTACAACTGTACAGGGTGTTGGTGAGGCCGCACCTGGGGTACTGTGTACAGTTTCGGTCCACTGATTTAAAAAAGGATATACTGGCATTGGAGTTCAAAAGAGATTCACTAGGCTGATTCCTGGGATGAAGGGGTTGACTTATTAAGAATGGCTAAACAGATTAGTTCTTTATTCATTAGGGTTTAGAAGAATGAGGGATGATCTTATTGAACCGTACAAAATTCTGAGGGTGCTTGACAGGATAGATGTTGAGAAGATGTTTCCACTAGTGGGGGAATCTCAAGCTAGGGGACCTAGTTACAGAATAAGGGGACGCTCATTTAAAACTGAGATTTGAAGGAATTTCTTCTCTCAGAGGGTAGTGAATGTCTGGAATTTTCGAGCCCAGAGATTTGTGGAGGCTAGATCACTGAGAGCATTTAAAGAGGAGGTAGATACATTTTTGAAATATCGGGGAGTTGAGGGCAATGAGGAGCTGGCACGAAAGAGAAGTTGAGGCCTGGGGCAGATCAGCCATGATCTTATTGAATGGCAGGACAGGCTTGAGGGGCTGAATGGCAGGCAACATGAAATTTGCTTCCGATGCAGACAGCGTACAATCAGTATGGTCTAATCCGATTGTGATCCCATCATCTGTTTTTTGAATCCTGTCTAATTTTGCCTTGAATCGATTCTGATGCATTTTTTTTCATTGCCAAACAGTCAGGGATTGTTGACAGCTTGTTCTACATCACTTGTTGTGCTCAGAGATCAGGAGCTCTGTATGCTAGTGTCTAAAGTTGCTGTAGATTCATAGAAATTATTTCTATGTAAATTATTGGATTTATCAGACAGGATTCACTTCCAGAGGTTCTGGGTTAATAGTTGGAGGGGTGGAGGGGGAGGGGGGGTGGGGGGGTGGGGGCAGCCGGAGGGGTAACTCCCCCTTGCTGTCCCCTGCTGGGGAAATTGTTCAGATATCAGGCGTTGTTTGAATTGAGCCCAACTATAAGATGCTTTGTGGTTGAATAGCTTGGCAGCACTGTCACTATCTAAGTTTGCATATGTAAGATTACTGTGGTGAAATATAAGAAGCAATTACATACCTATCAACTGTACAACAATAAAAGATAGCATCCTCAGCTGAGAAGAGAAAAAATATAAACACCTAGAATTTGTTTCTCTAAATTAATAGAATGTTCACTTTTTTCTTTCGCAATGTTGAAATAAGTTTCTCTTCATTAAAATATCTATTTCATCCTCACAGCTTCTGCTTGATGCTGGAGCCAATGTGGAAGGAGGACTCATTAATTCTGGTGAAGATAACTGTGCTGAAACACCTCTTCAGCTAGCTTCAGCAGCAGGTGACCACTCTCTCTTTATCTCTCTCGCTCTCTCTCTCTCTCTCCCCCTCATTGTCTCTTTCCCACCTTGCTCGCTCACTCTCTCTCTCTTTCTCTTCACCTCAGTCTTTTTCTCCCCTATCTCTTCACCCTCCCTTGCTCTTTCCTTCTCTCTCTCTGCCAGTCTTTTATTTTCTGCTGTTCAGTGTGATGCAGGTGACGCACCACTTTCACAATTTCATAAGATAGTTAGGGATGGAAGAGTTCACTGGGGCCCCCCCTAGCTCATCGATGCTGAACTAGCCGACAGCCCATCCATCAGAGCTTCGACCGTTCCTTAAACAATTCCAGGACTTTTGCCACCATTACTCTTAATTGGTGTCTTGTTTAATGGGTATTGATATTGAGGTAACACTGTAATATTTCTGATTTTACAGTGCTGTGCATTACAAGAAAATTGTTTATGGCTTAGAACTTAGATATCCTGGTTGCTGGAGTGGTATTAATATTCAAGTCACAGCTAAATATGATACTAGCTCAGTCAAAAACTGCCAATCATGTCAGACAAAGGGAGGTTAATCTGTTTCACAACCGGATTCTGTATCAGGCAATAATGCCAACAAATATGATTTATTGCTAAAAAAAAGAGACATGCTATCTCAGCTGTTCGTCTCATATACTCATCAGGATAGTTCACAAGAAATTACCAAACTGTAATGGGGGGAATGTCATTTATAGTGCATGAGAAGAGAGTGCTGATTGGTTGGCAAGTGGACTCTGATTGGTGGAGGCATTGCCATGGAGAATGCAGCATGGAGCAGTTAACTGCCAAGCTTCGTTCAAATTCAAACCAGACAGGTTGACTCTGATTGGTCAAGGCATTGCCCTGGGGAATGAACCAGGGAATGACTGTTCCCTAAACTTTTGTTTAGATGAAAAAGGTACAAAGTGTGGATATGTTCCTTCTGTTTGCATAGGACAGGGCCCTATGTGTGAATATATGCGGCTTTAGCATGCGTAAGTGAGTCACTGCAAGCCCAACTGATGATCTTAAATTGGTTGTCAGTGTACTACTTAGCACGCTCAGGATTGTTTAGCAAGTGTTGTCCAATCGCAGAATCACATTTAATGTTGGACACTAACAGCGGGATTTTCCGCACCCACCCATTGTCATGATCTTCTGGTCCCGCCGCAAGTCAATGGACTTCTGGCTGGGGCACCACCTCACCCACGGCAGGTTCCACCCACAATGGGAAAATCCCAGTCTATATTTTGAGTTTTGCAATCACGGGCTGGTTGGGTACGGTCAGTATTTTGCCTGTTGTGACCAGTCAATCGCGCTACCCTCATCTACACAATTAGTCACCTCCTCGAAAAATTCAATCAAATTTGTTAGACATGATCTCCCCCTGACAGAGCCATGCTGACTATCCCTGATTAATTCCTACCTCTCCAAGTGGAGATTAATCCTGTCCCTCTGAATTTTTTTCCAATAGTTTCCTTACCACTGATGTTAGACTCACTGGCCTGTAATTACCTGGTTTATCCCTACTACCCTTGTTGAATAATGGTAGCACATTCGCTGTCCTCCAGTCTTCTGTCACCTCTCCTGTGGCCAGAGGGGATTTGAAAATTAGTGTCAGAGCCCCTGCAATCTCCTTCCTTGCCTCACACAGCATCCTGGGATACATTTCATCTGGGCCTGGGGATTTATCCACTTTTAAGGCCGCTAAAACCGCTAATAATTCCTCCCTCTCAATGCTAATTTGTTCAAGTATATCACGGTCCCTTTCCCTGATTTCTACACCTACATCGTCCTTCTCTATAGTGAACACAGATGAAAAGAAATCATTTAAAACCTCACCTACATCCTCCAGCTCCATGCACAGATTGCCACTTTGGTCCTGAATGGGCCCTACTCTTTCCCTGGTTATCCTCTTGCCCTTAATTTATTTATAAAATGCCTTGGGATTTTTCTTTATCTTGCCCACCAGGGTTTTTTCATGCTCCCTCTTCGCTCTCCTAATTACCTTTTAAGTACATCCCCTACACTTTCTATATTCCTCTGGGGCTTCTGCTGTTTTCAGCCCTCTGTATCTGCCATAAGCCTTCTTTTTTTATCCTTATCCAATTCTCTACCTACCTTGACATCCAGGGTTCCCTGGACTTATTGGTCCTACCCTTCACCTTTACAGGAACATGTTGGCCCTGAACTCTATTTCCTTTTTGAATGACTCCCACTTGCCTGATGTAGACTTTCCTACCAGTAGTTGCTCCCAGTCTACTTTGGCCAGATCCTGTCTTATCATATTGAAATCCGCCTTCCCCCAATTCAGGACCTTTATTTCCGGTCCATCTTTGTCCTTTTCCGTAATTACTTTAAATCCTACAGAGTTATGGTCACTATCCCCGAAATGCTCCCCCACTGACACTTCTACCACTTGCCTGGCTTCATTCCATAATATTAGGTCCAATACCACCTCTTCTCTTGTAGGACTTTCTACATGCTGGCTCAAAAAGCTCTCCTGAATGCAGTTTAAGAATTCCACCCCATCTAAGCCTTTCGCACTAAGGCCAGGATTTTTCTGTCAGCGATTTGGGGGCGGGGCCCGCTCGCCGAGGGGAAAATGATGCGGGATGATGTTGGGAGGAACCCCCGATGTCATCCCGGTCCCTTTAAATTTTCAGGAAGGCGGGCGGACAGCGAAATCAACTGTCCGCCTGCCGACCTGTCAATGGCCAATTGAGGCCATTGACAGGCTAATTAAGATCATTAAAGACCTGCCCGTCCAACCTTAAGGCTGGTGGGCAGGCCAGGAGCCCCAGGGGCTTCTGATAATACATGAAACCTCATTCACTGGCGGGATGAGATTTCATGTCCGTTTTTTAAAAGTTTCATAAAGTTATTAACGTGTCCCATCTCGTGTGGCATTGTCACATGAGGGGGACATGTTAATAATTTTAATACTTCTCTATTTTTAGTGCTTTTTTACCTGTCAGTAATCTCCTTGAGACAGGACAGATGGGGATTCCCTCACCGCCCCCCCCCCACCCCCCGCACAGGAAGCGCTTCCTGTTGGGCAGCCCGCTGGGTGGGCCTTAATTGGCCCTCCCACTCCAAATGACAGTGGGCCCTGTTTCGGTGATGGGGGTCGGCTGTCCACCTGCTGCCCAGCCGGTGGGGCCTGCCCGCCCACCAAGGGCAAAATTCTGCCCTAAGACTATCCCAGTTAATATTAGGGAAGTTGAAATCCCCTATGATTATTACACTGTTATGTTCACATTTCTCTAAGATTTGCCTACATATCTGCTCCTCTATCTCCCCCTGACTGTTTGGAGGTCTATAGTACACTCCCAGCAAAGTCATTGCCCCCTTTTTGTTTTTAAGTTCTACACATATGGCCTCATTTGAGGAACTTTCTAAGTTATCATCCCCCTTATTGCAGCAATTGACTCCTTGATCAATAGTGCAATGCCCCCTCCTCCTTTACACCCGCACCCTCCCCCAGCCCGTCATGCCTGAAGATTCTATCCCCTGGAATATTCAGCTGCCAGTCCTGCCCTTCCTTCAACCATGTCTCTGTGATAGCAACAATATCATATTCCCATGTGTTAATCAACGCCCTCAATTCATCTGCCTCACTTGTAAGACTCCTTGCATTAAAATAGATGCAATGCAACCTTGCATTGTTCCCTTGTGCCTTAACAGGTCTGTATTTGCTCTGCCTTCCAGGCTGACTTAATTTTTATTTTTTATTTGGCTGTGCTTTGCCTCCTACTGTACCTCCACTCTGTATCCTATCCCCCTACCAAATTAGTTTAAACCCTCCCACAACAATACTAGCAAACCTCCCCGCAAGGATGTTGGTTCTGTTCCGGTTCAGGTGCAACCCGTCCAACTTGTACCGGTCCCACCGCCCCCATAAACAGAGCCGGTGATCCAGGAAACTAAAGCCCTCCCTCCTGCACCATCTCTTCAGCCACACATTCATCCTCTCTTTCCTCCTATTCCTATACTCACTAGCACGTGACACAGGGAGTGATCCAGAGTTTACAACCTTTGAGGTCCTGCTTTTTAATCTAACTAGCTCCCTAAATTATTATTGCAGAACCTCATCCCTCTTTCTACCTATGTCATTGGTACCAATGCGAACCACGACCTCTGACTATTCGGCCTCTCCGTTCAGAATGCTCTGCAGCCATTGTGTGACATCCTTGACCCTGGCACCAGAGAGGCAACACCATCCTGGAGTCACATCTACGGCTGCAGAAGTGCCTGTCTGCACCCCTCACTCGAGTCTCCTCCCACTATTGTTCCTACCCTCTTACTCCTCCCCCCCTTGTGCAGCTGAGCCACCCACAGTGCCGTGAAATTGTCTCTGGCTGCACTCTCCAGAGGAACCTTCACCCTCACCGTTGTCCAACACAGAAAAACTGTTCTTGAGTGAGATGCACTCAGGCTTTCCTGACTACCTGCCTGCCTCCCTTCTCCTGACTGGTGGTCACCCATTCCCTCTCTGACTGCACTTCCTTAAGCTGCGGAGTGACCACATCTAAAAACGAGCCATCCACGTGACTCTCAGCCTCGCGGATGCTCCGCTGTGTCTCCAGCTGATACTCAAGCTCCAAGTCTCATTACTCAAACTGGTCAAGCCGGTGGCACTTCCTGCACATCTGGTCATCCAGACTCCGAGGAGTGCCCAAGAATTCCCACATGCTGCAGGCCACACAACGCCTGGGACTGAGCTCCCTTAACATACTTTTTGTTTGTTTTTAATTAAAAGAATATTTCCTTAAATTTCCTCACTGAAGTCATTCTTTACTGACCCAGTCTGCTCACCGAAGTCTCGCTCTGCTCGCCACCTGCTTTTCAGTTCAGTCTGTTCTCTGACACTCTGACATTGCCTGGTCATGAACTGCGGTCAACACTTGACACTGAAAACTGCTGGCCAAGATGAGTTGCTTCATCCCTCTCCTGTTGTCATGAACCAGCTGATAGAGAACTCCTCCCTCCTCCCCGATCCTCTCCCAGCAGCTCAGCAAGATGAGGAATTTGAATTCCCTCGTTCAGCAATGTCAGGTCGGTGGACGTTTCGTCTTCCAATAGAAGTGAAGTTTGCTGATGTCTTCATCGACCAGTTGAAGCTGCCTGAGATTCTCTTTTCAGATGGACGGTAAAAGTGAAACTGTAGGTGGCTCTCCCCCTCTGGACTGGTTTTCAAACTCCCTCATCAGCTCATCGGTGACTCTTAATGACTCTCTGCCTGGATCCCGCAGGGGATGGAGGTGTGAATGCTGCCATTGAACATGGCATCATCTGTAATCCTCTCTAAATTGGCAAAACTGGGTTGCCTTCCATGTTCATTCTTCCAGCTGAAGACCCCAGCATTTCCATTTCCTTTGCTGGGCCTGTATCTTCTCTGGTGAGGGATGAGGAATGGAGTTGTGCTGGACGGGCTCTCCATGTCTGATCTCTGTGATGTTTGTGGTTGTTGAGGGCAGTCTTAGTGGATGTGCTCAGCCCTGATACTATTCCACTTTGGAGCCTGCTCAGTCACGAGGCTTCCTGTAGGGATTGGATTAGTGTTTGCTGTGCAGGAGTCTGTCCTGCCTGCCTCTTCAGCCCGAGGTCTACATGCCCGTCCGTGCTGACAGTCGCCTCCCTAGTGGTGGCTTCTTCCCTGGTCTTAGGAGTCCCGTCTCCCCCCACCATCCGGATTATGTTATCTTACAGGTCAAAGAAGGACAGTCAGGGTTTGTCACTGTTAAGTCTCTTCAGCTCCCTCCGGATGTCTTCACCCCTCACCACTTCAGCCAGGCAATTTTTCAGCTGTGTGTCCCTGGTTAATTTGAAGGAGGGATTCAGGAGGATAGTGCAGTTAAACAACTTCAGCAGCTCCAGGGATAGGGAGACCAGATCCTCTCCTTTGACTTGCTTGTTTTAATAAAACCCCTGTTTCAGCTGCAGAAGGCTCCTGCTATCCCCAGAATCCCATGTCAGGACCTCAAAAATCCACCACAGACTTCTTTGAACATCAGCACCTCTTCCCTGTAATTCCCAGCAATCTTTCTCACACAGAGATTGACCACAAACACTGCCTGCTCGCTCTGGTTGAGATCTCTGAATTCCATGTCCAGCTGTGCGTCAACACTCAAGAGAAAGTGTAACTCCAAGGAACAAAGTATTTACAGAAAATATTCACTGCCGATGCTCCAGATCTCTGTCCTATTCGGGGCCTCAGCTTCTCAATGCAGTCACTCACCAGGCTTGTTCAGGCTTCTTCTGCTGCCCAGCTCTTGGCTGCAGTCCTATTCTCTCACTCTCTCTCTCTCATGAGACTTCTCAGACTCTGGGTTGCCACCAGTTGATTTGACTAGGTTTCCAGATCCTTTCCTGGTTCCTTAGCTACCCTGGGGTATTTCAAGCTGTGCTAGGTTCCTGGCACTGCCACTCACAAGCCCTGGATTAGTCCTTCCCGCTTTCTCCCACATCTCATGGCCTCTGGCTCCAACCCTCAGCTTGTCAAAGACACTACTCCCTGCAGGGAGGGGCCCACAGGGGCTGACCATTTCTCCTGCTCGGTGCTCTCCTCCAACATTGCCACCTGTTGCCAGAGGCCCCGTTGCACAAGGTTAAAGGAACTCCATCTCTGCAAGAAGACTCCAATGCTAAGATTGGGCGAAATTCAACTTAGTCACCAATATTTTTGTAGCATTTCATTTGTGAGAGTGTCAGTATAACAGTAAGTGTGGACCCACTGATCACAGTTTATTTGATATCCAAGTCTGAAGTGTGAAACATTCTGAGGCATTTTTGCAAAGCCATATCTTCCCTTTTAAAGAAGAGCAAAGTATTTGGATTTGACTGGATCTTTAAGAAATATTTATATTCCATTGTGCAGTAATATAGTCTGTTAGAATAAAGCCCCATAAAATGGTAGCCAGTTGGAACTACACAGTGGACAGAATCATCCCAGATTTACACTAAGTGCGGTAGCATTTTACCCACCAGCCGCAATGGCCACTTTTCACACCGTATCATCCCAAACCTGCCGCATTGCTTATGTATTCCCGGGAAATATGGCGTTTCCATGGCGGGCGGGCTCTCATTCGCCTGTCTGCCATCACCTCGCCGTTTCACCACACTGGGCGCCGTATTTAAGTCCAGCTGTGAGCACACCTCTCAGTGTTTCCAGTCCACAACTGTTGACGAAGACATGGCCCTGAAAGGCAAGAAGACTGCAGCCCCCAGGTTTAGAGACACGTCCCTCAAGCACCTTTTGGAGCCTCACCATAACGTCCTCTACCCCCACTCTGGCTGCAGGAGGGACAGTGGCATCATCAATCCAGCATGGGAGGTGGTGGCAACGGTGGTCAGCACCAACACCCTGCAAAAGAGGACAGCCACACAGTGCCGCAAGAGGATGAATGATCTCCTCCGTTCTGCCAGGGTAAGTTACTCTTCTCATCACTCTCAACCCACACACTCACAAACCCATCACACACCCACAGGGATCTTACACCTCAAGTCACAACACCACTAACTCTCATATACACCCTCACATCTCCACCAGGTTCATAAGAACGTGCTGTGCCTCTAGCCAAGCCGTTCCAGTGCAGCTACAACACCAGCATCTACCCGGCTATGTGGAAAATTGCCCAGGTGTGTCCTGTACACAAAAAGCAGGACAAATCCAACCCAGCCAATTACTGCCCCATCAGTCTACTCTTCATCATCAGTAAAGTAATAGAAGGGGTCATCAACAGTGCTATCAATCGTCACTTGCTTAGCAATAACCTGCTCACTGATGCTCAGTTTGGGTTCCACCAGGGCCACTCAGCTCCTGACCCCATTACAGCCTTGGTTCAAACATGGACAAAAGAGCTGAACTCCCGAGGTGAGGTGAGAGTGACTGCCCTTGACATCAAGGCCGCATTTGACTGAGTGTGGCATCAAGGAGCCCTAGCAAAACTGGGGTCAATGGGAATCAAGGGGAAATCTCTCCACTGGTTGGAGTCATACCTAGCACAAAGGAAGATGGTTGTGGTTGTTGGAGGTCAGTCATCTCAGTTCCAGGACACCACTGCAGGAGTTCCTCAGGGTAGTGTCCTCGCTTAACTATCTTTGACTGCTACATCGATGACCTTCCTTCCACCATAAGGTCAGAAGTGGAGATGTTCACTGATGATTGCACAATGTTCAGCACCATTCACGACTCCTCAGATACTGAAGCAGTCCATGTCCAAATGCAGCAAAGTCTGGGCAATATCCAGGTTTGGGCTGACAAGTGGCAAGTAACATTTACACCACACAAGTGTCAGGCAATGAGTATCTCCAACAAGAGAAAATCTAAACATCATCCCTTGACGTTCAACGAGATTACCATCAGAGAATCCCCCACTATCAGCAAAAACTGAACTGGACTAGCCATATAAATACTGTGGCTGCAAGAGCAGGTCAGAGGCTAGGAATCGTATGATGAGTAACTCACCTCCTGACTCCCTAAAGTCTGTCCACCGTCTACAAGGCATAAGTCAGGAGTGTGATGGAATACTCCCACTTGCCTGTATAAGTGCAGTTCCCACAACACCCAAGAAGTTTGACACCGTCCAGGACCAAGCAGCCTGCTTGTTTGGCACCACATCCACAAACATTCACCCACCGACACACAGTAGCAGCAGTGTGTACCATCTACAAGATGCACTGCAGGAATTCAACAAGGATCCTTAGACAGCACCTTCCAAACCCATGACCACCACCATCCAGAAGGACAAGAGGAACACCACCACCTGGAAGTTCCTCTCCAAGCCACTCACCATCCTGACTTGGAAATACATCGCCGTTCCTTCACTGTCGCTGGGTCAAAATCCTGGAACTCCCTTCCTAACAGCACTGTGGGTGTACCTACACCACATGGACTGCAGTGGTTCAAGAAGGCAGCTCACCACCACCTTCACAAGGGCAACTAGGGATGGGCAATAAATACTGGCCCAGCCAGCGAAGCCCTCATCCTGTGAATGAATAAAAAGAAATTTTACAAAGTATGGGCAAAGCTGAATAATATGAGCATTAACCCGAGATGTTGTAACAATTAAGTAATTTTAGTTAACCTACTTCAGTTTTGTGTTTTAGGATCAGTAACTTCAAGTTCCTTCCCTAGACTATTTTCCCAGTACAAATTGTTCAAATAAAAATATTCAAAAACAGCCATAGACTGGAAGAAAAGGTCGATCAGAATTTATTGTAACAGTTGCTGGGGTGTGTAGAAGGCATTGCTGTAGGCTTCATGTACCTACTGATAATGAGATTTACTGTATACACAATGACCTATTGCCTCAAATAATTGGTAATGTTATACAGATGTTCTTTGGAATCCAGTGACCTTGAATTCATATCTTCTGGTTTCTATTAGATGATAAGATACAGACAATCAGGAAACCAGCACCCAAACAAAATTCAAACAGAGCTGAATTGACATTTCAGAGTTGTTTACAGATGTGTTGCACCTTAAAATGTTCTGGGTTTTATCTGGCACAGACATTGTGTACAGACCATTTAATCAGCTGTCCCTGAGCCCCTTAACCCACCATCAATACGGCATTCTGCACCTGTATACATAGCGGAAACACACATTGGAAATCATTCTGCACCTGTATACACAGCGGAAGCACACATTGGAAATCACAATCATCATCACTTTTCCTGTAAAAAAGCCATGGATTTATTTGTAATCAATTCAAGAGCAAAGGAGGTCAGTTCAGTTGCACTTGGCTGATCCAAGTAGCCTTAATCCCATAGCACAATCACAGCACAGTCAGTCAACTGGGCTTTTGTATAAAATAACATAGCTGAACAAACATTGGCAAAAGTATTTTCTCTTAAGGGTTTTTCTAATCAGACATTAATTAAGAAGATCAGGAATTGCTGATTATGCAATTAGATTGCAGATTAGAAGCTTCCTGAACTAGCAGGTTATGATTTATTGTGCTATGAAAGTCTTTATTCTTCCTACAGTCTTCAGGCTTTCACAACCCAAACTTGGCCTCACCTAATCATTACTTCCTGGCTTCCTGATCTTCAGATCTACTCTGCTTACCTGTAGCGTTTTGCACTGTCAGCTATGGCCCATTCACATTCATAATAAGAGGAGCACAAATTCTACTAAGCCTGTATTGAAGTATGGGGACAGGGAGTTAATTATTGCCCAAGGTGAGCTCCTTTCTCTTTTTCCGATTCTAGCAAGAGGCTATCTGAATACTTCACTGTTGCTGTACAGGGTCAATCACTATTATAAACACAGCAAAACACTTTTGCTTCTTTCTGCTAATTGTTTAAAATTCAAAAATTATTCTTCACTATAAATCTCTTTACCAGAAAGTAATGGCCATCAGCCAGCTGATCAGTGCATTAATATTTACTTGTCCATCTGTTAACGTGCTTATGTTGAGAGTTCCAGAATACTAAAACGAGGAGGTGATATTTGACAGCTGTCTGACAGTGTAAAGCTCACTGGAACAGTCATTATATCAGTAAAAAGCCAAAGAGAGTTGCATTGAGGAAAATAAGCATAGAAAAGATACAAAATAGTTTTTTGTTATACGTGTGATTATTCTCTGAGCACACATAACTCTTTTAATTAAAATTAAACTTTGAAACTTCTTCCTAGTAGGGCCTCACTGAGTTTATCTACTGAGAAGTGAAGCTATGCTAGGCCAAGGGGAAGGGAAAATTAAGCTAGGATTTATTTCAACAACAACTTGCATTTATATAGCACCTTAAACACAACAAAATATCCTAAGGTGCTTTACAGGAGCAATGTAAAACAACATTTAACACAAGGGGGTGAATTTTAAGGCCCCCTCTGACAGTGTGTTTGAAGGCAAGGGGCACATAAGACAAAGCAGGTGGCCAACAGATACCCCCCCCCCCCCCACCTCAGCATGGACCAGTTGTCAAGAAGGAAAAGGGGTTACCTCCTTTTGGGGTACCGTATCTTTTTTCCCGCTCCAAGATGGTGCCCCCTTTTGTCCATACGCGGCTGGAGCCTCTAAAACCCTCACCCTGCCCCTGAGGGGCGGAAGACCCTCTTGTCAAGTCATTAAGGCCGTCCCCCGTCCCCCAGTGTATTATCACTGTGGGGCAGCCAGATTTAAAGTTGACGATGTGCTGAACGACTTTACAACAGGGGAGTGGAGGTGGGGGTGGGGGAAGGGCATGGTGGGGGGGGTGCTGCAGGTATTCAATCCCTCTGTCAAATTCATCCCAGAGCCACAGAAAAAGTTATGGGGGCAGATGACCAAAATCTTTGTCAAAGAGGTAAGTTTTAAGGACCATCTTAAAGGAGGAGGGTGAGATGGAGTTGGAGGCTGAAAATAGGAGTGGACTCTTTCGAGTGCAGGAAATCATTGCTGACATTACATGGGCCTGTTCTCTTGCCTTAGTCCGGGTGATGAGTATACCTGGAAATACTTTACCAGAATGAACACTAGTCTTTTTGTTCCCAGAGTGATATCACTGTATTATAAATGCACTCATCTGAATGTGGAAATTGGACTGGTACAGTCTTACCAACTTTAATGTGCCAGTCTAAAAATATTTTGCCTCAACTCTACCAGAGGAATTAACTACCTTACTTTAACCAGGTTAACTAGGTTGTCACCTATAAATTAGCCTTCAAAAGAACTTCTCTTTGTGCATTTAGTATTTGCATGCTCAAGTGTGCTTTCCAGCTTTTAAAATGTTATACAGCCGGCTAAATGCATTCAGAAATGTCAAACCGACACTGGTACATGCACCGTAATGACCTTCACAAATCTGTGTGTGAAGTGGCTCAACATGGCAATCCGAAAATGAAGCCCTCAAAAGTAAGGTTGAGGCTATATGATGGCACAGTCCTCATAGCGAGAGGACAACCCGATGGCAAGAAGAAAAATCTGGAGTTCCAGGCTATAGGTGGGACTCAATGGCCACCCATCTCAGCTGAAGCAAGTCTAAAGCTTGGACTGATAACCCTGAACGTGCCAACAGAGAATGGAAACAAAAGATTCCATAGTGAGGGAGACAATATGAAGTAAATCACAAGATTGTTGCCGAACACATCAGTGCAAGGAAATGCACGAGCAGAAGGTAAATGAAGCAGTCCGACAAGAAAATGTACACATCAGAGTTGAACTAGAAGATTTGAAGAGCAAGATTCCAGCTGAGTATATACTGTTGCAAACGCATGATAACCTGAAGTCTTCAAGGAACCAATGAGATCAGAACAAACACATTTCAGAGACAACACAAAAGTACAAGGAGGAAAGAATGACCCACAATTCCACAACTGGAAACTCAAAGCAGGAGTTGAAAGAACTCAACCAGATGTACGCCAGGTAAAACAGCTGGCACAAAGAAGTTGCAACCTTGAAAGACACCTCGAAGAATCAAAATGTAGTTATGGAAAAACATAAGGAGTCAGTCAGGGTACAAACCCTTAATGTGCTCAACAGGAGTCAGTCCACCTGTAAATGTGGGAGTGAAGCTGTTCCTTCACTGTAATCAGCCAATCAGGGAGCAGGGATCTCAGCTGCTGCACTGAATACAGAAAAACCACCAATAGTAGAGACCCACATGTACCTACCGACCCCAATAACAACAGTCACCAAGGCAACAAGGGCCATGGGAACGACACTCTCCAGACAAAGAACATCACCCAAACAGCCAATGTCAATGCGCACGCGCACTATTAAGAGACCTGCACAATGTAAGGACTGTGTGCAATGCATGTGCAGCAAATCACTAACAGAACAAACAATGGTTAAGGTATGAGAGCAGTGGCTGTATAGTGAGTGACTTGGGAACTCACAGTCACACAGGATCTTTTGTTTGATATGAAAAGGGAGATGCTTGGGTTTTGAAATGTAACCAGTCTGATTGTCACATTGGGCTTTCAGTAGTCATGTGACTCTGCCTCTGGAGGTAGACATCTTCCAGCAGTTCAGTAAAGCCTGTCAGTAAGGCAAGCACTGACGGAGACTCTGCTGTCCTTATACATGAAACACCCCATCCACCTCTCCCCACCCAAGAGTTATTTTTCCTTCCCTCCCTTCATGAGAGCCAGTGCGTCCTCTTTGCTATCCACAACACTCTGCTCTGACTCCTGATTCCAATAACCAAAACTGTCACTTTCAATATTTTCCTCAATGGAAAAGGCTGCCAAATAAATACAAAAATAAATAGCCAAAGAAAATCAACAAAAGTGATGCCGAAAGCAAAATTTTAATGGAGCATATTGAACACACACTTCAGAACTCAATCCTTTCAAAGTCAGAAGGTCCCATCATTGTCGTCAATTTAACAGGAGAAAACACACTCCAGGGTGGGAAATCCTGTCCCCCTGCAAGATCCCAACGTGTAGCATTCAGGCTCAGAGCTCAAATAAATAATCAGCACGATTTCCTCAGCAATGCAAGTTCAAAGGTTGTAGCACCCTAGTCCCAATGTATCAGCACTAGACCAGAAAATCTAACCGAGTATTCCACCACTCAGAGGAGTGGACCAATGTTCTATATGTGTCGGAGTGTGTTGGCAGAGAACCGTTCCTGTGGTGTCTTTCCTGTGATTTTGTTTTCGTGTTACTGAACATTGCACACGGTTCCTCTGTCTAGGTAACTATGAGCTGGTCAGCCTCCTGCTCAGCAGAGGTGCAGATCCCCTACTGAGTGTACTTGACACAAATGGAATGACATCGGTGCTGCATGAGAACATGAACTGCTTTAGTCATGCGGCTGCTCATGGACACAGGTAACCAGCATATCGTTTGTAGCTGGGTGATTGGGGTAGCCGGATGGGACTCCATGGCCGGAATTGTCCAGCCCCTCAGGCCGGTGGGTTCTTCTAGTCCTGCTGATGTAAACGGAGATTTCATTGGCTCGGTGGTCTCTCTGCAGGGGAACCAACGATGTGGGAGGGGGGTGCTGGAAAATTCCAGCACACGTCTTTTGGGACAGTGTAAAATATCACAATCTTAAATTTAAGGCATGTGCCACTCATGCCAACTCTGTTAGCTTTGTCTGAATGTAAGTGATTTCTTCTATTTACTAACAAGTGTTCTGAAGTTTAATTCAGTCAGCATAAAAGTGGTTAAAACATGTAAGATCCTGTAATGTGTTTCTACATGTGATTTGCCTACACGGAGATCTGTTCAGAAATGTGCAGTTTCACTGTTGTGGGACATGGAGTGCAAGATTAGAGCACTTGAGCATCAAAAAACACACTTACATCTTTCATGACCACCAGATGTCCCAAAGCACTTGAAATATTTTTGAAATGTAGTCACTGTTGTAAAGTAGGAAATGTTGTAATATGTGGAACTAAATCATGCTGCACTTAATCAATGCAGAAGTGCATGGAGCTTGTCACAGGATGTTGTGCACAAAAAATCACTCACTAACTTCAAATAAAAATATAAAATATTGACTGTGATCTGCAGGTCAGTCAAGACTGGAAAAAGGGAAGACAAATTAACTTTCAAATGAGACTGCCACAATTCTTCAGATAGACCAGATCTGAAAAGTTATCCTTTTCCTTTGAGATGCTATTTGATTTTTTGTGCATTTCCTATCTTTTTGTGTAGTCATTTATCAGTGCGAGTTCTCTGCAATGTAAAGGAACATGTGGCTTTCATGTAATTTTTGACCACTGAGCATTATATTGGATTTATCAGCGTTATAGCCAAAGGTATTGTATTTATTATTAACTTAACCTTTTAACACCCTAAATCATCAGTTAAGCTTAAAGACTAGTATTCATCAACAGAACATTCCATATTTTGATCTCAGCTGGTGTATTGTAACCAGCTCTGGGTGCCACACTTTAGGAAAGATGTGAAGGTATTAGAGAGAGTGCAGAAAAGATTCATGAGAATAGTTCCAGAGATGAGGAACTTCAGTTACGAAGATAGATTGGAGAGTTTAGGACTGTTTTCCTTGGAGAAAAGAAGGTTGAGAGGAGATTTGATGCAGGTATTCAAGATCATGTGGGGCCTGGACAGAGGAAATAGGGAGAAACTGTTCCCACTCATGAAAGCATCAAGAACGAGAGGGCACAGATTTAAAGTAATTAATAAAAGATGCAATAGTGATATGAGGAAAACCTTTTTCACACAGCGAGTGGTTAGGGTTTGGAATACACTGCCTGGGAGTGCAGTGGAGGTAGGTTCAACTGAAGCATTCAAAAGGGAATTGATTGATCATCTGAAAAGGAAGAATGTGCAGGGTTACAGGGAGAAAGCAGGAGAATGGCACTAGGTGAGTTGCTTATTCAGACACAATGGGCCGAATGGCCTCCTGATGCAGTAACAGTTCTGTGATTCCATGATCTCTAGTGGGAAACTCATTAGGCTGTATTACTGGTAGAATAATAAATCGTATTTTGATTTTGTTTTCTGCTGATCCTTGGGTTCAAAGAAATCAATAAAATGATGCTTTGCTTTAATATTTAAGTTTATGCCATTGTTTCTTATATAACCAGGAATGTGTTGCGAAAGTTGCTTACACCACCCCAAGCCCCAAAAACTGATGTGCTGTCCCTGGAAGAAATTTTAGCGGAGGGAGTTGAGAGTGATTCCTCGAGCAACGGAAGTATAAGTGAAGGACAGGTTAAACTCTGCAAAGCCAGAATGAAGGCTTTACAGGAAGCCATGTATTACAGTGCTGAACATGGCTACCTTGATGTCACCATGGAACTGAGGAACCTTGGTAAGATATTAGTCTTTTTTAATAGATTTATCTCTCTTAAGCAAATATAAGATTATGGTTTCATGGAAACCTCGAGTACTTTCCAAAATGCCCATTCACTATGTATGATTCTAGACAGTGAATGTCTTTTCTTTTCAATTCTTTCATGGGATGTGGGTGTCGCTGGCAAGGCCAGCATTTGATGCCCATCCCTAATTGCCCTTGAACTGTGTGTCTTGCTCAGCCATTTCAGAGGGCAGTTAAGAGTCAACCACATTGCTGTGGGTCTGGAGTCACATGTAGGCCAGACCAGATAAGGACGGCAGATTTCCTTCCCTAAAGGGGATTAGCGAACCAGATGGGTTTTTCCAAGGTCACTCTTACTGAGCCTAGTTTTCAGTTACAGATCTTATTGACTATAAATCCCTCCAGCTGCCATGGTGGGATTTGAACCCATATCCCCAGACTATTAACCGGGTCCCTGGATTACTCGTCAAGTGACATTGCCACTACACTACCATCTCCCCTTAATAGGCTTTTTAACATCAACAGTTTTCAAAGCTGAGCTTGAATCTGAGTTTGCCCAGTGTCTCCCCCACCTTCATACTTTCCTTTCTGGATTACACCAAGGAATCATAAAGTGGCAGGTTCCTGGTGATTTTCTTCTTGAGGCAGCTATAACAATACTACTACTGCTAAAATTAATGGTCTTAACATAGGTCAAAGATTGAACCAGGATCCTTCTTAATCTCTATCAGTCTTTACAGTATTAGGTTGTGTATTTATCAAAAGAGCTCACTCTATAAACTTTAAAAATAAGAAACTTGCATTAATAGAGTTACTCTTTTGTCCTTAGGAAATTCGAAAATATTTCACAGCCAATGAATTACTTTTGAATTGTAGTCACTCTTTTGTACATAGACAAATGCAGCAGTCAGTTTGCACA
Source organism: Carcharodon carcharias (assembly GCF_017639515.1). Classification (NCBI taxonomy): domain Eukaryota; kingdom Metazoa; phylum Chordata; class Chondrichthyes; order Lamniformes; family Lamnidae; genus Carcharodon; species Carcharodon carcharias. The sequence continues at coordinate 879,356 of NC_054476.1, read as the reverse complement.
GAGGGTCTCAAAATAGCCATATATATATGGCTATTTTGAGACCCTCTGTGCAAACTGACTGCTGCATATATATATTGGACAGGGCAACAAGACAAGCCCCCTTCTCTTCAAATATATCCTGTGATTTTTTTTGTTGCATCCATCTATGTAGGCAACTAGGCTTTTAGTTTAGATTCTTATTTTAACAGATCATCCAAAAGATCCCTCACAGAACTAAATTATATACTGATATATCACTGATTGCATAATGTTCAGGACCAATTATGACTCCTCAGATACTGAAGCAGTCCACGTCCAAATGCAGCAAGACCTGGACAATATCCAGGTTTGGGCCAACAAGTGGCAAGTAACATTCAGGCCACACAAGTGCCAGGTAATGACCATCTCCAACAAGAGAGAATCTAACCATCGCCCCTTGATGTTCGACGGCATTACTGAATCCCCCACTATCAACATTCTAGTGATTACCCATTGACCAGAAACTGAACTTGACCAGTTGTGGCTACAAAAGCAGGTCAGGGGCTAGGAATCCTGCAGCAAGTAACTCACCTCCTGACTCCCCAAAACCTGTCTACCATCTACAAGGTACAAGTTAGGAGTGTGATGAGATACTCTCCACTTGCCTGGACGAGTGCAGCTCCCACAGCACTCAAGAAGCTTGACACCATCCAGGACAAAGCAGTCCGCTTGATTGGAACCCCATCCACAAACATTCACTCACTCTACCACCGACGCACAGTAGCAGCAGTGTGTACCATCTACATTGCAGGAATTCACCAAGGCTCCTGAGACAGCACCTTCCAACCCCATGACCATTACCATCTAGAAGGACAAGGGCAGCAGATAGATGGGAACACCACCACCTGGAAGTTCCCCTCCAAGTCATTCACCATCCTGACTTGGAAATATATCACTGTTCCTTCACTGTTGCTGGGTCAAAATCCTGGAACTCCCTCCCTAACAGCACTGTGGATGTACCTATACCACATGGTCTGCAGCGGCTCAAGAAGACAGCTCACCACCACCTTCTGAAGGGCAATTAGGTATCGGCAATAAATGCTGGCCTAGCTAGCGATGCCCACAAGCCATGAATGAATAAGTAAAGTTTCTGGAATGAATCATTTAAGTAAAATATGCTTTTTTATTCCAAGCTTTTTAAATTTGCTCTGTTACTGTTATGATCCCAGCTGAGGTTACTGCTGGACAAATCAGACCCCAGGTTGGAACCTGGCTTGATAGATCTTAACTTTTATTTTTTGTTTAGAAATGTGGAGAGTGGCTACTGAGCAGAGTCACAGGAGTCAGCTGATGAGCTTTTAACGAGAGAATAAAACACATTAAACAAGAAAAGATGAACTATATTACACTACTCCTTCATCCACAACTTTAACTTTGCAGATATATACAGATTCGTAAGGATAATACAAGTTACAAAAGCTATTTTATACGCTAATGTTCACAGTAAGTTAACAGTCCATGTAAACCAATAGACGACCTGTGGTTAGGCACACCACACTCTGCAACTAAGTGACAGATGCCAGCCAAACAGATTCAGTGGACCTCTCATTGACCCCTCCCCCCTCCCGGTGCTTGTCACACCGTGAGTCAACCGGTCTCTCTGTGGACTCCATCTTTCACACTAAGATAAAAGCAAAATACTGCAGATGCTGGAAATCTTAAACAAAAACCAAAAATGCTGGAAAAACTCAGCAGGTCTGACAGCATCTGTGGAGAGAAAGACAGGGTTAACGTTTCAAGTCCATTTAACTCTTCTTCAGAGCTCTGAAAAAGAGTCATATGGACTCGAAATGTTAACTCTGTTTTTTTCCCCATTGATGCTGTCAGCCCTGCTGAGTTTTTCCAGCATTTTCAGTTTTTCTTTCTGACTTTCACATAATGGTTTCCAATCTCCACTCTGACATAGCCTGCATTGGAATCTTTTCCCAAATGACACTTTCTCTCAGACGCCTTCCACAAGGGTCCACCTCTAGGGCTTTGAACACTCTTTCTGATGTTCCTCTCCCCGGATCACCATGTACAACTTTTCTTCCACACACTCTCTCTCAGACTCAGCCTTGCCATCAGAACACCACAGCTTCACATGCTCAGAGTAAGGGGTTACAGACCTTCGGCTGTCTCCTTAGATCTTCTGGCTTCTTGCAAGCCTATTTTGCTTTAAGCCTGTGTCCTGTAGCTTTCTCCCTTTAAGCTTGGTGCCTTTCTCTGCTCCTCATTCTTAATTTAACAGGACCTTTTCCAGATTCCTGTTCTTTCCCTCTGTGGGTCCCTGCATGGGCCTACTATTGCTTGGCAACAGGCCACTTTTTTCTACCTAGTGTTTGTTTTAACTCTCCTTCAAGAGTTGTAACCTTCATTAAAATGCAGACATCTTTTAAAGTGGAACTAAAACTCAAGTTCTCCCTTTCTTAACAAACCAATACAGAATTACAAATCAAACTTAAACTTAAAGCTGAAACTCAACTCCTAACACCCACAAATACACATATAACTTACTTAAATATCTCTAGTTCCTAACAGTTACATTATATATTTGATGCAGGAACACTGTAAAACTAACCGGTAAAGAGTCAATGTACAGCACTAGTATAAATAAATACAGCTTCATTTCTCAGTCTTTTTTATCCTGCAGGTGTCCCATGGAAACTACACGTGTGGATTGAGTCTCTGAGGACCTCATACCATCAGTGCAGGTATCCTGTGATGCATTACCTGTTACGGGAATTCACTGCAATCAAAGAGGAGGATTATAATGAGGAGCTGATCCATGAGGGACTTCCACTGATGTTTGACATTCTTAGGGTTAGCAAGGTAGAATGCTTTCAGTTTTGTTATGATCTTGTCATATGATATAACTGGCCAAGGGATGTCATGAAGTAGGATGCATAAAACCTACTCTTTCCCCCATAAAATTATTAAATCCAGCTGAATTAGAAGACAGGAAATAACATTGAATTGAAAGAAAATTGATAATTATTTTAACAATTGATGCATTTTAGGATCCGATTTTCTGTTTGGATTTGGTTTGTGACTTACCCGAAGCATCATGTTGTTTTTCACTCTTTCTACAGAACGATACACTCAATCAGCAGCTAGCTTCTATCTTTGTACATTGCTATGGCAACGGTCCTATTCCTAGTATCCCTGAATCAAAGAGAATGCCTCCTCCTCGATTAGGTGAGTACTGGGTGCTGAATGAAACATTTTATTCTGTCCTTTCTCTCTTTCATACCAATCCATGGTCCATCTCCAGTTCTTCATCCAAGCATCTATTCTTCATATGTGAGCATTGAAATCAATGTGAGGTGAATTGTGTACAGTGAGAAATGGGCAAATGATTGGGTGCTGCCCATTTCCCACCAGCAGAAACAGTTAAATCAGCCCCTAAGATTGTTGGCAGGCTTTACAAACACGGCAGGCATCAGAGTTGATGTACATACATGCACACATGATGTACATATATGTACACTTCCAAACCGCAATCACTCGATAATCATTGTGAGTAGGACTGCTGTAGTGCCCTGGCTGCCCCTTAAGATTAGGTCAGCACAGACTCTGGTGTTTGAACCACAACAGGAAAGGCTATAGGCCCTGATAATATTACGGGAATAGTATTGAAGACTTGTGCTCCCCTAACCAAGCTATTCCAGTACAGCTACAACACTGGCATCTACCCAGTAACATGGAAAATTGCCCAGGTATGTCTTGTACACAAAAAGCAGGACAAATCCAACCTGGCCAATTACCACCCCATCAGCCTACTCTCGATCATCAGTAAAGTGATGGAAAGGGTCACCAACAGTGCTATCAAGCAACACTTGCTTAGCAATAACTTGGTCACTGACGCCCAGTTTGGGTTCTGCCAGGTTCACTCAGCTCATGACTTCATTACAGCCTTGGTTCAAACACGGACAAAAGAGCTGAACTCCTGAGGTGATGCGAGGGTGACTGCCCTTGACATCAAGGTAGCATTTGACTGAGTGTGCCATCAAGGAGCCCTGGCAAAACTGGAGTCAGGGGAAAACTCTCCACTGGTTAGAGTCATACCTAGCACAAGGGAGATGGTTGTGGTTGTTGGAGGTCAATCATCTCAGCTCCAGGACATCACTGCTGGAGTTCCTCAGGGTAGTGTCCTCAGCCCAACCATCTTCAGCTGCTTCATCAATGACCTTCCTTGCATCCTAAGGTCAGAAGTGGGGATGTTCACTGATGATTGCACAACGTGGGACCTTATCAAATGCCGTTTGAAAATCCAACTACACCACATCTACAGGTTCCTCTTTATTCACCCTGTTTGTTACTTCCTCAAAGAAGTATAACAAATTAGTCAAACATGACTTCCCTTTCACAAAACTATGTCTGCCTGATTGCATTAAGATTTTCTAAGTGCCCTGCTATAATGCCCTTAATAATAGATTCTAGTATTTTCCCTATGACAGATATTAGGTTAAAATGCCTGAATAGAAAAGCAGTATGTTATTTAAATAGAGGGAGATTGCAGAACCCTGCGGGAAAAAATAATCTAGGTGTCCTGGTACTTGAATCACAAGAGGTTAGTGTGCAGATACAGCAAGTGATTAGGAAGACAATTGGAAAGTTGTCGTTTATTTCAGGGGAATGGACTATAAAAGTCAGGAAGTTCTGCTACAGCTGTACAGGGCATTAGTAAGGCTAAATCTGAAGTACTGTGTACAGTTTTGGTCTCCTTATTTAAGGAAGGATATAATTGCATTAGAAGCAGCTCACAGAAGGTTCACTTGACTGATTCTTGTGATGGGGTTAGGTTGGACAGGTTGGGCCTGTGTCCATTGGAAATGGGAAGATTGAGAGGTGATCTTATTGAAGTATATAACATCCTGAGGGCGCTTGACAGGGTGGATGCTGAGAGGATGTTTCCCCTTGGAGGAGAGACTAGAACTAGGGGACACAGATTAAAAATAAAGTTTCTCCCATTTAAGATGGAAATGAAGAGAATTTTTTTCTTTCAAAGGAGCATTAGTCTGTGGAACTCTCTTTGCAAGAGAGCAGCAGGGGCTGGGTCATTGAATATCTTTAAGGCTGATTAAGGAAGATAGGTCCTTGACTGACAAGAGAGTCAAAAGGTATCAGGAGTAGACAGGAAATCTGAGACCACAATCAGATCAGCCATGATCGTATCGAATGGCGGAGCAGGTTTGAGTGGCCGAATGGCCTACTCCTGCTCCTAATTCATATAATCCTTATCAAAGTGAATATTCACACATACATTCAGCAGTTTAATCACAGAAACCTGAAGCAGTGGAACTTATTAATTGATGCAATCCTCAGGGAAATTAAATTGTCTCCTTAATCAGACCATTCTCATGGAGCGAAACCTGTTAGCACAGAGTGAAAATCAACTAACATCTGAGGAAATACTCTTCCCTCTCGGTCCCGAGAGGAATGTTCCCCAAAAAACATCTTTATTGACGAGCAGAACATCAGTATTCAGCCTATTCTTCTTCCATTCTCTTCTCCTGATCCCCCCACCCCCATCTGAATGTGTAGGAAGCTCCTTTCATTTTTAAAACTTTCCATTTGAGCATAAAATATTTTTGTTTTTTCAGATCCTCACTTTCTGAATAATAAGGAAATGTCGGACATAACATTCTTAGTGGAAGGAAAGCCTTTTTATGCAAATAGAGTTCTCCTAATTACTGCCTCAAACAGGTAATGAGAAAACACCACAAATATTTGTTTTCAATTTATATCCATTTTTATCTCTGCTGATGCTGTGCAAATCATAAACCTCAACTACTGACCCTGCCACTGTCCTGCCACAGTCAACATCAGCAACATGAGAACACAGTTGCTAATGAAGACTCTCTCCTGCCAATTATTTCTCCTCTCCTCTCCCCTCCTCTCCCTGAGACAATCTGCACTTCATTTGGTGCCTCCCTCTGCGAGGCAGATGGAATCGATAGTTAGCTGGGATTAGTGATCAGACCTGAATTCCCCTGTTCTGCAAGCCATGCGCCATGAAACCCCGAATATTCTTACTATGATATTTCATTTCTAGACTGTGTCCTTGGGACAATTAACGATTGTTAAGTAACACTGAGTATAAGATGGCTCTATCATTTTAGGTTGTGCCATTTATTGTGCACCCATTTGAAACCTAAACCCTTTTATTATTCATTAAAAATAGAAGTCTCGACATTTGTTGATGTAAAAATGGTGCCTAAGGGTCCATTATGACGTGCAGTGAGCATGTGCACCAAAAATGCACCATCCACCATATTGGCAGAAGCTGAAGTAAAGGCATCATGGGCTCATGCTCTCATCAAATGCAAATAGGTGATAAGACATCAGGTAAAGTTGGGCTGCCTGAGCACAGCTGGCAGGAGGCTCGCTGCTTTCAATATAGTCACATTTACACCCAACTTAATCAGCAGTTTTTAAGAGTGCTGCTCCCGAGCTCCACAGCAGCCCTGAAGACGATGATCTGCACCCCCTACTGATCGACCCCCTCCCTCTCAATCAACCCCACCAAAAATTGACCTACGGGTAACTGTGGATTACCCCTTTATGGGCCAGCAACCTGAAATTTATATCCACTTTGCCGATGAGCTGCCTGACAATGCACAACAGGTGTCCAAGCCTCACCAGTCACATTTTAAAGATGCCCAAAGCCCAATGTCAATTGTGCCACAAGTTACTCTTCTCAATCCAAATGGTTCCTGTGCTCAGATCCAGCAGGTCGTCTGGTAGTGTCTAACCCTTATGGTGTTTTTCTTTAAATCATAGTTGCATTTAAATTAAATTAATTGACATTGGTGTCTTATTCAACAGATTTGTATTTCTTGAATTGCAGTGTGTTCAAAACAGCCTTCCTTAAAAATATGACCAGTATACTGGCTGCTAGCCCATGAAAGGCTAATCGCTCAAGGCTGTACTGTATACAGAAAAATGCTAAGCACTTTGAGTAATAACTTTACATATGGACCTGTACACAAATGTTGCACTTTGGTTTCAAATTCTCCACTGTTCAATGTTATTCCCTATTGTAAAGTTACGGGGACATAGCATGCGTCATTATAGAAGTAGACTGTACTACACTGCTGCTAAAAGCAATACAGGCAGTGTGTACATATGAAAATGATCATTTTGGGCTGCTGATGAATGCAGTAACTTGTGTTATAATCTTTAGAAACATAGAAACTAGGAGCAGGAGTAGGTCATTTAGCTCTTCAAGCCTGCTCCTCCATTCAATATGATCATGACTGATCCTCTATCTAAACACCACACTCCCACTCTCTCCCCATACCCCTTGATGCTTTTAGAGTCCAGAAATTTATCTATTCCCTTTATAAATATATTCAGTGAGTTGCCCTCCACAGCCTCTGTGGTAGAGAATTCCACAGGTTCACCACCTTGAGTGAAGAAGTTTCTCCTCATCTCAGTCCTAAATGGTCTATCCCGCATCCTGAGATTGTGACCCCTTGTTCTAGATCCCCCCAGCCAGAGGAAGCATCATCCCTGCATCCAATCTGTCCAGCTCTGTCAGCATTTTATACGTTTCAATGAGATCCTCTCTCATTCTTCTAAACTCCAGTGAATACAGTCCTAGTCAGCCCAATCTCTCCTCATATGACAATCCTGCCATCCCAGGAATCAGTCTGGTGAACCTTCGCTGCACCCCCTCTATGGCAAGTATATCCTTTCTTAGGTAAGGAGACCAAAACTGCACACAGTATTCCAGGTGTGGTCTCACCCAAATCCTGTACAGCTTCAGTAAGACATTTTTGTCCCTGTACTGAAGTCCTCTTGCATTGAACTGGCTGTAAGTACTGTGAGTTATTTGATTGTTAAAATATTGTCGACTAAATTGGAGAAGTCAGCAGTGGAGTGTGGCTTATCATTTTCTGACTCCCCTTAGCCTGTCCATCATCTACAAGGCACAAGTCAGGAGTATGTTGGAATACTTTCCACTTGCCTGGATGCATGCAGTTCCATCAACACTCAAGAAGCTTGACACCATTCAGGACAAAGTAGCTCACTTGATTGGCACCCCAGTCACCACCTTAAACATTGACTGTCTCCACCACCGATGCGCAGTGGCAACAGTGTGTACCATTTACAAGATTGCAGCAACTTACCTGTTGTAATATGTTGTTAGAGGGCTGCAGCATGACATCACTAGAAAGGAAGTATGTGATGCAATCCAGCTTTAGTTTACTTTTGCTTTCAATTGAGCACATACGCACAATTCTGCAGCTCTGATGTCTTCAAGCTTTCTGTCCATGTATAACTGTTCACACATGCCTGGAGTTAATAATGAATCCACAATGTGTTTACCCAATCCCTCATGAGTGATTGGTGCCTTTATATCATTATAAAAACATGACATGCTGTGCAGCAATGGTTGCCTCTAAGTGACATGTGCAGATGGTATGAGATGACCCTCAAAATTTTGGTCAGATCGCGGCATCAGAGAGTGTTGAAATTGCAGTACGGTAACTGCACAGAAAAGCTTTGAAGATACAGCGCTCAAATAAAGAGCTGGTAAACAGATGGATCCCTCATGGTGACATTACAGCGTATAGTCTGTCAGTTCTGAGTGGGACAGTGCATTGAGAAGACCAGCACCAGATTTTCTCAGTCAGGAAAGGCGAGTGACCAGGGTGTGGGCCGGATCATTAATGAGCGAGGGAGAGTCCAACAACAAAAAAAACCTCAAACATTGGGTCAGATAAGGTTGCGATAATACTGCCCATTGATCCATCGCTAAGTGCAGCATCCACTTACAGGACAAGTTAAAGGTCAAACAGTACAAAATGGAGAAAGACAGAATGATTAGAAGAGTACAAGAACACACAGGCTGGTGCAGCAGAATTACTTGTGTCATAAAGAAAGACGGATCATTGAGAGTTTGCCCCAATCCATAGCATTTAACTGGAGCTTTGAAACATTGTCCTTACAAAATACCCACATTAGAAGAGTTAAATCCGAGATTTGTAGGTACAAAATTCTTCTCGAAGCTTGATGCTAAACGTGACTACTGGTCAGTATATCTTGCGAGAAGTCCCAAGAGCTTATTACATTTCACACCCCATTCAGATGGTATTATTTTCAATGGCTTCCTTTTGGGCTGTTAGCAGCTCACATGGACCACATTACATGCACTGTGCCAGGATGCATCTGTATCTCCGATGACATTGCCATTATGGGAAGAAAAAAGCAAGAACATGACCATAATCTGCACTTATTAATGCAAGCAGCATGTAATGAAGGGTTGGTGTTCTGAACAGTCTGAAGTGGACCATCAACTTGCAGCAAGTCAGTTTCTTCAATTCTACTTATTCCAGTAAAATAGAGAATATACAAGCCATACCAACAGATCAAGATAAGGATGATCTGCGAAGATATCTAGGTCTTTTTACTTTCTTATCTCCGTACATTTTCAATTTCACTCAAAGATCGTCATCGCAAAGGGAATTGTTGAGTAAGGATGTGCCTTTCCTGTGGTATGAAGATCACCGATACCTCTTTGAAACACTGAAACCGTCTTTATTAGAAGCATCGAGGTTGTAATTTTACAATCCTAGGGAGACAACTACATTGGAGGCGGATGCCTCACAAATGTCTGGGAACATGGATACTACAAAAAGGCAAACCGGTTGCATTTGCATCAAAATCCCTGTCTGTAACACAATCCAACTACTCCAACATCGAGCTGTTTGGTATCATGCGTTTTCGTACCTATCTATTTGGCAGAAGATTAGTGGTAGAGATCGACCACAGGCCCATGGAGATGATTTGGTGAAAACCATTGACCATGGCACCGCCCAAGATTGCAACGTCTCTTGATAAAGATTCAAGGTTATGACTGAGTGATTAGATACAAGCCGGGTAACTCAATGGTCCCATCGGATACACTTAGCAGATTGTCTAACCCAGCAAAAACAAAGGATAGATCCTTGCATCTACAATTTGACTTCATTGACATTGAAGATGTTCTCCAACTTGATCTGGTACATTTTGTGCAATGCAAATGTCAGAAGCTACAAGAAGAAATGGTGAAAGATTCCATACTCCACAGACTGTAGAAAACCATAATTGAAGGAAGACCTGATTCAATTCAGCATGTCCATGAACACGTGACTCCATTTTGGCCTGACCGGGACGAGCTAGGCATCTCCGGGGGAGTCATCTTTAAAGGCAGACAGGTCACCATACCGGAATCTGTGCAACCCATTATTCTTCAATAACTTCATCACTCATACATGGGCACAGATCAGTTGAGAAAACTTGCAAGAGAGACAGTCTACAGAATTACCTGGAAAAACTCAGCAGGTCTGGCAGCATCGGCGGAGAAGAAAAGAGTTGACGTTTCGAGTTCTCATGACCCTTCCACAGAACTCTGTGGAAGGGTCATGAGGACTTGAAACGTCAACTCTGTTCTTCTCCGCCGATGTTGCCAGACCTGCTGAGTTTTTCCAGGTAATTCTGTTTTTGTTTTAGATTTCCAGCATCCGCAGTTTTTTGTTTTTATCAAGAGAGACAGTCTATTGGCTGGGTGTGAACAACGATATTTAAGTCATCATCAAGAAGTGTGAGGCATGTCAAGAGCATATGTCAAGCCAGCACAAAGAACCATTCATTCCACATGAAGTTCCTACGAATCATTGGTCCAAAATCACATCCAACCACTTTCCATGTCCATGGTACTAACTTTATTGTCATCATTGACTATGTCACCAAGTGCCCCATTATTCGACAATTGCACAATACATCAAGCACAACTGTCACGCACACTCTAATAGCTATTTTCAGTTTATTTGGTGTGTCTAGAGAGATCATTGTAGATAACGGTCCACAGTTTATTGGTAAATGGAACATCGATCACACTACTTCTTCTCCTCATTATCCTAGATCTAACGGACTAGCTGAACGAATGATTCACATGGTGAAATCCCTAATTCTCAAATGTAAACAGATCAAGTAAGATCTACACATTGCAATGTTACATCTGAGAGCAGCACCTTTAAGTGCAACTGTCCCATCACCGGCAGAGCTCATGTTCGGTAGACCAGTCCATAACAATTTACCTTCTCTTACCCATTTTACTCTCTCATAAACTAGAGAACAACTTTTAGAACTGTAGGAGAAGTTGACCAACATACACAATAAAAATGCGGCTACAGAATTGCAAAATTTAGAGTTGGGGCAAGTACCTATCAGGATTCCACAGAAGGTACATGACAACAAGCCGAGGAGACAAGGATTTGTTTGGAGCCAAGGTCCTATGGACTCATTACACACATAGGCACAATGGTGAGGTGTAACTGAGGACAAATCACATCCATTCCAGCTCCTCAACCACCATACGAACTGATTGCATCAAGGGCAAGATCCCAAATGCAACCAGGAACAACATTGAAGAATGACAATCTCACAGATCACTGTGAGCAATTAAAGAAACCACCAGAGAAGATTATCATTACAAGATCTGGGTGTACCAACAGATTACCTCTACACTTTAAAGACTCATAGATCCATCAGTTCTATACACTTATGGAGTGGTAACTAAACAAAAAGCAGGACAAATCCAACCTGGCCAGTTACTGCCCCATCAGTCTATTCTCCATCATCAGGAAGGGGTCATCAACAGTGCTATCAAGCGGCATTTGCTCAGATGTTTCCTTCGACAGCACCTTCCAAACCCATGAGCACTACCATCTAGAAGGACAAGTGCAGCAGATACATGGAAACACCATCACCTGGAAGTTCCCCTCCAAGCTACTCACCATCCTGACTTGGAAATATATCGCTGTTCCTTCATTGTCACTGGGTTAAAATCCTGGAACTCTCTCCCTAACAGCACTGTGGGTGTACCTACACCACACGGACTGCAGTGGTTCAAGAAGGCAGCTCACCACCACCTTCTCAAGGGCAACTGGGATGGGCAATAAATGCTGGCCCAGCCAGCGAAGCCCACATTCCGTGGTTGAATAAAAAATATGTCCTTTTGAAATTCAAGACTATCCTCATCACAGTTGACAACATTTCCAATCTTCGTATCATCTGTAAATTTTGAAATCATGCCCTGACCACCAGGGTCTTGGTCATTAATATATATCAGGAAGAGCAAGGGTCCCAACACTGACTCCTGAGGAACTCCACGACAAACCTTCCTCCAATCTGAAAAACAACCATTTATCACTACTCTCTGTTTCCTGTCACTCAGCCAATTTCTTATCCAAGTGCCTACTTTCCCTTTTATTCCTAGAGCTAGAATTTTGCTCATAAGTCTGTTGTGTGGCACTGTATCAAATGCATTTTGAAAATCCATATGTACCACATTAACAGCATTTCCTTTATCAACCTTCTCTGTTACCTCAAAAAAACTCCAGATAAACATGATTTTCCCTTGATGAACCAGTGCTGGCTTTCCTTAATTATCCTGCACTTGTCTAAGTGATTATTGATTTTGTCCCAAATTGTAGTTTCCAGAAGTTTCCCTATCACTGTAGTCAAACTGACTGGTCTGTAGTTGCCAGCTTTTTCCTTGCACACTTTTTTGAACAAGGGTATAACATTCACAATTCTCAGTCCTCTGGTACCTCTCCTGTGTCTAAGGAAGACTGGTGCCTCTGCAATTTCCACTCTCTCTTCCCTCTGTACCCTTGGATGCATCTCATCTGGTCCTGGTATCATATATATTTTAAGTAAAGATGACCTTTCCAACATCACCTCCTTCTCATCTGTAAATTATTCTAGTGTACCAGTTGCCTCTTCTCTCACCTCAGCCTGGGTAACATCATCTTCCTTCATAAAGACAGATGCAAAGTACTCGTTTAGTACCTTCACTATTTCTCCTGCCTCCACATGCAAGCCCCCTTTTTTTTATCCCTAATCGGCCCAACTCTTGTTTTTAAACCACCCTTTTATTATTTACATGCTTGTAGGAGGCCTTGGGATTCCCTTTTATGTTCACTGCCAGTCTCTTTTCATGCTCTCACCTTACTTTTCTTATTAGTTTTTTCACTTCCCCCTTGGTCCTTCTATATTCAGCCTGATACTCCATTGTAGTTTCTGTCGTATGTGCACTTCTTCCTTTTCATCTTCACCTCTATCTCTCTTTTCATCCAGGGTGCTCTAGATTTATTTGTCCTACTTTTCTCCTTCAAAGGAATATACCTTGACATTTCCTGCAATGCCTTTTCTTTGAAGGTGGCCCATTGTTCAGCCACCGTCTTTTCTGCCAACATTCGATTCCAACTCACTCGATTCATCCCATCAAAGCCGGCTATCCTCCAATTAATTATCCCTGCTCTGGAATGTTCCCTTGTCCTAGAACAAAGAACGAAGAAAAGTACAGCACAGGAACAGGCCCGTTGGCTCTCCAACCCTGCGCCGATCACATTGCCCATCAACTAAAACATTTTGCACTTCCGGGGTCCGTATCCCTCTATTCCCATCCTATTCATGTATTTGTCAAGCTGCCTCTTAAACACCACTATCGTACCTGCTTTCACCACCTCCTCTGGCAGCGAATTCCAGACACTCACTACCCTCTGCGTAAAAAACTTGCCCCGCACATCTCGTCTACAGTTTTCTCCTCTCACCTTAAATCTATGTCCCCTGGAAATTGACTCTTCCACCCTGGGAAAAAGCTTCTGACTATCTACTCTGTCCATGCCACTCATAATTTTGTAAACTTCTATCAAGTCGCCCCTCAATCTCCGTCGCTCTAGTGAGAACAATCCAATTTTCTCCAACCTCTCCTCATAGCTAATAACCTCCAGACCAGGCAGCATCCTGGTAAACCTCCTCTGCACCCTCTCCAATACCTCCATATCCTTCTGGTAATGTGGTGACCAGAATTGCACACAATATTCCAAGTGTGGCCTAACCAAGGTTCTATACAGCTGCAGCATGACTTCCCAGCTTTTATACTCAATACCCCTGCCGATGAAGGCAAGCATGCCATATGCCTTCCTGACTACCTTATCCACCTGCGTTGCCACTTTCAATGACCTGTGAACCTGTACACCCAGATCCCTCTGCCTGTCGATGCACCTAAGGGTTCTGCCATTTACTGTATAATTCCTGCCTGTATTAGACCTTCCAAAATGCATTACCTCGCACTTGTCTGGATTAAACTCCATCTGCCATTTCTCCACCCAAGTCTCCAACCGATCTATATCCCACTGTATCCTTTGACAATCCTCTTCACTATCTGCAACTCCTCCAACCTTAGTACAAACTTACTAATTAGCCCAGTTATATTTTCCTCCAAATCATTTATGTATTCTACAAACAGCAAAGATCCCAGCACTGATCCCTGCGAAACTCCACTAGTCACAGCTCTCCATTCAGAAAAGCACCCTTCCACTGCTACCCTCTGTCTTCTATGACCAAGCCAATTCTGTATCTATACTGCCAGCTCACCGCTGATCCCCTGCGACTTTACCTTCTGTACCAGTCTGCCTTGAGGGACCTTGTCAAAGGCCTTACTGAAATCCATGTATATAACATCCACTACCCTTCCATCGTCGATCATCTTTGTCACTTCCTCGAAAAACTCAATCAAGTTAGTGAGACACAACCTCCCCTTCACAAAACCATGCTGCATCTCATTAATATGCCCATTTTCTTCCAAATGGTAGTAAGTCCTGTCATGAAGAATCTTCTCCAATAATTTCCCTACCACTGACATAAGGCTCACTGGCCTGTAATTTCCTGGATTATCCCTGTTACCCTTCTTAAACAATGGAACAACATTGGTCATTTTCCAGTCCTCTGGGACCTCACCCGTAGCCAGTGAGGATACAAAGATTTCTGTCAAGGCCCCAGCAATCTCCTCCCTTGCCTCCCTCAGTGCTCCGGGGTAGATCCCATCTGGCCCTGGGGGCTTATCCACTTTAATATTCTTCAAGATGCCTAACACCTCCTCTTTTTTGATCTCAACATGATCCAGACTATCTACACACTTCCCTAGACAAATCGACCGCTAAGACCTTCTCTTTGGTGAATACTAATGAGAAGTATTCATTTAGTATCTCTCCCATTTCTTTTGGCTCCACACACAGATTCCCACCTCTGTTCCTGAGTGGACCTACCCTTGCCCTGGCTACCCTCTTGCTTTTTACATTTGTATAAAAGACCTTGGGATTTTCCTTAATCTTGGTTACCAATGACTCTTCATGACCCCTTTTAGCTCTCCTGACTCCTTGCTTAAGTTTCTTCCTACTTTCTTTATATTCTCCACGGACTTCATCTATTCCCAGCCTTCTAGCCCTTACGAATGCTTCTCTTTTCTTTTTGACTAATCTCACAATATCGTTATCCAAGGTTCCTGAAACTTGCCATGCTTATCCGTCATCCTAGCAGGAACATGCTGGTCCTGAATTCTTATCAACTGACGTTTAAAAGCCCCCCCACATGTCAGTTGTTGATTTGCCCTCAAACATCCGCCTCCAGTCTAGATTCCTCAGTTCCTGCCTAATATTGTTATAATTAGCCTTCCCCCAATTAAGCACCTTAACCCAAGGACTCCTGTTATCCTTATCCACCAGTACCTTGAAACTTACTGAATTATGGCCACTTTTCCCAAAATGCTCTCCTACTGAAACTTAGACCACCTGGCTGGGTTCATTCCCTAATACCAGGTCCAGTGTTGCCCCTTCCCTAGTTGGACTATCTACATATTGTCTCAGGAATCCCTCCTGGATACACCTTACAAATTCTGCACCATCCAAACCTCTAGCACTAAGTGATTCCCAGTCAATATAGGGAAAGTTCAAATCACCCACCACAACAACCCTATTGCTTTTACATGATTAACCTTTTCCATGATTAACCTAAACCTTATGATACAATGATCACTGTCCCCTAAAGGCTCTCCCGCTGATACTTGATCCACTTGGGCCAATTCATTCCCCAGAACCATGTCCAACAGCGCCAGTCCTCTATTTGGATCGGAAACATACTGCTGCAGAAAATTATCAAGAACACGCTCCAGGAACTCTCACCCCTCTTGTCCTTTTGTACTATTCCAATCCCAGTCTATATTTGGATAATTGAAGCCCCCCCATTATGATTATTCAATAATTCTTGCACCTCTCCATAATTTCTTTGCAAATTTGTTTCCCTACATCCCTTCCACTAGCTGGTGGTCTATATTCTACATCAATCAATGTTATTGCTTTTTCATTCCTTACTTCTAGCCAGAGAGATTCCACCTTTGACCCCTCTGGAACATCCTCTTTCTCCAGTACTGTAATGCCATCTTTAACCAATATTGCCCCCGCCCCCCCCCACCCACCAGCAGCACTAGCAAACCTCCCCGTGAGGACACTAGTCCCAGCCCTGTTAATCTGTAACACGGTCCTTCTAGTACAGGAACCACTTGCCCCAGAACCGGTCCCAATGCTTCAAAAATTTAAAGCGCTCCCTCCCACTCCATTTCTCCAGCCACATGTTGAACTGCTCAATCTTCCTATTCTTATGCTCACCAGCATGTGGCACTGGGAGTAATCCTTAGATTACTGCTCTTGAGGTCCTGCTTTTTAATTTGCTTCCTAACTCCATAAAATCAGCTTTCAGGACCTCATCCCTTTTCCCACCTATGTAATTGGTCCCAAAGTGGACCATGACCCCTGGCTTTTCACCCTCCCCCAAAGAATGTCCTGCAGCTGTTCTGTGACACCCTTGACCCTGGCACCAGGGAGGCAACATACCATCCTGGATTCACAAATACGGCCACAGAAATGCCTGTCTGCTCCTCTAACAATGGAATCCCCTACCACTATAGCACTTCCACTCTTCCTCCTCCCTGTGCAGCTGAGCCACCCACGGTGCCACAAAAATGGAAAAGTGGTTGGAGAGTGAGATAGTCTCAGGCACTACCTGCCTGTTTCTCTTAGATACTCTGGCAGTCACCCATTCCCTCTCTGCCTGTGTACTTCTTAGCTGCAGTGTGACCGCCTCTTTCAATGTGCTGTCCACGTAATCCTCAACCTTGTGGGTGCACCACAATGATGTCAGCCACCGCTTGAGTTCCGCAACCCAGAGCAAGTTTCTGCTGCTGGTGACACTTTCTGCAGATGTAGGCATCAAGGGCACTTTGTGCCTGCATGACTTCCCACATCCTGCAGGATGCACGTTCAACATGGCCGAGCTACATTGACATACCTTAAACTTTATATAAGGCGTTTACTACAGTAGTTCGAATATAATAACTCACCAATCATCTCCTCTGTGCTGAGTCTGGAAAGGCCTATGTTTAACAACCAATGAACTTTTGGGACTCCTTATAGATTTTATCTATAAACTCATGACTGTCTGCCTCTCCGCTGTTTTATCAACTCCGTCTTTCTCTCTGAACTCCTGCTACTCTATGGGTTCGCCCTCTCTCTCTCCAAACTCCTGCTGCTTTATGGGCTGTCTTATGTTGTTTAGTTAGCTGAATTTAATTACTTTCTTAATTGACTTAGAATAATTTGTATACCACACCTCTTTCCCCTGTGCACCGAATTCTCATGTGAAATTAATTTGCTGCTTACTCAGTCTCCGTCTCACTCTGGCGTAGTCGCCTGTCGCCTTGCACGCCCCTTACTGGCCCATGACAGACATAAGCGACCTTCCCAACAAATTAGAAAAAACAAACTATTTGCAGATGACTGTGTTTTTTACAGATCAGGGAGAACTCAAGATTATTCACTGCAAGATGATCTTCTGGAATTGCAAAACTGGCAGGACCAATGGGAGATGGCATTCAGTGCCAAAAATGTTTTTTTTATGTGCATCACCAACAAAAAGGATCCACCAACAGATAGCTATAATAGCTATAGCTATTGTGTAATCAAATTCTCCAACAGGTAGATACATCCCCTTCCCCCCATAGGGCCATCTGTCACTTGTTTTTATGTTTTGCTTTCACAGAGCACTGACCCTTGTTCTGCTGTTAATGCCTTCTGCAATCTTACCTTCATGCCACTTTCAGCACCTTCTTTACTCCTTACCACTAACACTCCTTTTATCTTGTCTCCATGCCACCCTTGTCAATCTCTCCTTAGCTGTCACCTATCCCTGATCTTCTATCTCATTCCACCTGCTCCACCCCCTCCTAAACAGTATAAAATCCATCATATTTCTACTTCTCTTTAGCTTTGCAGAAGTCATTCGGACTCGAAATGTTAATTCTATTTCTCTCTCCACAGATGCTGCCAGATCTGCTGAGTTTTTCCAGCATTTTCTGTTTGTATTTCAGATACACACCCAAACATAGGGTTCATTTTAAAAATGATCTTCAGTGCGGATTCCACATTCAGCAGATAACATCCAAAGTAAACAGGGTCTCAGATTTCTGACAGAGGAATCTTTGGTATCGCAATAAAAATACCAGAGTTACAGCTTACCAAACATTTGTTTGTCCAATCCTGGGGTGGAATTTTACAACCTTGTCGCAGTGGGGGTGGGGCTATAAAATGCAGTGAACTATTCAAAAGTCCATTGAATTCGGCACAACCATGAAATCTCATCAGTGTTAAATTCCACCCCTGGAGTGTGCAGGTTGTGTGGGGGATCTTTATGTGATGACGGATATATAAAAAAAGGCATGCTGCAAGATTCTGCATGAATCAGTGTGGGAAATACTGCAGTGTCACATCCTGGATCAAAGATTTGGAATGGGAATCACTACAGAAAAGGAGGGAGAAGAACAGACTGGCCGTGTTCCAGTGGGATGGGACCGGATCGGACCGAAGCCCTCGGCAGTGACAAAACACGAGGTGGCCATCCACACAAACTACAAAGACCATTTGTTTCTAAGACAGTGTATCAACAATCCTTCTTCCCAAGGACAGACCCACAGTGGAACAAGCTGCCAAAGGAAATAGCCACAGTCCCATCACTGGAAATCTTCACAACCCATCTTTACATTATTTCCATTATCAGGATGAGCAGCTCAGCTGTTCAGGCCTGGTTTGGCCAGCGCTACCCAGATAAATGTTGGTGGATTGCGGATATTGGTCTGTGTGCTGGAACAATTAAATCAGAAACACTTGTCACATACATACTCAGCTGATATGGAATAAGCAAGGGATTTTAATGATGGAAAGTATTAAGTAAAATTTATTCATTTGTATGGAATTGTTTAACCAGAAACTAATCCTATCTCAATCCTCCCCCCTCAGGTTTAAGATACAGCTGGCTAACAAGACATCTCCAGAGAACCAGCCATGCAACTACATCGAGATCAGTGAGATTAAATATCACATCTTCCAGGTACACATCTGTTTCTGAATTTTATATCAAAATGTTCACCAGCATTCCAGCGTGTCTGTTTCTGGCCGCTTATCCTCACCCTCCCCCATGTTTGTTCCCAGCCCTTTCTCTATGGCAGAATAATAAGGTGCAAGAGTTGTTAGGTTATGAGGTAATGAGATGATGATAACCATGTGATGAATGGTGAACTGCAACAGGTCTCACTGGGATTTATTGATCTTTGATTTGTCCTGAAAACTACCTCTTCTCTCTGATACCGAGTTCAATGCAAGGCTTCTATTGTAACACTAAGTGAAGGATAGAAAGCAAATTTCTCAAATTACCAGAGGTTTTCCTGTATTTGAGATGCTAACTGAATAAATAATACTCTCAAATGCCATTATGTGTTAATGGCCAATTTGGAGCTGAGATTACATTCTCTATTCTGGTCTTGAACTCTGTTTATTTCTTGTATTTTGCTGCCCTCACACTTTCCTTCTCCTTCATTTTCCTTATTCTTCAGTTTATCTTCCATTGAGAAGCTGGTTGGATTTCCTTTGCCGAGGCTTCTTCATGCAGTATGTAACTAGCCACCAGAGGGCACACAACAACAGTGCGGGCAGACTGCCAAGTTTTGCCTCCATCATTTGTGACCCCTTCACAAGGGCAGAGACAGAATGAACCAATTTTGTGTCATTCCATGATCCACTATAAGAATACACTATATCAAAACCAAGAATACTTACTTTATTAACAGGATTTTGTACATCCTACATTTAATACTTTGGTAGACCTATCGCTTGCTATCAAGTGTTGTCTATTGACATTAACTAGTGAGCAACAATTATTTTCAAATTTCTGCTTTTCAGCCAATTGCACAGTTTCTGGGTATTATAATATCAATCAGTTCCTTCATTAACATGATACATTTGCATTAGGCTGCATTTCGTATTAAGTGTCTATCAAGCCCCAGTCTCATTATTGATGAGAATATTTCTTTAAGAACAATGCAAACAATGATAGTGTTATTACTGTTTAATGCTGTTCTGACCTGAGCTGCCTATTGTCCCTCTAGATGATGATGCAGTACTTGTATTACGGTGATATCGAGTCAATAAATATACCCCTTGCTGACATACTAGAGGTAAGCACACTTTATCAATATTACTAGAAAAACTTTTAAATGAAGCATTTAGTAGAGGAAAGCTCCAGTGCACTTCACAGAGACACAATCAATAGGTTGTTGTTGAACCAAATAAGGGAATTATTAGGAAGGGTGAGCTTGGTTAAGAAGGTGTGTTTAAAGAAGGTCTCAAAGCAGAAAGGTGAAGACGTTTGCGGAGAGACTTTCAGAGAATCTGACCTGTAGACAGTTGAAGCTACCGAGAGCAGGCAAAGGGGACATGCACAGTTAGAGCCAGAATTCAGCTGGGGAGGTTGTAGTTCTGAAGGAGGCTACTGAGATAGGGATGGTGGTGCTGTGAAGGAACTTAAATACAAAGATGATCATTTTAAATCTGAGGCTTTGGGGGAACGCAGTGTAGGTTAGCAAGGACCAGGGCTGATAGGTAAACAGGAATAATATGGAATAGGAAAAAGGCAGCATCCAATGAGCTTAAGAGTGAGAGTTGGAGGCTGACAGTGAGTGCATCGGAATAAGTGAATCTGAAGGTGACAAAGGTGTGAATGAGGGTTTCAGTAGCAAAAAGACAGAGTGGATGGAGGTGTTTGTCATTACAACCTGTCACAATATTTGTGTGATTTTAAAAGTGTATCCTTTATATTTTGGATACAAAACATTTGTATACTTTAAAAAATTACTTTTGTTTTTGCCAGAAACTCGAGGGGTGATGTGGCCTTCTCCTGCTCCCTACTTTTTGTTTTCCCTGCTTGGGGAATAAATCATTAAAGGCATCGCACGTGTTCTGCAGTTGGTGGGAACTTAAAGAGCCTATTTGTAACAAATGCAGCGTTAAAAAATTAAATAGCTCAGGATGTGAACTCAGTTCGGGGAGAATGAATATTGAATTAAAACCACTGGCCTTAACTTCCCAACAGTTAAACCACTTCCTTTGTGCTGCAGAGTCAGGGAAGGTACAAAGTCTCAATCAACTCTAAACTAAAACATTAGTCAGAGTTTCTGCTTTTGGTCACTATCCTGAGATTCTGAGAGGATGCACCTGTGGACATCAGGTTCAGGCTTAGTTGTGATGCCCCCCTTAGTCAAATGGTCTGTCAGGGCTCATGATCCAAGTTAACAACAGTCAAGATAATGGGATAGCTGTCAGCATCCATGGATCTGCACACAGCAAAAATCAATACTTGGAGAAGTTTGGAGCCTTGGTGGGACCACACCTGAGTGTTGTGAACAGTTTCGGGTTCCTCATCAAAGGAAGGGCATACTTGCCATAAACAGAGGCTCACCAGACTATTCCCTGCGATGATGAGATTGCCTTATGATGAGAGACAGGGTGACTGGGCCTGTATCCTCTAGAGTTTCAAAGAATGAGAGGTGAGCTCACTGAAATTTGCAGAAGTCTTGCAGGGTGTGACAGGGTAGATGTGGATAAGATGTTTCTCCTGGCTGCTGAGTCTAAAACCAGGGGACAAAGCCTCAGAATAAGAGCAGGCCATTTAACACTGAGGTGAGGAGGAATTTCTTCACTCAGAGGGTGATGAATCTTTGGAATTCTCTAACCCAGAGGCTGTGGAAGTTCAATCACTGAACATCAAGACAAAAATCAATAGATTTCTGGAGACTAATGACATCAAGGGATATGAAGATAGTGCAGGAAAGTGCTGTTGAGGTAGAGGATCAGCCATGATGTGAGGTGAGAGTGACTGCCCTTGACATCAAGGCAGCATTTGACCAAGTGTGGCATCAAGGAGCCCAAGCAAAACTGGGGTCAATGGGATCAGGGGGAAAACACTCCGCTGTTTGGAGTCGTACCTAGTACAAAGGAAAATGGTTGTGGTTGTTGGAAGTCAGTCATCTCCACTTCAGGACATCACTGCAGGAGTTCCTCAGGGTGGTGTCCTCGGCCCAACCATCTTCAGCTGCTTCATCAATGACCTTCCTTCCACCATAAGGTCAGAAGTGGGGATGTTCGCTGATAATTGCACAATGTTCAGCACTATTCACGACTCCTGAGATACTGAAGCAGTCCATGTCCAAATGCAGCAAGATCTGGACAATATCCAGGCTTGGGCTGACAAGAGGCAAGTAACATTCACACCACACAAGTGTCAGGCAATGACCATCCCCAACAAGAGATAATCTAACCATCGCCCCTTGATGTTCAGTGGCATTACCATCACTGAATCCCCCACTATCAACACCCTGGGGTTACCATTGACCAGAAACTGAACTGGACTAGCCATATAAATACTGTGGCTACAAGAGCAGGTCGGAGGCTAGGAATCTTGCGACAAATATGTCATCTCTTGACTCCTCAAAGCATTGTCCACCATCTTCAAGGCACAAGTCAGGAGTGTGATGGAATACTGCCCACTTGCCTGGATCAGTGCAGGTCCCACAACACTCAAGAAGCATGACACCATCCAGGACAAAGCAGCCCACTTGATTGGCACCACATCCACAAACATTCGCTTCCTCCACCACCGATGCACAGTAGCAGCAGTGTGTACCATCTACAAGATGCACTGCAGAAACTCACCAAGACTCTTTAGACAGCATCTTCCAAACCCACAACCAAAACCATCTAGAAGGACAAGGGCAGCAGAGAGATGGGAGCACCAGCACCTGAAGATTCCCCTCCAAGTCACTCACCATCCTGACTTGGAAATATATCACCGTTCCTTCATGTCGCTGGGTCCAAATCCTGGAACTCATTCCCTAACAGCACTGTTGGTGGACTGCAGCGGTTCAAGAAGGCAGCTCACCACCACCTTCTCAAGGGCAATTAGGGATGGGCAATAAATGCTGGCCCAGCCAACGAAGCCCACATCCCATGAATGAATTAAAAAAATGATGTAATTAAATGGTGGACCAGGCTCAACAGACTGAATGGTCGACTCCTGCTCCTAGTTCCTAAGATGGGAGAAATGTTGAAATAATTATGCAGATTCTTCTGGACGTCAGTTTATTGATCCTGCTAAACCAGAAATGTGAGATGTGATTGAGATTTTGTATCAGTGCATTCATGTCTCTGTGGGGGTGAATTTCCTAAGTTAAGCATGTAAGTAACATGACTGCTAAACCAGTCCCTGCTCAACACTAACCTGGGCAGAAATCCTCAGGAAATTTACCTTCTTAACTACAAGAACTTGGATTAAGGTTAGAAGATGTAAATGAATGTTATCAGTAGAGGAGCCTAAGTCTTACAGGAATTAGTCTCAGCAGACAGTTCACACTCACCTCCTTTGTTGACCTGATGACTTAGATCCAGATGGTTTATAATTTTCACTGATGTATTGTTGGTGTCCCAGTTAAATTAACATGGACACAGTAACATGGAAGTTAAGGTTGGAAATATGCTGTATAATCGAGAAAACTATAATGAAGCAAACCCATTTCAACCGGAGTAGTTGCTGATAGCTATTTGCAGTTTCTAGAGGTACCCTGATGATAATCAGAAACACAATCATCGCTTCAGAGGACAGCATTTTCTTGTGCACATTTCAAAGGTACTGGCTTCATCTCCCCAGTTTGTCCCTTTACTGTCTCCTCAAGCTATTGGCAGATACTAGAGTTCAGGTCCACAAGCATTGGCCACACTCCAGTGCTTCACCCAAGTGACCATTTTTCATGTGAATCTACACCTTCCAAAGTTTGTCTTTCCAGCCTTGGAACCAACCACAGCTTCAGGATGTTGAGACTTTAGGTAAATCAGCACACCCCAAAATCAAACATGGGACTGTGCTGCGGCAGGTCAGGCATTAACCCATTGGTAGAGTTAAGAGAACAGATACTTTATTTATCAGTTTGGTACCTAGGGTTGTTTATTTTTATTTACGAAACTTGGAAGCTTTGTGAACTACAAGGAGGATAGTGGAGAACTTCGAAAGGATGGAATGGGCGGATGGACAGTTCAGTGCAGAGAAATGTGAAGTGATTCATGGAGAGACAATATAAAATAAAGGGTACAATTCTAAAGGGGGTGCAGGAGCAGAAGGACCTGGGTGTATATGTGCTTAAATCATTGAAGGTGGCAGGACAGATGGAGAGAGCAGTTGGTAAAGTACACGGTAACCTAGGTTTTTATTAATAGAGGCATAGAGGACAAGGGCAAGGTGGTTACGTTGAACTTGTGTATAAGACCATTCAGCCTCAATGGAGTATTGCGTCCAGTTCTGAGGACTGCATTTTAGGAAGGATGTGAAGACATTGGAGACAGAGCAGAAAAGATTCACGAGAATGGTTCCAGGGATGAGGAACTTGAAGACAGATTGGAGAAATTAGGACTGTTTCCCTTGGAGAAGAGAAGGTGGAGAGGAGATTTGATAGAGATGTTCAAAATCATGAGGGGCCTGCACAGAGTAGATAGGGAGAAACCGTCCAGTGAAAAGATTGAGAACGAGGGGGCACCGGTTTAAAGTAAAAGAAGCAAAAGTGATATGAGAAAAAACTTCTTCACTGAGTGTTTTATGTCTGCAATGTACTGCCTGAGAGTGTGGTGGAGGCAGGTTCAGTTGAGGTATTCAAAGGGAATTAGACAGTTATGTGAAAAGGAAGAATGTGCAGGGTTAAGGGGAGAAGGTGGGAGAGTGGCACTGAGTGAATTGCTCATTTGGAGAGCTGGTGCAGACATGATGGGCCGAATAGCTGCCTGCTGCACTGTAACATCAGCCTGATGCGCTGCAGTGAAATGCAGAAGGCAGCAACCTGGAACAGACTTCCCGAAGCACTTCGAATTTTGCTCGATTTAACCTCCCCACCCATGCCCAAACCCACGCTCTCGGTCATGTTGAAATTCCTTCCCATGATTCTGTTGCGGTTTTATTCTCCTGAAGTAAACTTGATAATTTACAGCATTACACTTAACAAATAGTAAAGAAAGGGAAATGGATTCTTACACTTTCTGATGTTGTGTGATTTTTGTTGGAATGCCAGGAAGGTTTTTTTCATGGGATGTGAGCTTCGCTGGCTGGGCCAGCATTTATTGCCCATCCCTAGTTGCCCTTGAGAAGGTGGTGGGTGAGCTGCCTTCTTGAACCGCTGCAGTCCATGTGGTGTAGGTACACCCACAGTGCTGTTAGGGAGGGAGTTCCAGGATTTTGACCCAGTGACAGTGAAGGAACGGTGATATATTTCCAAGTCAGGATGGTGAGTGACTTGGAGGGGAATTTCCAGGTGGTGATATTCCCATCTATCTGCTGCCCTTGTCCTTCTAGATGGTAGTGGTCATGGGTTCAGAAGGTGCTGTCTAAGGAGCCTTGGTGAATTCCTGCAGTGCATCTTGTAGATGGTACACACTGATGCTACTGTGCGTCAGTGGTGGAGGGAGTGGATGTTTGTGGATGTGGTGTCAATCAAGTGGGTTGCTTTGTCCTGGATGGTGTCAAGCTTCTTGAGTGTTGTGGGAGCTGCACTCATCCAGGCAAGTGGAGAGTATTCTGTCGCACTCCTGACTTGTGCCTTCGACTGGCTTTGGGGAGTCAGGAGGTGGGTTACTTGCCACAGGATTCCAAGCCTCTGACCTGCTTTTGTAGCCACAGTATTTATGTGGCTAGTCCAGTTCAGTTTCTGGTCAATGGTAACTCCCAGGATGTTGATAGTGAGGGATTCAGTGATGGTAATGCCATTGAATGTCAAGGGGCAATGGTTGGATTCTCTCTTGTTGAAGCTGGTCATTGCCTGGCACTTGTGTGGTGCGAATGTTACTTGCCACCCCAAGCCTGGATATTGTCCAGGTTTTGCTGCATTTGGACATGGACTGTTTCAGTATCTGTGTATTTGTGAATGGTGCTGAACATTGTGTAATTATCAGCGAACATCCCCACTCCTGACCTTGTGATGGAAGGAAGGTCATCGATGAAGCAACCAAGTGCTGAGGAAACTGTGATACTAGTTGCATAATGGCAGGCAGAGTATCTATTGATATTATAGCTGTGGAAGGTCCAGATCCTCTACCCCCTTTCCGATGAGGAGAATTGGCAATCTTAGCTGAACTGTTGAGGTGGTGTTGAATGAATTTCAAGAGGTTTCCAGAGGAGTATTCAATTCTGCTGAATTGTGTGTGCTGTGTGAGTAGATGTGAAATATTTAGCAAAAGGGTCAGGTTAGCTGCCCTCTATAGACTATAGAGGAACTGGAGGTAAGCTAGATGGAAGAACCATGTTACACACAGTAAAATTAAACAAAGCTTTCGCTTAAATATGAATTAGGAGGAGGAATAGGCCACTCGGCCCCTCAAGCCTGCTCCGCCATTCAATAAGATCAGGGCTGATCTGATTATAACCTCAACCCCACATTCCTGCCTACTCCTGATAACCTTTCACCTGCTTGTTTATCAAGAATCTATCTAGCTCTGCCTTAGAAATATTCAAAGACTCTGCTTCCACTGCCTTTTGAAGAAGAGAGTTCCAAAGACTCATGACTCTCAGAAAAAAGTCCTCCTCATCTCTGTCTTAAATGAGTGACTTTTTATTTTTAAACAGTGACCCCGAGTTCCAGATTCTCCCACAAGTAAAAACACCCTCTCCACATCCACCCTGTCGAGACCCCCCAGGATCTTAGACGTTTTAATTAAGTCGCCTTTTACTCTTCTAAATTCCAGTGGATACAAGCCTAACCTGTCCAGCCTTTCCTCATAAAACAATCCACCCATTCCAGGTAGTAGTCTAGTAAACCTTCTCTGTACTGCTTCTAACGCATTTACATCTTTCTTTAAATAAGGAGACCAATACTGTACACAATACTCTGGATGTGGTCTCACCAATGCCCTGTACAACCTCCCTACTTTGTATTCAATCCCCCTCAAATAAATGATAACATTCTATTAGCTTTCCTAATTACCTGCTGTACCTGCATACTCACCTTTTGTGATTCATACACTCGGACACCCAGGTCCCTCTGAACCTCAGATCTCTGCAATCTCTCACCATTCTTCCTGCCAAAATGAACAATTTCACATTTTCCCACATTATACCCCATTTGCCAGATCTTTGCCCACTCACTTAACCTATCTATGTCCCTTTGTAACCTCCTTATGTCCTCTTCACAATTTACTTGCCTACCTATCTTTGTGTCATCAGCAAATTTAGCAATCATACTTTTGGTCCCAAGTCATTTATATAAATCGTAAAAAGTTGAGCCCCAGCACTGATCGCTGTGGCACACTGCTCGTCACATCCTGCCAATCAGAAAAAGACCCATTTATGCCAACTCTCTGCTTCCTGTTCATTAACCAATCTTCTATCTATGCCAATATGTTACCCCCTTCACCATGAGCTTTTATTTCTGCAATAATCTTTGGGCCAGGATTTTGCCCTCGGTAGGAGCAGTCAGGAAGCCAACCGTCTCCTGTGACCACGATTTCGCACTGGTGGACCAATTAAGTCCTGCCCAGCGTGAAATGTGTGCGGCAGCGCTCAGCCCTACCTGTGTGGAGGTTGGGAGGGGGCGAGCAGGGAACTTAGCGCCTGCACACAGGTGTGTACTGGAAAAGCTCCCTGAGGCACAGAGCTGCCTCAGGGAGATGAAGAGGTTTGAAAAGTAATAAAGCATTTTAAAATGTTAAAAAAACATGTACCCTTATGTGACTCTGTCACATGACTAGGTACATGTTATAAATGAAATGTTGAAATTTTTATTTTATTTTTATTTGCTGTTGGAAACCTCATCCTGCCCATGGATGAGGTTTCCTAAATAATGCAAAGGCCGCTTGGCCTTTTTGCCTCACCGCCAACTGTAAGGTTGGATGGGCAGCTAAAACTTTCATTTATTTGGTACTTTAATGGCCTTAATAGGCCTGTTAATTGTCGGCTGCCGACTCCCGCACGCGCCTGCTGACCGAAATGTCGCGTGACATCGGGGCGCTCACCCGAAATCATCGCACGTCATTTCATACTCGATTGTGTCACGCCTGCCCTACGAGCGCAGTATTCTGGCCTTGATGTGGCACTTTATAAAATGCCTTCTGGAAATCTAAGTACAGTACATCCACCAGTTCCCCTTTATCCACAGCACATGTGACCTTCAAAGAACTCCAATCAATCGGTTAAACATAATTTCCCTTTTACAAAACCATGTTGACTCTGCCTGATGGACCTGAATTTTTCTAAGTGCCTGCTGTGACATCTTTAATAATAGCTTCTAACTTTTCCCCTATGATAGATGTTAGGCTAACTGGCCTATAGATTCCTGCTTTGTGTCTCCCTCCCTTTTTGAATAAAGATGTTATATTTGCTATATTCCAATCTAATGGAACCTTCCAGGGAATTTTGGAAAATTAAAGCCAGTGCATCAACTATCTCACCAGCAACTTCTTTCAGGACCTTAGGGTGAAGTCCATCCGGACCTGGGGATTTGTCAGTCCGCAGCCCCAAAATTTGCTTAATACCACTTCCCTGGTGATTGTAATTTTCCCGAGTTCCTCCCTCCCTTCCATTTCCTGATTTACAGTTATTTCTGGGATGTTGCTTGTCTTTAACATTTTCAGTTAACCACAGATAGTGGGCTCTCCCCTTGGAATTTTTCTTTCTCATTGGAATGTATATATTCTGTGTATTCTGAAATATTCCTTTAAATTTCTGCCACTGAACTTCTGTTGTCATATCCTTTAACCTGATTTGCCAGTTCACTTTAGCTAGCCCAGCTTCCATGCCCTCATAATTGCCCTTATTTAAGTTTAAAATATAGTCTTGGACACACTCATTTCTCCCTCAAAATGAATGTAAAATTCAATCATATTAATTATGGTCACTGCTACCTAGGGGTGCCTTCACTATGAGTGTATCAATTAATCCTATCTCATTGCTTGATCCAGTGTAGCCTGCTCTCTGGTTGGCTCCAGAACATGCTGTTCCAAGAAACTATCCCAAAAACATTCTATGAACTCCACGTCTATGCTACCTTTTCCATCTGATTTTTGCAGTCCATATGTAGATTAAACTCCCTCATGATTATTGCTGCATCTTTCTGACAAGCTCCCATTATCTCTTCTCTTATACTCTGTCCTACTGTGTAATTACAATTAGGGGGCCTGTACACCACTCCCATAAGTGACTCCTTGCCTTTATCATTCCTTATCTCAACCCAAACCACTTCTACATCCCAGTTTCCTGAACTTAGGTCACCCTCTCTAATGCGCTATTACCATCATGAATTAACAGAGCCACCCCTCCGCCTTCCTTAACTACCCGTTATTCCTAAATGTCACATACCCTTCAATATTCGGTCCCAATCTGTGTTATCCTGTAACCATGTCTCTGTAATGGCTATCAGTTCATACTTGTTTCTATTTGCGCTCAGTTCATCTGTTTTGTTTCAAATGCTACGCATGTTTAGATACAGAGCCTTTAGCTTTGTCCTTTTATTGTTTTTGTAGTATTTAGCCTTATGTGCTGATATACTTTTGGAATTGTACCCTCTGTCCCTCCCTGTCACAGTCTGTTTACCATTTCTCATATTAGTACCTGTCTCCCTTGCCTTGTCTCTACTCTTTGGTTTACCACATCTTCCCAAATTTGATCCCTTGCCCCATTATTCAGTTTAAAGCCTTCTCTACTTCCCTAGTTAGGCGGCTCACAAGGACAATGTTGGGAAAATGATAGAGTCTATTTTAAGGTATGTAGTGCAGAGCATTTAGAAATACATAATCTAATCAAGCAGAGTCAGCATGGCTTCATGAAGGGGAAATCATAACAAATTTTTTAGAGTTCTTTGAGGAGGTAACAACCAGGATAGATAAAGGGGAATCAGTCGATGTAATATATTTGGATTTCCAAAAGGCGTTAAAGTACCACAGATAAGGACACTTAACAAGATAAGAGCCCATGATGTTGGGGGTAGTATATTAGCATGGATAGAGGATTGGCTAACTAATAGAAAACAGAGTTAGGATAAGTGGGGCATTTTCAGGATGGCAACCTGTAACTAGTGGAGTGCCACAGGGATCAGTGCTGGGACCACAATTATTTACAATATATATTAATGACTTGGATGAGGGAAGTGAATGTACTATCGCAAAGTTTGCAACACAAAAATAGGTGGAAAGGCAATTGGTGAGAATGACACAAGGGGCAGAATTTTGCCGCTGGCAAGCAGGGGGCGGGGCCCACTCACCAACACATAAAATGATGCGGGATGATGTCAGGTGGAACCCCCAACGTCATCCCACCCCATTTAAATTTTCAGGAAGGTGGGGGCGCAGCAAAATCAGCTGTGGGCCCGCCGACCTGTCAATGGCCAATTGAGGATCATTTAAACAATTAAATGACCTGCCCGTCCAACCTTAAGGTTGTCGGGTCGGCCAGGAACCCAGGCGGCAACTAGAGAAAAACATGAAACCCCATCCAGCGGCGGGACGATGTTTTATGCAGGATGGTAAAAATTTTAATAAAGTTAATCTGTAAATTATGAACATGTCCCATCTCATATGACATTGTCACATGAGGGGACATGTTAGGGAATTTTTTTTTTTCTATTTTTAATATTTTTCAAAGTGTCAGCGAATCTCCCTGAGGCTGCACTTAGCCTCAGGGAGATGTGCACTCTGTCATGCGCATGTGTGAAAGAGCGCACTCTCGCTTTTGGGGAATCCCTCCCACCCGCACAGGGAGCGCATAGTGCTCACGGTGGGCGGGTCGTAATTGGTCTGCCCATGTAAAATGGCGGCAGGGCCACTTCTCCGGCGGGGATTGGCTCCCCACCCGCCGGAGATTGGGTCGGGCCCACCCGCTCGGCAGGCAGAACATTCTGCCCAAAGAGTCTACAGAGGGTTGTAGACAGGTTAAGTGATTGGGCAAAAACTTGGCAGTTGGAATATAATGTGGGGCAATGTGAAGTTCTGCACTTTGGCAGGAAGAATAGAGGAGCTGAATATTATTTAAATGGAGAAAGACTGCAGAAAGCTGCAGCACAGAAGGATTTGGGGTTTTTGTGCATTTATGTTAGCTTTTTGGGATTCAAGTTCAACAGGTAATAGGGAAGACAACTGGAATGTTGGCCTTTATTTCAAAGGGAATGGAGTATAAAAATAGGGAAGTCTTGCTAAAACCATACAAGGCACTAGTTAGACCACACCTAGAAAACTGTGAACAGTTTTAGTCCCCTTATCTAAGGAAAGATATACTGGCATTGGAGGCAGTCTAGAAAAGGTTCACTAGGTTGATCCCAGGTACAGAGGGATTTTCTTATGAGGAGAGGTTGAGTAGGTTGGGCCTGTACTCACTGGAGTTTAGAAGAATGAGGGGCGACCTTATTGAAACATATAAGATTCTTTGGGGCCTTGACAGGGTAGATGCTGAGAGGTTGTTCCGCTTGTGGGAGAGTCTAGGACCAGAGGGTATAATCTCAGAGTAAGGGGTCGCCCATTTAAGACAGAGATGAGGAGGAATTTCTTCTCTCAGAGGGTAGTGAATCTGTGGAATTCTTTACCGCAGAGGGCTGTAGAGGCTGGGTCATTAAGTATATTGCAGGCGGAGATAGACAGATTTTTAATCAGTAAGGGAATCAAGGGTTATGGGAAAAGGCAGGAAAGTGGAGTTGAGGATTATCAGGTCAGCCATGATCTCATTGAATGGCAGAGCAGACTCGATGGGCCGAATGGCCTATTTCTGCTCCTACATCTTATGGTCTTATCAATGGGCTCGAGCCCCAGCACGGCTCAGGTCTAGACTATCCCAATGGTATAGATGCCACTTTCCCCAATACTGGTGCCAGTGCCCCACAAACTAGAACCCACCTCCCACACCAGTCTTTGAGCCATGTATTCATCTCTCTAATCTTATTTACCCTATGCCAGTTTGCACATGGCTCAGGTAATAATCCATTATTATTATCTTTGAGGTTCTGCTGCTTAATTTAGTTCCTATCTCCTCATACTGACTCTACAGAGCCTCCTTCCTCATCCTGCCTATATTGTTGGTACCTACATGGCCCACAACCACTGGATCCTCTCCCCTCCCACTGCAAGTATCTCTTCAGCCTTGAGCAGGTGTCCCGAACCCTGGCACTGGGCAGGCAACACAGCTGCCTGGACTCTCACTCTTTGCTGCAGAGAACAGTGTCAATACCCCTCACTATACTGCCCCTCACTACCGCGACATCCCTTTTTGCTCCCCCCCCCACCCCCCCTCCGACTTGGATGGCTTCCTGTACCACGGTGCCATGGTCAGTCAGCTCATCCACCCTGCAGCCCCCACTCTCACCCAAACAAGCTGAGAGAACCTCAAAGCTGTTGGACAATTGCAGAGGCTGACACTCCTGCACTCCTGCCCTCTGGGTCTCCTTACCTGCCTCCCTCACAGTCACACCCTCCTGTCCCTGACCACTGACCAAAGAAGGAGACCCTATCCTCAGGGGTGTGACTGCCTCCTGGTATAAAGCATCCAGGTAACTTTCCCCCTCCCTGATGTGTCGCAGTGTCTGCAGCTCAGCCTCCAGCTCAATGAAGTTCCTCGAGCCGCAAACACTTACTGCAGACGTGTTTTCCCTGGATCACACTGGCATCCAGGAGCTCCCATATGCTGCAGCCTTGACACATCATCTGTCCTGCCATCCTTAATGTTTTAAATGATTACTTAATTACATTAATCACTTATTTACATTGCTTTCTTATATATTTTATTAACTTTACCACCAGTTTGTGTACTATTTTAAACCTTAGGGATAGATTAGAACTTACCCACTTACCAGATACTCACCAAACAGCTAGCTCCTTTCCCTGTAATAGAGCAAGAACCAATTTCTGTGGGGTGAGAAAGATAGAAAGAAGAAACAGCCACCTCCTTCTCCCACTTCACCAAACTCCCCTCTCACCAAACTCCAAGTCGTCACTCAGTTAGTCGGCTGCACTCCGTTTGGCAAGGCAAGGCTGCACTAAAGAACCCTGAATTTATAGTAAACTGAACAGGGGCCACAGTAACCAGATTCAACCAGTTAGCTAATTAACTACTCAGCTCCTACAGCTGAGAGTGTGCTTACCCTGTCTAAACTGCAAAAAAGAAGTTAACCTGCTTACACAATACTTTCCAGTTAGCTCTTTGAGCTCTGAACAGTCATATGGACTCAAAACGTTAACTCTTTCTCTCTCCACAAATGCTGCCAGACCTACTGAGTTTTTCCAGCTTTTCTGTTTATCTTTCCAGTTACTGCTAATTACTGACTAGATTGGATTTTAAGAGCAAAATTTATGAACTAAATTAACACTTAAAACTGCCCCACTCACCAAACTCCACAAGTCTTCACTCAGTTAGTTGGCTGCGCTCCGTTTGCCCAAACATACCTGGGTAGATGGATAACAGACCCTCCCTGTTGAAGGTGGTATTTTGTACCAATCACAGCAACATGGATGTAACAGGTAGAACCAATTGCTGATACAGGGAGGTGTGTTTGAAAGAATTCTGATTGTACTGCTTCCCATAAGAAAATCAAAATAAAGATATTCATATTCTATTTGACTGTTTTTTCTCTTTTGTTTTTTCTTCAGTTGCTGTCAGCAGCCAGTTTGTTTGAGCTGGAATCATTGCAAAGACATTGTGAGATCATCTGCACCCAAATCATAAACCTGGAGAATGCAGTCATCATTTATTGCTATGCAAAGGTAAATTTGGTCTAATTCCTTTCACAAGTAGCATTCAGTCCTTTGAGCCTGCTCCACCATTCAGTATGATCATGGCTGATCCTCTATATCAACGCCATAGTCCCGCTCTCTCCCCATACTCCTTGACACCTTCAGAGTCTAGAAATCTATTTCCTTCTTAAATATATTCAGTGACTTGGCCTCTACAGCCTCTGTGGTAGAGAATTCCACAGGTTCACCACCCTCTGAGTGAAGAAGTTTCTCCTCATCTCAGTCCTAAATGGTCTATCCCATATTCTCAGACTGTGACCCCTTGTTCGAGACCCCCCAGCCAGAGGAAATATCATCCCTGCATCCAGTCTGCCCATCCCTATCAGAATTTTATATGTTTCAATGAGATCCCCTCTCATTCTTCTAAACTCCAGTGAATATAGGCCTAGTCGGCCCAATCTCTCATACAACAATCCTGCCATCCCAGGAATCAGCCTGGTGAACCTTTGCTGCACTCCCTCTGTGGCAAGTATATCCTTTCTTAGGTAAGGAGACTAAAACTGCACACAATACTCCAGGTGTGGTCTCACCAAGGGTCTATACAGCTGCAGTCAGAAATCCTTGCTCCTGTACTCAAGTCCTCTTGCAATGAAGGCCAATATACCATTTGCCTTCTTAACTGCTTGCTGCACCTGCATGCTTGCTTTCAGTGATTGGTGTACAAAGACACCCAGGTCCCTTTGCACATCAACATTTCCCAATCTATCACCACTTAAATAATACTCTGCCATTCTGTTTTTCCTACTGAAATGGATAACTTCACGTTTATCCACGTTATACTGCATCTGCCATGAATTTGCCCATTCGCTCAACCTGTCTAAATCACCTTGAAGCCTCTTAACATCCTCCTCACCATTCACATTCCCACCAAGTTTCATGTCATCAGCAAACTTGGAAATATTAAATTTTGTTCCGTCATCCAAATCATTGATATATATTGTGAATAGCTGGGGCCCAAGCACTGATCCCTGCGGTACCCCGCTAGTCACTGCCTGCCACACCGAAAAGACCCATTTATTCCAACTCTGTTTCCTGCCTGCTAACCAATTCTCAATCCATGCCAATAT
Organism: Carcharodon carcharias; assembly: GCF_017639515.1. Classification (NCBI taxonomy): domain Eukaryota; kingdom Metazoa; phylum Chordata; class Chondrichthyes; order Lamniformes; family Lamnidae; genus Carcharodon; species Carcharodon carcharias. Next base: position 844,279 of record NC_054476.1, on the reverse strand, counting down.
ATTACCCCCAATCCCAAGTGCTTTAATTTTACACACTAACCTCTTAGGTGGGACTTCATCAAAACCTTTCTGAAAATCCAAATACACCACATCCACTGGTTCTCCCTTATCTATTCTGCTAGTTACTTCCTCAAAAAACTCCAGTAGGCTTGTCAAACATGATTTACCTTTCATAAATCTGTGTTGATTTTAGAAAATATCAACGGGATTTGACAAGTGTCCTGCTATCACATTCTTTATAATAGACTCTAGCATTTTCCTTACTATTGAGGTTAGGCTAACCGGTCTGTAATTCACTGTTTTCTCCCTTCCACTCCTTTTTTAAATAGTGGGGTTACATTTGCCACCTATAATCTGTCGGGACTATTAGAGAATCTACAGAATTTTGGAAGATGACAACCAACACATCCATTATTTCCATGGCCACCTCCTTTAGTACCCTGGGATGTAGATTATTAGGCCCTAGGGATTTATCAGCTTTCAGTCCCATTAATTTCTCCAGCACTATTGTTTTAATAATAATTTCCTTCAATTCCTCCTTTTCACTGGTCACTTGGTTCCATAGTGTTTCTGGGAAGTTATTTGTTTCTTCCTCCATGAAGACAGAACTAAAGCAATTGTTTAATTGCTCTGCCATTTCCTTGTTCTCTATTATAAATTCTCCCATTTTGGATTGTAAGCGACCTACATTTATCTACACTAATCTTTTTCTTTTTACATACTTAAAGAAGATTTTACAGTCTGCTTTTATGTTCCTTGCAAGTTTCCTCCCAGACTCTATTTTTCCCCTCTTAATCAATCTCTTGGTCCTCCTTTGCTGAATTCTTAAGTAATAGTCAGGTTTGCTACTTTTTCTAGCAACTTTATGACTCCTTTTTGCATCTAACTCGATCCTTAATTTCTTTTGCTAGCCATGGTTGGGCTGCTTCACCTGTTATGTTTTTGCACCAGAAAGGAATGTATAACTGTTGCAATGTTTACATTCATTCCTTAAATATTAGTCATTGCGTCATGTCTTTTAATGAAGTTCCCCAATCTATCTGAGCCATCTCATGCCTCTGTAATTTACATTGTTTAGATTTCAGGCCCTAGTTTCAGATCGGATTACTTCACTTTCCATCCTACTGAAGAATTCTATCATGTTATGGTCACTCTTCCCTCAAGGACCCTGCATAACAAGATTATTAATTAACCCCTTCTCATTGCACAATATCAAATCTAGGATAGCCTATTCCCTAGCTGGCTCCTTGGTATATTGGCCAAAATAACCATCTCATATACACTCCAGGAATTCATCTGCTACAGTGTTATTGCTAATTTGATTTGCCCAGTCTATATGTAGATTAAAGTCACCCATGATTATTGTAGCACCCTTGTAACATCCATTTCTAATTTCCTGTTTAATGCCATCCCCTACCTTATCACTACTGTTTGGAGGCCTATAGACAACCCCCACTGTTTCTATCCCTTGTTGCTTCTTAGCTCCACCCAGATTGATTCGACATCTAGATTTTCTGATCCAATATCCCAAATCACTGTTGCAGTGATTTCACCCTTAACTAACAATGCCACACCACCTCCTTTTCCTTTTTGCCAGAACTTCCTAAATATCAAGTACCCTAGGATATTCAGTTCCCAGCCTTGGTCACTCTGCAGCCATGTCTCCATTATCGCAATCATATAATGCCCATTTATATCTATTTGCGCTGCTAATATGTCTACCTTAATATGAATGCTTCGTGCATTCAGATAGTGCCCATAGACTTGTCTTTTTTAACATTTTTTTTGCAGTATGACCCTATTTGCTGCCAGCCCTTGTTTTCTCTGCTTTCCAATTTTGCTTTCTACTTTTCAGTCTTTCATTTCTACCTTTATAGCAATAGGATAATTATATTAGGTGATTTCAACTTTCCCAGCATTAATTGGGATAGACATAGTGCTAAGGGCTTGGATGGAGTGGATTTCTTGCAATGTGTACAGGAAAACTTTTCAGGTCAATATGTAGAGGGTCCAACAAGGGATGGTGCATTGCTGGACCTAATTCTGGGGAATGAAGCCAGACAGGTGGCTGAGGTGGTGGGGGGGGGAGCATTTTAGTGATAGCGACCACAACATGGTACAGTTTAAGTTTGTTATGGACAAGTTGCAAAAAAAAAATGTTTTGGATTGGGGGAGAGTGGATTTTAGTAAAATAAGGCAGGATCTGGCCAAGGTAGACTGGGAACAGCTACTTGTGGGGAAATCTACAGAGGAAGGAAGTAGGGGGGTGGGCGGGGTGTTCAAAAAGGAAATGGGGAGGGTACAGGCTCAACATGTTCCCTCTAGGGTGATAGGAAGGAGTAACAAGCCCAGAGAACCATGGATGACCAGAGATATTCAGGTTACAATGAGAAGGAACAGAGAGGCTTTTAGCAGGTACAAGGGAAGCAAATCAGCAGAGGCCTTAGTGGAGTACAGAAAGTGCAGGGTGGAGCTTAAGAAAGCAATTAGGAGAGCAAAGAGGGGATATGAGAAAGCTCTGGCTAGTAAAAGTGGGCAAAATCCCAAGATATTCTACAAGTATCTCAATGGGAAGAGGATAACCAGGGAAAGAGTAGGGCCCCTAAGGGACCAAGGGGGCAATCTATGAGTGGAGCCAGAGGACATCGCTAGATTGTTGAATGAATACTTTACATCTGACTTCACCCAAGAGAATGAGGATGGAGGTATGGAACTTGGGGAGAGAGACTGCGAGGCTCTTGAACAAATTGGTATAGGGAGTGACAAGGTATTGGAGGTGTTGGCAGGCTTAAAAGTGGACAAATCTCCAGGTCCAGATGATTTGTGTCCCAGACTGCTGAGGGAGGCAAGGGAGGAGATCACAGGGGCTCTGACCCAAATTTTTAATTCCTCTCTGGCCACGGGGGTGGTGCCAGAGGACTGGAGAACAGCTAATGTGGTTCCGCTATTTAAGAAGGGTTGTAGAGATAAGCCAGGGAACTACAGGCCAGTATGTCTCACGTCAGTGGTAGGGAAACTATTGGAGAAAATTCTGAAGGAGGGAATCCATTTCCACTTGGAGAGGCAAGGTTTGATCAGGGATAGTCAGCATGGCTTTGACAGAGGGAGGTCATGCCTAACAAATGTGATTGAATGTTTTGAGGAGGTGACCAGGTGTGTAGATGAGGGGAGTGCAGTTGATGTAGTTTATATGGATTTCAGCAAAGCCTTTGACAAGGTCCCACATGGGAGACTTATAAAGACAGCAAATGCACATGGGATACAGGGTAATTTGATAAGGTGGAGTCAAAATTGGCTTAGTTGTAGGAGACAGAGGGTGATGACAGAAGGATGCTTTAGTGACTGGAGGCCAGTGTCCAGTGGTGTACCACAGGGATCTGTGCTGGGTCCCCTATTATTCATCATTTATATAAACAACATAGATGACTATGTGGGGGGTAGGATTAGTAAGTTTGCGGATGTCACAAAGATTGGCTGGGTGGTTAACAGTGAGGTTGAGTGTCTTGGGCTACAGGAAGATATGATGGGATGGTCAAATGAGCAGATAAGTGGCAGATGGAATTTAACCCTGAAAAGTGTGAGGTGATACACTTTGGAAGGAGTAATTTGACAAGGAAGTATTCAATGAACGGCATGACACTAGGAAGTTCTGAGGAACAAAGGGACCTTGGTGTGTGTGTCCATAGATCTCTGAAGGCAGAGGGGCATGTTAGTGGGGTGGTGAGAAAGGCAAATGGGACACTTGCCTTTATCAATCGAGGCATAGATTACAAAAGTAGGGAGGTCATGTTGGAGTTGTATAGAACCTTGGTGAGGCCACAGCTGGAGTACTGTGTGCAGTTCTGGTTGCCACATTATAGGAAGGATGTGATTGCACTGGAGGGGGTGCAGAGGAGATTCACCAGGATGTTGCCTGGGATGAAACATTTAAGTTATGAAGAAAGGTTGGATAGACTTGGGTTGTTTTTGTTGGAGCAGAGAAGACTGAGGGGTGACCTGATCGAGGTGTACAAGATTATGAGGGGCATGGACAGAGTGGATAGGGAGCAGCTGTTCCTCTTAGTTGAAGGGTCAGTCACAAGGGGACATAAGTTCAAGGTGAGGGGCAGGAGGTTTAGGGGGGATGTGAGGAAAAACATTTTTACCCAGAGGGTGTTGACGGTCTGGAATGTGCTACCTGGGAGGGTGGTGGAGGCGGGTTGCCTCACATCCTTTAAAAAGTACCTGGATGAGCACTTGGCACATCATAACATTCAAGGCTATGGGCCAATTGGTGGTAAATGGGATTAGGTAGGTAGGTCAGGTGTTTCTCACATGTCAGTGCAGACTCGATGGGCCGAAGGGCCTCTTCTGCACTGTGTGATTCTGTGATTTGTTTCCCTTTTGTCTCTCCTGATTTCCATCCCCCTGCCAATCTAGTTTAAACCCTCCCCCATAGTCCTAGTGAGTATCCCTGCAAGGATATTGGTCCCAGTTCTGCTGGGGTGCAACCTGTCCAGCTTGTACAGGTCCCATCTTCCCCAGAATCAGCCCCAATGCCTCAGGAATCTAAACCCCTTCCTGCTACAGCATCTCTCCAGCCACACATTCATTTGGTCTATTCCCCTATTTCTGATCTCGCTAGCACATGACATCGGGAGTAATCCTGAGATTTCCAGCTATGAGGTCCTGCTTTTTAATTTATTTCCTAGCTCCCTATATTCTGCTTTCAGGATCTCATCTCTCTTTTTACCGATGTACTGATATGGACCATGGCCTCTGGCTATTCACCCTCCTCCTTCAGAATGTCCTGCAGCCGCTCAGTGACATCCCTGACTCTGGCACCATCCTGGAGTCACATCTGCGGCTGTAGAGACGTCTACCTGTTCCCCTTACAATAGAATCCCCCATCACTATCCCTATGCCACTCTTGTTTCAAACTCCCACCCCCTCCCTGTGCAGCTGAGTCACTCATAGTGCCACAGACTTGGTTCTTGCTGCTTTCCCCTGAGAAACCATCTCCCCAGCAGTGTCCAAAACAGAAAATCTGTTAGAGAGGGAGATGGACCCAGGGGACCCCTGCACCTAGTGCTTTTACTTTGTCTGGTTATCACACATTCCCTTTCTGCCTGTGCACTCTTTACCTGCAGTGTGACCACCTCACTGTACATGTTATCTGTGAAGATCTCATCCTTGCAGATGCTCCACAGTGAATCCAGCCACAGCTCCAGCTCTGAAACATGGAATTTGAGTAACTGCAGCTGGAGATTTGGGCACCCTGGACACTGGAAGTCTCCCTGACTCTCCACATCGCACAATTTAATTTGCCATACAGTTGGTATTTGAAAATGATTAAGAGAATTCGCGCCATGTCTGGGCCAATATTCATCCCTCAATCAATAGAACTAAAAATAAGTAACCTGGTTATTATATGATCATTATTCGTGGGATTTTGGGCTGTGCCCCTCGAGCCTGCTCCGCCATTCAATAAGATCATGATTGATCTGTTTGTGCTTTGATTTCCACATTCCCATCTACCCAGATAACCACTTGTCTAACAAGAATCTATCTACCTCTGCCTTAAAAATATTCAGTGACCCCACCTCCACCGCCTTCTGGGGCAGAGAATTCCAAAGTCGCACAACCCTCAAAGAGAAAAAAATTCTCTTCATCTCTGTCCGAAAAGGGTGACCCCTAATTTTAAAACAGTGCCCCCTAGTTCTGGACTCACCCACAAGAGGAAACATCCTTTCCACGTCCACCTTGTCAAGGCCGTTCAGGATCTTGCTACTTCAGTCAAATCACCCCTCAGTCTTCTTCCAAACCCACGACCACTACCATCTAAAAGGACAAGGGCAGCAGACACATGGGACACCACCACCTGGAAGTTCCCCTCCAAGTCACTCACCATCCTGACTTGGAAATATATCGCCGTTCCTTCACTGTCGCTGGTTCAAAATCCTGGAACTCCCTCCCTAACAGCACTGTGGGTGTACCTACACCACATGGACTGCAGCAGTTCAGGAAAGCAGCTCACCACCACCTTCTCAAGGGGCAATTAAGGATGGGCAATAAATGCTGGACTAACCAGCGAAGACCACATCCTGTGAAGAATAAAAAAAATAAACTCCAGTGGAAACAAACGCAGTCTGTCCACCCTTTCCTCATAAGACAACCCACTCATCCCAGGTATCAACCTAGTAAACCTCCTCTGAACCACCTCCAACACATTCCTCCATATTGCAACATTCGTCTACATTATAAAAGACTGTGAAGCATTTTGAGATGTCACAATGGTATGAAAGATGTCAGATAAACACAAGGGGCAGAATTTTGCCCTTGACGTGCGGCGGGCAGACACCTGAACTATGCCGCTGCCATTTTGAGTGGGCGGACCAACTAAGGCTGTCCGCCCACCTTCCTGAAGATTTAAATGGACCGGGATGACATCAGGGGTTCCTCCCAACATCATCCCGAGTCATTTTCCCCTCGGCGAGCAGACCTCACCCCCAGATCGCCAAGGGGAAAATCCTGGCCAAAGTTCTTTTGTTCATTGACTCCGTTGAAAGCTAATTCCACACATGCAGCACCTTGTGAAGGTGTTACATCTAAACTGCTTTCATCAACTTTTCTAAATTTAAGTCTATGCCCATTCATTGTAGGAAATTAGAAATAGTCGCTAAGCTGCTCATTTTAAAGATGTGTAAATTCAAAAAAATGTAAAGTCGCACTGATTTACCACCCAGTAACTGTATATTTTGTTGTCCTCAGATACACAATGCTACTGAGCTGCTTTCTTACACTGAGAGCTATTTCCTGAAAAATATGAGTGCACTTCTCGATCAAGAGTCTTTCAAGCAGTTGATTTATGGGCGCAACAGCAAATTGCAAGGCCTGGACCCCCTGCAAGGCCTGGACATGGCATTGGCCAACCGGATGCGGTCACTCTACATCACATCAAGGGTGTGATGAAATATTGATGAACTATAAACTGGAAACATTATGTACAGTCGCAGACACCCCCTGTGGACATCCATTCTCCCAGTGATTCTCTTTCCCTCACTTTGTGATGATTAGTTCTTCAGTAATTTGAGCAACTTCAGCAGCACAAATTATCCACAGTAAAGTGAACTTGATAATTTCACGGTGGTTATACAAAACCAAATCAGGAAATATGTTGGCATCTGCATTTTATAATTCTACATCATCATTTCTCACCCCCTGGTATGTCTCTCAGCTATTTCACCTCTCTTCTATTTTTACTTAGTTCTGTTGAAGGGTCATTCGGACTCGAAACGTTAACTGTGTTCCTCTCCGCAGATGCTGCCAGACCTGCTGAGTTTTTCCAGGTATTTTTGTTTTTGTTATGTCTCTCAGCTATATTGGAGTATTGGTCAGGGGTTATCTGAGCTACATTTCTCTTGTCTAAAGTGACATGGGACAGATCAGGTTAGTAATACCAATGCCTTTGCAAATGAAAGATAACTTTCAACAGATATTCCTGGCCTTTTCTCAAGCTCAAAAGAGCACAATGTATGAGGGTCTGTGAAAGAGAAAAACTTCAAACTCTACTTGGAAATTACAAAATCAATCTAACTTCAATTAGTACACCCTTGTGCACAGGAGGACTAGCACTATATTTATGGGGGTCATAACTGAAAGATTGTAGTCAATGGCATTATTATTAGTTTGGTAAATTATGCTTTAATAAATGTTTGGAGTATGTATGTGCTGGTTATAGACTAGTCACGCAGAGGTCATAATGCTTAATTACAAAGATACAGTCCTGGCTGATGTGGCTGAAAACTTGACTGTAAAGGTTGAAATTCCTTTGTGCAGTAATTTTTGATGCATGGTTAGTGACATCAATTTCCAGTTGGCTGTTTTAACAAGGTCAACAACGAGAATAGACAGGTTAATGTCTTGGCTATAACAAGGAGAATTTTCTGCAAATGTATTCATTAGTTTATTAAAAGTAGCACAGTGGAATTTCAGTCTCAACGTGTACTGCAACTTAGCATTTATATATTGAATGCACAGGATTTAATAGTTGTCCTAATAATCAATTAACCAAAGGTATCAGGGCGTTATAAAAAAATAACTGATTACATAAAACTGTCAGACAGGTCTCTCTTCTTTTGGTAGTACATACTAAGATGTACTGATCTTTGAAGCCTAAGTCAAATGTATCAATCATAAAAGACCATGGGATTAAAGATGATAACGTATAGAATAGTTTAGCCTGGTAGATTAGCTTTCCATTAATTTATGGAACCATTGTTTACATCTTCAATATAGCACTGACAACATTCCAATTTAACAGCACACGCTACTCAAATGCATCCTTTCATGGAATGTGCGTGTCGCTGGTGAGACCAGCATTTGCTGCCCATCCCTAATTACCCTTGAACTGAGTGGGACATTTAAGAGTCAACCACATTGCTGTGGGTCTGGAGTCACATGTGGGCCATTGGTGAACCAGATGGGTTTTTATGACAATCAATGCTAGTCTCATTGCCATCATTACTGAGACTAAGTTTATATTCCAGGTTTTATCAAGTGAATTTAAATTCCACAGCTGCTTTGGTGGGTTTTGAACCTCCATCCCCAGAGCAATAGCCTGGGCCTCTGGATTACTCATCCAGTGACCATCACTACTCCACTATCTCCCTTTTGTTCTAGTAGAAATACTCAGACAAGAAGTTAATCAGTTTCTTTCAATAAAGAAACCCATTAGAACTTTATAACCTAAGCATTTGTTTAATGTCAGTGGGATATTGTGCCCGCCAGTTTTCCAATGCAGAGCTATAGCTCATACAACTGACACCATTCCCAGAACAATGCTTTGATATATTCTTAACCAGAGTTCCTTATAAAACCCCGAATGTGAATCTGTGTGGTATCATCATCAGCTGTTTATTGACTCGAGAATAATGCTCAGGGCCGTGAGTTTCTGCCATGGGTCTTCATATGACTGAACAGGCTGATTCTCGACTCACAAATGTTTGGGCCTATGAGGCAGGACATCCCACAAGGTTGTGGGATCCAGAGTGCAGGATCAGCTTCCTTTCCTCCTCTGCTTCATCATTAAGATGTTGGGGCTTTAAGCACGATACAGCTTGATGGACAGGCTGTTACCATTCTGAACAATTGGTAGCAAGTTCCTCCTGGTCATTAATGTCAATGCTGTCGTGCTTCAAGGGGAGCTTCAGAGTGTCTTTGAAGAGTTTTCTTTGTCCTCCCCTGGAACACTGGCCTTTTGAGAGTTGAGAAAACAGGACCTGGTGGGGGGGACACTTTTCAGCCATCTGGACATTGTGTCCAGTCCATTGTAGTTGATTTTGCGGGAGTTTTGTCTGAATGCTTGTGGAGCTGGATTCAAGAAGGACACAAATGTTTACTTGATGGCTCTCCCATTGAATCTGGGGGATGTGGCAGAGGCATTGCTGATGGAATTTCTCTAGCACTGTGTGTGTCGCTGATACTCAATCCAGCTTTCACTGCAGTACAGGAGTGTGGTGAAGGCAACTGCTCTGCACACCAGGATTTTTGATGACTTGTGGAGTTCTTTGTTGTCAAGTACTCACTGCCGTAGTTTATAGAAGACTGAGCTGGTGTTGGATCTCTTCATCAATGGTGGCCTGTTGAGGAGTCTGCCAAGGTATGGGAACTGTTCAACACATCCCAGAGTCTGTCCTTCAACATATACGGACACATTCTGGTGTCTGACTGCAAAGGTGGAAGGTGGCTGCAGCAACAAGGTGGCCCCAGTCACTGCGGGTGGACACATCACTGACACCTGACTAGCAAGCTGGGAAATATTGGTCGTCTGTCTGCTGATTCTTGTCGAGGGACTCCCAGGTTCACAGCCCTGTCCCACTCACCAATTCTCCATCACCACAGTATTTGGCAAATGGACCCTGGAAGAAGGGTGTGTGACTTTGTTTAACTTGGGGGCCTTCAGTGTCCACATGGTATTGATGTGTTAGTGGTCAGGTTTCGGTGAGGTGTGAAGCTATGATAATCGGGGTCACCATGCTGCAGCAGCCTTCTTCAACCTTCACTGCCAGACACCATAAAGTCCACAATGGCAGAAGAGGCAAAGGATGATAGTAGTATAAATGTGACACATTACAGTAAGTGGTAGTTTTCCATTGTGTGTTTTGCACCTCATTTCTCAATAAGTTAAAGAAGCTTGCGTAGCCGAGATTTACTCTATGCAGAAGCCAGGTTAATGTATGACAACAGCCTGTGTGTTGAAGTCATTTCAAGGACAAGAGGCAAAAATTGAACTAAATTGGAATTATACATGTGCTTCTAGGGAGGGAGAGTGACCAGTAATGGCTACTGTATGCTTGGTGTTTAATTTAGAAAAAGAATTAGATTAGCATTGAAGTTTTAGGAATTCATGCTACAAGTCCATCAATTGTGCATCCAGAACATTATTTACAGCATGCGGTGGAACATCAACTTCACTGTCACAGCTGTTATGCTGGGTAAAGTACATGCTTGAAGCATCTGATATGACCCAGGTGCTGCAGGTTGTGAGGTACTGGCATCCTGCCTTTATTGATCAGTACCTAATGCTGGGTCAGGTACTGTCCTAGACTGGGTTTGGAGGCAGCACCTTCAAGATATCCACCTACATTTCAGATCATGACCCTTACCAGGAGAGCCAGCTACAGAGTTTGAGAACAGGTTATACAAGTTTCATAAAAGTCTCCTAGGCTATTCTAGTTCTTCTCCAGCTGTAAATGGAAGCCATCTCTGTATTCAAACTGGCAACTTCCCCCTTTACCCAGATGCTGCTTGTCCAGGGGAGGGCTGGGGTCCCTGTCCCATCACAGAGAGTGGATGCACCATGTTACAATGAGAAGGGAACCAGCTTGCAAACTGGGGTGGGTGTGCGATAACCATAGCACTTGGAGCAAACTGATACTGATACCTTTCAGTGAGGTTTAGAATGCTTTTCAAATGTTTCTACACTCTCTCCTTTCCTGTTAGCGGATACATCAGGTCTTTAGGTTATGCAGTAGCTCGCTAAATTTAGAGCAGTTATTTGAAACTGAGCTGCTTTTCTCCTCTTTATTTGTAATTAATTCACTTAACATAGCTAGTGGAGAAGAGGATGAAAAACTATTTTGAAACCTTTGCCACTGTTGCTCTGTAACAGAAACATAGCCACCTGAGAAGTTTTAACCCAGAAAGGATTACATTAATCAGGACTCAACATAAGATTGGATAACTGACAAAGGAATGCATCGAAAATATCTTGTTTTACAGTAACAGATTAAAATAACTGTTTATGCAATGTAACTTGCCACTCAATCTGATATAATGTCCCATCCCACAAAACTACAATTGAAAAACTTCAAAGAACATTGTGTTAAAAAAGCATAAATGAGGGACAGACATTTCTTCCTGCTTTATAATTCATTCTCACTGCCAGAATAGCTTTTATACAAGCTAAATGACAAAAATTGTAGTTGGTCTGTGAAATAGCAGTAAGTAATCCATTGGTATCGGTTTGTAATCATTGCACCCACCCTGTATATCTCTGGCTCATTTATGATCATCAAAAGTACATTAGAAATTCAACAGGCAAATAAACTAATTGATTAAAAAAACTGGTCAATAATAAACAATTTTTAATAAAGTATTTCATAATTTATATGAAACATTCAGTGGTGTGTGTGAATACTTTACATATATATAAATGTGTGGAATAGCAATTGTGAAAAAATGTTTTTATTGCATTATAATTTCTTTACTTTTGCCAATCACTGTCGAGTTAGAATCTTAAAGGGTTTATTGATAGACAGTCTGTGGAAAGTAAGCTGAAGCACTTGTGCATGTGAGATATTTCTTATAACCTTGAGTCTGACCTATAATTCAAGTTAATGCACAACTGCTGTTTCCTTGAAGGAGACTGGATCTGTTATATTTTCAGCAATCACGTAGTGGAGATTGACTCAAGTAACCAGTCCAAAATGGAGTATGTGTAAGCTCAGTGTCATAAGGAATAAATTAATTTGGCCAGTGTGTCAGATTTGGCACAGAAGTGCACGTAAGTAAAATTTTGTTTGCTTTTTTTCTAATCACCATTTAAAAGTTTCTGGGCAGCCATAAAAACTCAAAGTTAAAAATGGGGAATCAGCTTTTATCGGGCCAACTGTCTTGTTCTCACTGACTTTTCTTTTTAAGGTAGATGGTGCTATAGAATAAATATCTAACAAAGAAGACAATGCAGCTGTAAATACCAAAATAAAAAGGTACTTAGAGTCACAGAATCATTTACAGCACAGAAAGAGGCCACTCAGCCCATCAAGTCTGTGCCAGTTCCCTGCGGTGCAAACCAGAGCCCCATTCCTCTGCTCGATCCCAGTCAACTTGCAGATTTATTTCCTTTCGAGTGCTCATCTCATTTCTTTTTGAAATCATTGATTGTTTCTACTTCCATCCCCCTCATGAGCAGCAAGTTCCTCAAATCTGTGCGCCCCCTCCTTGTACCATCAGCCAATGGGAACAGTTTTCCCTTGTCAACCTTACCTAAAGCTGTCATAACCATGTACACCTGTGTCAAATCTCCCCTCAATCTCCTTTGCTCCACAAAGGAAAACAACCTCAGCTTCTCCAACTTAACCTTTTAACTGAAATCCCTTATCTCTGGTGCCATCCTGGTAAATCTCCTCTGCATCTTCTTAACGACCCTCACATCCTTTATAAAAAGTGTGATGACCAGGACTGGATGCAATACTCTGGTTGGGGCCTAACCAGAACTTAATAAAGGTTCAGCTTAACTTCTAAAATAAAAGCAAAGTAAGTGGATTCTGGAAATCTGAAATAAAAACAAAGTGCTAGAAATACTCAGCAGGTCTTGCAGCATCTGTGGACAGGGAAACAGAGTTAATGTTTCAAATCGAATATGACTCTTCAGCACTTTAAAAAAAAATTCAGCTTACCTGCTTTTGTACCCAATATCTCTATTTATGAAACCCAAACGTTTTGCTAACCACTCTCTCAATGTGTCCTTCCACCTTCAAAGATCAATGTACATGCTCTCCCAGGTCCCGCTCTCCACATGCTTTAGAACCTGCCATTAAGTCTATATTGCCTCTCTCTACCCCTTCTGCCACATTTGTCAGTGTTAGATTCTATCTGCCACTTGTCTGCCCATGTTGTGAACCAACCTATGTCCTATTGCAAGCGATTCATATCATGCTCACTGTTTGCCACTTCTCTAAGTTTCTGAAATGTTACTCTGTATTCCAATATCCAGGCATTTATACATAGCAAAAAGAGTAGTGGCCCTAACACTGACCCTTAGAGAATATCACTATCTACTACCCTCCAGTCTGTAAAACAATCATTTACCACCTTAAAGTTCAATGACAATTTCAACATCTAGGCACATTGTTACATCACTAAATATTCCAAAAGTAAAAGTAATCCAAAAAACTGCCACTTGTATTATTTAATCACAAAGAATAATTGGAATAGAATTCAATGTTAACTATTTATGAACAATGATACTCCGTATGTCTTTCCTCATTAATTTCATTTATATAGCACCTTCAATGTAGTAAAAGCTTCACAGGATGGATTACTAAACAAAATTTGATACTGCCACATAGATATATTTGGACAGGTGGCAAAAGAAATAGGTTTTAAGCAGCATCTTAAGAGAGAGAGAAATAAACTGACAGGTATTTAGGGAGCGAATTCCAGAGCACAGGGCCTAATGCAGCTAAGCAACACAGAGGTTGCAGAACTAGAACAATACAACAGAGACAGTAGCAAAATACTGCAGAAGATAGAAGTTAGAAATAAAAGAAGAATAAATTGGAAATATTCAGCAGGTTAAGCAGCATCTGTTGGGACAGAAAGAGTTAATGTTTCAGGGCGATGCTCTTTCATCAACCTAAAGTGTTAACTGTTTTTCTCTCTCCGCAGATGATGCTTGACCTAAATATTTTCAACATTTTCTGTCTTTATTCCTTTGGAACTCAAGAGATAGAGGGGAATGTTATCACTGCTTTAATGCTGAATACATAAAACTCCTCAAAAAATTGGGTGAAATAACTTAGAAAAATATGTCCACCAGACAGAAGTTAAGTCTATACTGGATGTTTATTGTTTTGCAACATGGATCAAACAGATCAGTTTTCAAGGTTTCTCTCAGCCAGGAATCTACTACAATTGAGAAATTGGTTATGCCTAAAACGTAAAAAGGATGACTGTAAAACTGTCTGTTCATTTCAGCTCACTTACTCAAAAAATGCCCAATTCCCTCTGTGACGTTCCTTTTCTGTAAGCGCTCCATTTGAATACTGTAAATGACAATTCTGCTTGTTTTTACATATATTTGAATATGTAGCAAGACTATTGTTAAGTTAGGCTGTGCGTTCTGTATATAATGAACAACTGGCCTTTGAAATAAAATTGTTTTCGTTTCCAGCTGATATGGGTGTGCTGGGAGGTAATTTGCTTGCACGTATGTAAGTAGTTTTTCAAAATTACAGATTATTTGGATGTACATAAATCAGAAAATATCAAACTGTCCATCACAAAAACGTATCAAAAGTGTGCAAGGAAACCCTTGCACATGAGCAGGGGAGAGACCTCATCCTGAGTGAGACACAGCCAGAGTGAGTGTGGGTATTGGCAATTTGGTGTACACTGGGAATTCAGTGCAGAGGGGAAGAGGTGCTATTTGCATTTCTTCCTTGCTATCCAACTCCTTAGATCTTCAGAGAGTTGTCTTGCCCTGCTGCAGCAGTTGAGGATACAAGAGAGAGGAATGACTGGTAAGTAGTGGGTAAAGTCGGGTAAGTATTTACTATATCGCTTATTGTTTAAGGTCTTTTTGTGATTTATAGTTTGTATATTCTGTAGTAACGAGGATCAGGAAAGAAGGGCCCTAGAGTAATTGATTTAAAAGGTTTAATTTGAAGGGATAAGTCATGGCAGGAGAATTCAAAGCCATGGTGTGCTCCTCATGCTCCATGTGTGAAGCTGAGAACATTTCCAGTGCCACACCAGCGTGTGTGCAGGAAGTGTGTCCAGCTGCAGCTCCTGGAAGTTCGGGTTTCAGAGCTGGAACGGCGGCTGGGGACACTGTGGAGGTTCTGAGAGTCTGAGAGCATCATGGATAGCACGTTTAGAGAGATGGTCACACCGCAGCTGTTCCAAGAGAAACAGGCAAGTAGTTCAGGAATCCCCTGGTGTACCACAAGCAAATTGGTATTCCATTTTGGAGACTGATGAAGGCGCTGGTTCCTCCAGAGAGTGCAGAGAGAGCCAAGCTTCTGGCACTACAAGCAGCCTGTCTGTACAGGAGGGAAGGAAGATCAATAGTAATAGCAGATTCTATAGTCAGGGGAACAGACAGGTGCTACTGTAGCCATCAACGTGACTCCAGGATGGTGTGTTGCCTCCCTGGTGCCAGGGTCCGGGATGTCACTGAACGGCTGTAGGGCATCCTGAAGGGGGAGGGTGATAAGGCAGAGGTCATGGTACATGTTGGTACCAATGACATAGGTAGAAAGAGGGATGAGGTCTTGCATCAAGAATTCAGGGAGTTAGGCAGTAGAAAGCAGGACTTCTTGGGTTGTAATCTCTGGATTACTCCCCCAGTGCCACATGCTAGTGAGCACAGAAATAGGAGAACAGTACAGATGAATACATGGCTTAAGAGTTGGTGCAGGAGGGAGGGTTTTAGATTCCTGGATCACTGGGACCATTTCTGGGGAAGTTGGGACCTGTATAAGCAGGATGGTCTACATCTGAACCAGAGCGGGACTAACATCCTTGCGGGCAGGTTTGCTAGTGCTGTTGGGAGGAGTTTGAAATAATTCAGCGGGGAGGGGACACAATGTTAGCAGAATAGGGACACATCATAATACAGTAAAACAATCAAGTCAGAGGGAGTACAGCTGCATTAAATTTCAAGGGAGTAAGGCAAGGCTGGATGGCCTCTACTTTAATGCCAGGAGTATTACAGGTAAAATGGATGAGTTAGGGGTGAGGATTGACATGTGGAATTGTGATATAGTAGCCATCACAGAGACATGGTTGAGGGAAGGGCAGGATTGGCAGCTCAACATTCCGGGATATAGAATCTTCAGGCGAGACAGGGGAGGGGTAAAAGAGAAGGTGGCATTGCATAATTAGTTAAGGAGTCAGTTACTGCAGTAAGGAGAGATGATATCTTGGAGGGTGCATCGAATAAAGCTTTGTGGGTAGAGCTCAGGAATAAAAAAGGGACAGCTACATTGTTAGGTGTTTATTATAGGCCCCCAGATAGCGGAAAATTGAGGAGCAAATATGTGCACGATGTGTAAAAACAATAATAAGAGGGTAATTATATTAGGTGATTTTAACGTTCCCAACGTTAATTGGGATAGACATAGTGTTAAGGGCTTGGATGGAGTGGATTTCTTGAAATGTGTACAGGTCAAAATGTAGAGGGTCCAACAAGGGATGGCGCATTGCTGGACCTAATTCTGGGGAATGAAGCCAGACAGGTGGCTGAGGTGGTGGTGGGTGAGTATTTTAGCGATAGCAACCACAACATGGTACAGTTTAAGTTTGTTACGGACAAAGAGATAGACAAGTTGCAAAAAAATATTTTGGATTGGGGGAGAGTGGATTTTAGTAAAATAAGGCAGGATCTGGCCAAGGTAGACTGGGAACAGCTACTTGTGGGGAAATCTACAGAAGAGCAGCAGGGGGATTTCAAAATGTAAATGGGGAAGGTACAGGCTCAACATGTTCCCTCTAGGGTGATAGGAAGGAGTAACAAGCCCAGAGAACCATGGATGACCAGAGATATTCAGGACACGATAAGAAGGAAAAGAGAGGCTTTTAGCAGGTACAAGGGCAGCAAATCAGCGGAGGCGCTAGTGGAGTACAGAAAGTGCAGGGTGGAGCTTAAGAAAGCAATTAGGAGAGCAAAGAGGGGATATGAGAAAGCTCTGGCTGGTAAAAGAACGGAAAATCCCAAGATATTCCATAAATATATCAATGGGAAGAGGATAACCAGGGAAAGAGTAGGGCCCATTAGGAACCAATCTATGGGTGGGGCCAGAGGACATCGGTAGAGTGTTGAACGAAAACTTCACATCTGTCTTCACCCAAGAGAATGAGGATGAAGGTATGGAACTCGGGGAGAGAGACTGCGAGGTTCTTGATCAAATTGATATAAGGAGTGACAAGGTATTGGAGGTGTTGGCAGGCTTAAAAGTGGACAAATCTCCAGGTCCACATGATTTGTGTCCCAGACTGCTGAGGGAGGCAAGGGAGGAGATCACAGGGGCTCTGACCCAAATTTTTAACTCCTCTCTGGCCACGGGGGTGGTGCCAGAGGACTGGAGAACAGCTAATGTGGTTCCACTATTTGAGAAGGATTGTAGAGATAAGCCAGGGAACTACAGGCCAGTGAGTCTCACGTCAGTGGTAGGGAAACTATTGGAGAAAATTCTGAAGGAAAGAATCTATCTCCACTTGGAGAGGCAAGGTTTGATCAGGGATAGTCAGCATAGTTTTGTCAGAGGGAGGTCATGCCTAATAAATTTGATTGAATTTTTTGAGGTGTCCAGGTGTGTAGATGAGGGTAGTGCAGTTGATGTAGTTTATATGGATTTCAGCAAAGCTTTTGACAAGGTCCCACATGAGAGACTTATAAAGAAGGCAAATGCACATGGGATACAGGGTAATTTGATAAGATGGATTCAAAATTGTCTTAGTTGTGGGAGACAGAGGGTGATGACAGAAGGCTGCTTTAGTGACTGGAAGCCAGTGTCCAGTGGTGTACCACAGGGATCTGTGCTGGGTCCCCTATTATTCGTCATTTATATAAAAGACATAGATGACTATGTGGGGGGTAGGATTAGTAAGTTTGCGGATGACACAACGATTGGCTGGGTGGTTAACAGTGAGGTTGAGTGTCTTGGGCTGCAGGAAGATGTATTCCGGATGGTCAAATGGGCAGATAAGTGTCAGATGGAACTTAACACTGAAAAGTGTGAGGTGATACATTTTGGAAGGAGTAATTTGACAAGGAAGTATTCAATGAACGGCATGACACTAGGAAGTTCTGAGGAACAAAGGGACCTTGGTGTGTGTGTCCATAGATCTCTGAAGGCAGAGGGGCATGTTAGTGGGGTGGTGAAAAAGGCAAATGGGACACTTGCCTTTATCATTCGAGGATAGATTACAAACATAGGGAGGTCATGTTGGAGTTGCATAGAACCTTGGTGAGGCCACAGCTGGAGTACTGTGTGCAGTTCTGGTCGCCACATTATAGGAAGGATGTGATTGCACTGGAGGGGGTGCAGAGGAGATTCACCAGGATGTTGCCTGGGATGAAACATTTAAGTTATGAAGAGAGGTTGGATAGACTCGGGTTGTTTTCATTGGAGCAGAGAAGACTGAGGAGCGACCTGATCAAGGTGTGCAAGATTATGAGGGGCATGGACAGGGTAGATAGGGAGCAGCTGTTCCCCTTAGTCGAAGGGTCAGTCACGAGGGGACACAAGTTCAAGGTGAGGGGCAGAAGGTTTAGGTGGAATGTGAGGGAAAACTTTTTTACCCAGAGGGTGGTGACGGTCTCGAATGCGCTGCCTGGGAGGGTGGTGGAGGTGGGTTGCCTCACATCCTTTAAAAAGTACCTGGACGAGCACTTGGCACGTCATAACATTCAAGGCTATGGGCCAAGTGGTGGTAAATTGGATTAGGTCGGTAGGTCAGGTGTTTCTCACGTGTCGGTGCAGACTCGATGGGCCGAAGGGCCTCTTCTGCACTGTGCGATTCTGTGAAACAACAGAATTCACAAAAATTACAAACGTTTTATGCAAAGTGTTAGTCGATGTAGCAACATGATCCACTCAAATATTTTCTGTACAGGGTCTTTAGTGGAGATAATATCTACCAATAATTTCTCCACTGCACTTTTAGTGAATTGGGGTTTTTTGCAAGTGTAATAATTTTGGTTGTCTAATTGTACCTATTGAACATTTGGCTTATAATTAAAGAGATACACAGTAGATTCATAAAGAGTAAATAATGTGCATTTCACCTTATTTCAATTAAGTTTTCTATCTTTCCCTATTCCAATCCATTCCCCACCTCAGTTACAGCCAAATTAGTTTACCTGCTTGGAGGTTCTTGCAGCTGTCTTTCAATATTCTTCTGCATTCTTTCCTCTCCTAATGCTGGTCACATTCTAGCTAATAGCAGGTTTGAGACTGCGCTCCCATGTTACTATGTGATGGGTTATAAGTGCTGCAATGTAATTTTCTTTATTGAGCATGTTTTCTATTAGAGAAACTATTGCAACTTCAACCACAGGAGCTATGTTTCAGATGTGCCCAGAGTGATAAATATCCTGAAAATCCACTTAGTGAAGAACCATTTTTTTTTAGCAAAGAAGAAACTACTGCTCATAAAGATTTTGGAAGTCATATAACTCTTCACTTTTGACCAATGGTTACTATTCTTTTTTAAGTAACATTTCTTCCTTCTATGTACCATTTTTCGCACAGTAATAAATTATAGCTATTAACCTTTCAGCTATGGTCCACCATGAGCGAGCACCATGATTACGTTGTTAGATTTTCTGTTAACTCTAACCATTGACTCTACTGGAGGGTCATTTACAATTTAGTTGAAAATCATAACTAAATTTTAGGAGTAGATGCATTCTTCTTTCTTTGGTCAGTGTGGGGTTATGTCCCTTCTCACTGGTATTAGAAAATCAAAGATAGCCTTGCAGCTAGAACTTTGAATGAGGTTGTAACTCTGTTAATCGTACTTCTGAATAGAACTGAAGTGCATTACTGGTCTTTAACTCACCGCAATTGTCAAACCAGATAAAAAAATGACATGCTTTTTGACTTTTTAAGGAGTTCTCATCAAATCTTCAGTCAAAAAGGTGATAAAGGAACTGGGAGGTTGGTGGAGGTGGGGGTAGTTAGAGACGAGCTTGCTACAATCCTCCAATCTTTCCTGGATAAAAAATTGCCAGAGGATTGGAGTGTGACAAATAGCCTTATTCAAGAAAGAGATAAGGACAGTCCTACTAACTACAGGCCAGGTAGTTTAATATCAGTGGTGGGTAAGATTTTAGATATAATAATCAGGGGACATAAATCAACAGGCAACTGGAGAGGTTTGAGTGAATTAAGGAGAGCCAACACGGATTTGTAAAAGGCAGATCATGCTTGACCAATCAAACTGAATTTTTTGAAGTAAGAGAGAAGGTGGATGAAGGGAATGTGATGGACATTGTCTATATGGATTTTAAGAAAGCATTTGACAAAGTACCCCAGAAAGGTTGGTTCAGACAATTATGGTTCATCGTATAGGACAGTCAGTGTCAAATTCTACAAAAAAATTGGCTTAAGGACAGAAAACAGCGAGTCATGGTAAATGGTGCATTTCAGGCTGGAAGATGGCAGACAGCGATGCTCCCCAAGGGTCTGGGGAGTGCTGGGACCACTGTTTTCTCCCCAATATACAAATAAATGTCCTGAATATTGGAATACAGAGTAAAGTTTTCAAAATTTGCTGACGATACGGATTTGGAAGTGTGGTAAACAGTGAGGATGATACCAATTGACTGCAGCAGGACAGATAGGATAGCAGAATGGGCAGGCAAGTAGAAGATTAAATTTAATAAAGGGAAGTGAGAGGCGATGCATTTTGGCAGAAGGGATAGGGAGAGGCAGTAAGACTTAATGTCACAGTTCTAAAGAATGTGCAGAAACAGAGGGACTTGGGAGTTCATGTGCATAGGCAGAACACATTGAGAAAGTAATTAGCAAAGTGTACAGGATCTTAGGTTTCATAGATGGAGGTGAGTATGAAAACAGGGAAGTTATGCAAGTCTTTATAAAGCTCTGGTTAGTCCACAACTAGAGTATTACATCAGGTTCTGGTCACAACACTTTAGGAAAATTGTGACAGGGCTCAGAAGTGATTTACCAGAATGGTCCCAGGGATGAGGGATTTTAGCTACAAAGTTGAAGGAGCTCAAGTAGTTCTCGGAGTAAAAGAGATTGTGGGGAGATTTGGTGGACATATACACGATTATGACAAGTTTAAGTAGAGTCG
Source organism: Carcharodon carcharias (assembly GCF_017639515.1). NCBI lineage: Eukaryota > Metazoa > Chordata > Chondrichthyes > Lamniformes > Lamnidae > Carcharodon > Carcharodon carcharias. Next base: position 823,186 of record NC_054476.1, on the reverse strand, counting down.
ACAAAAAATAGCTGTTCTCATTAGCTGGTAATACAAGGACCGGGGACACTGATTTAAGGTTTTGGGAAAGAGATGCAGGGGGAATATGCAGCGAGTGGTAGCGACCTGGAACGCACTACCCACAGGGGTGGTGGAAGCAGAGACGTTTAATAATTTAAAAATGAAATTGGATGGGTATTTGAGGAAAATAAACTTGCAGGGCTACAGGTACAGGATGTGGGAACAGGATTGACTGGATTGCTCTCAGAGCCAGCAGGGGTTCGATGGATCAGATGGCCTCCCTCTGTGCCCTAATGACTATGACTTAGCTTCTTTTTTGTGATAGGAATACTTCATTTCAAAAGTATTCTATTAAATTTAGGGACAGCAATCAAAGCAGATCACTGACAAGCAGATGATTAAATTTGACACCTAACACTTATTCAAGTGCTCAGGTATGTTACAAAGTGAAATTATATTTTATGCAGTGTTAGACCACAGCCGGTGTTAATTGTTGCGCAAAACAAATCCCAAAGGGAAATTTGGCTCATGGGCCACAACCTTTGTTTTGTATTCTGAAAATGAGAAGATGATGTACCGATCTCAGCTGTAAGAGGTCCAGTGAAACTTTTGGGATTTAAACAAAAGTTAAAGTTTTATTAACAAGAATAAAAGAAAACTTAAGCACACAAGATTACAGTTACACAGTTAAGATTAGTTTTACAAAACATTCTCAAAAAAACTCTCTACTTGGTCAAACTTACAAGTAAACACCTTCCCAGCAACACTCCCTTCTAGATGTCTAACTTTGAAATCCAGCAATATTATACAAGGCAAACTGCTGCAGCTTTAATAAAGGCATACCATCACCCACTTAAGAATAAAACTGCTTGTTGCAGCCCAAGAGTTGTCTGGCTTGACTGGATTTTATTTTATTTTTTTATTTGTTCATGGGATGTTGGTGTCAGCATTTATTGCCCATCCTTATTTGCCCTTCTTCAGAGGGCATTTAATAGCCAGCCACATTGCTGTGGGTCTGGAGTCACAGACCAGGTAAGGGCAGCAGATTTCCTCCCCTAAAGGACATTAGTGAACCAGATGGGTTTATACAACAATCAACAATGATTTCATGGTTTAATTCCAGATTTATTTGGAATTCAAATTTCACCATCTGCCGTGGTGGGATTCAAACTCAGGTCCCCAGAGCAATACCCTGGGTCTCTGGAATACCAGTGCAGTGACAATACCACTATGCTACTATCTCCTAGTTCAAACGGCATCCTCTCCCAGCCCAGATCTCCAGCTATAGCTCAACAGCTCCAGCTATCTCCCTAGTTCCAGTTCAACAGCTACTCAAGCTATCCACAGTAACTCTAAAATACCTCTTTTCCCTTTTATCCTCTGTTCCATTATTCTCACATCTCTTTGAAACTCACATCCTTCCAAATATAAATCTTTTATGGCCCTATCTTGTCTTTGCTTTTGAGTCAATAAAATATAATATATCCACTACTATTTACCTATGGAACTCCTGAAAGATGCAAACATGTTTCTTTGTAACTCTGACTCCCCTTTGATATTCAAACAAACTCTCAATTTATCTAAAAATGCAAATATTAGATCTAACCTATTTACTTGTACCTCAAACTTAACACCTCTATCCCTCTCATGTTTATAACTCCCCAACCTGGCTTTTATCAATTTCTTGCCCAGCTTAATTAAATCATTCACACACGGCCTTCCTTACACAATAATACAATATTCCCCAAAAATATTAAACAAATAACATCCATTCTCACAGTTGTCACTCATAACAGCATGGACCAAAACTAAACATCAATGAACAGAAATACTTAAGTGGTCTTATCAAATAATAATGTCATTTTCCAGATACCAAACGTTTACAAATCTGAAAAACTTTCTAGAAACCCACGATAATCACATTATTAACTGATTACTCTGCTTATCCGCCTGCAAATGTAGGTATTCATATATTTACTTCCATTAAACTAGTGCTTTCCTTTATTGCCTTTTCAATTAGAAGGTCAAAGTATAAAATCCTTCACCCACTCACACTATGCTCACCCCAAAGAGCAGAAAATTCCTATTCAATAATAATTTTTTTTTTTTGCCTTTCTAATTTCATTACACTTCCAACAAAACTTTTGGCACTATCTTGGAAATTTGCAGTACCTCAAAAATGGAATTTCTGCTAGATTGAGCATTTTTGGTATAATTCTCCATATGATCGGCGTAACCAATGCAAAAGGTGGTGGAATTTTGTCCATCACACTGAGTTTTTGTGATCTTGAGTTCACTTCAAAAACAGTGTGTTCGAATGAGGCTAATACCCAGAGGTGAATTATGTTCGTTTATTGCCCTGGCGTTTCTGATTTTGAATGTTTTTAAAAATTTATAACAAGCTCACTACTGTACCCCAAAATGACTACCAGACAGTTTTGCATCTCATGGGAAAAAAATCATTTTCAGTCATTTGAAGTCTTGTTACTCAAAGGAAAAGGATTGAAACTGATCTAAAATGCTTATTTTGGAGATAAATCCATTTATAACTATTAATAACATTTTATAAAGCTATATGTCTTAAATACATCAATAAATATTTTTAACGCATTTAAAAAAAATGTTTTAAAAGAATGCTTAATTGTGTTGGTTCATTGGAAGTTTTATGTTCCCCCAATATGCAAATGTGTTTAATCTGAAACGCTGAGGGAAAAAACACTTCAAAAAGGGTGCAATTTGCACCAGAATTGTCAACTGCACACAAAGCAGAAACTCTACCCCATTTATTTCATTGTTTTTTTGTGCAGTTCCATGAAAAGAGGCATGCGGGACAGAACAAAGATGAGGGCATAAATGCTTTTCTCCTTTTGCCTGATCACTGAGAGGAGATCAAGAAAGCATCACCTATAAGTGCTAAGAATTAACAAGGCAGAACTTCCAAGATGATATCAAACTGTATTCAGCTCTTTCAGCACACCAAATAAATCAGACATACACTGTGAAAATGTCTCAATCTATAGAATGCCATCCTAATATGTAAAAGGCACTTTTTTTGGTACATTCTATGCTATCCATCTTTCTGTCACCATCAGTCAACCAACTACTTTATATTCCTTACTTAATTTCATGAATTATTTTTCTAATTTTAGCAAATTAGATGTTGATTAACTCTTACAGAGATGGAAAAGCTGTAAATTGAAACTAATTCCAAATCATCAGTTCAGGAGTGTGCCATTCAGCTCCAATTATGAAAACATCACCTCATCCTAAAACACAGAGAAAAGACACAACACATAATTTGAGTTCTATCATATCCAATTAAAAGTTCTGTTAATAGAAACAAAAACTGCTAGAAAAACTCAGCAGGTCTGGCAGCATCTGTGAAGAGGGAAACAGTTAACATTTCGAGTGTGTGTGAGACTCTTTTTCAGAGCTGAAGAGTAGAAATGTGATGGATTTCATACTGTTTAAGAGGAGGTGGAGCAGATGGAGCAAGATCGAAGGTCAGGCATAGGTGGGAGCTAAGGAGAGATTGACAAAGATGTCATGGGCATAAGGCAAAGGGAGTGTTAATGGTAGTGTAAAGACTAAAGAAGGTGCTGATAGTGGCACAAAGGTAAGAGCAGAATTTGTTAATAGCAGAACAAGGGTCAGCACTCAGGATACAACATAGAAACCAGTGTCAGATGGCCCTGTGGGGGGTTGGGGACAAAGGGTTAAAAAATGGATAAATAAATAAAAATAAATCAATAAAAAATTAAAATAAAAAAAATGGATTAAAAATGGGTAAAGATGGAGGAGCGAGTTCATGGTCTGAAGTTGTTGAACTCAATGTTAAATCCAGAAGGCTGTAAAATTCTGTTAATATGTTTGTATCCAGAACAAGACATGTGCAACCTCATCTTTTGGCTGATGGCCAATTATCAGCCCTCCCAGTTCCAGAGGCACAAAAACATCATCTTCAGTCAATGCAATAGTCCTCCAAAAAAGTTCCTCTGGCTCCACATGAGATTTCAAATCAAGCTCCAGGAGGTTTTAAATCCACACATTATTTTCAGAATTATATATTCTTCTGTTCCATATGTCACGATCACATCATTTTCCAGTAATTCATATAATACTTACTTGAAAGATTACATGAACTTAGTCTCTAATAGTTTCTTTAAAATTCTGTTCCACAAGTCAGTCACCCTCTGGGAAAGGTAAAACTTCTACACATGCAACCCAATCCTCTGCTTCCTCCAATCGTCTGTGAGATCCCTTGTTCTACGCGACTACTTTGAACACTATTCATGGCTTCAGTAATCTGAATGCCTGGATCAGATAGCCTCCATCACTCATTTCAGTACAGCATCAAGTCTATCTTCGTAGCTCAGTGACCTTAGGTTAGGCACAATCCTTGTCAATCTTCTCAGCACCTTTTGTAGTCTCTGCCCTTATTGAGGTAAAACTAGATACAATACTCCAAATGAAGATTGTGGCAATGCCTTATACAACCCCACTGTTGTGGTCCCAGTTTTGCAATGCTTCACCATCCCAGGGCTGCCTTTGGCTACAGCCTCTTGTCACTGTAATTTGAGAATACACTTAAATGACCAGGCCCAAATCTTTCTCCTTCTCATTTACCTTCAATTTACACCCAAATAATTGCTGCCCTAAAATCCTGGAACTCCCTACCTAAAGGTATTGTGGGAGCATCTTCACCACATGGACTGTAATGGTACAAGAATGCAAACCACCTCCAACTTTCACGGACAAATAGGAATACGAATATATGAATTAGGAGCAGGTTAGGCCACTTGGCCCCTCGAGCCTGCTCCACCATTCGAAAAGATCAGGGCTGATCTGATTGTAACCTCAACCCCAAATTCCTGCCTACCTCAGATAACCCCTTGTTTATCAAGAATCTATCTAGCTCTGCCTTAAAAATATTCAAAGACTCTGCTGCCACCACCTTTTGAGGAAGAGAGTTCCAAAGATTCTACCCTCACAGAAAAATTTCTCCTCATCTCTGTCTTATATGAGCGACTTCTTATTTTTAAAGAGTGACCCCTAGTTCTGGATTTTCCCACGAGAGGAAACATCTTCTCCACATCCACTCTATCAAGACACCTCAGGATCTGAAAGGTTTCAATTAAGTCACCTCTTACTCTTCTAAATTCCAGTGGATACAAGCCTAACCTGTCCAACCTTTCCTCATAAAACAATCCATCCATTCCAGGTAGTAGTCTAGTAAACCTTCTCTGTACTGCTTCTAATGCATTTACATCTTTCTTTAAATAAGGAGACCAGTACTGTACACAATACTCCAGATGTGGTCTTACCAATGCCCTATACAACTGAAGCATAAACTCCCTGCTTTTGTATTCAATTCCCCTCACAATAAATGATAACATTCTATTAGCTTTCCTAATTACCTGCTGTACCTACACGCTCATCTTTTGTGATTCATACACTTGGACGCCCAGATCACTGAGTCTCAGAGCTCTGCAATCTCTCACTCTTTAGGTAATAAGCTTCGTTTTTATTCGAAACAAAAACAGAATTACCTGGAAAAACTCAGCAGTTCTGGCAGCATCGGCGGAGAAGAGTTGACGTTTCGAGTCCTCATGACCCTTCAGCAGAATTGGTTGAATCCAAGGAGAGGGGTGAAATATAAGCTGGTTTAAGATGGTGGCGGGGTGGGGGGAGAGAAGTGGAGAGGGGTGGTGTGGTTGTAGGGACAAGCAAGCAGTGATAGGAGCAGATAATCAAAAGATGTCACAGACAAAAGAGCAAAAGAACACAGGTGTTGAAGTTGGTGATATTTTCTAAACGAATGTGCTAATTAAGAATGGATGGTAGGGCACTCAAGGTATAGCCTAAATAGCCAAGTGGTTATGGTACTGGGTTTGTAACCCTAAGATCAAGAGTTTAAATCTCACAATGGCAAACTATAAAACAATGTAACTTCATCTGAAACAGATGGAAACGGGTTTGTACTCGAAAGAGTTACAGCTCTAGTGGGGGTGGGGTGGAAAGGTTAGCAGGGCATAAAAGATTTAAAAATACTGGAAATAGGTGGGAAAAGAAAAATCTATATAAATTATTGGAAAAAACAAAAGGAAGGGGAAGAAACAGAAAGGGGGTGGGGATGGAGGAGGGAGTTCAAGATCTAAAGTTGTTGAACTCAATATTCAGTCTGGAAGGCAGTAAAGTGCCTAATTGGAAGATGAAGTGTTGTTCCTCCAGTTTGCGTTGGGCTTCACTGGAACAATGCAGCAGGCCAAGGACAGCCATGTGGGCAAGAGAGCAGGGTGGAGCGTTAAAATGGCAAGCAACAGGGAGGTTTGGGTCATTCTTGCGGACAGACCGCAGGTGTTCTGCAAAGCGGTCGCCCAGTTTACGTTTGTTCTCTCCAATGTAGAGGAGACCACATTGGGAGCAACGAATGCAGTAGACTAAGTTGGGGGAAATGCAAGTGAAATGCTGCTTCACTTGAAAGGAGTGTTTGGGCCCTTGGACGGTGAGGAGAGAGGAAGTGAAGGGGCAGGTGTTGCATCTTTTGCGTGGGCATGGGGAGGTGCCATAGGTGGGGGTTGAGGAGTAGGGGGTGATGGAGGAGTGGACCAGGGTGTCCCAGAGGGAACGATCCCTACGGAATGCTGCCGGCGGGGTGAAGGGAAGATGTGTTTGGTGGTGGCATCATGCTGGAGTTGGCGGAAATGGCGGAGGATGATCCTTTGAATACGGAGGCTGGTGGGGTGATAAGTGAGGACAAGGGGGACCCTATCATGTTTCTGGGAGGGAGGAGAAGGCGTGAGGGCGGATGCGCGGGAGATGGGCCGGACACGGTTGAGGGCCCTGTCAACGACCGTGGGTGGAAAACCTTGGTTAAGGAAGGAGGACATGTCAGAGGAACTGTTTTTGAAGGTAGCATCATCAGAACAAATGCGATGGAGGTGAAGGAACTGAGAGAATGGGATGGAGTCCTTACAGGAAGCGGGGTGTGAGGAGCTGTAGTCGAGGTAGCTGTGGGAGTCGGTAGGCTTGTAATGGATATTGGTGGACAGTCTATCACCAGAGATTGAGACAGAGAGGTCAAGGAAGTGTCACAGATGGGCCACATGAAAATGATGGAGGGGTGGAGATTGGAAGCAAAACTAATAAATTTTTCCAAGTCCCGACGAGAGCATGAAGCAGCACCGAAGTAATCATTGATGTACCAGAGAAAGAGTTGTGGAAGGGGGCCGGAGTAGGACTGGAACAAGGAATGTTCCACATACCCCATAAAGAGACAGGCATAGCTGGGGCCCATGCGTGTACCCATAGCCACACCTTTTATTTGGAGAAAGTGAGAGGAGTTGAAGGAGAAATTGTTCAGTGTGAGAACAAGTTCAGCCAGATGGAGGAGAGTGGTGGTGGATGGGGAATGTTCGGGCCTCTGTTCGAGGAAGAAGCTAAGGGCCCTCAGACCATCCTGGTGGGGGATGGAGGTAAAGAGGGATTGGACGTCCATGGTGAAGAGGAAGCGGCAGGGGCCAGGGAACTGGAAATTGTTGATGTGACGTAAGGTTTCAGAGGAATCACTGATGTAGGTGGGAAGGGACTGGACAAGGGGAGAGAGAAGGGAGTGAATATAAAGAGAAATGAGTTCCGTGGGGCAGGAGCAAGCTGACATGATCGGTCTACCAGGAAAGTTCTGTTTGTGGATTTTGGGTAGGAGGTAGAAGCAGGCCGTCCAAGGTTGGGCGACTATCAGGTTGGAAGCTGTGGGAGGAAGATCTCCAGAGGAGATGAGGTCAGTGACAGTCCTGGAAACAATGGTTTGATGTGCATTGGTGAGGTCATGGTCCAGTGAGAGGTAGCAGGAAGTGTCTGCGAGTTGACGCTCAGCCTCCGCGAGGTAGAGGTCAGTGCGCCAGACAACAACAGCACCACCCTTGTCAGCGGGTTTGATGACAATGTTGGGGTTGGACCTGAGAGAACGGAGTGCAGTAAGTTCAGAGAGAGACAGATTAGAATGGGTCAGAGGAGCAGAGAAATTGAGACGACTAATGTCGCGCCAACAGTTCTCAATGAAAAGATCAAGAGAAGGTAAGAATCCAGAGGGAGGGGTCCAGGTGGAGGGAGAATTTTGGAGGTGGGTAAAAGGATCCGTTGAACGGGGAGAGGACTCCTGCCCAAAGAAGTGAGCCCGGAGACGAAGATGGTGGAAGAAGAGTTCAGCATCGTGCCGAGCCCAAAATTCATTGAAATGAGGGCGTAGGGGTATGAAACTAAGTCCTTTGCTGAGCACTGAACGTTCAGCGTCGGAGAGGGGAAGGTCAGAGGGTATAATGAATACACGGCTGGGGCTGGGATTAGAAGATGGGATGGGGACGGAGAGACAGGCAGGGGTGTATGGTCCTGGATGATCGTCTCCGGGCTCACTTCTTTGGGCAGGAGTCCTCTCCCCGTTCAACGGATCCTTTCACCCACCTCCAATATTCTACCTCCACCTGGACCCCTCCCTCTGGAATCTTACCTTCTCTTGATCTTTTCATTGAGAACTGTTGGTGCGACATTAGGCGTCTCAATTTCTCTGCTCCTCTCACCCATTCTAATCTGTTTCTCTCTGAACTTACTGCACTCCATTCTCTCAGATCCAACCCCAACATTGTCATCAAACCCGCTGACAAGGGTGGTGCTGTTGTTGTCTGGTGCACTGACCTCTACCTCGCGGAGGCTGAGCGTCAACTCGCAGACATTTCCTGCTACCTCTCACTGGACCATGACCCCACCACTGAACATCAAGCCATTGTTTCCAGGACTGTCACTGACCTCATCTCCTCTGGAGATCTTCCTCCCACAGCTTCCAATCTGATAGTCGCCCAACCTCAGACGGCCCGCTTCTACCTCCTACCCAAAATCCACAAACAGAACTGTCCCGGTAGACCGATCGTGTCAGCTTGCTCCTGCCCCACGGAACTCATTTCTCTTTATCTTGACTCCCTTCTCTCTCCCCTTGTCCAGTCCCTTCCCACCTACATCCGTGATTCCTCTGAAACCTTACGTCACATCAACAATTTCCAGTTCCCTGGCTCCAACCGCTTCCTCTTCACCATGGACGTCCAATCCCTCTATACCTCCATCCCCCCCAGGATGGTCTGAGGGCCCTTAGCTTCTTCTTCGAACAAAGACCCAAACATTCCCCATCCACCACCACTTTCCTCCATCTGGCTGAACTTGTTCTCACACTGAACAATTTCTCCTTCAACTCCTCTCACTTTCTCCAAATAAAAGGTGTGGCTATGGGTACACGCATGGGCCCCAGCTATGCCTGTCTCTTTATGGGGTATGTGGAACATTCCTTGTTCCAGTCCTACTCTGGACCCCTTCCACAACTCTTTCTCCGGTACATCGATGATTACTTCAGTGCTGCTTCATGCTCTCGTCGGGACTTGGAAAAATTTATTAGTTTTGCTTCCAATCTCCACCCCTCCATCATTTTCATGTGGCCCATCTGTGACACTTCCTTGACCTCTCTGTCTCAATCTCTGGTGATAGACTGTCCACCAATATCCATTACAAGCCTACCGACTCCCACAGCTACCTCGACTACAGCTCCTCACACCCCGCTTCCTGTAAGGACTCCATCCCATTCTCTCAGTTCCTTCACCTCCATCGCATTTGTTCTGATGAGGCTACCTTCAAAAACAGTTCCTCTGACATGTCCTCCTTCCTTAACCAAGGTTTTCCACCCACGGTCGTTGACAGGGCCCTCAACCGTGTCCGGCCCATCTCCCGCGCATCCGCCCTCACGCCTTCTCCTCCCTCCCAGAAACATGATAGGGTCCCCCTTGTCCTCACTTATCACCCCACCAGCCTCCGTATTCAAAGGATCATCCTCCGCCATTTCCGCCAACTCCAGCATGATGCCACCACCAAACACATCTTCCCTTCACCCCGCCGGCGGCATTCCGTAGGGATCGTTCCCTCTGGGACACCCTGGTCCACTCCTCCATCACCCCCTACTCCTCAACCCCCACCTATGGCACCTCCCCATGCCCACGCAAAAGATGCAACACCTGCCCCTTCACTTCCTCTCTCCTCACCGTCCAAGGGCCCAAACACTCCTTTCAAGTGAAGCAGCATTTCACTTGCATTTCCCCCAACTTAGTCTACTGCATTCGTTGCTCCCAGTGGGTCTCCTCTACATTGGAGAGAACAAACGTAAACTGGGCGACCGCTTTGCAGAACACCTGCGGTCTGTCCGCAAGAATGACCCAAACCTCCCTGTTGCTTGCCATTTTAACGCTCCACCCTGCTCTCTTGCCCATATGTCTGTCCTTGCCTTGCTGCATTGTTCCAGTGAAGCCCAACGCAAACTGCAGGAACAGCACCTCATCTTCTGACTAGGCACTTTACAGTCTTCTGGACTGAGTTTTGAATTCAACAACTTTAGATCTTGAACTCCTTCCTCCATCCCCACCCCCTTTCTGTTTCTTCCCCCTTCCTTTTGTTTTTTCCAATAATTTATATAGATTTTTCTTTTCCCACCTATTTCCAGTATTTTTAAATCTTTTATGCCCTGCTAGTCTTTCCACCCCACCTCCACTAGAGCTATACCTTGAGTGCCCTACCATCCATTCTTAATTAGCACATTCATTTAGATAATATCATCAACTTCAACACCTTTGTGTTCTTTTGCCTGTGACATCTTTTGATTATCTGTTCCTATCACTGCTTGCTTGTCCCTACAACCACACCCACCCCCCCACCACTTCTCTCCCACCACCCGCCACCATCTTAAACCAGCTTATATTTCACCCATCTCCTTGGATTCAACCAGTTCTGCTGAAGGGTCACGAGGACGCGAAACATCAACTCTTTTCTTCTCCGCCGATGCTGCCAGACCTGCTGAGTTTTTCCAGGTAATTCTGTTTTTGTTTTGGATTTCCAGCATCCGCAGTTTTTTGTTTTTATTTCTTTTCTATTCTTCCTGCCAAAATGAACAATTTCACATTTGCCCACATTATACTCCCTTTGCCAGATCTTTGCCCACTCACTTAACCTATGTCACTTTGTAGCCTCTTTACATCCTCTTCACAATTTACTTTCCTACCTATCTTAGCAAATTTAGCAATCATTCCTTTGGTTCTTTCATCCAAGCCATTTATATTAATTGTAAAAATTTGAAGCCCCAGCACTGATCTCCGTTTGCACTCCACTCGTCACATCCTGCCATCCAGCAAAAGACCGATTTATGCCAACTCTCTGCTTCCTGTTAGCCAGCCAGTATGTTACTCCCTACACCATGAGCTTTTATTTTCTGCAAGAACCTTTGATGTGGCACCTTATCAAATGCAATAAATAACAGCCTTGGCAGCAATGCCTACATCCCGAGTACGAATGATTAGGTGTTTTATATGATCAGGACACCCAAAAGTACTTTGCAATGAACAAATCACTCAATGTAATTTTTTGTACATTAGCAAGTATGATGGTCAATCTATGGATAGTTGATTCAAACCACTTAAGTACAATAATCGAATTGTAATAACTTAGTTTGCTAAGTAAAAGTGTTAGCATGCTGCACCTGACAGTGCTAATAACTGGTGCACAGTACATTCATAGCTTGTATGAAACATTTAGAAGGCTCCAAGTCTGTTCAAACACACACACATTGTTTTTATTCCACTGGATTTCAATATAGCTAAACTGCTTGTAAAGCATAAAGACTCAAACACTTAAATCTTTACTCAGGAACACACTAAAACTAAGGAAAGCTAAAACAAATTGACTACAAGGGAAAATAAAGCCAATTTTTAATACACTTAGCCACATCTCATTTTTACAATAACATTTTTACATATTATTAAGTCATCCTTTGTATAAATCCACAATGCTTAAAACTCAACAGCATGGATGTCAACTTGGCTGGAGCAACTGCATTAAAAATCCAATAGCAAACCTGGAAATGTCAGAGTGTGTGGGGCAGGAGGAAGATGTGGTCATCTCTTGGAGAATTCCAGAATTTTAAAACGAGATGCAGCAAATACTAAACTTGTCATCTGCAATTCTGCAAAGTCCATGACTTCCCATCATGCTCAGAGGCTCATTTCTTACAGTGGGGGTGACTGAAATTAATCAGAACTCCCTCTTATTGCCACAATTTTCCATCAACCAGGCTGGATATGAATGACTAAATTTCAAATAAATGTGTTAATTTGGTCATGTAAATTATCTTGTCCACTTTGGTTTCTTTTCCTTATTCTTTTTCATTCGTTTCTTCAGTAGCTGGAGACCGCCTCTCTCTCTAGAGTCTTGCTTTCTTTTGGCACTAAACAGTTTAAAAAATAAAGTATGATTAACCATGTGCTTCCCATTACATACTGCGCTTCCTACAAAATAACAAGTTTTGGAAATGATAGGATAGCTCAGTAGGATTAAGAAGCTAAGTCCATCTTCCAGACTTCCTTTCTTTTTGAACTGGGTTTATTGCAAACACCCTTACATCATCAAATCTGGGGACCTATAAAGTGTATGCATACATGTTGGCAATGATTTAGAGTAAAAGGTGGGCCCTGGGATTGGCAGTCAGCAGTATCTAGAGGAGAGTGCAAGAGGAGGACTCTGGGACAGGCAGTCAGCAGCACCTAGAGGAGAGTGTGAGAGGAGGACCCTGGGACAGGCAGTCAGCAGCACCTAGAGGAGAGTGTGAGAGGAGGACCCTGGGACAGTCAGCAGCACCTAGAGGAGAGTGTGAGAGGAGGACCCTGGGACAGTCAGCAGCACCTAGAGGAGAGTGTGAGAGGAGGACCCTGGGACAGACAGTCAGCAGCACCTAGAGGAGAGTGTGAGAGGAGGATCCTGGGACAGTCAGCAGCACCTAGAGGAGAGTGTGAGAGGAGGACCCTGGGACAGGCAGTCAGCAGCATCTAGAGGAGAGTGCAAGAGGAGGACCCTGGGACAGGCAGTCAGCAGCACCTAGAGGAGAGTGTGAGAGGAGGACCCTGGGACAGTCAGCAGCACCTAGAGGAGAGTGTGAGAGGAGGACCCTGGGACAGTCAGCAGCACCTAGAGGAGAGTGTGAGAGGAGGACCCTGGGACAGTCAGCAGCACCTAGAGGAGAGTGTGAGAGGAGGACCCTGGGACAGTCAGCAGCACCTAGAGGAGAGAGTGAGAGGAGGACCCTGGGACAGGCAGTCAGCAGCACCTAGAGAGGAGAGTGAGAAGGGACCACCCTGGGACAGGCAGTCAGCAGCACCTAGAGAGGAGAGTGAGAAGGGACCACCCTGGGACAGGCAGTCAGCAGCACCTAGAGGAGAGTGTGAGAGGAGGACCCTGGGACAGGCAGTCAGCAGCACCTAGAGGAGAGTGTGAGAGGAGGACCCTGGGACAGGCAGTCAGCAGCACCTAGCGGGGAGAGTGAGAAGGGACCACCCTGGGACAGGCAGTCAGCAACACCTAGAGGAGAGAGTGAGAGGAGGACCCTGGGACAGGCAGTCAGCAGCACCTAGAGGAGAGAGTGAGAGGAGGACCCTGGGACAGTCAGCAGCACCTAGAGAGGAGAGTGTGAGAGGAGGACCCTGGGACAGTCAGCAGCACCTAGAGGAGAGTGTGAGAGGAGGACCCTGGGACAGGCAGTCAGCAGCACCTAGAGGAGAGTGTGAGAGGAGGACCCTGGGACAGTCAGCAGCACCTAGAGAGGAGAGTGAGAGGAGGACCCTGGGACAGGCAGTCAGCAGCACCTAGAGGAGAGTGTGAGAGGAGGACCCTGGGACAGTCAGCAGCACCTAGAGAGGAGAGTGAGAGGAGGACCCTGGGACAGGCAGTCAGCAGCACCTAGAGGAGAGTGTGAGAGGAGGACCCTGGGACAGTCAGCAGCACCTAGAGAGGAGAGTGAGAGGAGGACCCTGGGACAGGCAGTCAGCAGCACCTAGAGGAGAGTGTGAGAGGAGGACCCTGAGACAGTCAGCAGCACCTAGAGAGGAGAGTGAGAAGGGACCACCCTGGGACAGGCAGTCAGCAGCACCTAGAGAGGAGAGTGAGAAGGGACCACCCTGGGACAGTCAGCAGCACCTAGAGGAGAGTGTGAGAGGAGGACCTGGGACAGTCAGCAGCACCTAGAGGAGAGAGTGAGAGGAGGACCCTGGGACAGACAGTCAGCAGCACCTAAAGGAGAGTGTGAGAGGAGGACCCTGGGACAGACAGTCAGCAGCACCTAGAGGAGAGTGTGAGAGGAGGACCCTGGGACAGTCAGCAGCACCTAGAGGAGAGAGTGAGAGGAGGACCCTGGGACAGGCAGTCAGCAGCACCTAGAGAGGAGAGTGAGAAGGGACCACCCTGGGACAGGCAGTCAGCAGCACCTAGAGAGGAGAGTGAGAAGGGACCACCCTGGGACAGGCAGTCAGCAGCACCTAGAGGAGAGTGTGAGAGGAGGACCCTGGGACAGGCAGTCAGCAGCACCTAGAGGAGAGTGTGAGAGGAGGACCCTGGGACAGGCAGTCAGCAGCACCTAGCGGGGAGAGTGAGAAGGGACCACCCTGGGACAGGCAGTCAGCAACACCTAGAGGAGAGTGTGAGAGGAGGACCCTGGGACAGGCAGTCAGCAGCACCTAGAGGAGAGAGTGAGAGGAGGACCCTGGGACAGTCAGCAGCACCTAGAGAGGAGAGTGTGAGAGGAGGACCCTGGGACAGTCAGCAGCACCTAGAGGAGAGTGTGAGAGGAGGACCCTGGGACAGGCAGTCAGCAGCACATAGAGGAGAGTGTGAGAGGAGGACCCTGGGACAGTCAGCAGCACCTAGAGAGGAGAGTGAGAGGAGGACCCTGGGACAGGCAGTCAGCAGCACCTAGAGGAGAGTGTGAGAGGAGGACCCTGGGACAGTCAGCAGCACCTAGAGAGGAGAGTGAGAGGAGGACCCTGGGACAGGCAGTCAGCAGCACCTAGAGGAGAGTGTGAGAGGAGGACCCTGGGACAGTCAGCAGCACCTAGAGAGGAGAGTGAGAGGAGGACCCTGGGACAGGCAGTCAGCAGCACCTAGAGGAGAGTGTGAGAGGAGGACCCTGGGACAGTCAGCAGCACCTAGAGAGGAGAGTGAGAAGGGACCACCCTGGGACAGGCAGTCAGCAGCACCTAGAGAGGAGAGTGAGAAGGGACCACCCTGGGACAGTCAGCAGCACCTAGAGGAGAGTGTGAGAGGAGGACCTGGGACAGTCAGCAGCACCTAGAGGAGAGAGTGAGAGGAGGACCCTGGGACAGACAGTCAGCAGCACCTAAAGGAGAGTGTGAGAGGAGGACCCTGGGACAGACAGTCAGCAGCACCTAGAGGAGAGTGTGAGAGGAGGACCCTGGGACAGGCAGTCAGCAGCACCTAGAGGAGAGTGTGAGAGGAGGACCCTGGGACAGGGAGTCAGCAGCACCTAGAGAGGAGAGTGAGAGGAGGACCCTGGGACAGGCAGTCAGCAGCACCTAGAGGAGAGTGTGAGAGGAGGACCCTGGGACAGTCAGCAGCACCTAGAGAGGAGAGTGAGAGGAGGACCCTGGGACAGGCAGTCAGCAGCACCTAGAGGAGAGTGTGAGAGGAGGACCCTGGGACAGTCAGCAGCACCTAGAGAGGAGAGTGAGAAGGGACCACCCTGGGACAGGCAGTCAGCAGCACCTAGAGAGGAGAGTGAGAAGGGACCACCCTGGGACAGTCAGCAGCACCTAGAGGAGAGTGTGAGAGGAGGACCTGGGACAGTCAGCAGCACCTAGAGGAGAGAGTGAGAGGAGGACCCTGGGACAGACAGTCAGCAGCACCTAAAGGAGAGTGTGAGAGGAGGACCCTGGGACAGACAGTCAGCAGCACCTAGAGGAGAGTGTGAGAGGAGGACCCTGGGACAGGCAGTCAGCAGCACCTAGAGGAGAGTGTGAGAGGAGGACCCTGGGACAGGGAGTCAGCAGCACCTAGAGAGGAGAGTGAGAGGAGGACCCTGGGACAGGCAGTCAGCAGCACCTAGAGGAGAGTGTGAGAGGAGGACCCTGGGACAGTCAGTCAGCAGCACCTAGAGGAGAGTGAGAGAGGAGGACCCTGGGACAGGCAGTCAGCAACACCTAGAGGAGAGTGTGAGAGGAGGACCCTGGGACAGGCAGCAGCACCTAGAGGAGAGTGTGAGAGGAGGACCCTGGGACAGTCAGCAGCACCTAGAGGAGAGTGTGAGAGGAGGACCCTGGGACAGGCAGTCAGCAGCACCTAGAGGAGAGTGTGAGAGGAGGACCCTGGGACAGGGAGTCAGCAGCACCTAGAGAGGAGAGTGAGAGGAGGACCCTGGGACAGGCAGTCAGCAGCACCTAGAGGAGAGTGTGAGAGGAGGACCCTGGGACAGTCAGTCAGCAGCACCTAGAGGAGAGTGAGAGAGGAGGACCCTGGGACAGGCAGTCAGCAACACCTAGAGGAGAGTGTGAGAGGAGGACCCTGGGACAGGCAGCAGCACCTAGAGGAGAGTGTGAGAGGAGGACCCTGGGACAGACAGCAGCATCTAGAGGAGAGAGTGAGAGGAGGACCCTGGGACAGTCAGCAGCACCTAGAGAGGAGAGTAAGAGGGGACCACCCTGGGACAGGCAGTCAGCAGCACCCATGAGAGTGTGCGAAAGGAAGACCCTGGGACAGGCAATCAACATTGAGGGGGTTTATTGAGGAGGGAGGAGGTGCTCCTTTCCTCAGAAAGGAGAGCAGTGGCCTTGGTAAGACCTAGTGAATACATTAGAAAAGTGTAATATTTTTAAACAAATAGCCATACTTGGATTTAACTGAGAAGCGCCAGGAATAAGGGAAATTTAGGGCCAATAAAATAAAGTAATATAAATAATCCAAAGTAGAATAAAGTTAACATAAGGGAAGTAGAGTTAAGACACGGCAGAGCAGCTCAGTCAAGTGGAATGCGTGCCCTGTAGTATGTGCGATGCCACGGACACTGCTGGTCCATGGTCAGCTACAGAAAGTTGAGCTCCGGGTTTCAGAGCTCGAGCAGCAGCTGGAGTCTCTGTGGCACATCCGGGAGGCTGAGAGCTACATCGATAGCACGTTCAGAGGGGTGGTCACACCACAGCTCAAGGGCCTGGAGACAGAGAGGGAATGGGTGACCACCAGGTAGTCCAAATGAAGTAGGTAGATGGTGCAGGAGTCCCCTGGGGTCCTGCTCACAAATCGGTTTTCCGTTTTGGAAGCTGGTGAAGGTGCTGGTTCCTTGGAGGAGTGCAGGCAGAGCCATGTTTGTGGCACCACGAGCGGCTTGGCTGTACAGGAGGGGAGAAAGAAGAAAGGAAGAGCTGTAGTGTTAAGGTATTCATTGGTTAGGTGTTCCTGTGGCCGTTGACATAGCTCCAGGATGGTACGTTGCCTCCCTGGTGCCAGGGTCAAAGATGTCACAGAGTGGCTGCAGGACATTCTTTCTGGTAGAAGTGAACAGCCAGAGGTTGTGGTCCATATTGGGACCAATGACTTAGGAAGGAAGGGGGATGTGGTCCTTAAATCAGAATTTAGGGAGCTAGGTAGAAAATTAGCAAGCAGGACCTCAAATGTAGTAATCTATGGATTGCTCCCAGTGCCACATGCCAGTGAGCACAGAAATAGGAGGACAAGACAGATGAATCCGTGGCTGGAAAGATGGTGCAGGAGGGAGGGCTTTAGATTCCTGAGACACTGGGAATGGCTCTGGGGGAGATGACACCTATACAAGCTGGACAGGTTGCACCTGAACAGAGCTGGGACTGAGTTCCTTGCGGAGTGTTTTGTTAGTGCTGTTGGAAGGGCTTTAATCTAACTCGGCAGGGGTGAGGGAACCAGGAGAGAATATTAGAGAGGAATACCAGGGTGCACAAAATACTGGGAGGGACAGTTAGCACTAATACAGAGAACAGTAAATTAATAGGTGAAGTCAGGGTGAGGGAGAAAGTAACATCTAAATCAGGGTTACTTTGCATGTATGTGAATGCACGCAGTATAAGTAAGAAAGATTGGGGAGTTATAGGCACAGATTGCCATATGGAAATATGATGTTGTGGTGATAACAGAGACCTGACACATGGAAGGGCAGAACTGGTTGTTAAATATTCCCGGGTACAAGGTGTCCAGAAAAGATAGGAAAGGAGGGGTAGCAATACAGGTTAAGGAGAGCATTGCAATGCTGGAGAAAGAGGATGTCCCAGAGGGTTCAAGGGCAGAATCAATTTGGCTAGAGCTAAGGAACAAAAAGGGTGCAACTGCATTGCTCGATGTAGTCTACAGACCACCAACTAGTGGGAAGGACATAGAAGAACAAATCTGCAGGGAAATTACCTGAATGCAGACTAGGGCAGTGGTAGTGTAAAGGGCGGAGAGGGGCAGAAGTTCCCAAGTTGTGTTCAGGAGAATTTTCTACAGCAGTATGTGTCCAATCCAACAAGATTGTTGGACCTAGTTCTTGGAAATAAGGTGGGCCAAGTAGATCAAGTGTCAGTGGGAGAACATTTAGGAGACAATGAACATTATATTGTATGTTTCAGGATGATGACAGAAAAGGACGATAGGCATTTCAGGGTAAGAATAATTATCGGGACAAGAGCTGACTTCGAATGGGGCAAGAACGGAGCTGGGCAAGATAGACTGGAATGAAAGATTGGCAGGAAAAGCAAATGCTGGACATTAGGCTAGCTTCAAAAAAAATTGTTCAAGCACAGTCAAGGTATATTCCATCGAAAGGGAAAGGTAGGGCAAACAAATCTATGGTTCCCTGGATGAAAGAGGAGATTGAAATTAAAACAAAGAAGAAAATGTGTGCTTATGACACGATTCAGGTTAAAATACAATTGAGAACCAAGAGGAATACAGAAGGTTCAGAGGGGAGGTGAGAAAGCATATTAGAGAAGCAAAGAGGGATTATGACAAAAGACTGGCAGCCTACATAAATGGGAATCCCAAAGTCTTCTTGGCATAAAAATAGTAAGCGGGTGGTAAAAGGAGGAGTAGGGCCGATTAGGGACCTAAAAGGGAATTTACACATGGACGAAGGGGCTATGGCTGAGATATTAAATGAATACTTTGCATTCCGCCTTTAACAAAGAGGTAGACGCTACCCAGGGCATAATGACAGATGAGGAAACTCCGTCACTAGAACTATTTAAAATAGATAAAGAGGAAGTATTGAATAGACTGTTGGTACTTAAAGTTGACAAGACACCAGGACTGGATGAAATGCATCCAAGGGAATTGAAGGAAGTGAGAGTGGAAATTGCAGGGGCACTGGCCATAATCTTTCAGTCTTCCCGAAACCCAGGGGAGGTGTCAGAGGACTGGAGAATTGCAAACATTACGCCCCTGTTCAAAAAAAGGTTGAAAGGATAAGCCCAGCAATTACAGACCAGTCAGTTTAACTTCAGTGGTGGGCAAGATTCTAGAAACAATTATTCAAAATAGAATTAGTAGTCACATGGAAAAATACAGGTTGATAATGAAGAGCCAGCATGAATTTCTAAAGGGCAAATGGAGGTAACAGAAGGGGTCAATGACGGTAATGCTGTTGATGTGGTGTACATGGGCTTTCAAAAGGCATTTGATACAGTGCCACACAACTGACCAGTGAAAAAAGTTATTGCTCATGGAAGGAAAGGGACAGTAGCATTGTGGATACAAAATTGGCTGAAAAATAGGAAGCAGAATGTCATGGTCAATGGATATTTTTCGAGTTGAAAGAAGGTTTATAGTGGAGTCCCCCAGGGACCCTTGCTTTTCCTGATATATATTAATGATCTAGATCTTGGTGTGCAGGGGACAATTTCAAAGTTTGCGGATGCTATGAAGCTTGGGAGTGTTGTGAACTATGATGACAATGGTGTAGAGCTTCAAAAGGACATAGGCAAGTTGGCAAAGTGGGCAAGTAGGTGGCAGATGAAGTTCAATACGGAGAAATGTGAGGTGAAGCATTTTGATAGGAAGAACATGGACAGGTAATATAAAATAAGGGGTGAAATTTTGAAGGGGGTGCAGGAGCAGAAAGACCTGGGCGTATATGTGCATAGATCATTGAAGGCGGCAGGGCAGATGGAGAGAACAGTTAATAAAGCATATAGTATCCTGGGCTTTACTAACAGGGGCATAGAGTACAAGAGCAAGGAGGTTATGCTGAATTTATACAAGACACTCGTTAGACTTTAGCTGGAGTATTGTGTATAGTTCTGGGCGCCACATTATAAGAAGGATATAAACACATTGGAGAGAGTGCAGGAGAGGTTTACAAGAATGGTTCCAGGGATGAGGATAGATGGGAGAGGTTGGGGCTGTTCTCCTTGAAGAAAAGGGAGCTAAGAGAAGATTTGATAGAGATGTTCAAAATCATGAGGGGGCTGGACACAGTAGATAGGGAGAAGCTGTTCCTGCTCGTAAAAGGATCAAGAACGAGAGGGCACAGATTTAAAGTAATTTGCAAAAGAAGCAAATGTGACGTGAGAAAAAGGTTTTTCACACAATGAATGATTCAGGTCTGCAATGCACTGCCTGGAAGTGTGGTGGAGGCAGGTTCAATCGAGGCATTCAAGAGGGCGTTAGATGATTTTTAAAATGGAAACAATGTGCAGTGGTACAGGGAAAAGGCAGGAGAATGGCACTAGGTCATAATGCTCATTTGGAGAGCCAGTGCAGACACAATGGGCCGAATGGCCTCCTTCTGTGCCATTAAAATTCTGAGATTCTATAGTATTTTCTCAAAGTGTCCATCTGAGGTGCATTGTGGTTATGGTGCCCAAAGCTGCTCAAGTTCATTCAATAAACACAGTAATACTAAGGAACGACACCATTAATCCAAAAATAACATCCTACACATAGGCACATGCCTCACCCCTGAATGCTGATAACTGTGGCATTCTCTCCTGCTGTCTTTAACACTTCATTCCATTCATCGTCATTTCCACGGATCATATACCTGGACAAAAAAAAAAGTTACAAATATCTGCAGTCCTAAATAAGCAATACAGCATACTTCTATGGTGCAAACAAAAGAAAAATTATGGATATAAATACATGATGATCAATCCTTGCATGCAGCTCACTGCAATTCATGATGTATAAGTCATACAACAAAACTAATCTAATGCCCAATTGTTGCCACTAATTATTACTGAACTTAAATAATATTCATGAAAGGATAATGGAGAAACATCTTAATCAAATTCTTTCATAAGTAAAGATCTTTCACATCTGCACATGGTTCACATTTGAGAATAAATCATTTATATTTTGATTCTATATTCTGTAGACTAAAACGACCAATTAATCTGCAGTGCCATAATGAATCAAGCTGCTACACAAAAGCTTAATACTGTAGAAAGTCTACAGGAGTATAGAAAGTACAGCGGTGAAGTAAAAAAAGTAATTAGAAAGCAAAAAGAGGATGCGAAAACATATTGGTGGGAAAGATCAAAGAAAACCCAAAAGTGTTTCACCAGTACATTAAGAGCAAAAGGATAACTAAGGAAAGGGTAAGGCCTATCAGAGATATACATGGTAACTTGTGCTCCGATGCTGAAGATGTGAGCAGGGTTCTCAATGAGTCTCTGTCTTCATTAAGGAGAGGGATGATGCAGACATTCTGGGTAATGAGGAAGTGTGAAATATTTGATACAATAAGCATAGTGAGAGAGGAAGTACTGGAGGGACTGACATCTTTGAAGGTGGAGAAATCACCAGGGCCAGATGCATTTTATCTCAGGCTGTTAAAGGAAGCCAGGGAGGAAATAACGGATGCTCTGAGGATCATTTTCCAATCCTCACTAGGCGAGGTCCCAGAGGATTAGAGGTCTGTGAACATTGTTAAACACATTACATTGCTGAACTGTTTCCATACCTTCCTTCCTCCTCAAACCTAATAAAAAAAGAGAGAGGAAGAGGCAGTGCCTTCAGGAGTGCACCAGACCTGTGAGGGACACTCTTCTGAAAGTGGATTTTAAAGAAAAAGCAGCTGATTGGTGAGTAAATCCTGGGAGCAGACTTGGAGGGAGGAGTACTGGAGCGGTGAGCATAAATCTAGCTTACCTTGGGGATTCGCGGCCTTGTCTCCAGGGAGCAGACTCGGAGGGAGGAGCACCAGAGCAGTGAGTGTAAATCTAGCTTACCTCGGGGATTTGTGGCCCTGTCTCCAGGGAGCAGACTTGGAGGGAGGAGCACCAGAGTGGTGACCGCAGGGCAGAGTAACTGAAGCCAAAACTGAAAAAGTGACGTCACAGGAAAGCTGTGACCTGATTGGTTGGTAGGAAATCTGCACCATATTTGAAAAAAAAACACTGAAAAGCTAATTAATAAATTAATTATCTAAGTCGAGATGGCTGGGCAGGTGATGTGCTGTAGCTGTATGATGTGGGAGCTGGCAGATCCCATTGCAAGCTGCAGTGACCATAGCTGCAGCAAGTGTTGGTGGCTGGAGGAACTCCGGCTCAGAATTGATGAGCTGGAGTCCGAGCTCCGGATGCTGCGGCACATCCGGGAGGGGGAGAGTTACCTGGATGCTTTGTTTCAGGAGGCGGTCACATCCGGTAGTTTAAATACCTCAAGTTCGGTCAGTGGTCAGGGTTAGCAGGGTGTGACTGCAAGTGAGTCAGGTAGAGGGATCCAGTGTTCAGGAACAGAGGAGCCTCAGCTCTTGACCTTGTCCAACAGGTACGAGGTACTTGCTCCCTGTGTGGATGAGGAACAGAGCTGAAGGGAGGATGAGCCAGCTGACCACGGCACTGTGGCACAGGAGGCCATTCAAGAGGGGGGAGCAAAAAGACAAGTGGTAGTTGTAGGGGATTATATAATTAGGGGAATTGATAGCATCCTTTGTAAGCAGGATTGAGAGACCCGCATGGTATGTTGCCAGGGTGAGGGACATCTCTGACCGGCTTGAAAGGATATTGGAGAGGGAGGGGGAGGATCCAGTTGTTGTGTTCCATGTCAGGACAAATAACATAGGTAAGACTAGGAAAGTCTTGTTTGGGGATTATCAAGAACTAGGAATTAAATTAAAGAACAGGTCTTCAAGGGTTATAATCTTTGGATTACTACCCGAACCATGTGCAAATTGGCATAGGGATGCAAGAATAAGGGAAGTAAACACGTGGCTAAAGAAGTGGTGCGGGAAAGAGGGGTTCCATTTCGTGGGGCACCGGCATCAGTATTGGAACAGGGACGGTCTCCACCTGAACCGATCTAGGACCAATGTTCTAGCGAAAGGGGTAAATAGGGTGGTCAACAGGACTTTAAACTAGAAAATGGGTGGGGGGAGGGAAGGGTAAAACTCCAAGTAGTATGACTAATGGGAAACAAAGCAGCAGGTTAGCGTGTGGCCGGTGGGGGGGTGGTGGTGGGGGGGGCGGGGGGCGTGGATTCAACTTCATGGAAAATTATGAAAAAACTGAAAAGAAAGGAGAGCCCAGGAGAAGCTAGTAAAGTCTCCAGAACACAAAATAGGACAGAGTGTTTGGAATGGGCTAGCACATCAGATAAAGGGATGACAGTGAGAAGGGGGACGGGGAGTACAGAACTGAAGGTGTTGTATCTGAATACACGCCGTATACGAAATAAGGTAAATGAGCTTGTGGCACAGATTGAAATTGGCAGGTATGATGTGGTGGGCATCACGGAGACATGGCTGCAAAGGGATCAGGACTGGGAGCTAAATATCCAAGGAGAGACATCCTATCGAAAAGATAAGCAGGTTGGCAGAGGAGGTGGGTTGCTTTGTTAGTAAGAAATTAAATTAAATCAATAGCAAGAAATGATGTAAGGTCAGATGATGTAGAGTCTGTGTGAATAGAGCTGAGGAACCACAAAGGTAAAAAAACCATAACGGGAGTTATGTACAGGCCTCCTAACAGTAGTCAGGATGTGAGGCATAAGATACACCAGGAGATAGAAAAGGCGTGTAAGAAAGGCAAGGTTACAGTGATCATGGGGGATTTCAATATGCAGGGAGATTGGGAAAATCAGGTTGGTAGTGGATCCCAAGTAAAGGAATTTGTGGAATATCTACGAGATGGCTTTTTGGAGCAGCTTGTGGTGGAGCCCACTAGGGAATAGGTAATTCTAGATTTAGTGATGTGTAATGAGGCAGATTTGATAAGGGAGCTTAAGGTGAAGGATCCCTTAGGAGGAAGTGACCATAATATGATAGAATTTACCCTGCAATTTGAGAGGAAAAAGCTGGAATCAGATGTAACGGTACTATAGTTGAATAAAGGCAACAACAGAGGCATGGCGGAGGAACTGAATAGGTACTTTGCGTCAGTCTTCACGGTGGAAGACACAAGTAACATCCCCAAAGTTCAAGAGAGTCGGGGGGCAGAGGTGAGTATGGTGGCCATTACCAAGGAGAAGTTGCTAGGAAAACTGAAAGGTCTGAAGGTGGATAAATCACCTGGACCAGATGGATTACATCCCAGAGTTCTGAAGAAGATAGCTGAAGAGATAGTGGAGGCGTTAGTGGTGATCTTTCAGGAATCACTGGAGTCAGGGAGGGTCCCAGAGGATTGGAAAATTGCGAATGTAACCCCCTTGTTTAAGAAGGGAGTGAGGCAAAAGACGGGAAATTACAGGCTGAGTAGCCTGACCTCGGTCGTTGGTAAGATTTTAAGTCCATTATTAAGGATGAGATTTCAGAATGTGGAGGGACAGGTAGTATTGGAAGTGCATGGTAAAACAGGGCAAAATCAGCATGGTTTCATCAAGGGGAGGTCATGCCTGACAAATCTGTTAGAATGCTTTGAGGAGGTAACGAGCAGGTTAGACAAAGGAGAGTCAATGGATGTTATCTACTTGGACTTCCAGAAGGCCTTTGACAAGGTGCTGCACAGGAGGCTGCTCAGTAAGATAAGAGCCCATGGTGTTAAGAGGCAAGGTACTAGCATGGATAGAAGATTGGCTGTCTGGCAGGAGGCAGAGAGTGGGGATAAGGGGGTCCTTCTCAGGATGGCGGCCGGTGACTAGTGGAGTTCCACAGGGGTCAGTGTTGGGACCACAACTTTTCATTTTATACATTAATGGTCTAGATGAAGGAACTGAGGGCATCCTGGCTAAGTGTGCAGATGATACAAAGATAGGTGGAGGGACAGGTAGTATTGAGGAGGCTGCAGAAGGATTTGGACAGGTTAGGAGAATGGGCAAAGAAGTGGCAGATGGAATACAATGTGGGGAAGTGTGAGGTCTTGCACTTTGGTAGGAAGAACAGAGGCATAGACTATTTTCTAAATGGGGAGAGAATTCAGAAATATGGAGTGCAAAGGGACTTGGGAATCCTAGTCCAGGATTCTCTTAAGGTTAACTTGCAGGTTGAGTCAGTAGTTAGGAAGGCAAACGCAATGTTGGCATTTATTTCGAGAGGACTAGAATATAAAAACAGGGATGTGCTGCTGAGGCTTTAAAAGGCTCTGGTCAGACCACATTTAGAATATTGTGAGCAATTTTGGGCCCCGTATCTCAGGAAGGATGTGCTGGCCCTGGAGAGGGTCCAGAGGAGGTTCACGAGAACAATCCCAGGAATGAAAGGCTTAACATATGAGGAACGTTTGATGACTGGGTCTATACTTGGTGGAGTTTAGAAGGATGGTGGGGGGGTGGGGGTTGGAATATCATCTGATTGAAACTTACAGCATACTGAAAGGCCTGGATAAAGTGGACGCGGGGAAGATGTTTCCATTAGTAGGAGGGACTAGGACCCGAGGGCAAGCCTCAGAGTAAAGGGAAGACCTTTTAGAACAGAGATGAAGAGAAACTTCTTTAGCCAGAGAGTGGTGAGTCTATGGAATTCATTGCCACAGAAGGCTGTGGAGGCCAGGTCATTGAGTGTATTTAAGACCGAGAAAGATAGGTTCTTGATTGGTAAGGGGATCAAAGGTTACAGGGAGAAGGCAGGAGAATGGGGTTGAGAAACTTATCAGCCATGATGGTGGAGCAGAATCGATGGGCCGAAAGGCCTAAATTATGCTCCTGTGTCGTACCAATATTTAAAAAGGGTGCAAGGGATAGGCCGTAAAATTATAGGCCAATCAATCTGACTTTGACAATGGGCAAATTATTGGAAACAATTCGGAGAGGCAGGATAAACTGTCAATTAGAAAGGCACGGAGTGATCAGGGATAGTCAGCATGGTTTTGTTAAGGGAAGATCGTGTCTTACTAACTTAATAGAATTTTTTGAGGAAGTTAAAAGGATGTTTGATGAGAGTAGTGCAGTAGATGTTATCTACATGGATTTCAGTAAGGTATTTGACAAGATCCCACATGACAGACTGGTCAGGAAAGTGAGATCCCATGGGATACGAGGAAAGGTGGTGAGTTGGATCTAAAATTGGCTCAGTGACAGGAAACACTAGATAATGGTCAATGGGTGTTTTTGCGAGTGGAAAGTGATTTCCAGTAGTGTTCCACAGGGCTCAGTGCTTTGGCCCTTGCTGTTTGTTGTATATATTCATGATTTGGACTTAAATGTGGGTGGCATGATTGGGAAAGTTGAAAATGAAACAAACATTGGTCACATAGTTGATAATGAAAATGATAGCTGTTGTCTCCAGAATGATATCAATGGTTTGGTTAAGTGGGTGGAAAAGTGGCAAATGGAATTCAATCCAGAGCAATGCAATTTTCTGCATGTGGTGGGGGGGTGGGGGGCAAAGGAAACAAGGGAATACACTATAAACAGGAGGATGTTGAGAGGGGTAGAGGAAGTGGGAAACCTTGATGTACATGTCCACTGGTCCCTGAAGGTGGCAGGACAGGTGGTAAATAAAGCATATGGAATGCTTCCTTTATTGGACGAGCTATTGAATACAAAAGCAGAGATGTAATGCAATAATTGTATAATACGCTGGTTAGACCACAGCTGGAATTCTGTGTACAGTTCTGGTCACACATTACAGGAAGGATATAATTGCTCTGGCGAGAGTACAGAGGAGATTTACAAGAATGTTGCCGGGGCTTGAAAATTGCAGCTATGAGAAGGGATTGGATTGGCTGGGGTTGTTTTCCTTGGGTCAGAGGAGGCTGAGGGGTGACTTAATTGAGGTGTACAAAACTATGAGGGGCCTGGATAGACAGACAGGAAACACCTATTTCCCTTAGCTGAGGAGTCAATTACCAGGGGGCACAGACTTAAGGTGATTATTAGAAGGATTAGAGGGGACGTGATGAAAAACCTTTTTTACCCAGAGGGTGGTGGGCACCTGGAGTTCACTGCCTAAATTGGTGGTTGAGGCTGAAATGCTCAACTCATTTAAGAGTTTCCTGGATCTGCACCTGAAGTGCTGTAACCTGCAAGGCTATGGACCAGCTACTGGAAAATGGGATTAAAAATGAACAGCTAGCTTCTTTTCTCTCTTTTTTGACCGGCACAGACACGATGGGTTGAATGCCCTCTTTCTGAGCCATAACTTTTTTATGGTTCTATACAGTACCTTCTTGCAACAGGTAATATTAAAAACACACTTGCAGCTAAATCATCCTTTAGAAAATTAAAAGTAATTCCTCTGTACCCCTCAGGTTCAGGAAGTTTAACTGAATCATATAAACTAGGTAAGTCCTAAATTAAATCCTAACCCTAAATCAACTCCACAACACAGTGATAGGGATGCTACAACATCCCGAATATTCCTTGGTTACAGATGGGAAACTGGTTAGGGTTCCCTCTCCTGCCACTCAGTGACCTCTGTTGGTAGAGTGAGGCTTGGTTGTGATGCCTGGCTGCAGCTAAGCGTTATAATCCCAAGATAATGGGTTGGCCATTTTGGACTGAGATGAGGGGAAATTTCCTCACTGGGGTTGTGAATCATTGGAACTACAGAGGGCTGCAGATGCTTAGTTGCTGAGTATATTGGAGGCTGAGAGCAAAAGATTTTTGGGCACTAAAGAAATCGAGAGATATGGGGATATGATGGGAAGGTGGAGTTGAAATAGATCAGCCATGATCTTATTGAGGGGTACAGCAGACTTGAGGAGCCATATATCCTTCTATTTACATTCTCAAAAGTACAAAGCCTGCAGACATTCACTGTTCTGGATCCCACACGAATGATAACTCCTTGGTCAATTTCTTTTAAATGCTGGAATAGATTCTGATTCCATTCCTGTTTCAAGTAGAGCACTCAATGTCCCAAGAATCTTCTGGGTAAAAGCATCTCTTTTACCTTTTCCATGGTTCAGGCAGTGATTCTCTTATATTTCTGTGCTTCAGTTGCCAGACTGTCCATTAAAAGTAATCTTTATTTACCTGATGAAAACCCCATATAATTTTGAATCCTTCTCAAAACTTCTCTTAACATTCATTAAGCTAATGAACAGGTTTTCAGTTGTCCTGGAAACTGGCTGCAACTTTCCGATGTTACTACAGTGATTACAATTCTAGACTATAACACCCACTACTCTGCCCCAACCATCTGCCTTAAGGCTATCACCAGAAGTGCACTCCACTGTGAAGCAGCATTTTCATTTCCACAACAGGCATCTGTAGCTTCCAATTTGCCCTAGAGAGGGCAGCTCTTGCTGTGAACATTGTTGAACGATGAACCGGACTGAGGTGATCCAATTCGCTTTACGTACGAACAAACAAAATAGAAGCAGTAGGTCATTTGGGCCCTCAGGCCTGCTCCGCTATTCAATAAGCTCATTACTGATCTGTTTGTTTTGAATTTCACATAACCATCTATCCCCCCGATAACCTTTGATTCCCTTGCCTAACAAGATTTTCTTTTTCTTTTTATTGATTCACAGGATATGGGCTTCGCTGGCTGGGTCAGCATTTATTGCCCATCCCTAGTTGCCCTTGAGGTGGTGGTGGTGAGCTGCCTTCTTAAACCGCTGCAGTTCATGTGGTGTAGTTACATCCACAGTGCTGTTAGGAAAGGAGTTCCAGGATTTTGACCCAGCGACAGTGAAGGAACGGCGATATATTTCCAAGTCAGGATGGTGAGTGACTTGGAGGGGAACTTCCAGGTGTTGGTGTTCCCATCTATCTGCTGCCATTGTCCTTCGAGATGGTAGTGGGTTTGGAAGGTGATGTCTAAGGAACCTTGGTGAATTCTTGCAGTGCATCTTGCAGATGGTACACAATTGCTGCCACTGTGCATCAGTGGTGGAGGGAGTGAATGTTTGCAGATGCAATGCCAATCAAGCGGGCTGCTTTTTCCTGGACAGTGTCAAGCTTCGAGTGTTGTGGGAGCTGCACTCACCCAGGCAAGTGGGGAGTGTTCCAACACACAGTTGGTGGACAGACTTTGGGGAGTCAGGTGGTGAGTTACTGTTTGCAGGATTGCTAGCATCTGAGATGCTCTTGTAGCCACAGTATTTATATGGCCAGTCCAGTTCAGTTTCTGGTCAATGGTAACCCCCAGGATGTTGAAACTGGGGAATTCAATGACGGTAATGTCATTAAACGTCAAGGGACGATGGTTAGGCTCTCTCTTGTTGGAAATGATCATTGCCTGGCACTTGTGTGGCACGAATGATACTTGTCAGCCCAAGCCTCGATATTGCATTTAGAGATGGGCTGATTCAGTATCTGAGAATGGTGCTGAACATTGTGCAATCAGCAGTGAACATCCCCACTTCTGACCTTATGATGGAAGAAGGCCCTTGATGAAGCAACTGAAGATGGTTGGGCCTAGGACACTACCTTGAGGAACTCCTGCAGTGTTGCCCTGGACCTGAGATGACTGACATCCAACAGCCACAACCATCTTCCTTTGCGCAAGGTATGACTCTAACCATTGTAGAATTATCTCCCTGATTCCCATTGACTCCGATTTTGCTAGGACTCCTTGATGCCACACTCGGTCAAATGCAGCCTTGATGTCAAGGGCCGTCGCACTCACCTCACCTCGGAAGTTCAGCTCTTTTGTCCATGTTTGAACAAAGGCTGTAATGAGGTCAGGAGCTGATTGGCCCTGGCGGAACCCAAACTGGGCACCAGTAAGTATTGCTATGCAAGTGCCGCTTGATAGCACTGTTGACGACTCCTTCCATTACTTTACTGATGATTGATAGTAGACTGATGGAGTGGTAATTGGTCGGGTTGGATTTGTCCTGCTTTTTGTGTACAGCACATACATGGGCAATTTTCCACATAGCTGGGTAGATGCCAGTGTTGTAGCCGTGCTGGAACAGCTTGGCTAGGAGCATGGCAAATTCTGGAGCACAAGTCTTCAGTACTATTGCCGGAATATTGTCAGAGCTCATAGCCTTTGCAGTGTCCAGTGCCTTCAGCCGTATCTTGATATCACATGGAGTGAATCGAATTGGCTGAAGACTGGCATCTGCAATGCCGGAGTCCTCCTGTGGAGGCCAAGATGGATCATTCACTCAGCACTTCTAGCTGAAGACAGTAGCTAATGCTTCAACCTTACCTTTTGCACTGACATGCTGGGCTCCCCCATCATTGAGGATGGGGATATTTGTGGAGCCTCCTCCTCCAATGTGTTGTTTAATTGTCCACCACCATCCACGAATGGATGTAGCAGGACTGTGGAGCTTAGATCTGATCTATTAGCTCTGGAATCACTTAGCCTTGTCTACCACTTGCTGCTTATGCTGTTTGGCAGGCTAGTCTTGTGTTGTAGCTTCACCAGATTGATTCCTCATTTTTAGGTGTGCCTGGTGCTGCTCCTGGCATGCCCTCCTGCATTCCTCATTGAACCAGGGTTGATCCCCTGGCTCGATGGTAATGGTAGACTGGGGGATATGCCAGGCCATGAGGTTACACGTTGTGTTCGAGTATAATTCTGCTGATGATGGCCCACAGCGCCTCATGGATGCCCAGACTGGAGTTGCTAGATCTGTTTGAAATCTACCCCATTTAGCACAGTGGTAGTGCCACACAACACGATGGAGGTGATCCTCAATGTGAAGGTGGGACTTCATCTCCACAATGACTGTGCAGTGGTCGCTCCTACCGATACTTCATGGACAGATGCATCTGCGGCAGGCATGTTGATGAGGATGAGGTCAAGTATGTTTTTCCCTCTTGTTGGTTCCCTCACCACCTGCCGCAGACCCACGTTTAGCAGTTATGTCCTTTAGGACTCGGCCAGCTACTGAGCCACTCTTGGTGATGGACATTGAAGTCCCCCACCCAGAGTACATTCCATGTCCTTGCCACCATCCTCCAAGCAGTGTTCAACCTGGAGGAGCCCTGATTCATCAGCTGAGGGAGGGCAGTACGAGATAATCAGCAGGAGGTTTCCTTGCCCATGTAAGACCTGATGCCTCAAGACTTCAGGGGGTCCAGAGTTGATGTTGAGTATTCCCAGGGCAACTCCCCCCGCTACTGCATACAACTGTGCTGCCACCTCTGCTGGGCCTGTCTTGCCAGTGGGATAGGACATACCCAGGGATGGTGATGGTGGTGTGTGGGACATTATCTGTAAGGTATGATTCCGGGAGGATGCCAGGCTATTGCTTGACTAGTCTGTGAGACAGATTTCCCAATTCTGGCACTAGCCTCCAGATGTTAATGAGGAGGATTTTGCAGGGTCAACAGGACTGAGTTTGCCATTATCGCTTCTGGTGCCTAGGTCGATGCCGGGTGGTCCGTCCGTCTTCATCCCTTTTTTGAGACTTTGAAGCAGTTTTATACCACTGAGTGGCTTGCTAGGCCATTTAAGAGTCAATCACATTGCTGTGGGTCTGAAGTCACATGTAGGGCAGGCAAGGATGGTAGATTTTCTTCCCTAAAGGACATAAGAATTTATCTCCCTCCACCTTAAAAATATTCAATGACCCTGCCTCAGGGGCACAGAGTTCCAATCCTCATCTTTATCTTAAAAGGGCGACCCCTAATTTTAAAACAGTGCCTCTAGTTGTGGACTCATCCACCTTGTCAAGACCATTCAGGATCTTATGCACTTGAATCAAGTCACCTCCTACTCTTTTAAACTCCAGTGGAAACAAGCCCAGTCTGTCCAACCTTTCCTCATAAGTCAATCTGCTCATTCCAGGTATCAATCTAGTAAACCTCCTGTGAACCGTCTCCAACACATTTACATCCTTCCTTAAATGAGAGCAAAACTGCACAGAGTATTCATGATGCAGTCTCACCAATGCCCTATATAACTGAAGCATAACATCCTTACTTTTATGTTCAATTCCTCTCCTAATAAAGGATAGCATTCCTTTAGCCTTCTTAATTACTTGCTGTACCTGCAAACTAACTTTATGTGACTCATGCACTAGAACACCTAGATCCCTCTGCACCTCAGAATTCTGCAGCCATTCTCTGTTCAAGCAACAGTCTGTTTTTTACTTCCTGCCAAAGTGAACAACTTCACATTTTCCCACATTATACTCCGTCA
This sequence comes from Carcharodon carcharias, assembly GCF_017639515.1. NCBI lineage: Eukaryota > Metazoa > Chordata > Chondrichthyes > Lamniformes > Lamnidae > Carcharodon > Carcharodon carcharias. Next base: position 790,899 of record NC_054476.1, on the reverse strand, counting down.
GATGTTTTGCCCACTCACTCTACCTATCTATATCTGTCTTGTCAGGAAGATAGAATAATTTTCAGAATGTTATTGGAATTTATTTTAAAAAGTAGAGTAATAATGGGGTCTGTGCATGCAGGACTTAATTGAATTAATAAAAGCTGGTCTGAAGACTTTGATGTAGCTTAAGAGAAGCTAGATTGAAGATGTTAAGTAGGTAAACATGGGGGAAGTTTTAGAATGTAAGAGATAAAGAGAAAATTTGCATTTTTAAATAAACCAGGCTAATGAATTCAAGAGGGAGTGAAATGTTACACCTAGCCAGGGGAAGTTAAGAAACAGTGTTTATTTTTCCCAAAGATTACTGGTAAATGTGGTACTATGATAGATTTTATTATTAAAGAGGTAAAGTCCAAAGACATAGTGAAACAATGAGAAAGGGAAAAATATATATAAAGGAGCGAAGATTGTGTGTAAGGACAGGCATTTTAAGATATAACACAAGTGTGAAAAGCCTCCAACTAAGCCTCAACTGCTACCTACGAGGAACTGAAGCTGAGAAAAACTCACTTTGAATTCAACTGTTCAGAGTATTGTGTGTTACTTTGCCTGGGTTTCTGTGTCTCACTGTTGCCTTAACGGAGGTGTAGCTGGGCTTTAGATTAATTAGGGGATATAGAAGTTATCATAGTAGTAACTTGTAGGTCTATGTGTGTGCTCAAAATAATTTCTTCTATTAATAAAGGTTTAATTTAGTTTTGTAAGAAACTTATTAGACTTAGTGGCTTCTTTTACTGAATTCAAAGCCTGCATCTTGAAATAAGTACAAAATAGTTGTGGCAGCTTGAAGAGGGTTTTTTTTGCTACTTTCCAGTCTGATGAAACCTTTTCAGAATCCAGGGAATTTTGGAAAATTACCACCAATGCATCTACTATTTCATGAGCCGCCTCTTTTAAGATCTTAGGATGAAGTCCATCTGGATCCTGAGACTTGTCAGCCTGCAGCTCCATCAGTTTGCTCAGTACCATTTCCATAATGGTTGCAATTCCACCAAGCTCCTCTCCCCTCCATCTCCTAATTTGCAGCTATTACTGGAAAGTTTTTTTGTATCCTCCATAGTGAAGACAGAAGCAAAATATTTGTTCATTTCATCTGTCATTTCCTTGTTATCTACTATTAACTTCCCACTGTCACTCTCTAGCGGACCAACATTCACTTTACTTTACAACACTCACTTTACTTACTCTTTTCCTTTTTAAATACCTGTAGGAACTCTTAGTATCGATTTTTACATTTCTACATTTCTAGCTGGCTTCTTCTCATACTCTAATTTCTTTCTCCTGATTAACCTTTCAGTCATTCTCTGCCATTCTTTATATTCTGACGAATCATCTGACCTGTCACTCATCTTTGTGCAGTTATATGTTTCTTCCTTAAGTTTGATGCTTTCTTCAACTTTAGTTAACTACGGATGGTGGGTTCTCTTCTTAGATGTTTTCTTTATAATAGGAATATGGTATTAGGAGTATTTTGAAATATCTCCTTAAATGTCTGCCACTGCTTTTCTCTTGAGCTATCCTCTAGCCTAGTATTCCAGTTCACTTCGGCCAGCTCAGCTTTCATGCCCACATAATTGCCCTTATTTAAGTTTAAAGTCTTAGACCCGCTCTTCTCCCTTTCAAACTGGATATAAAATTCAATCGTATTGTGGTTGCTGCTACCTAGGGGTGCCTTTACCCTGAGGTTATTACTTAATCCTGTCACATTACACAATACCAAGTCTAATATAACCTGCTCTCTGGTTCGTTCCAGAATGTGCTGTTCTAAGAAACTATCTTGAAAGTGTTCTAAGAACCTTGCACCAAATTGTTGTAGTTATTTGAATTGGAGTTGAACTTGGGTCCCAAAAATGAAAGTACTCTCCTTATTTCAGCTACCGTTTCTAGCAACTAACTTATGCAATTGAAAATTTCCAAATATGTGACTGACAACCCCAACAAATGTAAGGATACACATTAAATTATGCATTGCCTAATTCATTAACAATATCTTACTGGGTTAGATCCATTCCTTTTAATTTTTTAACTTCTTCTTTGTGTTTTTCTTGGAATTCCTTTGCTGCTTCCTCCTACATTAACAAGCAAAAAATATCAAAGCAAGTTATTTAGAACTGCTGTATCTTGCAGCATTCTACACCTAGGATGCAACATTCTTAATCATCTTTCCAAATAAGTGCCAGAAATAAATTACTGGAAAATTCTACTTCTCATTAATAAAATTTTTAAAAATTAATTTTAAAAATATTTGTTTAAAGCAGTAATCAATTATTCGATCCCCAAACAGAGTTTCTTATTCTGCACTTTAGTGCAGCAATAATGGTAGTAGCATGCAGTCACTTCTCCACCTTTGTGCAGGGCTACTGGTCCTATGCATCATAACTGCTGCTAAAGGCGTAATCCAGGTTATGGATTCAAATGTAACCACCTCAACATTGCTCTTCACCAGGCAGTAGATGATGCAACTAGAGTGATATAACTCTTCCATTCCTTACCATTCTCTTCCTTGCTGGATTATAGTCACCGAACCCAATGAACTTTACCAAAGGTAGCTGCTCAAAAGCTTCTAATGAAAACAGACATTCGGGGGTGTAGGTGAGGGGCAGCTGTTCCGTAAAACGTTGTGTGAATGTGAGGGCTGAGGCAGGATTTTCTAAGAACTAGCTCCAAGTGTCAAGATAATCCTACAGCTGAATGTACTGGAAAATGAATACATTTCTGCAATTTGATGAAAACGCAGACAAAAAAAAAATACAAATTTGCTTTGCCTGCTGCGAGTATGAAACAGTTTCCACTATACTTTAGCTGATTTCCTGATTAAATAATTAATAATGTAACAAAAGGGTTCATCTGTACCAGATCCTCAGAAAGTGACTTGATTGTAGGTTCCATGACTATCTCCTTTGCGGTAATCATTTGTTCCTCCACGGCCTTTTCCAGAATGTTATTAAAAAGCTAAACACATGGAACAAACACCGCATAGTGAATTTTTCCAAAGGATATTTGAAGCTAAAACTCAAGTGTCATAAGAATGTCATTTTGCTTGTTACCATGTGTATCTTTTCAACTAATTATTTTAGACAGAATACTTTTCAATTATAGGTAGCACATTGGAAAGGGATTCAGAAATACCATCATAAATAAGTTGTTAAAGATATTAAACAAACTGACAGGGTAACTTTATGAAGTACCAATAAGTTTGGTGCCCCAACTTCAGTGCTTCCCAACTCATTGCACTACGTACAAGTAACTAAAAACTTTCATGAAATCATCAGCTGTAAGAAAGAGAAACACAAACAAATTTTGTTTTGGGAGTCACGTCAGCAAAACAGTCTTATAGCTCTCATGCTAACACGAAAACTTTAAAGCACTTTATAACTTGTTTACTATGAGAGCCATAATTTGATACTTACAATTTGAAATATATCAAATTCACATACATGCAAGACAGATACCAGTTTGACAAATATTAAATGTTCCCAATTTTGCTCCAGTATGTGACAAGATCAATTATGATGTGCAACTATTTGGTCTATTTCAACATACTGCTATGTAGAAGGGGGATTCTAGTTATCAAGTTCTTTCTGTGATCAAACAGAAAGAGCACCGTGCTCCAAGAGAGTCAATTACCTGCACGACTTTGCGGATTAACCGGTTGAAAAGGCCCATCAATTGGCTACTCGGAAGATCGATTTCTTTCTCAAGCTGGTCAACAGATTTGTGCTGAAGTCCGATACCCAACAGCATTGCCTTAAAACAGGACAAAGCCACAGGTGAATGTCAGGAAGATATAATATTTCTCAGTGTTATTGGAATTTATTCTAAAATAGTGCTATCTGTGTCTATATGTATGTGTGTGAGAGAGACTTAATTGGATTAAAGGCAGCTGGACTGAAGGCTTTGATGTTAACATGGGGGAAGTTTAGAAACATCGTTGTCTAGGGAACAGATGCATTTTTAAATAAACCAGGCTAGATTGTTTTCAAAGGAGGAGTGAAATGTGTCACCTGGCCAGGTGAAATTTAGAAACAGTGTGCTTATTTTTCGTCAAAGATTACTGGTAAAACTTAGTGCTATGAGCGATTTTTATCATCAGAAAGATAAAGTCCAAAGACATAGTGAAACAATGGGAATTTGCATTCAAAGGGGAAAATATGTATAAAGGGGCGAAGGGTGCGTGTAAAGGAAGGCATTTTAAGAGCAAACAAGTGAGAAAAGCCTTCAGCAACTATTCCCTAAGCTGCTATCTTCAAGTTAAGAAAACTCACTTTGAATTCGACTGGTTCAGGATATCATGTTTCTTTGCCTGGGTCTTTTAAAATCTGTGCGTCTTACTGTTGCCTTAATGAAAGTGTAACTGGAAGTTAGATCGATTAGTGGACTTAGGAGTTATGGTAGTAATTTGTACATCTATGTATGTGATTAAAAATCATTTTTCTTATTGATAAATGTTTAATCTAGTTTTGTAAAAGCCTATAAGACTTGGTGGTCCTATTACTACTGAATCAAAGGCACACATCTCAAAATTTATACAAATCGCAAAACAAGTTGTAGCAGCTGTTTCAAGTTTCCCTTAGGGATTTGAACTCAGCTGTACCAGAACATGAAAATGCAATTACATTTTACAAAATTTAAACACTTGATAAATGATTCCTTCTCATGGAGCTTCAGTTAATGCTTGTGATTTGCAAATTCATACGGAAAAGTGGATGCTACTGTACTATTAACTAATATAGAATATGCAGCAAAACAAATATCTATTTGTAATAAAGTATCTATCAAAATCATAATGAAAAGAATTAAAATGCCCTCTAGTGAAGGGCCTCATGAGCTCATTCAATAGATATATACATCATACAATACGCCATTAGGCCAGCAAAATCCAGGTTTGATCCTTGATTTGTGCTTATTTTCAGCTAAAACTGCCCTCAACATTGCATAGTTAATGAAAAGGAGAAAATAAAAATGCTCCTTTGAGTAAGGTAACTGTTACAGATATGAAGTTTATAACATTGCTTTGACTTTCTCTTTAATTCCAGGTAAAATGGAGGGATGAAGGTGGTCATGTGACCCACTGAATTCTGCCCAGGAAGCCTGGGTGGTTTGGTTGTTAGGAGACAAGGAGGGGGCGCCAGGTTGATTTACTGAGAAGGTGCAAGGTGTTCATGCCTGTAAAACAATGGTAAGATCAGTTGTGCCGACTGTGGGTAGACTGTTAGTCTTCTAGTCTCACAGGGAGGAGCTAGGAATATTAGACTTTTATGGAGCTGGAGGTCTACAAGATAGCTAATTAGCACTTCTACCTAGGTACAAGGCCCATGTGGTTCATGTTACCATGGAGGTGAGCTCTGGGAAGGGAAATGCCATTGGAAAGCCATGGTCGAATTAGGTTGCAGGTTTTTTAAGTTTCTAAGGTTTCCTGGAATCTCTCAGACCCAAGGAAGTCTGCAACCATACGAGAGGCAGAAAACAAGAGATAGAGGCAACCAGTCCCACACCTGAACCAGAAAAAACGCTGACCTTATTGTTCACCACACAGGACCCGATGGAGCTCACACTCAGTTTGATGAAGCCGAGTCCGTGAGGATTTAAAGGAGGCAGGAAGATTTGCCTAGCTCAGGGCAGAGGGAATTAATCTCTAGTGTAACCCTCACAATGAAAGTGAGCTCGGTGATTAGAAGTTTTCTGGCTGGAAAAGGAAAAAGCACGCCATCGGGAGCTGAGAATAGCTTTGGACTGGCTCCTGGGGAATGAAGTGACCATTTAAGGGGCAGTGTAAAGTATAACTGTGGTGTGGGAATTATGGTTGTGTTGAAAGTTAAATGGGGAATTCATTTTCTATAGTTTAAGTATAAATTGCCTATTGATGTGCAGTCTTAAAATTTGAAATCTTGTCATGTGATTCTTTCAGTTGTTCACTGGAAATTCAAATACCTTTTTAAAAGTTATCGGTCTTTACAGAGATCGTAACATAACGAAAGTCTGAACACCTATGGAAAGTGTCCTTAATAGGAGTCACCATTTTGAGGGTGGGTTGGCTGGGGGGGAGGTGACGACACCAAACCGATAATCCCAATTAGTATTCAATCCCATAAAGTTATACTCAAAATAATTGTATCAAAAGTTCTTTTAAACTTATCAGTCAGGTTTGCCTAGTTCACAGATAAGTACAAGGGCCCCAACAGCTCAAAAAGAGTTAATATAAGCAGTTTTTGGAATCCGTTAAAAATATAGTAATATTGTCTGCAGAAACTCCAACTTTATATCAATGTCTTGTGCAGAAAACCATTAAAATACGTACAGACTGTGCAACAGATAATGAGATGTCACCAAGTTGGTTCAGGAAGTACAGCTGAGAAATAGTGGGCATCATATCCATGATCAGGTGGTAGTCCACCATGTTTCTCGAGTACATCTCCAATCTTTTCAGGTCATATGGTGTAAATTTAGTGTCCAGCTCAGACCTGCTAAGTCCTGAAATAGTAAATGTAAGAGGTGTAAAAAAGTGATTTAAATATATCTGCTTTACCTACTTGAAGGGCCATTTTTGATAGAGATCGGAGCATTTTCAATTTCAGGTAATTTACAAAATTCAGTTCTGGCAACATTACCAGCCAGCAGTGCAAAACAACAACTGAGGCTGCACATCACATCACAAAAATGACATAAGAACCTTAATAATTGCAATAGAAATTAAGATCTTGCATTTAGAAAGCAGCTCTTCACCATCCTCAAGACTTTCCAGTTGTTCACATCCAATTAATTACTTTTGACATGTTATTTTTAACAAAATTTCACAATCACGAAATGAGATGAATTAGCAGTTAGCTTGTTTTGGTGGGCTCAGTTGAGGAACGAATATTGGCCAGGCTACTGGGAGAGCTCATTCCCTTTGTGGAATGTGATGAGTTCTTTCCCAATCACTGGAACATCTTGCTTCAGTTGATCATCCTAAATTGAACAAGTTGGTGGGCATATGTAATGCTCAAGTGTGCAAGATGCAATATTAACATATGAAATAGGAGCAGAAGTAGGTCATTTGGCCTTTCGAGCCTGCTCTGCCATTCAATGAGATCTGCTTGTTGAGTTCCACAATCCCATCTACCTAGATAACCTTTGATTTCCTTGCCTAACAAGAATCTATCTACCTCTGCCTTAAAAATATTCAACACCACCTCCACTGCCTTCGGAGGCAGAGAGTTCCAAAGTCGCACAATCCTCAGAAAAAATTTCACCTCATTTCAGTCCTAAAAGGGAAACACCTAATTTTAAAACAGTGTCCCCTAGTTCTGGACTCACCCATAAGAGGAAACAACCTTTCCAAGTCCGTCTTGTCAAGACCATTAAGGATCTTATATACTTCAATCAAGTCACCCCTCACTCATCTAAACTCCAGTGGAAACAAACCCAGTCTGTCCAACCTTTCCTCATGAGACAACCCGGTCATTCCAGGTATCAATCTAGTAAACCTCCTCTGAACCACCTCCATTGCATATATATCCTTCTTTACATAAGGAGAGCAAAACTGCACACAGATTTCGAGATGTGATCTCACCAATGCCCTGTATAAATGAAGCATAATAGCCTTACTTTTACGTTAAATTCCTCTCATAATAAAGAATAGCATTCCATTAGCCTTCTTAATTACTTGCTATACCTGCATACTAACTTGTTCTTCTTCTTATCGTGTCCACGGACAGTCTATACATGGCCCAGCCAGAACTGGACACATTTTTGCACCTTGTTGAATTCGGCAAGACCTGCAACTGTGCAGGGTTCCTCTAGCGATAGGCATTGCAGGAGATGTTGCATAGTCTGTGGCTCAGTTCCACATTCACAAGTTGTCGGGCTGGTTGTATATCCCCATTTGCTTAGTGACTCCTTTGAACGACCTACACCAGGTCCTAAATCTGTTAAGGCACTTCCAGGTTGCCCTGTTGCAATTAGCTCCTGGGGGAAGGCTTTCATCCGGTAGAATTTCCATCGCTGGGGGTTGTTCGAGACTGGCGAGCCGGTCTTTCCACAAGACGATGCAGGCTTCAGATGGGGATGATTGCAATGGAAAACACTGTTCATGAAGCTCTTCCTTGACTTTAGGCAGCTGGGTGTAGGCGTATGACCATGTAGAGGGTGCCTCTCATCTGATGTTTGATGGAGTCGCTCTTTCTTGCTGGCTACCATTCTTCTTATATCAGGGGGAGTGATACCCACCAGGATATCTCGGCTGTTGGTGTTTGTTGGTTTTAAACAACCTGTGATAAGTCGGCAGCTTGCATTCAGAACAGCATCCATCTTCTTAGCATGAGTAGATCTTTCCCATGCAGGGCAGGCGTGTTTGGCAGTGGAATAGCAAAGAGCAAGTGCACTGGTTCGCAATGTTTTCCAGCTTGCTCCCCATTTTGTGTTAGTGAGCTTATTCAGGATGTTGTTTTGTGTGCTCACTTTTGCCTTTGTCTTTTCGATGTGGTTCTTGAAGCTGAGGCATCTGTCAAGGATGACTCCTAAGTAGATAGGGTGCTCGCAATGCGTCAGTGTTGTTCTACACCAGGTTACTTTAAGCTGGCGTTTGACTTCACAGTTTCTGAGGTGGAATGTACAAACCTGCGTCTTTGATGGGTTTGCGCGAAGGTGGTTTTCTTCATAGTAGGATGTTAGTCCCTCCAAGGCCTCAGAAAGCATTTTCTCCAGGGTATTAAAATCAGTGCTTTGGGCAGTGACACATAAGTCATCAGCATATATAAAATGGCGTGTGACACTGCCTATAGGTTGGTCATTCATGTAGATGTTGTACAGCAGCGGTGCAAGCACGCTTCCCTGAGAAAGACAATTCTTCTGAATATGCCACCTGCTGCGCTTCCCACCTAGATCAACATAGAACCGGCGATTCTGAAGCATGCTAACAGCTCAGCTAAGTGAATATCTTTTGTCATCTCTAGGATCTTGCAGAGGAGACGTCTATGGTTCACTGTATCGTATGCTGCTGACAGGTTTACAAAAACAGCATCTGTTACCATCCCTTGCTCAAAACCATCTTCAATATGTTGTGTGAGATTGAGCAGTTGGCTTGTTGTTGATTTGCCGGGACTGAAATCTGCTTGCTCTGGAATGATCTTCTCATCTACAGTTGGTGCTATCCTATTGAGTATCAGGCGTTCAAACAGCTTATTGGTGTGGCAAAGCAGTGAAATTGGCCGAAAACTCCTAGGGTCTGAGGGATCTTTTCCGGGCTTTAATAGTGCTATTACATGTGCCTTCTGCCAAACATTAGGTAGCTTGTGTATTGCCAGGCAGTGGTTGAACAATTGTAGGAGCCATTTCTTTGCTTGCTGTCTAAAATGCTTTACCTGCTCCGTTGCTATGTTGTCAAGACCAATTGCTTTCCTGTGTTTTAGACTAGATATACCAGTTTCCAACTCTTCCATGATGAATGGTCCATTGAAGCTAGGGTCATCTTCCAATCTAGTTGCGCTCTTGGTTGTTTCTTGTTGATTTTTCCATTTAGGAGCAATTGGTGTGCAACTTGGTTAGCAGGCACATTTGGATGTTGGGCAGCTTTCTTGGGATCGCCTCCAAGCTTGCTGTTTTTTGTAAGATCTGTTGTCTCCATCAAGGTGTCCCAGGTGTTTTGACACTCTTGAGAGATACTTAACATCACCTTCACACCGGTAGATTTTGTTTACTCTGAGAAGGGGTCAGATTCAAACATTGAGACATATTCCCAGTAGAGTTCAGCATTCTCCTTGGTGAGACCAGAGATGTAGTGTGCTCTACACCCTCGGGGGATCTTCCTTCTGGCTGTTTTCTGGACAGCTTTTGCAAACAGGTTGTAGTGCTCAGGTAACGGTTTAACGTTTAACCTTGCGGTCAAGTGCTCGTGTGAACCCGTTCCAATCGGCCTTCTGGAAGTTGAAGCGCCTTTTGAATGGTACGATGGTTGGTAACACTGCTGCATTTACCTGGATACCAATAGGACAGTGTCGTGTCGGTGGAATTGGGTCTATGACAAACTTCTTGCAGAGGCCATGATATCGGTGCTGACAATGGCAAGATCTGGGTTATAACTACACTTCCAGTGGGCACTGTGGAAGGAGGCTGGCACTTTAGGATCGTGGATGAGACTAAGCTGGTTAGCGTCCATCCATTCTTCGACTGCTTCTCCATCGTTGTTAGACTCCTTGTACCCCATTGGGTACTGTGGCTATTAAAGTCTCCAATGATGATCTGTGGTTTACTGTGCTGGTTAGGTACAGAGTTAGAGTAGATGAAATCTGTGCCAGATGGCTTGTACACTGAGGTCACTACTACTTAACATGTGGGTTGATGCAGAAGAAATGGGCAGAGTTCGTAATGAGCTGGTTTCTTTCCAGCTTCACTTGCTCCACCCCCTTAAACAGTATGAATTTCATCACATTTATGAACCCTGTTTCTCTCTCCACAGATGCTGTCAGGCTTACTGAGTTTTTCCAGCATTTTCTGTTTTTAATTCTCAATGAGTACTTTCACTAAGGAGAGGGATGATGCAGACATTCTAGTTAAAGAGGAATGTGAAATATTAGATACAATAAGGATAGTGAGAGAGGAAGAGGAAGTATTGGAGGGACTGGCATCCTTGAAGGTGGAGAAATCACCAGGGCTGGATGGATTGTATCCCAGGCTGTTAAAGGAAGCCCAGAAGGAAATAGCAGATGCTCTGAGGATAATTTCCCAAGCCTCACCAGATACAGGCAAGATTCCAGAGGATTGGGAGTCTGCAAACGTTGTGCCAATATTTTAAAAGGGTGCAAGGGATAGGCCATAAAATTATAGGCCAGTCAGTCTGACTTCAGCGGTGGACAAATTATTAGAAACAATTCTGAAAGACAGGATAAACTATCACTTAGAAAGGCATGGAATGATCAGGGATAATCAGCATGGTTTTGTTAGGGGAAGATCATGTCTTACTAACTTAATAGAATTTTTTGAGGAAGTAACAAGGAAGACTGAGGATAGTGCAGTGGATGTTGTCTACATGGACTTCGGTAAGTAATTTGACAAGGTACGGCAGACTGGTCAGGGAAGTGAGATCCCATGAGATATAGGGAAAGGTGGTGAGTTGAATCCAAAATTGGCTCAGTGACAAAACAAAGGATAATGGTCAAAGGATGTTTTTGCAAATGGACAACGGTTTCCAGTGGTGTTCCATTGGGCTCAGTATTGGGGCCCTTGCTGTTTGTTGTATATATTAATGATTTAGGCTTAAATGTGGGAGGCATGATTGGGAAATTTGCAGGTGACACAAAAATTGGCAATGTAGTTGATAGTGAAGAGGATAGCTGTCGACTCTAGAATGATATCAATGGTTTGGTCTAGTGGGTGGAGAAGTGGCAAATGGAATTCAATCCAGAGAGGTGCGAGGTAATGCATTTGGGGAAGGCAAAAAGAACAAGGGAATACTCAATCAACAGGAGGATATTGAGAGGGATAGAGGTAGTGAGAGACCTTGGAGTGCATGTCCACAGGTCCTTGAAAGTGGCAGGACAGGTGGACAAGATGGTCAAGAAGGCATATGGAATGCTCTCCTTTATTGGATGAGGTGTTGAATACAAAAGCAGGGTTATAATGATGGAACCTAAAATGCTGGTTAGGCCACAGCTGGAATTTTGTGTACAGTTCTGGTCACCACATTACAGGAAGGAAATAATTGCGCTAGAGAGAGTGCAGAGGAAATTTACAAGATTCTTGCCAGGGCTTGAAAATTGCAGCTATGAGGAAAGATTGGATAGGCTAGCCTTGTTTTCCTTAGAAGAGAGGAAGCTAAGGGGTGACCTAATTGAGGTGTATAAAATCATGAGGGTTCTAGATAGGGTAGGCAGGAAAGACTTGATTCCCCTAGCTGAGGGGTCAATTACCAAGGGGCATAGATTTAAGGTGATTGGTAGAAGGATTAGAGGGGACACGAGGAAAAACCTTTTCACCCAGAGGGTGGTGGGTGTCTGGAATTCACTGCCTAAGTTGGTGGTTGAGGATGAAATGCTCAACTCATTTAAAAAGCACCAGGATCTGCACCTAAAGTGCTGTAACCTGCGAAGCTACAGGCCTGGTGCTGGAAAATGGGATTAAAATGAGTGGCTAGTTTCTTTTTTCTCTTTCTGGCTGGCGCAGACATGTTGGGCTGAATGGCCTCTTTCCGCACCATAAATCTCCTATGGTTGTATAATTATTTTACTTATTGATCTACTTTAACTGTGGTGCCTAAGCTAGCTATTAACACACTGTCCCTTACACTGCCTCCTCATGCTTTTTTGTCCTGTGTCTTGCTCTCCTCGCGCTCTTTTATCCTGTCTCTGCTCTCCTCACGCTCTTTTATCCTGTGTCTCCCCTGCTCTTTTATCCTGTCTCTGCTCTCCTTGTGCTTTTTTATCCTCTAGGAGGGTCAGAGTGGCCAAAGAAAGTAATTATGGCAATATTTTCCCAGAATTGTGGTTATCACAGATCACAGAATCTTAACAGCACAGTAGACTTAAGGGGAAAGGGCTGAAGCTGGTGATGTCTTTTCTTCAAATTTATAGTTTTGGAGTTTATATAAATTGCTGAAATAGCAAAAAACAGCCACCATACAAAATTTAAACAGGCTCCACCTCTAATAAAATTGTAAGCTAAGTTTGTCTTCATTTTGTATTTGAAGTATTTTTAGCCCAGAATCTATGACTGAGCCAAGTATTTAAATAAAGACAGCTAATAGGAAAAGGGCATTAAGTCCATTAAGCTCATCCCTCTAGTAATCCAACTATTATCCAACTGTATTTTAAACTTCTTAAAGTCTAACTCCACATATTCAACTTAATAGACTATACCAAACATTTATCATTTAGATTAAAAAAATTAAAGATATTTTAAAAATTTTCTTTTTATTAACTGAAATCTTGTCTTAATGTCCTGACTTCGCTGGAAATAAAAGCAAGAAATACTGCGGAGGCTGGAAATCTGAAATAAAAACAAAATGCTGGAAAAACACAGGTGGAGCGAGGAACAGAGCTAATGCTTCGAGTCCATATGACTCTTCTTCAGAAGCCAAATAATAAATATTCTGGGCTTTCCTCAGCTATCGCTTATAACAGGGGTCTCTTTTCCTGTGAGGGGCCACATTTACATTTTTTTTCTCACTCACAGGGTTAGTGAGCAAAATTCGGAAAGGTAAAGGCACCAGAAACTTATCTCCCTATTATCAATAACATAAAAATGTGCATTTTTGTGAACAAGCTTCAAATGGGAAGACTAATTTATTAGTTTACTTTCTCATCACTATTCTAAACACTGATTTACTTAGATATCTGGCATGGTAGCTGCTACATCAGGGTGGTAGTTGACTCCTAAATGACCCAACACTTCTGAAACAATAGCCCAGTGTGTATTGGAACCGCCTCACATTTACCTGTGGGTGCACCAGCCAGTATGGTGGCTTTCTTGGGTCAGCTCAGATCAACTCCTCACAAAAGCACATACTGAGATTCTGGCATTCCTTCCCTGCCTCTTTCAAGATAGATGTTAATCAGGAGAAAATAAATGGCCACAGGAACCCAAATGGTGATAATATTCACAGCATAAATGTGTTAAACAGTTCTCTATTAATAATAACAGTGACTTCTCCACCATTCCTCCCACATCATTAGCTTGGTACCATATATTCAGGTTTTCAAAGATGTGCAAAAACAGACTACACTATTCTACCTTATTGAGATCAGAGTCAGAGGAAATTTAGACACTGAATATAACAAAAAGGACAAACATCCAGGTAATACCCAAGTGTTTTTTCCCAAACCAACATCAGTAAAACTTTAAGATAAAAGCAAAGTACTGCAGATACTGAAAATCTGAAATAAGCTGGAAAAACTGTATGACTCTTCATGCGGCCCCAAAACATTAACTCAGTTTCTCTCCAGATACTGCCAGACCTGCTAAGTTTTTCCAGCATTTCCTGTTTCTATATCAGTAAAACTTTACTTAGACGCTTATCATGTTGTTACCTTTTGTGCAATGAGCACTCTCTCCTTTTATAAAAATAACCTATTACTCCAAGTCATGCATATATTCCCAAGGCAGTACAGAAAAAACTTCCTTGAACTCTCAAAGCTGAAGGCACTGCAACATGCAGCCCCAACCCACGCAGACCAGGAAGATTCCAAATTCAAGTGCTGACTGGATGACCGTAGCTGCCTTGAAGCAAGCGTGCTAGCAATGGCCTCATTACTCCTGACTTAGTGAAGTGAAAGAAGAAATCATTCTGCACCAGATCATTGTTCAGTAACCCTTGCTGGAAAGCACATGGTAGAAGATAGGATTGGATAGGCTGCGAGATTCTCAATGGCTGAATACTATGCTGCCATTCACTACCTATACACAAAATATAGATGACACTATAAACTTCCTGATTGCTCCCATCCTCTCAGAAGACAGCCTCCCCCACTCCTGCAGACTCAACACCACTTGCTCCTCAGTCTGTGACTGGAGGAGCAGCTCCTTAACAGGATGCGTCACTTCATGTACATGTATTTTGAACAATGGTTGGCTGGCTGGATAGAAATCCTAAGATAAAAGCAAATTACTGCAGATGCTGGAACTCGGAAACAAAGACAGAAAATGCTGGAAAAACTCAGCAGGTCCAGCAGCATCTGTGGAGAGAGAAGCAGAGTTAAGGTTTCAAGTCCATATGACCCTATAGCTCTGAAGAGGTGGGGGGGTCATATGGACTAGAAACGTTAACTCTGTTTCTCTCTCCACAGATGCTGCTGGATCTGCTGAGTTTTTCCAGCATTTTGTGTTTTGGATAGAAATCCCTGTTGGGCTGGACTCTGGCCTGCGGGCTGTATGTTGGACAGCCCTGGTTTATCCATACCAAATAGTACTCCTCCTCTCCTCTCTGGACCTTAATCTTAGCTCATAGCTCATTTTGTTTACTGATTAAATCATTACTGATGTTCTCCTCTGCATAAATGCCATCAGCTAAGCATGTTCAGGAAATTATGTGCACACATCACAGACATAGAAAAGTAATACACTCATGGTTATAATCCCTGTCAACTACAGCAGGAACTCATTGTTTCACCATAAATTCTTGAGTAAATTCTACTGAGCTATTTAAATGACAAAATATTGTTCATGGGCTGATAATACCAATATTCAGCATATATGATGTATGTCAGCCATTTTAATTCCTTATCACCTCCAAGGCTTGTTTTTGAAGTTATGCTAATCTACCATATTGTACCTTCCCTAATGTAGGTAACTAGATATCTTATAGCCTCTGCGTATTTCATGCTTTTGTTAACTCAATTATTAGTGCCAACCCCCAACTATTTTATTCTACAAAGGCTTCAGCTGTTCCATGATTTTGTTGAAGCTATTTATCACAGCATATTGTGTGAAATACACAGACTTTTACTTAACAAAATGTGAACTTCACAGTTTCTTTAATCAGAAAATAAGTTGGTCACTTACTTGGCTTTGATTCCTGTTTCATGATTTTATTCTGAAGAATATTCAGTGCCACTGAGGGAGGGAAGCTGCTGAACTGGTAAGACAGGAGGGACAGAAACCGTCTTCGGAAATCTGTGGACAGACTGATTTATTCACATATCTGTACATTCAACCCAGAATACTTAGACATGTATTTCATTAAAATTAATATCTAAAACCTAGCTTTCATTTTCCTTTCAAAACTTATTTGCCACATATTTTGGTAACACAACTGGACCAAAATTCTTAGTTTTTAATCGTTTTACATCACCAGGGTAATTTTTTTAATTCATTAATAGATAATGCAAATGACTGATCTTAACATATCTGATATGCTGTTACTGTCCATGAACAATAATGTGAATTTGTAAATGGACTACACTTGTAAAAGGAAAACAGCCATCTTTCGAAGTATTCATACAAAACATTGATGTCAAATTCTTCTGGCATTTTAATGGAGAGTATTGGGAGAGTGCTCAACAACACAGGGACAGCTCCAAGCAATTAAACAGTAGTGCAGCAGAGGATCAGGAGAACATGTGCAATGGCTGTGCAGGAAAAGAATGAGGAAATTTACAGAAATGATGACACAGCAGAGGAGCCAGTGAAAGCCATAGTAAACCAATTTAGTGTTGCTTAACCTCAATTGAAAAATTACCATCTTAAAAAAGATAAGAAATAATTAGCTTATATTCAGAAAAAATAATTACTGATTTGAAACTGAGTTAAATCCAAATGATTCTCATAGTTCTAAATGTAAAGTATTGCAAACTAATAATTGGCAAATGTGACCAGTGATGTCCTGCAAGAATCTTGTGTCGGGACCTCAACTATCCAACATTTATTAACAATTTAGACGTTGAGATAGAAAGCTGCGCATCCAAATTTGTTGATGATACAAAGACAAGCAGCATTGTAAGCAGTGTAGGAGAAGGTCTTGTGGTGTAATGGGTAGCATCCCCATATCTGAGCCAGAAGCTCCGTGTTCAAGTCCCACCCCAGAACTTGATGGCCAAGGAAGGTACATTCATAATGCAGCCAAAGGTCCGGTATCAAATTATAAATTCTTCCAACACACGCCAATGGCAGGTGGTAAGAATGGGAGAGATTCCTGGTCAGCCATGTGATGGAAAGAAATTAGAGCCTCTACCATCACTATCCATAGCTCCAGACTACAACATACATGTAAAAGTGTATGTTACCACAACAACTCAGACATCTTGGGACAAGCCAGTTGGCAGGATAGCCGGTGTGGATCAGATTGGTGCCAACAGCACAGGTTTCCATCCCAGTCCAGCTGGGGTGGATTCGGGACCTGCTTCCTTGCCCTACCCATGGTGGAGATCGTGGCACCATAGGTCAGACCTTTCTTCTTGCAGAGAACTGAAGAAGCAACAGCAGTGTAGATGGAAGTATTAACCCACAAAAACATATTAGTAGATTAAATGAATGGGCTAAACACTGGCAAATGTATGTCCATGTAGGCATTAGCTTACCACTTATCTTTGCCACATTGTATGTTTTTTCTTTCAACTTGATACTATCCTTAACTCCCTTGGTTAACCATGGTTGGCTTGTCCACTTTCGAGAATCCTTCTTCCTCACTGGGATTTGGTTTGAGTTGTGAGTCATGAACTGTTTTCTTAAACATCTGCCATTGTTCATCAACCGTCTTTTCTGCTGAACTTCTTTCCCAGTCCACGCCAGCCAACTCTGCCCTCATTCCTTTGTATTTACCCTTATTTAAGTTTAGCACAGTTGTTTCCGACCCAAGTTTCTCACTCTCAAACCGAATGCTAAATTCTACCATTCACTGATTCCTAGAGGATCTTTTACTCTGAGATCATATATTAAACCTGCCTCATTACACATTACCAGATCCAAGATAGTCTGATCACTGTGGATGGGAATATTTATGGAGCCTCCTCCTCCAGTGAGGGGCTAAATGGCCTACCTATGTTCCTAGATAAGTATCCAGTATAAACATTTAAGGGGATAAAATAAGCAGGGATACAAGCATTAAACAGACTCAAAATTACATTTAATAAATACCTGCTATACATAAATATGAAGAAATAATAAATGAGGGCTAAAGGAGTTACACACACATCATGTATATTTGCACACAGATATATCGTACCTATTTGTCTCAATATATGCATAGCTTTAGAGCTAGAGATAGATGGATATATAACTCCAACTGCATGGTCCCTGAGTTTCTGAGCTTGAACAATGGTTAGAATCACTGTTGGTCATAAAGGGGACAGAGAATATACTAGATTGTATATTCCAGGAGGTGGCCACCCCAGTCACAGACACCACAGCACATTAAGTGGGTGGTCATTTGCTAAGGTATAAAGAGATAGGTTGTGCTGGAATCCTCCAGGAATGTGTCACTCACTAACCAGTTTTCAGTATTAAATACCAGTGAGAGTGATGACAGCTCAAAGAAGTGCAGTTCACAGTATGATACAGGAAGTGTAGGAATGCAGTGCTTATCTGGGATTCAATAGTCAGGAAGACTGATAGGTGTTTCAGCGACTGCCGCTGCAAGTCCCTCATGGAGTGTTACCTCCCTGATGCAAGTGTAAAGAACAATTTGCAGGAGGGGGTGGAGAAGTTGAGGTCTATGTCAGAATCAATGCCATAAGAAGGAAAAGGGCTGAGGGTCCTGCAATCAGAGTTTCAGGATTTAGGGAGGAAGTTTAAAAGAAAACCAAGGCCTCAATAGGTAGCAGTAATCTCTGGATTAATCTGTTGCCATGTGCCCGTATAATAATTGGAGAAGTTAGGCTAATGCATGACTGGAGAAATGGTGCAGGAGGGAGGCTTCGGATTCCTCAGACATCGGGACAAGTTCTGGGACAGAAGGGATCTGCTCAAAATGAACAGGTTGCATCTGAACAGAGTTGAGACCAATGTCCTCAGAGTAAGGTTATCTAGTGTTATGGAAGGCAAGCACCAGGAGGAAATGTTAAGAGAAGAGAAACAAGGTGCACAGAAGACTGGGGGAGACAAAGAGCAGAAGAATAAAGAATAATTCAGAAATAGGAAGAATCATATAGGAGCCAAAAGCAAGGCGAGTTTGGAATAGTTGTGCACTGTACCTAGCATGATGAATAAGGTTGCTGAGCTACAACACAACTTGTCACATGGGAGTAAGATGCGGTGGCAAAAACAGAACTGACTCAAAGGAAAGGATTAGAAATGTAATATTTCTGTGGAAGGAAAGGAAGGACAGGTTTGGAGTGTCAGTGATGAACAAAAGAATTATTATAGCATTGGAGAGGGATGAGGTAATGAGGAGCCAAAAACAAAACCTATTTGATTAGAATTAAGGAATAGAGGAACTATTACACGAATGGCCTCCTACTGTGTTCTATCATACTAGATGGTACCCATTGAAAATACAGGTTAATGTCTGTTAATGCCAACAATAATGGGCAACTTAGGTGTGTATAAGCTAATAATTCATAACCCTAGTCTGGAATTTGTTAGTGTAAGGGGTTAGGATTGTACCTGTCCAGAAGGCAAGGAGCCAGTTCTCTCGTGTAGATTCCACATCCTCCTCCTCATTCAGTGTCTTCAACATTATACAGGAATGTTCACCAGTCAGTTCATTCTGCAGTTAACACAAAGGCTTTATTAAAAGTTCAATAACAACATGGGACAGACCCAGCATCAACAAAGGCACTGGAAACAAAGCACATCATGCCCAGTCGACCTGCAAAAGTCCTCCTCACTAACATCTGGGGGATTGTGCCAGAATTGGAGATGCCCCATGGACTAGTGAAGCAATAGCCTGACATAGTCATACTCTTCCAATCCTACCTTTAGGCAATGCCCCAGACTTCTCCAGTACCTTCCAATCCAGTAAGACAGACCCTGTGGCAGCACAGTGATAAACCACTGGGAGGGAGCTGCCCTGGGAGTCTTAACATTGACTCTGGACCCCATGAAGCCTCATGGCATCAGGTCAAACATGGGCAAGGAAATTTCCTGCTGATTATCATCGAATGCCACCAAACCCCACCCCACCCCCCGCCACTCAGCTGTTGAACTGATGAATCAGTACTCATTACAGACAGGAGAGGCGCAAACTGAACTTCTTGATCCTGTCTCCGTCTGACCATAGGCAGTCTATGTCCATTAGTAGTCTGCAGGCCTGCAACCACTAATTTTTGTAATATTGTATTTTTGCATTTTATTTCTGCTTTGGTCTTGATTTTAAGCCTATAATGAATATTTAAAGTTAATTTGTATTAAATCTTACTTGGTAGACAGTGATCTTAGCCCAGCTATGATTGTGCTTTGAAGAATTAATCAATAATAATCAGTAGTGGTCTGTTTTCCCAGACCTTGTTTCTTTCATAATGGCCATGCACAGCTGGGAGTTAGACGGCATGTTTTCCATTTTTCAAGCTAGAATACTAAAATAGGTTGCCTTTTGTTTAATCAGAAGTCCCTTCTCTTACTGCATTCAGTGACCCTTAGATTACAGACCGGGGCTATAAATAACCTTAACGTGATGACCTAGAATGGTCTTCAAAAGATGAAGTCTGACTGACGGACAAAACACCTGAATGATGACAGATGGGAAGACACTATCAAAAGATGCATAACCAATTTATTGTGCAATCTGCAGGGCTTGCAGTGCCTGTGAGGAGAATAGATTAGAATTGAGACTTGTTTTGGGAAAGGACTGTACTAGGCTTCGGGAGGCTGGAATGGAGCCAGGAATTTGGCTTAAAGGGACTTTGTTTCAAGATCTCACTGCTGCAGCCATAGCGGAATAGTCACCTCTGAAGAGTGGAGGAAGGGCCAGGAACGGAATTGTTTTTTAAAAAATTCATTCACGGGATGTGGGCTTCGCTGGCTGTGTACCAAGGAGATGGTAACATATATACCAATTTAGGATGGTGTCATGGGACAGACTAAGTAATTGTTATCATTATTTAATATTCAATAAAATTGTTGCTTTAACACATTACTTGTCAGTCACTCATTCCTGTTACATGCAAAGTACAGTTCTGAACCTAAATGAGACTCCAAAAGGGACTCTCACACCTCTCCCTACATGTCCATAAGCATCACTATTGACTGAGCTGGCCAACTCCTGAAGGGATTATCTGTCAGACTGGGCCTGCAGCAGGTGCTGGAAGGACCAAGAGGGAAAAACCTACTTGAACCCATCCTCACCAGTCTACCTGTCACAGATGCATGTGCCCGTGACAATATTGGGAGGAGTGACAACCATACAATTCTTGTGGAGATGAAGTCCCATCTTCACACTGAGGATACCATCCATTGTGTTGTGTGCAATTCTTCATCACTGCATCCTTCCATCTGTGTAAGATATGGAAATTCAGCAAATCAAATCCATCAGAGATGGGACAGCTTCATATGATGCACCTTTGCTGATGGCTGCAGAGACCAGCCTGTGAAAGGCGGGTTCTGCCACCAGTGCCACATATGAAGTGGTTAACAGCTGTAATTGTGGGTTGTTGATTTTGGTATTGGTACCTGTTGACAAGCCGCAGTGGCCACTGATCATCATGGCAGCACATAGCAGCCCATAGATGACTTCACCATTTTCCTCTGTTGTCAGCTAGTATCTAACAGGAGCAAGCATTGATGTTTATGCTGGCAAGCATCCTTGAAGTAGAGCTTTGGGTGTCCTACTGGTCATCTCACTCTGGCTACTAAAAATCCTAAAGTGCGGCATTTCCATGATTTAGCAATGCAAGACTTGGCATCCATGAGATGCTGTTAGCAATCAGCAGCAGCAGAATTGTCCTCAACCACAACCTGTGGCCTCATGGTCCAGCATATCCCCCACTCTACCATTACCACCGAGCTAGGCAATCAACCTGGGTTCAGTGAAGAATGAAGGAGGGCATGCCAGGCCTAACTAAAAATGAGATATCAATCTGGTGAAGCTTTAACACAGGACTACTTGCGTGCCAAACAGTAGAAGCAGCATGCAATAAACAGGGCTAAATGATTTCACAACCAACAGATCAGATCTAGGCTCTGCACTCCTGCTACATCCAGTCGTGAATGGTGGTGAACAATTAAAACAACTAACATGAGGAGGAGGCTCCATAAATATCCCCATCCTCAATGACAGGAGAGCCCAGCTCATCAGTGCAAAAGACAAGTCTAATGCATTTGCAACCATGTTCAACCAGAAGTGGATGACCTCTCATGGCCTCCAAATGACATCAAAATGGCAAATAGTATGTTGGCTTTTATTGCAAAAAGATTTGAGTACAGGAGTAAAAATGTCTTACTGCAATTATAGAGAGTCTTGGTGAGATCGCACCTGGAGTAGTGTGCGCAATTTTGGTTCCCTTACCCAAGGAAAGATATACTTGACAATAGAGGGAGTGCAATGAAGGTTCACCAAATTAATACCTGGGATGGAGGGATTATCTTATGGGGAACGATTAAATAGACTGAGTCTTTATTCACTGGAATTTAGAAGAATGAGGGGTAATCTCATTCAGACATACAAAATTCTTGCAGGGCTCAGCAGGGTAGATGCAGGAAGGATGTTTCCCCTGCCTGGGGTGTCTAGAATCAAGGGTCACAATCTCACAGGAAGGGGCAGGCCACTTAGGACTGAGATGAGGAGGAATTTCTTCAGTCAGAGGGTGGTGAATCTTTGGAATTCTCTCCCTCAGAGGGCTCAGTGGTTGAGTATGTTCAAGACTGAGATGGATGTCAGTTATAAAACTTTTGTAATGCTTGACAAAGGTCTTACTTAGGGGATTTGAGTCATCATCGTTGGGTTATAACCATTCAAAATTCTGAAACAAATGTCTATCACCGCAAAAAAGAGGCATGTTTAAGCTTTTCGTCTTGCACTCATCGGGACACTTGCAAGAATACCAATATAAGGGGGAAAACGACAATTTATATTGTATATGAAGAGAGTGCTGATTGGTTGGCAAAGGCATTGCCATGGAGAATGCACCACTGATGGTGACTGACAATTAACTGCCAAGCTTTGTTTGAAATTTAAACCAGGCAGTTTGACCCTCATTGGTCAAGGCATTGAACTGAGGAGTGAATGGCTGTCACTTATTCTGTTCAACTGAAACAGGCGCAATGTGTGTACATGTTCTTTCTGTCTGCAAAGAACAGGGCCCAGTGTATTAATATATGTAGCTTCCAGTACATGCAAATGCACCACATTGCAAGCCCAACTGACAATCTTAAATTGGTTGTCAGCGTAATTCTTAGCACACTGAGGATTATTTAGCAAATGCTGTCCAATCGCGGAATCACATCTAATGTTGGACACTGCGTTTTGAATTTTGCAAGCATGAGCTGGTTGGGTATGGTCTGTACCTTGCCCGTTGTGAACAGTGGCTGGAACATGCTGTTTGATACAATTCACCAGTCTTTGGGACATACGGCCTACATACTTAGCAACACACTGACACCGAAATTCATGTACCACATCACTCATTTGTGTGATAGGCAAAACATCTTTTGGGAGGGTGAGTATGAGTATGTGTGAGCGAGAGAGAGTGAGAGTGTGGGAGAGTGAGAAAGAGAGAGCGCGAGGATGTGTGTGTGTGAGGAAGAGAGAGCACAAGGGTGAGAGAGAGAGAGGGGGCTACTGTCTGTGTGAGGGAGAGAGAGAGGGGAAGGGGGAGTGTGAGAGAGAGAGAAAGATGGGGTGAGTGTGTGAGAGAGAGAGGGTGTTTCTGTATGCGCGCAAAGGGAGTGAGAGAGGAGGTGTTTGCCTGAGAGAGTAAGTGAGTTTGTCAGAGACAGACAGATGGGGGGGGGGGGGGGGGGGGGTATGGGTGTTTGTGTGTGTATATATATATATATATATATATGCCTGTCAGAGAAGGAGAGTGTCAGAAAGAGAGAGAGACAGACAGAGAGTGAGTGAGAGAGACAGAGAGCGCAAGAGGCAGAGAGGGTGGCAGAGAGGGAGGCAGAGAGGGAGGCAGTGAGGGAAAGAGGGAGTGAGGGGGGGGAGAGAGAGAGAGACAGAGGGGGAGAGAGAGAGACAGAGGGGGAGAGAGAGAGACAGGGGGAAGAGAGAGAGACAGGGGGAAGAGAGAGAGACAGGGGGAAGAGAGAGAGACAGGGGGAAGAGAGAGAGACAGGGGGGGCAGAGAGAGCGACAGAGGGGGAGAGAGAGATACAGAGAGAGAGAGACAGAGGGGGGGGGGAGGGGTTGGAGATTGGAGGTCAGTGTTTGTCTGGCTCACTTCCAGCCTCAGGGTTCTCATTTAAATTGAGCCACACACCAACTCTCACAGGGGTGAGGGTGAGTAATTGAACATCCTGACAGTGAATAAGCTGGACACACACACATCCCTATTCACACTCGAATGGCCACCTTAATTTTCAAAAAATGAGTAATAAACCATCTATTTATTACTGTGATATTTTTGCTCAGCGAGTTGTTTCTTTTCATACGTAAGCTTTTGTTTTTGAAATTCATGTTTCATCTTTCTGAAATTTGCTCATTGCTCTCCACCCCCCCCCCACAAAAACACCATGAGGAAAATTGAAATGTGGCCCTCCCCCATGCAAAAAGGTTGGACGAGCCTGATCTAACCTGTGCCAGCTGAGGGCAGTCTTCTAATACAAAAATCAGCAAATTTCCAAAAAAATCCCCCTTCCCCCACTATTGTACACTGGGTCAACACTAATCCAAACCAGGTGGGACCCAACGCTTTTCAGACCAGGGATTTACTGTACAGTGAATCTGTTCCACATATAAAACAATTCAGCAAGATTTTATTTCTGTGTCAATGCAACTGGATTATACAGTACTGTGCAATTTGCTTAGACAGTAATGCACAATATGTATTGTGTAGTTAATCACTTCATAGAAATGAATTATTTCAGGTACTATTCCTCATTCCAGTTATTACTTTGTACAGACTAAAGGCATTCGAATTAACACATTCTACTAAAATTGAGAAGTCAAAGAACTCACAGGTGTCTGCCTTAGATACACTGGAACGTATCCAGCTCGCTTCCAGAACCTTAAAACAAAACAAATGCAGATTTAAAAATGAGTTTGGCTGGAAATCACTTTGATACAAATCTTTTAAATGAGCTTCATTTCCTGTTCCTAAGGACATCCGGGTATTTTCCTTTAATCTACAGTACGGCAGTCACTTCTTACAAAGTGCTTCTGCACACATTCACATAACTGACATCCCCCAACAGGCATTGAGAGGACTTTTGCATGAACAGTGGACAGCCTAAGCTATGGACACTATTGGCTCCACAAAACATCACATCCTTCTGCCCTTGCAGATACAGTAACTGTCATATTTCAAGCAGCAGAATGGCAGTAATATCACAGGTTACCATCTCAATTATCCAACACTCTTTTAATTGAGATTCATTTCTTGGGGGTAAGAATGACCTTTCCCTTCCCATCCAAAATGTCACAGTTTTTGTTCATTCAAGTATTGACCATAAAGTCTAGGATTCTTCAGGACAATCCTCAAGTCAAGGGCCCAACATTCTACTGTTAGAAGCATTAGGTCAGCAATAGATTTTATATGATGTACACATTAAAAATATGGAAGGGGCAGTCAAAATGGAGGCCTTGAAGTTCCTGTAGCTCAAAGTGCACTGGATCTATGTCAAACAACATAAGAATTCTAATTATTTTAGTTGCTCAATGCAACTACATTGAAGAGCTTGGTTATAGCTTAAAATGTCTGTAATTGCAGGTATTGCTGTATGAAAGGCATATTCTCTATTGCCTTCAAGCACTTTGCTGTGGGTAGAAATACACTATGAAAAGCTTTTTGGAGGTTGTACAGAAATAGGTCCCATCTGAAAGACCCGGCATTTAGACTGACTATTAAGCTGCTGCTCAAAAGCTATCCCTTACCAGGCTGAACAGTTAATACAGTAATTACCCCAGCCATCCCCCTTGAGAATGCAGTTATTTCTAGCTTTCAAAATCTGCACAGGCCTTTTGCCATCTAACTTCAATGATCATTAAAAGGCTCTAGTAAGAGGACAAGATTATTTTGAAGGAGATCACTGAGATTTTGTATTTATTAGATTGTGCTGTTAATAACAGCACATATCTCACATAAAGAGCACCAGTAAGTTGTATCCTAAATTATACTTGGCAGGGTAGCTGAAAAAAAATAGAAATTATTGGAAGTATTTACATCAGCTTGATCAGCATTTGTAGAGAGGAAAGAATTAAACTTCAGATAGAAATTAGTGCTCAAAATCGAAAGATGATCAAGGGTTTCTATCCAAAACAATAACTTTATGTTTTACTAATGCTGGGAGGTCAGTTGACAACTTTTAACATTTATTGTCCTAAATTATTTTAGTTATTTTAATATTGTGGATTCTGTGATAAAGCAAATGACTAAGTCAACAGGGTGATTCAAATTCTGGTTCAGTGATTTACAAGAACATGTTCCAGATTGTACCCATGCTCAACTAACTATACCCAGAGAAGAAAAAAAGTTTCCCCCAGCAAGCTTCACTTCCTACTAAGTTTATAATAGTAAAATAAAATTTAGGAAACCTTGTTAAAAAAAACTTAATATCAACGTGACTCATTTTGGGAAAAACATGAATTAAGGGGCAAATAGGAAATGTTGCTTCAATTCTTGAAAATTCAATTCCATAATCACCTAAAGATATATTTCAATAAAAAATGTTAAATGCCATGTGCTAAAACTACCAGTGTGTGAGGAGCCATAAAATACTTTAAAATGTCTGCCCTGTTGAACAGACATTGTAACTTACTTCAGCAGCTGTGGCGTGAGTCCATATGATACACCCAGGTAATCAAGCTTTTCTGTTGGCCGCTCATTGAGTTTCAGCAGTAATGGTGGCAAGTCTTTGCGTGGAGACAACATCTCTTCGAGTAAACTGATAGCCTGAGTAAAATAATGGTTTCACTATGACATAAATCAAGCCATTTATCCTTCAGGTTCATTCACAAAACATTTCTACCAAGTCAATGTCTATGCAGTTTTAAAAAATGCATATTCCAGCTCATAGTTCCAATGGGTTGACCAATTTTCCTCATGGAAAATCTTTTTTTCCTTTGGCAGTATAGAACTTGAGCTGTAAAAAGAGACATGTCTTTTTCACTTTGTACTCATCAGGACACTTCACAACAATGCCAAAATAAAGGGAAACAACAATTCATTCTGTATGTGAAGAGAGTGCTGATTGATTGACAAGTGTATTGGAAGCTATATATGTTAATATGCAAGGCACTGTTCTTTGCAGTCAGAAAGAATATGTACACACGTTGCGCTTGTTTCAGCAATACAAAATAAGTGACAACCATTCGCTGACTCATTCCTCAGGGCAATGCCTTCCCCATTCAGGATCACGCTGCCTGGTTAAATTTCAAACAATGCTTGGCAATTATCTGAGTCACCATCACTGGTGCATTCTCCACAGCAATGCCTCTGCCAATCGGAGTCCACTTGCCAACCAATCAGCACTCTCTTCACATACAGTATAAATTTTGTTTTCTCCTTATATTGGTATTCCTGTGAAGTGTCCTGATGAGTGCAAGACAAAAAGCTTTGGCGTCTCTTTTTTCAGCAACTTTTTCCCCTTATTCGCTCATGGGATGTGGGCATCACTGGTTAGTCCAGCATTTAGTGCCCATTCCTAATAGCCCTTGAGCAGGTGGTGGTGTGCTGCCTTCTTGAAACTCTGCAGTCCCTGAGGTGTCGGTACACCCACAGTGCTGTCAGGAAGGGGTTTCCAGGGCTTTGACCCAGTGACAGTGAAGGAACAGCGATACGGCTCAAGCCAGGACAGTGTGCGGCTTGGAGGGGAACTTGCAGGTGGTGGTGTTCCCAAACATCTGCTGTCCTTCTCTTTCCAGGTGGTAGAGGTTGTGGGTTTGGAAGGTACTGAAGGAACCTTGGTGAATGGCTTTAGTGCATCTCGTAGATGGCACAAACCGCTGCTATTGTGTGTCAGTGGTGGAGGGAGTGAGGTTTAAGTTGATGGATGTAATGCATAGCATGCAGGCTGCTTTGTCATGGATGGTGTCGAGCTTCTTGAGCGTTGTTGGAGCTGCACTCATCCAGGCAAGTGGAGAGTATTTCATCACACTACTGACTTTTGCCTTGTGGATGAGGGACAGGCTTTAGGGGGTCAGGAGGTGTCAGTAAAGTGATGGAAAGGGTTATCAACAGTGCTATCAAGCGGCACTCGTTCAGCAATATCCTGCTCACTGATGCTCAGTTTGGGTTCTGCCAGGGTCACTCAGTTCCTAACCTCATTACAGCCTTGGTTCAAACATGGTCAAGAGAGCTGAACTCGAGAAGTAATGCAAGAGTGACTGCCCTTGACATCAAGGCAGCATTTCACCAAGTGTGACATCAAGGAACCCTAGCAAAACTCTCCACTAGTTGGAGTCATACCAAGCACAAAGAAGGATGGTTGGATGTCAATCATCTCAGTTCCAGGACATCACTGCAGGAGTTCCTCAGGGTAGTGCCCTAGGGCAGCCATGTTCAGCTGTTCATCAACGACCTTCCTTCTATCATAAGGTCAAAGATGGGAATGTTCGCTGATAATTGCGCAATGTTCAGCTCCATTCGCAACTCCTCAGTTCCTGAGGCAGTCCATGTCCAAATGCAGCAAAACCTGGACAATATCCAGGCTTGGGCTGACAACTGGCAAGTAACATTTGTGCCACACAAGTGCCAGGCAATGATCATCTCCAAAGAGAGAATCTAACCATTGCCCCATGACATTCAATGGCATTAACATCGCTGAATCCCCCACGATCAACATCCTGGGGGTTCCATTGACCAGAAACTGAACTGAGCTAGCCATATAAATACTGTGGTTGCAAGAGCAGGTCAGACTCTAGAATCTTGGGGTAACTCATCTTCTGACTCCCCAAAGCCTGTCCACCATCTACAAAGCACAAGTCAGGAATGTGATGGAATACTGCCCACTTGCCTGGATGAGTGCAGTTCCCACAACGCTCATGAAACTTGACACTGTCCAGGGCAAAGCAGCCCGCTTGATTGTTTGTGGATGTGGTGCCATTCACTCCCTCCATCAATGGCGCACAGTAGCAGCAGTGTTTACCATCTACAAGATACACTGCAGGAATTCACCAAGGCTTCTTTGACAGCACCTTCCAAACCCAGGAACTCTACCATCTAGAAGAACAACAGCAGCAGACTCATGGGAAGACACCATCTGGAAGATCCCCTCCAAGTCACTTGCTATCCTGACTTGGAAATATATCGCTGATCCCTCACTGTCACTGGGTCAAAATCCTGGAACTCCCTCCCTAAAAGCACTTTGGGTGTACCTACACCACATGGGCTGCAGCAGTTCAAGGCAGCAGCTCACCACTACCTTCTCGAGGGCAATTAGGGATAGGCAATAAATGGTAGCCTAGCCGGTGACTCCCACATAAAAAAAATCTCACTCCGCAGAATTCTCAGCTTCTGACCAGCTCTTGTAGCCACAGTATTTATATGGCTGTTCCAGTTCATTTTCTGGTCAAAGGTAACACCCCAGGATGTTGATAGTGGGGGATTTAGCAATGGTAATGCCATTGACTGTCAAGGGCAGAGATTACATTTGCTCTTGGTGGAGATGGTCATTGCCTGGCACTTGTTTGGTGCAAATGTTACTTGCCACTTATCTGCCCAAGCCTGAATATTGCCCAAGGCTTGCTGCACATGGACACAGACTGCTTCAGTGTCTGAGGAGTCACGAATGGTACTGAGCATTGTGCAATCATCAGTGAACATTCTAACCTTTTAATGGAGGGAAGGTCATTGATGAAACAGCTGAAGATGGTTGGGTCTAGTACACTATTCTGATGAACTCCTGCAGCGATGTCCTGGCACTGAAATTACTAAAATAAATATCTTAAACACCAAGTTCTTTACCACAACTGCAATGTTATGAATATGCACTTCACAGCAGAAAGGAATAGCTGGATAGGAGAAAAAGGCAAGACAACGGGGTGCTTCAATAATCGACCACTGGAATATGATCTGAAGTGAGTAGGAAGTTGCCTATAACTGGGGAACAAGGCTTGGTTGCAGGAATAAACAGAGGGAGAAGGATTGAGAAACAGGAGAGAAAAAAATTCTGGAATAGAGAAATTATTTACCCAATAGACAAGTCTGAAGTTAGAAAGAAACAGGAGGAGTAGGCCATTTGACTCTTAGGGCCTGCTCTGACATTCAACATATCGTAGCTGATCTTCTACCTCAATTCTGCCTTCCCGCACTATCCCCATGTGCCTTAATTCCTTTAGTAGCTAAAAATCAATCTCTGTCTGGAATATATTCAACAACTGAGCAGTCACAGCTCATTCACAGGGCAGGCAGCAAAGTGGAGCTGAGACCACAACCAGATCAACCACGATCTTATTGAGTGGTGGAGCAGGCTCGAAGGGCAGGGATGGCCTACTCCTGCTCCTAAGTCCAATGTTTTTCTCTAGTGTAAAGAATTCCAAAGACTCAACCCTTTGGGTGAAAAAAAGTTCTCCTCATCTTAATCATAAATGGTCGACCCCTTATTCTGAGAGTGAATTCTCGTTCTGTACTTCTCAGCCAGGGGAAACATCCTTCCAGCATCTACACTGTCAAGCCCCTTAAGAATTTTATATGCTTCAATTAGATCACCTCTCATTCTTCTAAACACAAGGGAATTTAGGTCTATTCAACTCATAGGGCAATTCTCTCATCGCACGAATTAGTCTAGTGAAACTTTGGTGCACACTGACAAAGGAAAGTTTATCCTTCCTTAGGTAAGGACACCAAAACTGTATATAGGTGTAGTCTCACCAAGACCCCATACAATTGTAATAAGATCAGTCTTATACTCCAATCCCTTTGTAATAAAGGCTAACATTCCATTTGCTTTCCTAATTGCTTGCTATACCTTAAGGCCCCTCTGAATACCAATGTTCTCCATCTTTCCTACAAAAGTGGATAACTTCACATTTCTAAACAATATATGCCATCTGCCATGTTCTTGCCCACACAACCTATCTAAATTCTTTTGCAACTAGTGTCCTCCTCACAGCTTACTTTCTCACCTAACTTTGTACGATTAGCAAATCTGGATCCTTTATACTTGTGCCACTCATCTAAGTTATTGATATAAATTGTAAATAGCTGAAGTCCAAGCGCTGATTCATGCTCTTAGCACCCTGCCAACTTAAAAATGCCCCCTTTATTCCTATTCTGTTTTATATCCATTTATCAATCCTCAATCAATGGCAATATATTACCCCCGATCTCATGAACCCCGTATAATGACTTCTTGTATTGCAAATTATCAAAACCTTTTTGAAAACCCAAATACATTACATCCCTCTAGTTACAACCTCTAAGACTTGTCAAACATGCTTTTCTTTTTATAAACTGGTGATGACTCTGCCTAACCATACTATAATTTTCCAAGCGCCCTAATAATAGATTCTAGAATTTTCCCTACTACTGTCAGGTTCTACTAATTGCAAGGGCAATTAGGGATGGGCAACAATTGCTGGCCCAGCCAGCGATGCCCACATTCTCTGAATAAAAAGGCAGCTCGTGGTTCCCCCTCATCTCAGGGATGCTTTTGTGTCTTTTACCCCAAAGGCATTCACAGGATATGGGCTTCGCTGGCTGGGCCAGCATTTATTGCCCATCCCTAGTTGACCTTGAGAAAGTGGTGGTGAGCTGCCTTCTTGCACTGCTGCAGTCCATGTGGTGTTGGTACACCTATAGTGCTGTTAGGGAGGGAGTTCCAGGATTTTAACCCAGTGTCCACAATGTGCCTGCATTTGAACAATTGCTTTGAACTATCAGTTAAGTTAGTTATCCGTGACTTTTGCCATTGTTTTCATTAATATTTAGATTTCAGCTTCCTCTCTGTTCTGTTAATGTCAGTAGTATATTTGGTTTACGAGTGAGATCAAGGTAAAACTAAAGGTATTATTCACATATGGTGCATTTAAACCACTTTTACAGTCTGTTAATACCACCAGCCTAGAGGATCAGCAAAATAAAAAAGTGGCTTTAACATGTGAATACATAAACACTTGATTTCAAGTTAAGTTTAACAGCTTCTTTCATCAATATACACTGCACCCTATCCATTGCATCCTTGATCAGTGATTCCCTTTATTGTGTGGATTTACATAATAGAATCATTCTGGAGAATATTACAGTCCTTAATTGCAGATATAGCATGTAAAACAAAGTAAACAAACAGGTCACAGGACATCGCTGGGGGGCAAGGGTACTAAATACTCTTGCACTGGCCCTGGCTAAACTGGGTTACCATGCATAAATATTCAGTGAAATGAATGTGAATGAAGCTAACTAAACTGGTACAAGGTGAAAAACTCATTTTTTCTTTGCCCAGCTTGAAAGAATTGACACATTTAAAAGTAAACAGCAAGATTGGAAAGTTCTTGTCTATGGGAGGGACTACAGGTGCATTTAAACTCTTACATTCTTCTGTTCAAGAAAAAAATCACTGGCATTAATGTCATCAAAATAAAAATCAAAGATAGCACATCTTTATGGTCTAGACAATAACTTAAATACTTATGCAAGAATTCATGGCAAAACAGTCTGCTACACACGCCTGTGGATTACAAACCTCTTCAGTGAGACTACTGAAGCTAAAATGCCATTCTGTGCTAAACAAATCTATTGGGAAAGCTCATTGACATTTCATCAGCGATCTGGCTTTAACAATTCTACTGTCATCTTGTCGTTGCAAACTCAAAAGCTGCATACCTCATTGCTGATGGTGGTTATCTCGGTGGATTTATGGCTCTCTTGCTCCTCTAGACATGGAAATTTCCCTTCATAATACAACTGCAGCAACTCTACAGCTCGGCTTCCATATCCCATCTAGCCATAGGAACAAAGAGAGAAAAAAATGACAAAGGCTTTAATGGATTATTGCAAACAATATTTAAGTTTTGATGCCTGCAATTTTGGAATTAGCACTTAGAAGTTTTAAACCTTTAAGGAAATGATCTGGCTGTATCCTTTCCTCTTAAATTTGAAAACAGTCAATTAAAAATAATTTCTCCTCCTTGCTGGCAGCTGAAAGTTTTAATTTAACGAAGCTTGCAAAGGCTCAACACAATTCTTGGAGGCATAATTTCCTAACATAAATATAAATTCCCTTTCACTAGCTCATGTGGATGAAGTGCTCTTATAGGTGTATGGGGTTAAATACATCATCAACACGATTGAGCATCACTAAAATTAAAGCAAAACACAGTCAGCTCCCGTCATTCGCGGGGGTTCCATTATTACGCATGTGCAGAGACAGCATATGCACAGCATGTGCTTTCTACATGGGCAAGGATTGGGAAAGGTGAGAGTTTAACATTCTAAATCGCGGATAAGCAAAGTTTTGGTATACATACACATTTGCCTGAGTAAACAAATTCTCAATGCAGGGGGTCACTAATGACGGGAGTTGACTATAGTGCGATGCTGGGGATCTAAAATAAAAATGAAAACAGAAAGTGCAGGAAAAACCCCATTCCAAAGAAGAGTCATATTGGACTCGAAACGTTAACTCTGTTTCTCTCTCCACAGACGCTGCCAGACCTGCTGAGTTTTTCCAGCACTTTGTTTTTATATTATGATTGAGCACCACAGTGGTTTATACATACTGTCAGCTATGAGATAAGATTAAATACAGCCTTTACTAACACAAGGTAGGCAGTTAGCTGGCCTTTGAGCTTGGCAGCGAACTAACAGCGCTCGCCACTGACTTTAAAGAAAGTTACCCACAAAGATCTAGCAATCTCCCCAACGAATGCTTGTTTCTGTTGTTAAGTAAAGGGCATCTCCAGGCATCCAGCAACAGTGATGTCAAGTAGGGTAAGCAGTCAATCACACTGTAGCACCCTCACAAGTAGCAAATCAGAAAGTAAAAACTACTGAACCACTTCCACTTATAATTTTAAATTTTTATGAAGGGTGAAATAAATGATTGGGACATACACATGGGATTAAGAAAGAAACTGAAATACCACAAAAAAAACTTATACAAAATGTAAAGGTGTGGATTTTTTTTCATCCTAATGTAAAAATTTGATACAAAAACAAACTTACCTGGAAAAACTCAGCAGGTCTGGCAGCATCGGCGGAGAAGAAAAGAGTTGACGTTTCGAGTCCTCATGACCCTTCAACAGAACAGTTCTGTTGAAGGGTCATGAGGACTCGAAACGTCAACTCTTTTCTTCTCCGCCGATGCTGCCAGACCTGCTGAGTTTTTCCAGGTAATTCTGTTTTTGTTTTGGATTTCCAGCATCCGCAGTTTTTTTGTTTGTAAAAATTTGATACTTGCGCAAATATAAAATCAGTTTTTTTTGATCCAGAAAGGTTTCTCAGCAGTAGTTATGATTGTAGTTCACCATTACCAGCCCAGGGGTACCTCATACAAGGCGGCCCTCAAGCATTTTAACAATAAGACTAAATGTAAGACAAAGTTCCTGATTTCAAATTGAATTGCACTTTGCAGGGAACCTCAACCTCTGGAAAAAGTTGAAACACTGATTGTAACTTTTGGATTTCTGTATTCAATTGTGCTTGTGTGGGCTCCAGAACTTGCCATCAGTTTCACAGGAGTAATGATGGTGAAAGCTAACAGTTTGGTTGTCGTTACTATTGGAAAGCTAGGCCAATCTCCCTGCTCGCTATAAAAAGTTTTATTTGAAAAGAATGGGAAAATTTTCAGCTCAGCTCCTAATGGACAGAAACATAAAACTATCCTGGGGAGTGACAAGAATATGGATATGTGATCCTATGGTATGCAATGGAAGTATAAACATTTATTGCTATTTATGAATAAATACATTACATGATATGAACTACATGGACTAGTGTACACTATGACCTGTATACATCATGTTTAAATTTTTTAAAAAAGCAGCAACCCTAACTCAATCTCCAAGGATCAACTTTTCAACAGCTTACCAAAACAGAAATATACATTTGCTTTTCAAAAAAATCATTCATATGGACACAATTCAACACTCATTTACTGTAAGATATTAAACAGCAGATTTGAGATTAGTGCACAGCCAGATAAATGAAGACATTTGAATATTCTTCCTTTAAAGAAAGAGACTATTACCCCTTGATAATCTGGATGTACAGCAATTCGGATAATACGTCCACCAGACAAGCTTCCAAAGTCAGGGTCCTGAAACTATATTAAAACAAAAAGTACTGTTTAGTTACATGTAATTTAATAATCAGGAGGTTCATCCATTACTTTGGAAGTTGCAGTGAGATGAGTCAGTAAAATAAGGTTGAAATTTCCTCTGCTTTGGACAGCACACTCAATTTAAAAGTAAGCTCCCCAATGCTTTAATGAGTGACGGCACTGTGCTACCAAGCAGAGCCGAAGATCCAGGTTTAATCCCTAGTCTGTCAGAACATATCTGATTTCAGCCAAGGAAGGGCAAGTGAAGGGTCCCAAATACTATATCCAGTCCCTAATGAAAGTGCCTGTTTATGAACGTAGAACAAGAACAGGGTCAGCTTGACAGAGATAATCTCCATGCAACATTGTTACTACTTTTGACAAACAAGAGGGTGTAACTTGTGGGGTTCCACAAAGGTCTGTGCTTAGGCATCAGCAAAAATCTCCATCAATTAATCAGATGAGGGGGCCGAACGTAACGTATCCAGGTTTACTTACGGTACAAAATTGGATGGAAAAGTAAGCTGCAAGGAGAATGCAAAGAGACTGCAAAAGGATTTAGGCAGGTTAAATGAGTTGGCAAGATCATAACAGATGAAACGTGAGGTTTCCCACTCTGGTAGGGAAAGCAGACTTTTTTTTTAAATGGTCAGACATTGGAAAATGTTGCTATTCAAAAGAAAGTGTTAGTTGTATATCAATTGGGTGCTAATTTTTTTCTTTCGCAGAATGTGGGCATCGCTGGCTAGGCCACCAGTTACTGTTCTTCCCTAATTGCCCTCGGGAAGGTGGTGGTGAGCTGCCTTCTTGGACCACTGTAGTCCATGTGGTGTGGTACATCCACAGTGCCGCTTGGGAGAGAGTTCCAGGATTTTGCCCCAGCGACAGTGAAGGAACGGTGATATAGTTCCAATTCAGAATGGTGCATGGCTTGGAAAGGAACTAGCATGGGATCACTACTACCTGCACCTGCTGCCCTTGGCCTTCTAGGTGACAGAGGTTGTGGGTTTGGACAGTGCTGTCATAGAAGCCTTGGTGAGTTGCTGCAGTGCATCTTGTAGATGGTACACACAGCTACCACTGTGCATCGGTGGTAGAGGGAGTGAATGTTTAAGATAGTGGATGGGGTGCCAATCAAGCAGGCTGCTTTGTCCTGGACAGTGTCAAGCTTATTGAGTGTTGTAGGAGTTGCACTCATCCAGGCAAGTGTGGAGTAGTCCATCGCACTCCTGATTTGAGCCTTGAAGATGGCAGACAAGCTTTGGGGAGTCAGGAGCTGAGTTAGCACCGCGGAATTCCCAGTAAGTTACTTATGCTTTAAAATTTGTTCCAGCCAGAGAGTGTGCTTTTTGGCTTCCAATTGACTCTTTTGTATCAGATTTGGCTCATTTCTTAACTTTGGACTCGGGTCAAATTCCTATTGGATTTTCTCAGACTTGATCTCCCAATTTCTCTTACAGACAGGAGGAAGATTAATTTAAACAGTCCTGATTTCTCCTCTCACCACCCATCCAAAAACAAAGGTATTTTGATTTTGATTTCCCCCTTTATATAGTGGTAGCACATTTTCCAAAGTCTTCAGTTTTGGTGTGAGCCAATTTCCATTAACAACTCCACAGCAAACTTGAGTCGGGGTAAACTCAAGGGGGTAGTTTATTTTCATGAACTCAAAACATGAGAGGAGAGGTCACAATGTACCCTCCTTTTTCATTCTTACAAGAAAGGTGGGGAGGGGGGGATTGGGTAGAGAAAGAAAGGGCATAAACCACAGAAGAAAGAATTATTGTTTCACATGAGTCCAGAGTCTAGAATTAAAGACAAATGGTGTATTCTTTCACGGCGACCGGCAGGCTAAAGACTGAAGCTGGACAATTCACTTTTCCAGGCACGAAGAGATGAATTTGTTGGTACCGAAGTTCCAGTAGAAACGGAGTAGACGGGGGCCAAGCATTCACCTGGACGGAGCCCTTGTTCTGAGCTGCTGCTTGCTAGATGGAAGATGGCAGTCTGCTTTGCAGCTCTACAAGGGAGGGTAACTGGTTCTCCCAGATGGGAGGGGTTTGTCATGTGTAATGACTCCCACTTCTCCACTTTATTTTAGACAAAGGATGTATATTCCTTTGTCTGCATTCTTAAGATGGTTAATGTTTCATCCATTAATAATTTCAAAAGAGGTTTTGGGCTCCTTTGTAAGCTCTGAAGCAGTGTCACACTGGCATATAGACACACAGCTAGAAGGGACAATGGCAGCTCCCTGCTGCGTTTCCTTTATTCGTGGTTTAAACCCGGGACAGTGCTTCAGCAAGGACATTGTTCGGTCCTGGGATGTGGAAGGTTTAGATGACTTTGGAGCATTCGAAATTCATCTGTATGGGAAAGACCATTCGGGGCTAGAGTTCTGAATTCCCTCTGTTGAGGATCAGGCATAAGCAAAGCCACTGGTTTCAGAACTCTGCCTGTCCGACTCCTGGTGAAGTATCCTCAAAAGAGTCTGGGGTTTTTCAGGGTGGTTAGCACTCGAGTGATGCTCAAGCTGGCCTGGGTGATCCACAGGGGAATGCTGGGCATCTCCCTCTGTGGGTGCCAGGGCCTGGGATCATAGTGCTGTGCAGCTCTTGTCCAGCTTAGTTCTTGCCTGTTCACTTTGGTAACCTGAAGGTTCAACTGTTCAAACCCAGCGACTGTGGTTAGGTTGATTGTCAGGAGATTGGGGTGTCTTCAAGGGACTTTAGCCTCTTTAGGGGATTCCAGTTCAGTGTCCGGCTCAGGTCTTGCACCACTGGGTGTCCCAGCTTCTGTTGCTAGATACTTTGGGTTGACACGGAGACCAGTGGACAGTTGGCTTATTAACCTGGGCCAGCCTTTCTGGGCCTGGATGATAGAAAGATGTCCTTCTGGCAGGAGCCTCTCCCACATCCATACCAGTTAGGGCTCTAGCCTGGTATGGAGTTATGGGTCATTTTAAATAGGGTGGTTAACACTATCCGGTCAATTGGGTGAGCATGGGGTCCAATCTCCTTAGGGGTCAGTTGGAGGGTAGGTTTCATGCCTTTTGGGACACCACTGCCCTGTGGTGTATAGTCAGCTCTTGTTGCACCTCCCGGTGGCTTTTCAATGAAGTGACACATCACCCTCATTCTTTGTGGGCTAATTTGGAAACTTTTCTGGTCCACATTTAAATTTGCCACAAAGCTACCGCCAAGCCAATCAATGCCTTCCTACCTGGGGCTTTTGGCTTTGGAGGGGGGGGGGGGGGTACTCTCCTAACTTGTTCCATGTCCCCTGGAACACCTCTGCCCTCAAGTGGAGGTGCAGTTCCAGCTACACTCCCTTGTGGCTCTTCAACTGGGGGAGGGTTCTCACTCCCTCCCTGCTCATCGGGTTGGGAACTCCCTTTGTCCCTATTTAATGTCGCAAAGGAGGCTTTTGCTAGCCATACTTTAGGCAAGTCCTTAACCTTTTCCTTTCCAGGCTTAATAACCCGCCTTCCTTCAGGGTCTCTGTATACAAGGGACATCACCCTCGCCATTTCTTTCCTGGCTCTGGGACTTCTCCGGTCCCTATTTAATTACTGGATGACTATTTTAAATTCTAGGCGCCTTTCTTGGGCCCCTAAATTTTGCTGGCTTGGCTTCGGCCTTGCTACATTTGAGCAGCCCTTGCTCAATGTTTATGGGTGCCATGTCATTTCTTTCACTTGCTAACACCTTGCTGCCAGACAAATTGTTCCCAAGGAGGAAATCGATTCCTGCTTCGAGTAGGTCAGGGACAATTCCTACTGTAACAGGGTCTGAAGCAAGGTGGACCGTATTTGGGCGGGGGGGGGGGGGGGGGGGGGGGGGGGGGGGGGGGGAGGAGGAGGGGGCTCAAAAACAGATCCTCCTCCCACTCCACTAATCAGTGCTTTGGCCTGCAGGAAGGACTCAGGGTGTAGGCTTAAATTTCCCTCCACATTAAGGATTGAGTGGCCCATGTCCCGGAGCAATACCATGGACTTCCTCACGTCTTGGGACAGGTAGGGGAACACTGTTCCTGACAGGACAAAACTCTGAAAGCACTCTGGGAGTTTGTCCGGTTCAGACACAGTGCCATATCTTCTAAGGGTAAGTTTCTGGAGCTAGAGTC
The DNA here is from genome assembly GCF_017639515.1 of Carcharodon carcharias. Classification (NCBI taxonomy): domain Eukaryota; kingdom Metazoa; phylum Chordata; class Chondrichthyes; order Lamniformes; family Lamnidae; genus Carcharodon; species Carcharodon carcharias. The sequence goes on along the minus strand of NC_054476.1, from coordinate 752,031 downwards.
TCGGCCTGCTCTCCTGCAGTGCCCATTGGGGCAGATCTTAGGGGGATTACTCTTACGGGACCCTATTAGGCCGACAGATTTGCCATGCAATCTCCAGCATTTGGGGCTGGAAAGGTCTATTTAGTTGCAATGAGCACACACTGGTCTCTGAGTTGTCCTTTCAGGCTGCAGGAGGGATTCCTGCACCCTGCCTGTGTGTTTTATTTTCTGGGTGGTTGTGGGGAGGCCTCTCCTACCTAGATCGCCCTGCTTATCTTTCCAGCAGAATTATCTGGAAAAACTCAGCAGGTCTGGCAGCATCGGTGGAGAAGAAAAGAGTTGACGTTTCGAGTCCTCATGACCCTTCGACAGAACTTGAGTTCGAATCCAAGAAAGAGCTGAAATATAAGCTGGTTTAAGGTGTGTGTGTGGGGGGCGGAGAGATAGAGATACAGAGAGGTGGAGGGAGGGGTGGTGTGGTTGTAGGGACAAACAAGCAGTGATAGAAGCAGATCATCAAAAGATGTCAACGACAATACCGCCTCTGTCTCCTCCACTACTCCCAGCAGACAGAACTGGGTTTAAACCCAGCTCCTGACAGCTCAGAGCCACTCACAAAGCTACAGAATCCTGTCCCTTCTCTGTAACCGTTTCAATGTCAAGTCAGGCTCTCGATGGAGGATGTTACTCAGAGTCTCCCAATGGATTACAGAATCCACGAGGTTCAAAATGTGACCGGCTTTAAACAGATGATGTCCAACAGCTGGCCAAACATTCTCACAGAAACACTCCGGCCATTTCCCCCACACCGTAACAGTGAGCACTGAGTTCCCTCCTCCTCACTCCTAACCATCACCATCCACCAGGGGAAAGTACAGAACTTGTCCCAGTTAGATACAGCACAGCAGGGTCACAGGTCAGACACTTACTGCTTCCTAGCCTGGGCTTGTGTGTTCCTCTTGAGCCACACTCATTGGCCATTATTGTCGTTGACATCTTTTGATGATCTGCTTCTATCACTGCTTGTTTGTCCCTACAACCACACCCCGCCCCCTCCACCTCTCTGTCTCTCTATCTCTCCGCCCCCCACACACACACCTTAAACCAGCTTATATTTCAGCTCTTTCTTGGACTCGAACTCAAGATCTGTCGAAGGGTCATGAGGACTCGAAACGTCAACTCTTTTCTTCTCCGCCGATGCTGCCAGACCTGCTGAGTTTTTCCAGGTAATTCTGTTTTTGTTTTGGATTTCCAGCATCCGCAGTTTTTTTGTTTTTATCTTTCCAGCATGTATGGGAATGGTTTGGATAGGGTCTGCCCGAGTTTCCAGGCCTATGGGTGAGATCATAGCTGTTTGCTGTGACTGCTGCAACCCCAGGCTGTGAGGATTCTCTGCCCCTCTAGCTGTATTCGTAGGTTGGAGGATAGGCAAGTATCAAGTTCCTCCTACAGCTCATATGACCCTTCATAGGTGCGTGGGATTCTTTGGGGTCTTATTCATCAGTTGAATGCAATTTGATTCAGCTTTTCAAACTTGATGTAGGTTTGGGTTGGCTTCTTACGTGCATTCCAGTATTGCTGGCGACTCACAGGCACTTAGGATGGCAGCCTTGTTGCTCATAATTCAGGGAAACATCAGAAGGCAGCAAGGAATAGACCTCTTGGGTTCTCCCCGATAGCTGCTCTTCAATTAAAAATGTCCCGATATCGGAGGGTCACCTCAGCTGAATTGCTATTTTCTCAAAAGTGGCAAAAAAACGACGCCAAATCACAATCTTCGAATTTGGGAATGAATCTCGCATATTTGAGGGCCTCAGAGAGTGGTTCCGGGTTAGGGAGATAAGGGGTGCTAACCAGGTAGACAGAGATTCTCCCTTGCAGCTTCCAATTGTTCTGTCTCTCTCTCTCTCTTTGAGCTGCCAACTCCATTTCCAATTTTCAGAGCTTGAATTCTTCTCTCTACCTTTCTCTCCCTCTTTCACTCTCCTGTTCCCTTGCGTGCCCTCTCTCTTTCACATTCCTGAAATTGGCTAGGGGAGGGGATTTGGAGTCATGGCCAATCTCTACGTCTAATTGCTCTATTGGTAAGGTTAGATCCAAATGTTCCACCAACAACTGGATCAGTTCACTTTTCATTTTGCTGGGCAATTTTAACCGTACCTTTCTCGCTACAGCTTTCAATTGTTCTTTGCTAAGGGCTGCTAAAGATTCACCACTTAAATTCCCTTGCTGGACAAACAGTTGGGCATCAAACATTGTTATTTTCTTAGGGTTAGAGGAAAGGAATTTGCTGTAATAAGTTGTTTTAAAATTTGTTCCAGCCACTGGGTTTTCCCTTTTTGGTTTCCAATTGACTCGAGTCAGATTTGGCTAGTTTCTTAACTTGGGCTCTGGTCAAATTCATATTGGGATTTCTTGGACTTAAGCTGCCAATTTCTGTTATGGACAGGAGGAAGATTAATTTAAATAGCCCTAACTTCTCCTCTCACCAACTGTGCAAAAACAAAGACGTTTTGATTTTGATTTCCCCCTTTATAAAGTGGTGGCGCATTTCCAAAGCCTTGAGTTTTGGTGTGATCCAATTTCCATTAACAACTCCACAGCAAACTTGAGTCAGGGTAAACTCAGGGGGTTTATTCGTGTATACACAAAACACAAAAGGAGGGGTCACAACGTAGCCTCCTTTTTCACTCATACAATAAAAGGGGAATACAGAAAGAAAGGGAATTACAGGGGAAAAAAAAACAGAATAAGTAATTTTTGTTTCATGAGAGGCCAGACACCAATGTCCAAAGTCCAATGGTGTATTCTTTCAGAGTCAGCAGGCGGAAGACTGATTTATTTTTATTCATTCATGGGATATGGGCATCACTGATGAGCCCAGCACCATTTGCCCTTGAGAGGGTGGTGCCTTCTTGAACTGCTGCAGTCTATGATATTGGAGAATTTACTTTTCCAGTAGAGCTGGCTTGCACAATGGGTTAGGCACTTGGAGCTGAGTTAGTCTTGTAGGCGCTGGTACAGAAGCTCCACTAGAAACAGAGTAGATGGGGGCAGGGTATTCAACTGGACCAAGACCTTGTTCTGAGCTGCTGCTTGTAGATGGAAGATGGCAGTCTGCTTTGCAGCTCTACAAGGGAGGGTAACTGGTTCTCCTAGCTTCAAGGGAGAAGGAGGGGGATCATGTGATGTGACTCCCACTTCACTTTGGTTTGGACAAAGGATGTATATTCCTTTGTTGGGATTCTTGAGATGGTTAATATTTCGTCTATTAATAATTTCAAAAGCGGTTTCGGGGTCTTTTGTCCTATCAGATTAGTCGCTTCCATTGCGCGGAGCCTTGGCCTTAGAAATGAAAACTGTCTTTGTAAAATTGCCTTGGATTTGATCTCTGCAATCAGAGGTCATTAGCATCTCTTCAGGGATAACGAGGTGGCTGCTGTTCTGAATACCAGGAAATTCCTTTTGTTTGAGTCATTGTCAACAATAGCTTCAAGTTATGTTAAAAGCCTTTGCCCAGTTTTTTAAAAAAATTATAAATTAGCCATGATGATGATATATAATAAATATACATTATATGTTATATATTATAGAATGTTTATATATATATAAATATACATTATGTTATATATTATAAATTTTATATATATTATATTTATAATTATTATAAAAAAATAGAGTGAGGTCTTAGCTCCTGGACACCAGCCTCTGACCTGCTCTTGTAGCTAAAGTATGTGTGTGTGTGGTCAATGGTACCCCCCAGGAACGATAGTAATGTCATTGAAATGTCAAGGAGAGACAGTTAGAATCTATCTTGTTGGACATTGGTCATTGCCTGGCACTTGGGAGGTTACTTGCCACTTATCAGCCCACACCTGAATGCTGTCCAGGTCTTGCTGCATAGGGATACGGGCTGCTTCAGTATCTGAGGAATCGCAAATGGTACTGAACATTGTGCAATGTGCAATCTTCAGAGAACATCCTCACTTTTGGCCTTATGTTGGTTTATAATTGTCATTGATAACGCAGCTGAAGATGGTTGGGCTACAGTCATTACCCTGAGGACTACTGCAGCAAAGATCTAGGACTGAGAAGGCTGACCTCCAAAAACCACAACTATCCTTCTTTGTGCTAGGTATAACTCCAACTGGTGGAGAGTTTTCCCCCAATCTCAGTTTTGCTAGGGCTCTTTGATGCCACACTTGGTTAAATGTTGCCTTGATGTCAAGGGCTGCCAACTCTCATCTAATATCCAGTTCAGCTCTTTTGTCCAAGTTTGAACCAATGCAATAATAAAGTCAGCAGCGGAATAACACTGGTGGAATCCAAACTGAGCATCAATAAGCGGGTGAATGTTGACTAAATGCCACTTGATTGCACTGTTGTGACATCTCTCATTATGATATTTGCTGATGATCAAGTCGACTGATGGCAATAGTAGACTGGATTGGAGAAGTTGTCCTGCTTTGTGTGTACAGGACATACCTGGGTAATTTTCCACATAGCCAGGTAGATGCAGTGTTGTAGCTGTACTGGAACAGCTTGGCTAGGGGCGCGGCAAGTTCTGAAGCACAAGTCTTCAGTACCATTGCCGGGATGTTGTCAAGACCCTTAGCCTTTGCAATAACCACAGGATTGTATTAACTGGGGACTCACCTGTGCTCATACATAAAGGAGCAAGTTGAAAGAGGACTTGTTCAAGGTGCAGGACACTGAAATAAATGTTTTTTTAGGGAATAAAGACTGGACTCCAGTGTTCTATCTTTCACAACCTGGTTGTGCAGGCTGGAAAAGTCTGAGTGTCCTTGTACACAAATCACAGACGTACACTGAACATACAGCATGAAATTAGAAAAGCAACTGTTACTTATTCCAAAAGGGATTGGAATGTAACTCTAAAGAACTCTTATTGAAAGTATATATGACATTGATGAAATTACACTTGGAGTAGTGTACACAGTTTTGGTCTCCTTACCTAAGGAAGGATATGCTTGCCATAGAATAAATACAACAAAGTTTCATCAGGCTAATTCCTGGGATGAGAGACTGCCCTATGAGGGGAGATTGAGCAGGCTAAGCCTATATTCCGTAGAATTCAGAAAAATGAAGTGAACTCATTGTAACATAACATTTTTGAAGGGTTTGACAGAGCAGGTGCTGGAAGGAGGTTTCCCCTAGCTGTAGAATCAGGTATCACACTATCAGGTTAAGGGGTTGGCCTTTTAGGGATGAGATGAGGAGAAACTTCTCCAGAATCCTCCTTAGAATTTCTACACCAGGGAACTGTGGATGCTCAGTATATTCAAGACAGACAAAATGACAGATTTTTGGTAACTAAGGGAATCAAGCAATGTGGGCGTAGTTCAGGAATGTGTAGCTGAAATAGATGATCAGCTTTGATCACACTGAAAAGCGAAGCAGGCTTGAGGAGTCGAGTGGCCTATTTCTTCTTCAGTCTGTCAGGTGGAATAGTCAAGCATGACAGATACACAGTGTCATCATCCTACCTGCTCTGACACAGTCCAGGGAATGAGATCTCCAAATGCTTTCTTCCCACGAGAGAGGCTGTTCATTACAGACTGACGAGAGATCTCTCCCTCAAGGGCCACCTGATAAGGAGAAAGGGAAAACATGGCTTGTATTTCCAGCGTCAGCTTATTAGAAGGATCAAGGTGACAGTTGTAGCAACTTTAATAACACTAATATTCATTGCACTTCAGGTATACCACAGCAATTAACCGGAAACTACACAAGGTGTAGTGCCCTTTGGTAAGGCACTGTTACTGGAATGCTCTGAAAGCCCCAGGTCGTGGATATTCATATTTTACATGGTCAATGAAAGAAGGCAAGCCAGACAGATAAGCAACACCAGGATCATATTCCCAACTATATCTGCAGGTCAAAAAGGATAATATCCATCCATTTTCCTTATTCAGTTTCGCATTCAAATTAACTTCTCTCCAGGCAACATCAGCAACTCTGAGAAGTATTCTCTCCCCCTCCCCACTAAACTACCAGTGCGAATACCAACATGGGTGAGCGTTTGTCTGCATAAATCTGAATAGGGTAAATCATCACAGATAATCTTATGAAGCTGGCCAAAGCACTAGGCTTGGGAAAATCCCCTTTTCTATTGTATTGTCGTGGTTGTGGTAATATTAATCTGTGCTGATGTCCACTAAGAAATGGCTAGAAGTGCAAACATTTCATTTACAAATCTTCAACATTCAGAAAAAGAGACTGCTGATCGGAAGAACATATGCTGCTTGCCTCCGTGATGCAATCCTTTTCACCAAGAAGAAATGACTGAGGTCAAATTGCAGAACGATATTGTACAAATACGTATAGCAATACATTTGTTTAGAACTTTGAAAAAGGAGATAATTGTGTCAGGAGCAATTCAGAGAATGTTCACTTGATTCATTTTTGGGATGAAGGGCTTATATTAAGAACAAAGGTTGAACAGGTTGGGCTGATGCTGATTGGAGTTTAGAAAGATGAGAGTTGATCTTATTGAAACACAAAATTCCGAGGGGACTTAATAGGGTGGATACCAGGAGGATGTTTCCTCTTGTGATGGAGATTAGAACTAGGGGACGCAGTTTAAAAATATGAGGCCTTCCTTTTAAGATGAAGATGAGGAGAATGTTTCCTCTGACAATTTGCGGAATTCTCTTCCCCAGAAAGCAGTGGAGACTGGATCATTGAATTTATTCAAGGCTGAATTGAACAGATTTTTGATAGTCAAGGGAGTCAAAGGTTATGGGGAGTAGATACAAAAGTGGAGTTGAGACCACATACATACGAACATATGAATTAGGAGGAGTAGGCCGCTCAGCCCCTCGAGCCTGTTCTGCCAATTAATAAGATCATGGCTGATCTAATTGTAACCCCCATTCCACATTTCTGCATACCCCTGACAAACTTTCACCCCCTTGTTAATCAAGAAATCTATCCAGCTCTGCCTTAAAAGTATTCAAAGACTCTGCTTCCACTGCCTTTTGAGGAAGAGAGTTCAAAACATCATGTCCCTCAGAGAAAAAAATTCTCCTCATCTGTGTCTTAAATGAGAAACCCCTTATTTTTAAACCGTGACCCCCTAGTTCTAGACTCTCCCACAAGAGGAAACATCGTCTTCACATCCACCCTGTCAAGGCCCCTCAGAATATCTTATATATCTCAATCAAGTCACCGCTCACTCTTCTAAACTCCAGTGGATACAAGGCTAGCCTGTCCAACCTTTCCTCATAAGACAACCCTCTCATTCCTGGTATTAGTCTAGTAATGTGGAATGTGGGAGCTTTTGGACACCAAGGCAATCCATGACAAAGGCGTCTGCAGGGAGCGTAAGCAGCTCGAGGAATTTGGGATCAGGATTATTGATCTCTGGAAGCCAAACTGCAGACACTGTGCAACTTAAAGGGGGGCAGGAATACCTGGGCAATTTGTACCGGAAGACAGTCACACCTCTTAGAATAGGGTTGTCTATTTGGGAAAGTGGTGAGGGACAGGAGGATGTGACTATCAGTGAGACAGGTAAAGGGACCAAACAGACAGTAGAGGAGGAGCCTCAGACTTTGCAATTGTTTCAGGTGCTCACAACCGGTGTGGACAAAAGCGAGGTCTGCAGGGTCGATGAGCTGGCTGGCCACGGTACATTGGTACAAGAAGCCGTTCAAGCAGGGGGAGCAAACAGGAATATAGTGGTTGTAGGGGATAGTGTAGTGAGGGGATGGACACTGTTCACTGCAGCAAAGAGTGAGGCCAAAAGGCTGCGTTGTTTGCCTGGTGCCAGGGTTCAGGTTGCAGTGGGAAGGGGAGGATCCAGTTGTTGCCATCCATATCAGTACCAACGACAGAGGCAGGACAAGGAAGGAGGTTCTGCACTGTCAGTACGGGAAGCTAGGTACAAAATTATTACCTGAATTGGACAGAGGTAGACAGATTGTTAGGCAAGGAAGTCAAAGGTTATGAAGGAAGACAGGAAAGTGGAATTCGAAGCACAAACATTATTGAATGGCAGAGCAGGCCCGAGGGGCAGAATGGCCTACTTCTCCTATTTCATATGTTCGTAACCTCTGAACTGCTTCTAATGCATTTATACCCTTCCTTAAATAAGGAGATCAATAACGTACACAGTGCTCCCGGTGTGGTCTCACCAGTGCCCTGTTTAATTGAAGAATAACCTCCCTACTTTTGTAATCAATTCCCCTCACAATAAATAACATTCTATTAGCTTGCTGAATTACTTGCTGTACCTGCATAATAGGGTTTTGTGATTCATGCACCAGGACACCCAGATCCCTCTGAATCTCAGAGCTCTGCAATCTCTCATCATTTGGATAATATGCTTCTTCTATATTCTTCCTGCCAAAATGGACAATTTCACATTTGCTCACATTATACTCCATTTGCCAGATCTTTGCCCACTCACTTAACCTATGTCCCTTTGTAGCCTCCTTACAAACTCTTCGCAACTTACTTTCCTACCTATCTTTGTGTCGTCAACGAATTTAGCAACCATATCTTCAAACCTTTCATCTGAATCATTTATATAAATTGTAAAAAGTTAAGGCTCCAGCTCTGATCCCTGTAGCACACCACTCACTACATTCCACCAACCAGAAAATTACCCATTTATGCCTACTTTGCTTCCTGTTAGCTAGCCAATCTTCTATCCAGACCAATCTGTTACCTCCTATACCAAGAGCTTTTATTTTCCACAATAACCACTGAGTAGCACATCAAATGCCTTCTGGAAATCTAAGTACAGTACATCCACCCTTTATCCACAACATGTGACTCCTTCAATGAACTCCAATAAATTGGTCAAATATGATTTCCCTTGCACAAAACCATGCTAACTCTGCCTGATTGCCTTGATTTTTGCTAAGTGCCCTGTCATAACCTCTTTAATAATATCTTCTAACATTTTCCCTATGTCAGGTGCTCATCGAATGGCATAGCAGGCTCGAAGGGCCTATGTATCTCGTCTCCATTAAAATCACAGATAAAAGACTTTCACTCAAAGGTGCTGACTACATATAGCATGTAAAGTACTCAAATGGAATAAAGAATGGTATATAAATTTGACCATGCAAGCCAATCTTAATATGTTGTAAGCATTCAGTTGGATATTCTTAATGTGTGTGTGTTAATAGTGACCCTCATATGGCACATTACCTGAATGACAGCAAGTACTTCTGGCAGCGAATTCTGAGTAGGCTGCACTGGGGGCAGCAAGCAGAAAAGATGGTGAGCGGGAGCATCAGAAAGTAACTGAAGGTCATTAGGACTGTTCTGTGAAGATATAAAAAAAAGTTCTTTTTTAAAAAAATAACCTTCAACACCTTGCAAAAATAACCTCAAAGCTTCACTTGCAGTGAAGGATTAAAAGGTGCCTTAAATTTGGAGGAATTCCCAGCAACCTCTTTTTGAGCATACACGTTCAGTGATCATCTAGAAAATGTTTATTCTGAATACTCAACACTTGTGGCTGAAGTAGAGAATCATACTTACACTTTGCACTATGTTTTTTTTTTAAAGTATAAGTTCACCTCCACAACGAAAATTCGAACCAATTATAAATAACAAGTTACAAGCCAAATAAGTTACAAAAGGTTAACAGCTTCTGCAAATGCATTTAAAAATGTAGTTCTTCCATGTAAAGAGGAAAATTATCATGGGAGTTAGAACATAAGGTTGCTAAACAGAGACTCACCTTGTAATGGGATGCCACGTACAGAGACATCAATCTATGCAGGAAGGCCTCAGATGCTTTGTGGTAACAGAACAGTGTGTCCCTATTCACATAGTAGCTGTAGCAGTTAAGGTAAGAAACTGTGAACTTCAAAATCTCAGCTTTAGTTTCAGTAAAACTTATCCCAGTGACTGCCCAAGGATCGACTGCTGAGTATGTAAACAAGAGTGGTGGCCCATGAAGCCAAAAAGCCCAGAAAATCCAAAGCACAAAGTATACCAAAATCAATTCTGCATTTATAACATAGAGGGTTTACCCTGTCTGAATTTAATGCATCTGAAAGTTTGAAAAGAACATTTCTTAACATCTCACAGGGAATAAATCCTAAATGAGAGCATGAAGTGATGTTAGTATCAATGCTTTCCATAGGTATATGCAAATGAACAAGAACATTGATATTAGTTTGTATGTGGCCTGTGTTACTCCATGGTGTGTAAAGTTGGGCAAGACAACAATGCATATAATCTGCTGAGTTTTAATATAAAAATTTCAGCTACAAGGTTTTATGCTTAACCTTTCCTACAACCTTTTGTATGAGAGTGAATTACTGACAGAATGTAGGCAGTCCTCAGGCATGACACATTACAAAACTGCTTAAACTGTAAAGGACTTTTACAGAAGAGTTGCAATGAATATTGCATTTCTGCACTAGGTCCAAGGCTAGGATATTTATTTGAAGGCCATAACATACACAAACCCAGTTTTCATGTGCACACACCTGGAATGTCCGTCTCTTCAAAGTCACAATTTTTGAATAGCAAGGACTAATTCTCAGACCCCAAGAATCTCTTTCAGATCTCAACAGATACAACACACTCAATAACTGGGACTCAAATGCAGGAGAAGTAAACACATTGAAATGGATTTTGGAGCAATTTGAGCACATAAATCCCAGAGATGTCATTCTGGTTCATTTTGAAGGTCTAACTAACAAGGTTCCCAGATACTTCTAGCTGTGAAAATATATATATTATGGTGGATACAGATCACATTTCTCTGGAAGTGGGCAGCCTGAGATGATTCGAGGTATATTCAGACAGTCTAAGCATAGCAGGTCATTCAGCCACTTCTCCACTGGGTCTCCAGGTGCATATCGAATTGCCTCATGTAAAGAAACCTCATGCAGGGACCGTACTGTCAACAAATAAAAATAGATTAGCTAATGCGTTACAACCTCTCAAAAAAAATTATGCTACATGCATTATATTTTCCATAGCACCTCAAAGAAGAAACTTAAGCTATCCAGCAATTCCAGTTACAAAACTGCCTGCACTTCAACATATCACACAACCACAATGTGATTTCCCTTAATAGGCAAGCTGATGAATGTCTAGCCTGCCCCACTACAAATGTTTTAAATTCATTGACAATGTGGGCATCACTGGCTAGGCCAGTTTTTATTGCCCATCCCTAGTTGCCCTTGAGAAGGTGCTGGTGAGCTGCCTTCTTGAATCGCTGCAATCCATGTGGTGTAGGTACACCCAAAGTGCTATTAGGGAGGGAGTTCCAGGATTTTGACCCAGTGATAGCAAAGGAACAGCAATATACTTCCAAGTCAGGATGGTGAGTGACTTGGAGGGGAACTTCCAGGTGGTGGAAGTACCATGTATCTTCCCATGTGTCTGCTGCCCTTGTTCTTCTAGATGGTAGTGGTCATGGGTTTGCAAGGTGCTGCCTAAGGAGCGTCGGTGAGTTTCTGCAATGCTTCTTGTAGATGGTACAGACTGATGCCGCTGTTTGTCAGTGGTGGAGAGAGTGAATGCTTATGGATGGGATGCTTTGTCCTGGATGGTGTCTTGAGTGGAGCTGCACTCATCCAGACAAGTGGAGAGTATTCCATGAAACTCCTGACTTGTAGATGTTGGACAGGCTTTGGAGAGTCAAGGGATGAGTTACTTGCCACAGGATTCCTAGCCTCTGACCTTCTCTTGTATCCACAGTACTTATATGGCTAGTCCAGTTCAGTTTCTGGTCAATGGATACTGTTGGTGATATTGATAGTGGGGGATTCGGTGATGATGACACCATTGAATGTCAAGAGATGATGGTTAGCTTCTGTCTTGTTGGGGATGGTCATTGCCTGACACTTGCGTGGCATGAAGGTAACTTGATGCTTGTCAGCCCAGTCTTGCTTCATGGACTGCTTCAGTATATGAAGAGTCACGAATGATTTATTTTTAGTTCGTTCATGGGATGCAGGCTTCTATACAACAGTCCACAATATTCATCAGACATGTTTTAATTCCAAATTTTTACTGAACTCAAATTTCACCAACTGCTGTGGTGGGATTCGAACCCAGGTCCCCAGAGCATTATCCTGGGTCTCTAGAATAACGCTCAGTGACAATACCACTATGCCACCACCTCCCCATGTGCTGAACATTGTGCAACCATCTGCGAACATCCCCACTTCTGAGCTTTTAGAATGAAAGTCATCGATGAAGCAGCTGAAGATGGCTGGGCCGAGGACACTACCCTGAGGAACTCCTGCAGTGATGTCCTGGAACTGAGATGATTGACCTCCAACAACTACAACCATCTTCCTCTATGCTAGGTATGACTCCAACCAGCAGAGTTTCCCAATTCCCATTGACTCCAGTTTTGCTAGGGCTTCTTGATGTCAAGGACAATCACTCTCATTTCACCTTGGGAGTTCAGCTCTTTTGGCCATGTTTGAACCAAGGCTGTAATGAGGTCAAGAGCTGAGTGACCCTAGCAGAAGCCAAACTGGGCATCAGTAAGCAGGTTATTTCCAAACAAGTGCCGCTCAATAGCAATGCTGATAACCCTGCCCATCATTTTACTGATGATCGCGAGTAGACTGATGGGGCGGTAACTGTCTGGGTTGGATTCACCCTGCTTTTTGTGTACAGGACATACTTGGGCAATTTTCCACATAGCTGGGTAGATGGCAGTGTTGTAGCTGTACTAGAACAGCTTGGGTGGGGATGCAGCAAGTTCTGGAACACAAGTGTTCCGTACTATTGCCAGAATATTGTCGGGGCCCGTAGCCTCTGCACTATCCAGTGGCTTCAGCCGTTTCTTGATATGACACGTAGTGAATCGAATTGGCTGAAGACTGGCATCTGTGATGCTGGAGATCTCCAGAGGAGACTGAGATGGATCATCCACTAGGCACTTCTGGCTGAAGATTGTAGTAAATGCTTCAGCCTTATCTTTTGCACTGATGTGCTGGGCTCCTCCATCACTGAGGAGGGGGATATTTGTGGAGACTCCTCCTCCAGTGAGTTGTTTAATTGTCCACCACCATTCATGGCTGGATGTGGCAGGACTGCAGAGCTTAGATCTGATCCGTTGGTTGTGGAATCGCTTAGCTCTATCACTTGCTGATTATGCTGTTTGGCACGCATGTAGTCCTGTGTTGTAGCTTCACCAGGTTGACACCTTATTTTTAGGTATGCCTGGTGTTGCTCCTGGCATGCCCTCCTGCACTCTTCATTGAACCGGGTTGTCCCCGTAGCTTGGTGGTAATGGTAGGGTGAGGGATATGCCAGGGCATGACGTTACAGATTATGGTTGAGCACAATTCTGCTGCTGATGGTCCACAGTGCCTCATGGATGCCCAATCTTAAGTTACTAGATCTGTTTGAAATCTATCCCATTTAGCACAGTGGTGGTGCCACATGATGGAGGGTATCCTCAATGTGAAGCAGGGACTTAGTTCCCACAACAACTGTGCGGTGGTCACTCCTACTAATATTGTCATGGACAGGTGCATCTGCGGCAGGCAGGTTAGTGAGGATGAGGTCAAGTATGTTTTTGCCGTTGTTATTTCTAGTGCCTAGGTCGATGCCAGATGGTCCATCTGGCGACAATCACTATACTGCAACAACAGCGGCTGTGCTGCTGCATTGTAGGAATGTGCCATAATGATGGAAAACATCATATGTAGGCAAGAGGCCAGGTGGAGAAATAAACATGGAAAATGGTAATCATTTTACTACCAATTTACTACTAAATGCCATCAATATAAGATGTACTCAAAGAATGAATGCTTGAAGAACTACTGTCATCTGGTAAATGCCTGGTCACTCTGGAGTGGTTTGTCGTAAGAATGTACAGAGAATCTCAAACATTGACATTCTTGGAAAATAAAAAGGGCAAACCTTTTGTAAGAAAAGCATGACTATTAAACTTGCCAACAATAAAACAAATTTGTTGCAAATATTTTAAAGTAATTCTGTTTATCTCCAAGTAATAATATTAAATATCTTGGCAATTAATATGTTTTATGTAATCTGGCATCTTTTGTATGGTAAATCACATGGTTAAAGGTTAAAACTTTCTACCCAACATTCTTCACCTATAGTTATAGTGCCATCATTACCGCTGTTTTATGATAAACACAATTAAATTACAGTCCTTGTCTATCATGGGCACAAGATACATTTGCAACATGTGATGTGTCTTGAAATTTACCAAAATACACAAAGGACAGATTTAAATTGACACTTATCACTACAGAAAGCATTAATTCCCAACTGAAGACCAGTATTAGATTCAATGGCTGGAAGGAAGGATGAGGAGGTTACTGAATTCCTTTGCTAACATTTTTCAATGAAAAATATTCCAACACTGGGGGTGGTACATAAACACAATGGCTTATTTTTGCTGGAGGGAAGAAACAAAAAAGAGACAGGAAGGGAAATAAACTGTTATTTGGAGAAATTGCCACCTGTCCCCCTACAGATGCCCTCAAAAGGTCTGAAAATCTGACAGACCAAATGTTCTTTTAGCAAGGTGAACCAGCAAGTCTGAAAAAACAAAAGAAAACAAAGGTTGCAAACCCTTTAATTTTGCAAATGAAAATTCCCAATTTAAATCATGAATGTCAAACAAAATTAGAAAAGTAACAAACTAAATACTTTGTGCAAGAGACTGCAATAACCCAAAGATCAGAATTTTCTTGTTCATGAAATAAAATTCTGTGCAGAAATCAGTTTTTCAAAAATTTGTTCATGGGATGTGGGTGTCAGTGGCGAGGCCAGCATTTATTGCCCATCTGTAATTGCCCATTGCTGTCGGTCTAGAGTTACATGTAGGCCAGACCGGGTAAGGATACCAGATTCCCTTCCCTAAAGGACATTAGTGAACCAGATGGGTTTTTACAACAATTGGCAATGGTTTCATGGTCATCGCCGGAGATTTTTAATTTCAGATTTTTACTGAATTTAAGTTATACTGTCTGCCATGGTGGAATTCAAACCTGGGTCCCGGAGCATTATCCTAGGTTTCTGAAAACTAGTCCAGTGATAATACCATTACGCCACCACATAATGCTGAAACAAGAAAAGACAGTTTCAATACCTGTGCTGAGTTTGGCAGTGGAAGTGGTTTTATTCTCTGCAGTCATGTTGATTTGGCTCTGATCAGTTTGTTGGCGTAGCTGTTGTATCAGTTTTAAAGAGAGTGAGCGACCTGTCCCTTCATATCTGAAAACAGACAGATTCTAAATCCAGGGTTAAATACTGTAATAGCACTCCAAGACCATAAAAACGACCTTGCTAGAATAAGTCTCTCAAAATCCCAGATCTTTTTATAAATTAACAAAGCAATCTTAACCAGAACTGCCAGTAATTTCTTTTTAATTATTCGTTTATGGGATGTGGGCATCGCTGGCTAGGCCAGCATTTATTGCCCATTCCTAACCGCCCTTGTTCAGGGGACATTTAAGAGTCAACCACATTGCTGTGGGTCTGGGGTCACATGTAGGCCAGGCCAGGTAAGGATGGCAGATATAAAAACAAAAAAACTGCGGATGCTGGAAATCCAAAACAAAAACAGAATTACCTGGAAAAACTCAGCAGGTCTGGCAGCATCGGCAGAGAAGAAAAGAGTTGACGTTCCTTCTGTAAAGGACATTAGTGAACCAGATGGGTTTTTACGGGTACTAGCCATGGTTTCATGATCATCAGATTTTAATTCCAGACTACTTTATTGAATTCAGTTGGTGGTGGGATTCGAACCGGGGTCCCAAGAGTCCAGTGAAAATGCCACTGCCTCCCCATTTACTGCCTAATTCATCGTAACACAATGCTGCTAAACTCCAAGGCTGTATCTCAACAACAGGCTTGAAAGCCAGGACAACCTCACCATGGTCATTTAAAAACATAAGATCATAATAAATAGAAGGAGTAGGCCATTCAAACCCTGGAGCCTGCTCTGCCATTCAGTAAGATCACGGCTGATCCGATTTTGGCCTTAACTTCACATTCCTGCAAACCTCTCTTAGCATCTGTCTGTCCAACTTCATCTTGGTGGGGCTCCCGGGCACATTTGGAACTTATCAGGAAAAGTAATCAGCTGCTGCTGGGGTTCCCATCTCTTTGAAAAACGGGTGCCCATTCCCAACAGCTACCAGTCAATCGGAGCGCCAGGAGGGCTGACAGCTCAGCAACACCATTGATATACCATCGGAGCAGACTGCCAAAAAGAGGGGGTGGGCGATTGCCACAGGGTCAAACACTGCCATGGAGAAGCATCTGTGGGCTACAGAATGCCTGATTCTGAGGCCTCTCTCTCACCCCCACCCCTCAAGCACTCAGGAAGACCACCATGGTTTGACAGGCAGGTTGCCAAGAGGTGGAGGCCCCTCACGCTCACAGATGCCAGTAAAATGCCAACAGAGACAGGAAGAGGATGTTCATTCTTTAAAAATGCTTTCATGGGATGTGGGCATCGACGGCTTGGCCAGCATTTATCGTCCATTCATAATTGGCCTCAAGGTGGTGATGGTGAGCCGCTGCCTTGAACCGTGGCAGACCTTGTGGTGTAGGTACACCCATGATGTTGTTAGGAAGGGAATTCCACGATTTTGACCCAGCGAATGAAGGAATGGCGATATAGTTCCAAGTGAGGATGGTGAGAGGCTGAGAGGGAAACTTGTAGTTGATAGTGTTGCCATGCAGCTGCTGCCCTTGACCTTCTAGGCGCAAGTCAGAAGGTGTTATTGAAGGAGCCTTGGTGAGTTGCTGCAATGCATCTCGTAGATGGTGCACACTGCTGCCACTGTGTGTCAGTGGTGGAGGAAGTGAATGTTTGTGGATAGGGTGCCAATCAAGCAGACTGCTTTGTCCTGAGTGGTGTAAAGCTTCTCGACTGTTGTGGAACTGCACACATCCAAGCAAGTGGAATGTATTCTATCACACTCCGGACTTGTGCTTTGTGGATGGTGCACAGACTATGGGGAGCCCAGCACATCAGTGCAAAAGATAAGGCTGAAGCATTTGCAACAATCTTCAGCCAGAAGTGCCAAGTGGATGATCCATCTCTGCCGCCTTCGGAGGTCCCCAGCATCACAGATGTCAGTCTTCAGCCTATTTGATTCACTGCATATGATTCCAAGAAGCGGCTGAAGGCACTGGACACTGCAAAGCTTGTGTAAGCTGACAATATTCCAGCAATAGTACTGAAGACTTAGTGCTGCAGAGCTCGCTGCACCTCTAGCCAAGCTGTTCCAGTACAGCTACAACACTGACATCGACCCGATTCTGTGGAAAATTGCCCAGGTATGTCCTGTACACAAAAAGCAGGACAAATCCACCCCAACCATTTACTGCCTCATCAGTCTACTCTCGATCATCAGTAAAGTGATGGAAGGGGTCATCAACAGTGCTACCAAGCGGCACTTGCTTAGCAATAACCTAACACCAACGCACAGTTTGGATTCCGCCAGGGGCACTCAGCTCCTGTCCTCATTACAGCCTTGGTTCAAACATGAACAAAAGAGCTGAACTCCTGAATTAACACGAGTGTGACTGCCTTTGACATCAAGGTTGCATTTGACCGAGTGTGACATCAAACCCTAGCAAAACGAGTCAATGGGAATCGGTGGAAAACTCTTGCTGGTTGGAGTCATACCTAACACAAAGGAAGATGATTGTGGTTGTTGGAGGTCAATCATTTCAGTTCCAGTTCCAGTGATTGCAGGAGTTCCTCAGGGTAGTGTCCTCAGCCCAGCCATCTTCTGCTGCTTCATCAATGACCTTCCTTCCATCATAAGGTCAGAAGTGGGGATGTTCGCTGATGATAGCACAATGTTCAGCACCATTCACGACTCCTCAGATACTGAAGTAGTCCACATCCAAATGTAGTAAGACCTGGACAATATACAGGCTTCGGCTGATAAGTGCAAGTGCGATTCACGCCACACAAGTGCCAAGCAATGATCATCTCCGATGAGAGAAACTAACTATCAGCCAGTGACATTGAATTGCATTAACATCACTGAATCCCCCACTATCAACATCCTGGGGCAAACCATTGACCAGAAACTGAACTGGACTAGACATACAAATACTGTGGCTACAAAAGCAGGTCAGAGGCTAGGAATCCTGTGGCGAGTAACTCACCTCCTGACTCCCCGAAGTCTGTCCACCATCCATAAAGCACAAGTCAGGAGTATGATGGAATATTCTCCACTTGCCTGGATGAGTGAAGCTCCAACAGCACTCAAGAAGCTTGACACCATCCAGGACCGACAAACACTAGCAGCAGTGTGTACCATCAACAAGATGCACTGCAGGAATTCACGAAGGTTCCTTAGACAGCACCCTCCAAACCCACGACCACCACCATCTAGAAGGACAAGGGCAGCAGACATGTGGGAACACCACCATCTGCAAGTTCTCCTCCAAGCCACTCACCATCCTGACTTGGAAACATATTGCCGTTCTTTCATTATTGCTGGGTCAAAATTCTGGAACTTCCTCCCTAACAGCACTGTGGGTGTACCTGCACCTTTTGGACTACAGTGGTTTAAGTAGGCAGTGCACCAGCACCTTCTCAAGGGCAATTAGGGATGGGCAATAAATGCTGGGCTCACCAACGACCCCCACGTCCCTTGAACGAACAGAAGTTACTCACTAAACCTCTGACCTGGTCTTGTAGCCACAGTATTTATATAGCTAGTCCAGTTCAGTTTCTGGTCAATGGTAACCTCGGGGTATTCATAGTCAGATATTCAGCAATACTAATGCCATTGAATGCTATAGGGAGACGGTTGGATTCTCTCTCGTTGGTGATGGTCATTGCCTAACACTGGTGTGGCATGAATGTTACTTGCCACTTGTCAGCCCAAGCCTGGATATTGACCAGGTCTTGCTGCATTTGGACACAGACTGCTTCAGTATCTGAGGAGTCGCGAATGGTGCTGAATATTGTGCAATCATCAGCGAACATCCCCACTTCTGGCCTTATGATGGAAGGAAGATCATTGATGAAACAGCTGAAGATGCTTGAGGAACTCCTGCAGTGATGTCCTAAAGCTGAGATGACTGACCTCCAACAACCATAGGCATTTTCCTTTGTGCTAAGTATGACTCCAACCAGTGGAGAGTTCCCCCCCACCCCCCGATTCCCATTGACTCCAGTTTTCCTAGGGCTCCTTGATGCCACAGTTGGTCGAATGGTGCCTTGATGTCAAGGGCAGTCACTCTCAACTCATCTCGACTTCAGCTCTTTTGTCCATGTTTGAACCAAGGCTGTAATGAGGTCAGGAGCCAAGTGGCCCTGGTGGTACAGAAACTGAACGCCAGTTAGCATGTTATTGCTGAGTAAATGCTGCTTGACAGCACTGTCAACCACCACCTTTCCACTACTTTGCTGATGATCGAGAGTGGACTGATGAGGTAGTAATTGGCCGGGTTAGATTTGTCCTGCTTTTTGTGGACAGGAACATAGGTAATAGGAGTAAGAGTAGGTCACTCAAGCCATCAAGAGTCCACCATTCAAACAGATCATGACTGATCATCTACCTTTATGCTATTTTTCCCCACTAATCCCTTATCCCTTGATGTCATTGGTATCCAGAAATCTATCAATTTCATTCTTGAACACGATCAGTGATTGAGCTTCCACAGCCCTTTGGGGTAAAGAATTCCAAAGATTCGCCAGCCGCTAAGTGAAGAAATTCTTCATCGCAGTCTGAATTGGCCTGTCCCTTATTCTGAGACTGTGTCCCCTGCTTTTAGACTCACCAGCCAAGGGAAACATCCGATCCACATCTACCCTGTCACAACCTGTAAGAATTTTGTAAATTTCAATAAGATCACTTTTCGTTCTTCGTAACTCTAGACAATACAGAGCCAGTTTCCTCCTAAGACAATCCTGCCATCCTAGGGTGAACCTCTGTTGCACTCAGTCTATGGCAAGTACATCCTTCCTTAGATAAGGAGACCAAAATTGTACACAATACTCCAGGTGCAGTATCACTAAAGCTCTAAACAACTGCACCAAAACATC
This sequence comes from Carcharodon carcharias, assembly GCF_017639515.1. Taxonomy (NCBI): domain Eukaryota; kingdom Metazoa; phylum Chordata; class Chondrichthyes; order Lamniformes; family Lamnidae; genus Carcharodon; species Carcharodon carcharias. The sequence continues at coordinate 732,029 of NC_054476.1, read as the reverse complement.
TTTACGCTTGTACTCAAATCCCCTTGCTGTGAAGGCCAACATACCATTCATTTGCCTTCCTAATTGCTTGCTGCACCTGCATTTAGTTTTTAATGACTCATGAACAAGGACACCCAGGTCCCTTTGGACATCAACATTTCCCAATCACTCACCACTTAAGAAATACTCAGCCTTTGTTTTCTTTTTAAACAAAAGTGGTAACTTTACACATTTATATTATATTCCATCTGCCAGGTTCTTGCCCATTCACTTAGCCTGTATAATCTCCATGAAGCCTCCTTGCATCCTCCTCACAACGTGCATTCCCACCTAGCTTTTCATCAGTAAATATGGAAATATTACATTTAATCCCTACATCCAAATTATTGATATAGACTGTGAACAGCTGTAGCCCAAGCACTGATCCTTACAGTACTCCGCTAGTAACAGCCTGCCATCCTGAGAATGACCTGCTAATTCCTACTCTGCTTTCTGTCTGTTAACCAATCTTCAATCCATGGAAGTATATCACCCTCAATCCCATGCTCTAATTTTATTGACTAACCTCTAGTGTGGGACCTGATCAAAACCCTTCTGAAAATCCAAATGCACCACATCCACGGGTTCTCCTTTATCCATGCTACAGGTAACATCCTCAAAAAACTCCAATAAGTTTGTCAAACAGGGTTTCCGTTTCATAAATCCATTTTGACTCTGCCCAATCACAACATTTCTTTTTAAGTGTCCACTTATTACATCCTTTACAATAGATTCTAACATTTTCCCTCCTCCTGACGTCAGACTAACAGGTCTGTAGCTCTTCATTTTCTCTCTCCCTCCCTTCTTAAATAGTAGGGTTACATTTGCTACTTTCCAGTCAACAGGAACCTTTCCAGAATCTGTAGAATTTGGAAAGATAGCCACCAATGTATCCATTCTCTCTATAGCTACCTCCTTCAACACTCTGGGACGTAGCTCATCAGGTCAAAGGGATTTACCAACCTTCAATCCAATTGCGTTTTGAGTGCTACCTCTTTATTAATGCTAATTTCTTTCAGTTTCTCATTTTCACTAGGTATTTGGTTCCCTTGTATTTCTGGGAGATTTTCTGTACCTTTCTCCATGAAGACAAACTTGAAGTAAGTGTTTAGTTTCTCTGCCATTCCTCTATTCTCCATTATAAATTCTCCTGACAGAACATGCCTGGGCAATTTTCCACATTTCCAGATAGATGCCAGTGTTGTAGCTGTACTGGAACAGTTTGGCTAGGGGTACAATTAGTTTTGGAGCCTGAATTTATTGCCTGAATGTTGTCAGGGCCCATACCCTGCTGCAGCATCCAGCATCTTCAGCCATTTCTTGACATCACGTAGAGTGAATCGAATTAGCTGAAGCATCTGTGATGCTGGGGACCTCCGGAGGAGGCCGAGATGGATCATCCACTCAGCATGTCTGGCTGAAGATTGTTGCAAATGCTTCAGCCTTATCTTTTGCACTGATGTGCTAGGGTACCCCATCATTGGGGTTGGCGATATTTGTGGAGCCTCGTGCTCCAATGAGTTGTTTAATTGTCCACCACCATTCACGACTGGGTGTGGCAGGACTGCAGAGCTTAGGTCAGAACTGCTGGTTGTGGGATCGCTTAGCTCTGCCTATCGCATGATCATTCCGCTGTTTGGTATTCAAGTAGTCCTGTGTTGTAGCTTCACCAGGTTGATGCCTTATTTTTAGATATGCCTGGTGCTGCTCCTGCCATGCCCTCCTGCACTCTTCATTGAACCAGGGTTCATCCCACAGCTTGATAGTAATGGCAGAGCCAGGGCGTGCTGGGCCGTGAGCTAACAGATTGAAGTTGCATACAATTCTGCTGTTGATGGCCCACAGAGCCTCATGGATGCCCAGTTTTGAGTTTCTAGATCTGTTTGAAATCTATCCCATTTAGCGCGGTGGAAGTGCCACACATCACAAGGAGGATATCATCAATGTGAAGGCCAGATTTGTCTCCACAAGGACTGTACTGTGGTCACCCTACCATTACTGGCTTGGACCGATGCATCTGCAACAAGTAGAGAGCTGATCAAGAAGGGTTTTCCTCTTGTTATTTTGCTCACCACCTGCACAGATCCAGTCTAGAGGCTATGTCCACAGGGACTCGGCCAATTGATTGGCCACTTAAGTGGCACAACTGTCTCTGGCAGGAAGGTCGTCCTCAACTTCCCCACTGCTGACAAAATGCTATTGCGAAAGGAAGATGACCTGCAGTCCATCCGTGCTTTTCCTCACCACTTTACAACACCTCTCCCACCTTCACACCCACTGCTCCAGCCTATACCTAGTGGCAAAAGTCCAATATTTCAGGCCTGCGATCTTCACCAGAAGTGAGAAAGGTTAGATATATAATAGCTTGTGAGCAAGTGAAATGGTGGGGAGTGTTGGAAAAATAACAAAAGGGGAGATCCAAGATAGGGTGGAGAGATTAAATAGGTGGCATGTGGTAAAGTCAAAGGGAGTGGTAATGGAACAAGTAAAGGAAAGAATGAAATGATAGAGAGAATAAACAAACCAGCAAAGATAAATGAAACAAAATGGGGCAGAGGTTATGGTCTAAAATTGTTGAACTCAATTTTGAGTTTTGCAGTCTGTAAAGCACCCAGTTAAATTATAAGTTGTTCCTCCAGTTTTCATCAAGCTTCACTGTCTTCAGACTACGATCCAATCACATACCCATTTATGGTGGAGGCCATGAAAACAAGGTAGGGACCCAGCAATTTCTTCACCAACGGGAGTGGGATGGCAGCTGCCTCATCAATTACCACCAGCTCAGCCTGACCCAGTTTAACTGCATCTGCAGGGTGGATGTACTAACAAGGGAAAATAGAAATGCTGTAATTACATGATTTTGCTATACAAATGCACTATTCACAAAAAAACTGCATCAATGCATATTGTTCTGAAATTTTAACAGCACAAAAAACAAAATCAGGAAAGCACCATTTTACCTGGATGGTCTGTCTGTGCTCCTTATAGATATTAACTCGAACCACAGCTTTGTTGAACTCTGGATTTAAGGACTGAACTATTTCATAGTCCAAATGTTCCTGAAAGAAAAGAAGTGTGACACAAGTCCTCTTGGAGACCAAATGAAAAGTTGATTTTCTTTTACAAACATGGTAATGCTAAAAGGTTAGTTAAGGAAAAAGTGGGACCTATCAGAGATGAAGATGGAAACTTGTGTGTAGGGCTGAGGGAAGGGTTTAGAATGAATATTTTGTCTCCATGTTTACAAAGGAAAGGGAGGATGGAAATATAGTAGTCCAGGAGGAACAGTTAGAGATATTGGACAGGATAGACATAAAGAGAGAGGAAGTACTCGAAGGGCTGAAATCCTTGAAAGTGGATAAGTCACCAGGGCCGGATGGATTGTTTCCGAGGCTGCTGAAGGAAGTTGGGGGGAGATAGCAGATGCCCTGAGGATGATTTTCCAATCTTCACTAGATACGGGGGAGGTACTGCAGGACTGGAGAACTGCAAACATAGTTCCACTGTTTAAAAAGGAATCAAAGGGAATGCCAAATTATAGGCCAGTTAGTCTTACATCGGTGGTGAGCAAATTAGTAGAATCAATCCTGAGAGATAGGATTAACTGTCATGTGGAAAGGCATGGACTAGTCAGGGATGATCAGCATGGATTTGTTAAAGGAAGGTCTTGCCTCACAAATTTGATTGAATCCTTTGAGGAAGTAACAAGAAGGGTTGATGAAGGTTGTGCAGTGGATGTTGTGTACATGGATTTTAGCAAGGCATTTGACAAGGTCCCATATGGCAGGTTGGTCAGGAAAGTAAAAGCCCATGGGATTCAGGGTAATGTGGCAAACTGGATAAAAGGTTGGCTTTGTAACAGGAAACAAAGGGTAATGGTCGATGGATGCTTTTGCGAATGGAAAGTTGTCTCAAGTAGTGTTCCACAGGGCTCGGTGTTGGGACCCTTGCTGTTTCTGTTATATATTAACGATTTGGACGTGAATGTGGGGGACATGATTGAGAAAGTTGCAGATGACACAAAGATTGGCCGAGTTGGGGATAGTGTAGATGATAGCCATAATCTCCAAAACGATACAGATGGATTGGTGGAGTGGGCGGTAAAGTGGCAGATGGATCTTAACATAGAGAAGTGTGAGGTCATACATTTAGGGAGGTCAAACAGTTACAGGGATTACAAAATAAATGGGAATATACTAAGAGGGGTAGATGAAGTGAGAGATCTTGGCGTACAAGTACACAGGTCCCTGAAGGCAGCAGTTCAAGTAGACGAGGTTGTAAAGAAGGCATATGGAATGCTCCCCTTCATTGGCAAAGGTACAGAATATAAAAGTAAGGATTTAATATTGGAATTGTATAAAACACTGGTGAGGCCACAACTGGAGTATTGTGTGCAGTTCTGGTCACCACATTACAGGAAGGATGTAATAGCTCTGGAGAGAGTGCAGAGGCGGTTTACAAGAATGTTGCCAGAGTTAGAAAAGTGTAGGAGAGATTGGATAGGTTGGGGTCATTTTCCTCAGAACAAAGAAGGCTAAGAGGTGACTTGATTGAGGTGTGCAAAATTATGAAGGGATTAGATAGAGTGGACAGGATAAAATTGTTTCCCTTGATGGAGAATTCTAGAACCAGGGGACATAGATTCAAGATAAGTGGCAGAAGGTGTAGGGGGGAACATGAGGAACAACTTTTTTTACGCAGAGGGTAGTGGGTGTCTGGAATTCGCTGCCCAAGTTGGTGGTAGAGGCAGAAACTCTAAACTCTTTTAAGAAGTACCTGGATCTGCACCTTAAGTGCTGTAGGCTGCAGGACTATGGGCCGGGTGCAGGAAGGTGGGATTAGAAAGGGCACCTGGGTGTCCTTGGGCTGGCATGGACAAGATGGGCCGAATAGCTTCCTTCTGTGCTGTAACTTTGCTATGGTTAAGAGATTATAACTGCACTTAACCAATCAAACACACATATCCTGGAAAAGATACTAATGGATACAATGTCACATTTTCAAAGCTTTATTCAATGATATGTACACTAGTTTTATATCCTACATAAATATTTTTGGCTATTTAAGATAAAAGTGGTTCATTGTTCAGGTAGGTTCACTCTCTTACCTGATACTGTAAGGCATCAAAGCCTTTAAAAACAAATTCAAATAGGGTGTGTAAGTTGTCTGGACTTGGTGAGGTGACAAAGATATTGGAATACCTGAAAAAAGAGAAAATATCACAGTCATTTAAATTAATTTTTTTCAAATACCCACTGAATATGAAAGTTACTAACCTAAGACTTTTATTTTGCAATTTAAAAATATTTAAGTAGCATCACAACAACATAACACTTTAAAACAGAGCAGTGGAGTGCACAATATGTGGATTTTACATATTTCACAAACAGTAGTCTCCTATATTCAAACTCCAAGATTTCAGTTGTCTCCAACATCCAGAAACACCATGGTACAAAAAAATACATTAAGGATCAAAGGTTACGGGGAGAAGGCGGGAGAATGGGGTTGAGAAACTTATCAGCCATGATTGAATGGTGGAGCAGACTCAATGGGCCGAATAGCCTAATTTCTGCTCCTATGTCTTATGGTCTAATAGTTGGAAAGTCAGAAAAAATACTAATTGCCAAGGTTCATTCTAGATATGTAGCAAGGTTTACAGTTTTAAGGGTAAACACTAGGAATTGCAAATAAATATTAATTCCTGACAAAAGATTTCTAAGTTCGGCCATGATTGTGCCCAAAATTGTGTGTATCTCACTCCAAGTACGTCAGGAGTTTCATGTTGTTATCATAATCCCCAATTATAAAACTATATTGTTATCTCCAATAAGTTAAGAGACAAATAGCTGCATTATGTTACTGAGAGGCATTGCCAATTTTCCTTGTCAAATTCTTTTAGAAAATAGATGACAGCAAGTCAATGATCTATCATACTAAACATTTTCTACAGAATTTGGCTTAATAAAAACCCGATTTTAGTTAGGAGACAAATCTTTCTGCACAAACATCAGCAGCAGCTCGATGTAAGTCCACAAGTTTAGTGCATGAAAGAGAAACGTAGCATCTCCTTTTGTCAACAAAAATCCACACTACAAGCATAGTTGTCTTTCAAAAGGTAATTGATAAATTTCCACATAATGGAAATATATTAGCAAAATCAAAGCCCATGAGATGAAAGAGGCACAGGCTAAAATTAGCTAAGGCAGAGAACTATGGTGAATGGTGGTGTCTCTCAGTCAATGTTTGGATCACTGTTTTTTTGATATACTTTTGAGATGTTACATCTGTTCTGAAGATGGTAATGCCACTGCGCTAGTAATCCAGGGGGTTAGGCTAATTCTCAGAGAACAGGGTTCGAATCTCACCACAGCAGTTGGTGGAATTTAAATTCAATTACTAAAAATCTGGAGTCGAAAGCTAGTCTCAGCAATGGTGACTATGAAACTATCATCAGTTGTCATAAAAACTTTACTAATATCCTTCAGGGGAGGAAGTCGGCCATCCTTACCCGGTCTGGCTGACATGTGACTCCAGATCCACAATAATGTGCCATCTGAAATGGCCTAGCAAGCCATTCAGTTTACGGGCAATTACGTATGGGCAATGAATGTTGACCATGCCGGTGACACTCTCATCCCATGAAAGATAAAAAAAATAACCCATTTAGCACAGTGGTAGTGCCACACATTTGACCAGGTACAATGAGGCTTCATGGGGACTGGAGTCAATGTTGAGGATTCCCAGGGCAATTCCACCTGACTATATACCACTGGGCCGTCACCTCTGGTCGGTCTGACCTGCCGGTGGGACAGGACATATCCAGGAATGGTGGTATCTGGGACATTGGCTATAAAGTATGATTTGGTGAGTATGATCTGTCAGGCTGTTGCTTGACTAGACTGTGGGACAGTTCTCCCACATTTTAGCACAAGCCTCTGGATGTTAATAAGGAGGAGTTTGCAGGGTCGACAGGGTCGTCATTATCGTTTCCGGTGCCTAGGTCCTTGCAGTGTGGTCCATCCAGTTTTATTCCTTTTCTGAAGGTTTGGTACAAGTGAGTGACATGCTAGGCTATTTCAGAGGGCAGTTAAGAGTTAACTATATTGCTGAGGGTCTGGAATGTGGGCAAGGACAGCAAATGTCCTTCCCTAAAGGACATGAGCAAACAATTTTTTTTTTTTTACAGTCAATGATAGTTTCACCATTACTGAGACTTCCTTCCAGTTCCAGATTTTATATTAACTGGAATTTAAATTCCACCAGCTGCCATTGTGGGATTTGAACCCATGCCCGAGAGAATTAGCCTGGGCCACTGGGTTACTTGCCCAATGATATTACCACTTCACCACTGTCACCTCTCACAAGAGGCTTCAAGCGGGCAGACTGGTGAAGTAGGTACACACATGGCAGATGAAATCTGACAGAGAAATTTGATTAATTTTGTTGAAAAAGGAGAGGCAATACAAAATGGTACAATTTTAAAGGGAAAGCGGGAATGCAAAGTGGGATTTTCCTTACAGGAGCCTTTGAAGGTGGTTGATAAAAGTTGAGACAACTAAAATGGTGTTTGTGCTCCTTGGCTTTCTAAATACAAGAATTAAGTACATAATCAAAGTTACTTTAAACCTTAATAAAACACTGGATAAGCCTCAACTGGAGTATTGTCTCTAATTCTGGGCATCACATTTTAAGCAGTATTTCAAGGCCTTGCAGCAAACGCAGACAAGATTTTAAAACGTTACAGGGGATGAAAGGCTTCAGTTACATGGAGAGCCAGAGAACCAAGGGGTTGTTCTGCTTAGAGCAGAGATGTTGAGGGGAATAAAAACAGAAAATGTTAGATATACTCAGCATGGTCTGGCAGCATCTGCAGAGAGAGATACAAAGTTAACGTTTCAGGTCTGTGATCTTTCATCAGAACCCAGATAAGTTAGAAATGTTAACAAGGCAAAGGGTTACACAATAAATAGGGGGATGCTAAGAGGTATCAAGGAAATATTGGGCCGTGGAGTGAATATCCACAGATCCCTGAAGGTAGCTGGACATGTCAAAAAGGTGGTTAAGCCGGCATATGGAATCCTTTCATTTATTAGTTGAGGCAGAGAATACAAGAGAGCAAGGAAGTTGTGCTGGAACTATATAAAACATTAGTTACAACTGTTGAGTACTGTGTTTAGTTCTGGTCAACTCATTACAGAAAGGATACAATTACACTAGAGAGGGTCCAGAGGAGATTTACAAGGGTGTTGCCAGGGCTGGAAAACTGCAGCTGTGGGGAAGGATTGGATAGGCTGGGGTTGTTCTCCTTGGAACAGAGAGGCTGAGGGCAGGTTTGATGGAGATGTACAGAATTGTGAGGGGCCTGGATAGAGTGGATAGGAAGAGGTCAGTGACTAGGGGGCATAGGTTTAAAGTGATTGGTAGAGAAATTAGAGGGAAGATGAGGAAAGGTTTTTTCACCCAGAGGGTTTTGGGGGTCTGGAACTCACTGACTGAAAGGGTGGTAGAGGCAGAAACCCTCAACTCATTTAAGAGGTGTCTGGATATGCACCTGCAAGGCTGTAACCTTCAGGGCTACGGACGAAGGCTGGAAAGTGGGGATTAGTCAGGGGCTCGTTTTTCAGCCAGTGCTGACATGAGGGGCCGAGTGGCCTCTTACTGTGCCGCAAACTTTCTCTAATTCTAAACTTTCTCTAACAGGTTTTAAGCAACTAGGGGGAACAGGTTGGGAAGAAGAGCAAGAGGAAAGGTTTGTGATATGGTGGAAAACAGGAAAGGTCAAATGACAATAGCTTCAATGGTGCAAAGCCAAAGGCAGAGGTAATGGGACAAGTCATGAAACAAAAGATTTGAAATAACCGGTTAAAAGAACCAGAGGAAACATGAGGAAAATGGAAAATATAGAAAAACATCACAGCACAGCAAAATGGAGCTGAGAATCAAACACTTACCCAAATGCCACAGCTCCTGCAATGGCCAGTCCCAATGCAGCAGATTTACCACGGCCTCTGGCAGCAGTTAAAGCAACTGTGCTTCTGAGTGTCTTCTCTGAAATAGCTTCAATGAATGTCAGTACTGCTTTAGCCTAATAGGGAGAAACCATGTCATTGATCTGCTTGTCAACAAAAGTTAACATAGCAACACCCCATGGCTGCCTGCATGCAGTTATATTGCTGCTACAAAAGTATAAGGTATTTCTAGTAATTGTAATAATTTAAAATTACTTGATGTAGTAACAAGGCAAGTGGACAAGGGAGAAATGGCCATATTGAGTATCAAACAAAGCAGCACAGATTAATATTAATGAGAAGTTTGAAGCAGTTTGTACATCTTCTTGGTCAGATGGTAGTTGGAAGTACAGGGCCAAAAGTATATTTTTAAAGTTACGATAGAACAAGTGCATAATTTCGTAGATGTATACGATTCATACTGTACTTTGATATAAAAAAAGTTTCAACAAAGAGTAGAAAAATTCTGTAGGAAAAGAAAGCCAAGTCTTAAATAAATCCTTACCAATATTTGCAATAGACTGTGACTGATGTCTTTTAATCTCTTAACAAGGCATAATGTAAACATTAAGCAAGTATGTAAAAAAGCAGCACAAATGTTACAACAGTCAAGAGTAAAAGACCTGCATTGTTTAAAAGCTCTATGGTGCATTAACATCTTTTGAACTGAAATGGTGTGTCATTTCCCCACTAACCCACTCTGTTGTGTTTTATCTTAACAATGGTAATTTTCAGCTTAATGTATAGGTTGATTAATTTTTCAATATTTCATAGGAGCAGAATAAAGGCAAGAGGCTCACCAGATTCGACACATTCTAAATAAAGCACTTCAAATCACTTCAAAACATTCCCGTTACATATAAAGTCAGGTCTCAAAAATGTAAAAAAACAAGAATGACAGTTTATATCCAGCAGACATACTCCACTTTTCTACAGTCAAGGCCTATCAGGGTCCAGTTTCTTACCTGGTCGAGAGTTTTGCAGCCACCAACAAGGACTCCTACTGGTTGTGTATCATGGAGAGATTCTTTAAGTTCTTTGAGTTCAACCTCTCGAGGCGTTAAGCTGTCCTCCTTAAAAATTAGGAAAATACATTGACAGGTAAGATTACCAATTAAAGGTTTTAATTCAAAGATTTAGTTACAATCGTGACTAACACTGATGAATTTCCCTACACAAATTCTTCCAGTGGAATCAGAGGGTTTTTAGGAACAGGGATCTTATGCCAAGCTACATGATCAGGAAAATCAACATATCAGCATTAGGGTTTAGCATTACCAGAAGGGTGGAGATGGATCCAGCAATTGTGGAATAAGATCTTGGGGTTTTGAGATGGAGATGGAAGCTTCAGGAATAATGGGACAGGTCTCAGGATTATAGGGAAAGCAATCCAGGATTTTTTATTTATTGATGGGATGTGGACGTCACTGGTTAGATGTTTATTGCCCATCCCTAGTTGCCCTTGAGAATGTGGTGGTGAGCTGCCTTCTTGAACCGCTGCAAGTCCATGTGGTGTAGGTACAACCACAGTGCTGTTAGGGAGGGAGTTCCAGGATTTTGACCCAATGACAGTGAAGGAATGGTGATATAAGGCGGCAGCTCACCACCCACCTTCTCAAGGGCAATTAGGGATGGGCAATAAATGCTGGCCCAGCCAGCGATGCCACATCCTGTAAATGAATTTTTAAAAAACTTTCCAAGTCAGGATGGTGAGTGGCTTGGTGGGGAACTTCCAGGTGGTGGTGTTCCCATCTATCTGCTGCCCTTGTCCTTCTAGAAGTAACGGTCATGGGTTTGGAAAGTGCTGCTTAAAGAGCCTCGGTGAACTCCTGCAGTGCATCTTGTAGATGGTACACACTGCTGCTACTGTGCATCAATGGTGGAGGGAGTGAATGTTTTATGGATGTGGTGCCAATCAAGCTTTGTTCTGGATGGTGTCAAGCTTCTTGAGTGTTGTGGGAGCTGCACTCATCCAGATAAGTGAAGAGTATTCCATCACGCTCCCGGCTGGAGAGATGATGGAGGAGGAAGGGCTTTAGATTCCAAGGACATGGGACCATTTCTGGGGGAGGTGGGACCTGTACAAGTTGGACAGGTTACATCTGAACGGGACCAACATCCTCGCGGGGAGGTTTGCTAATGCTGTTGGGGCAGATTTAAACTAAAATGACAGGGGGTTGGGATCCTGAAAAGTATTTCAGAGGGGAAAGAAGCTGGGATGGAACTAGAAGTTAAAATGTGAATAAGTGAGTCCGGAAGGCACAGGAAACATAGGCTAGATAAGAAAGAAGTGAGTTTAGCAAGGCTAAATGGAATATATTTTAATGCAATGAGCTTGAGGAATAAGGCAGACAAACTGAGGGCACAGACAGACACATGGAAGTGTGATATCATAGCTATGACCGAGGCTTGGCTAAAAGGGCAGGATTGGCAGCTCAATATTCCTGGTTATAGGGTATTCAGATGAGATACAGAAGAAGGTAGAAGAGGAGGCGGTCGCAATATTGATCAAGGAATCAATTATAGTAGCGAGGAGGGATGATATTCTGGAAGGATCATCAAATGAGGCAATATGGGTAGAAGCAAAAGGGGCAAATATGCTGTTGGGTGTGTCCCTGAAACAGGCCCTGAAACAGTCAGGAGAGAAAGAGGATCAAACATGCAATCAAATTTCAGATAAGTGTAAGAATAATAAGGCAGTAATAGTCGGGGATTTTAACTACCCGAATCTTAACTCGGATACTTTTAGTGTGCAAGGTAGGGAGGGAGCAAAATTCTTAAGTTGCATCCAGGAGAACTTTTTTAGCCAATATATAGAAAGCCCAAAAAGGGAGGGGGCAGTTCTGGACCTAATATTTGGGAATGAGCCTGGGCAGGTGGAAGATGCATCATTGGGGGAGCATTTTGGAGATGGTAACCATAACTCAGTTAGATTTAGGATAGTTATGGAAAGGGGTAAAGTTGGGCCAGGAATAAAATTTCTAAACCGGAGAATGGCTAATTTTACTAAGATGAGATACAATTTGGCCCAAGTGGACTGGGAGCAGCTACTTGCAGATAAAATTGTGTCAGAACAGTGGGAGGCATTCAAGGGGGGAATAGTGAGAGTACGGGCAAATATGTTCCTGTAAAGGCAAAGGGGGAGACCAGGTCCAGAGAACCCTGGATGTCAAGGGACATAAAGGTTAGGATTAAGAAAGCAAAGACAAAGAGAAGCTTATGGCAGATACCGAGGGCTCAATATGGCAGTGTATCCAGAGTATAAAAAGTGCAGGGGTGGGGGGGGGAATTAAAAAGGAAATTAGGGAAGCTAAGAGAGTGCATGAGAAAGCATTGGTGGGTAGAATAAAGGAAAAGCCATAGGGGTTTTTTTAAACATATAAAGAACAAGAGAATAACTAGGAAAAGAGTAGGGTCAATTAGGGACCATAGTGTGTGTGGACCCAGGTGTGGGTAGACTCAACGAATATTTTGCACTGGTCTTCACAATGGAAAAGGACGATGCAGGTATAGACATCAGGGTGGAGGACTGTGAAATATTAGAGGAAATTAAGAGAGAGAGAGAGAGAAAGAGGGAGGGAGGAGGTACGAGCGGGTTTAGCGGCCTTAAAAATGGATCAATCCACAGGCCCAGATGAGACATATCCAAGGCTGCTGAGGGAGGCAAGGGAAGAGATATCAGGGGCTTTGGCAGTGATTTTCATTTCCTCTCTGGCCATAGGTGAGATGCCAGAGATGCTAATGTTGTCCCATATTAAAAAAGGGAGGAAAGGATAGACTAGGAAATTACAGGCCAGTTAGTCTAACCTTGGTGGTGGGGTAGTTACTAGAAAGGATTCTGAAGGACAGAATATATCCACACTTGGAGAGACATGGATTAATCAGGGATAGTCAGCATGGATTAGTTGAGAGAAAGTAATGTTTGACAAATCTGATCAAATTTTTGAGGTGACCAGGGATGACGATGAGGGTAATGCGTTTGCTACATGGGCTTTAGCAAGGCTTTTGATAAGGCCCCTCATGGCAGACTGGTCAAGAAAGAAAAAGCCCATGGGATCTAAAGTGGCACGTTGGATCCAAAATTGGGTGAGAGGCAGGAAGCAGAGGGTGATGGTAGAGGGATGTTTCTGTGACTGGAAGTCTGTTTTCAGTGTGGTTCCACAGGGCTCGGTGCTGGGGCCCTTGCTGTTTGTAGTGTACATAAATGATTTGGACTTAAATGTAGGGGGGATGATCAAGAAGTACGCGGATGACACAAAAATTGGTCAGGTGGTAAATAGTGAGGAGGATAGCCGTAAACTGCAGGAGGATATCAATGGGCTGGTCAAGTGGGCAGAGCAGTGGCTAATGGAATTTAACCTGAAAAAGTGTGAGGTAATGCACTTGGGGAGGGCTAACAAGGCAAGCGATTACACTATGAATGGTAGGCCCTGGGAAGTACTGAAGATTAGAGTGACCTCGGTGTGCATATTCACAGGTCCCTGGAGGTAGCAGGGATAAGGTGGTTAAGACGACATATGGAATTCTTGGCTTTATTAGCTGAGGCACAGAATACCAGAGCAGGAAGGTTATGCTGGAACTGTATAAAACGCTGGTTAGGCCACAACTGGAGTCCTGCGCGCAGTTCTGGTCACCACATTATAGGAGGGATGTAATTGCACTGGAGAGGGTGCAGAGGAAATTTACCAGGATGCTGTCTGGGCTGGAGGGTCTGATCTATGAGGAAAGATTAGATAGGCTGGGGTTGTTTTCCTTGGAGCAGCGAAGGCTGAGGGGGGAAATGATAGTGGTGTATAAGATTATGAGGGGCATAGATAGGGTGGATAGGAAGGCACATTTTCCATTAGTGAAGGGGTCAATAACCAGGGGGCATAGATTTAAAGTAAGCAGTAGAAAGCTATGAGCGAATTGAGGAGAAATTTTTTCACTCAAAGGGTGGTGGAAGTCTGCAACTCTCAGCCTGAAAGGGTGGTTGAGTCAGAAATTATCACATCTTTTAAGAAGTATTTAGGTATTCACTTGCGTTACCGCCTCCAGGGCTATGAGCCAAGCACTGGAAAATGGGGTTAATGTAGGCAGATTGGTGTGGACACAATGGACCGAATGGCCTCCTTCTGTGCTGTAAATGTCTATGAGCCAATGAGACATGTGCCTTTTGGATGGTGGATAGGCTTTGGGGAGTCAGGGGGTGAGTTACTTACCGCAGGATTCCAAACCTCTGACCTGCTCTTGCAGCCACAGCATTTATATGGCTAGTTGGGCCTAGGACACTAACCTGAGGAACTCCTGCAGTGATGTCCTGGAGCTGAGATGATTAAGCCCCAACAACCACAAGCATCTTCCTTTGTGTTAGGCATGACTTCAACCAACTGAGTTTTTCCCCAATTCCCACTGAACCCAGTTTTGCTAGGGCTCTTTGATGCCACACTCGGCAAATGCTGCCTTGATGTCAAGGGCTATCACTCTCACCTCACCTCAGGTGTTCAGCTCCTTTGTTCATGTTTGTACCAAGGCTGTAATGAGGTCAGGAGCTGAGCAGCCCTGGCGGAAACCGAACTAGCCACCAGGGAGGAGGTTATTGCTAAGCAAGTGCCGCTTGATAGCACTGTTGATGACACTTTCAATCACTTCACTGATGATTGAGAGTAGACTGATAGGGTGGTAATTGGCCGGGTTGGATTTGACCTGCTTTTTGTGTACAGACATACCTGGGCAATTTTCCACATAGCCGAGTAGGTGCTAGTGTTGTAGCTGTACTGGAATAGCTTGGTTAAGGATGCGCAAGTTCTGGAACACAAGCCTTCAGCAGTATTTCCAGAATATTGTCAGGCCCATAGCCTTTGCAGTATCCAGTGCCTTCAACCATTTATTGATATCATGTCCAATGTACTGAATTGGCTGAAGACTGGCATCTGTGATGCTGGGGACCTCCAGAGGTGGCTGAGATAGAGCATCAAATCGGCACTTCTGGCTGAAGATTGCTTCAAATGCTTCAGCCTTATCTTTTGCACTGATGTGCTGGGCTCCTCCATCATTGAGGATGGGGATGTTTGTGGAGCCTCCTCCGCCAGTGAGTTGAATTGTCCACCACCATTCACGACAAGTTGTGGCAGGGCTGCAGAGCTTAGATCTGATCCATTAGTTGTGGCGTCATTTAGCTATGTCTTTCACTTGCTGCTTATGCTGTTTGGTACGCAAGTAGTCCTGTGATTTAGTTTCACCAGGTTTTTTTTAATTATTCATTCATGGGATGTGGGCTTTGCTGGCTGGGCCAGCATTTATTGCCCATCCCTAATAGCCCTTGAGAAGGTGGTGAGCTGCCTTCTTGAACCGCTGCAGTCCATGTGGTGTAGGTGCACCCACAGTGCTGTTAGAGAGGGAGTTCCAGGATTTTGATCCAGCAACATTGAAGGAACGGTGATATATTTCCAAGTCAGGATGGTGAGTGACTTGGAGGGGAACTTCCAGGTGGTCGTGTTTCCACCAATCTGCTGCCCTTGTCTTTCTGGATGGTAGTGGTCTTGGATTTGGAAGGTGCTGTCTAAGGAGCCTTGGTGAAATCCTGCAGTGCATCTTATAGATGAAGCACACTTCTGCTATTGTGCATCAGCAGTGGAGGGAGTGAATGTTTGTGGACGCGGTGCCAATCAAGTGGGTTGCTTTGTCCTGGATGGTGTCGAGCTCCTTGAGTATTATGGGAGGTGCACTCATCCAGCCAAGTGGGGAGTATTCTATC
Source organism: Carcharodon carcharias (assembly GCF_017639515.1). Lineage (NCBI taxonomy): Eukaryota > Metazoa > Chordata > Chondrichthyes > Lamniformes > Lamnidae > Carcharodon > Carcharodon carcharias. The sequence continues at coordinate 716,267 of NC_054476.1, read as the reverse complement.
ACACACCTGACTTGTGCCTTATAGCTGGTGGACAGGCTTTGGGGAGTCAGGAGGTGAGTTACTCATCCCAGGATTGCCAGCCTCTAGCCTGCTTTTGTGGCCACAGTATCTATATGGCTAGTCCAGTTCAATTTCTGGCCAATGGCAACCCTCAGGATGTTGATAGTGGGGGATTCAGTGATAATAATGCCATTGAATGTCAAGTGGCAATGGTTAGATTCTCTCTTGTTGAGCTGGTCATTGAATGACATTGTGTGGTGCAAGTGTTACTTGTCACTTGTCAGCCCAAGCCTGGCTATTGTCCAGTTCTTGGTGCGTTTGGACATGGACTGCTTCAGTATCTGAGGAGTCGCGAATGGTGAACATCGTGTACTCATCAGCGAACATCCCTACTTCTGACCTTAGGATGGAAGGAGGGTCATTGATGAAGCAGCTGAAGATGGGTGGGCCAAGGACACTACCCTGAAGAACTCCTGCAATGATGTCCTGGAGCTGAAATGACTGACCTCCAGCCATCTTCCTTTATACTAGGTATGACACTAACCAGTGGATAGTTTTCCCCTGATTCCCATTGACTCTAGTTTTGCCAGGGCTCCTTGATGCCACACTCGGTCAAATGCAGCCTTGATGTCAAGGGCAGTCACTCCCACCTCACCTTGGGAGTTCAGCTCTTTTGTCCATGTTTGAACCAAGGCTGTAATAAGGTCAGGAGCTGAGTGACCCTGGCAGAACCCAAACTGGGCGTTAATCAGCAGGTCATTTCTAAGCAAGTGCCACTTGATAGAACCGTTGATCAATTTACTGATGATCGACGGTAGATTGATTATGTTCGAGTACAATTCTGCTGCTGCTGATGGACCATAGTGTCTCATGGATGCCCAGTCTTGAGTTGCTAGATCTGTTCTAAATCTATCCAATTTAGCACAGTGGTAGTGCCACACAACACGATGAAGGGTATCCTCAATGTGAAGGCGGGACTTCGTCTCCACAACGGTGCAGTGGTCACTCTGACCGATAGTGTAATGGACAGAAGCATCCGTGGCAGGCAGGTTGGTGAGGATGAAGTCAAGTATGTTTTTCCCCCTTTTTGGTTCACTCGCCTCCTGCCACTGCCACTGACACAGTTTAGCAACTATGTCCTTTAGGACTCAGTCAGTAGTGGTGCTACCAATCTAATCTTGGGTGATGGACATTGAAGTCCCCCACCCAGAGTGCATTCTGCACCTTTGCCACTCTCAGTGCTTCCTCCAAGTGGTGTTCAACATGGAGGAGCACTGATTCATCAGCTGAGGAAGGGCAGCATGTAGTAATCAGTACAAGGTTTCCTTGCCCATGTTTGACCTGATGCCAAGAGAATTCATGGGGTCCGGGGTCAATGTTGAGGGCTCCCAGGGCAACTCCCTCCTAACTGTATAACATTGTGTCGCCACCTCTGCTGATAGTGACGGTGGTTCTGGGACATTATCTGTAAGATATGATCCCTTGAGGATGACTATGTCAAGATGTTGCTTGACTAGTCTGTGGGACAGCTCTCTCATTGCTGGCACTAACCCCCAAATATTAGTAAGGAGGACTTTGCAGGGTTGGCAGGGCTGAGTTTGCGGCTGTCTTTGCTGGTGCCGAGGTCAATGGCGGGTCGTATGTCTGGTATCATTCTTTTTTGACACTTTCTAGCAGTTTGATACAATTGACTGGCTTGCTAGGCCATTTCAGAGGGCATTGAAGAGTCAGCCACATTGCTGTGGGTATGGAGTCACATGTAGGCCAGGCCAGTTAAGAACTGGAGATTTCCTTCCCTAAGCCAGATCCCTGAACCAGATGGGTTTTTGCAACCATCGAAAATGGCTTCATGGTGGGATTCAAACCCAGGACCCCTACGCATTCCCCTGGGTCTCTGGAATACTAGTCCAGCAACAATACCACTACGCTATCGCATATGACTGGTCCTGCTCCTGGCATGCCCTCCTGCACTTTTCATTGAACCAGGGTTGATCCCCTGGCTTGGTGGTAATGGTAGAGTGGGGGATATGCTGGGCCATGAGATTACAGGAGTTGTGGTTGAGTACATTTCTGCTGTTGCTGATGGCCCACAGCGCCTCATGGTTGCCCAGTCTTGAACTGCCAGATCTGGCAGCACCAGGAAACTTCTGGGATCAGGGAGAAGTGTAATCTAGAATTTTGTGAACATTATAAAGTGTTTAAGAGGGTTTTTGGGGCATTGGAATTCTTAATGGTTACAGGAGTTTAGGAGAGCATTGGTAGGCAGGGTGGTTTGTGGGAATTTAAGGTATAGTATGGGGGGGGGAGAAATTAAGGTTCTATATTATATTCAAAAAATCATAAGCATCCTTACCCCCTCAGATATGATGTCAAGTCTACAGTAACACTCATTACAAGACATTGCCACTCATTTTATAAACCACAGGATAATATTTAGCACTGTCATTAACAAAACCAGTAAAAAACCTAACTCATGGTGCTATAATCTCCAGAACTCACCACAGATTTCGGTGGGACAGGTTTGATATTGAAAATGTGGCTAGAAAGTGGCAGAATGTCCAGTTGGTCATTTATCACAATGCAATTCTTGCAGGATGCCAGGGAAAGTATGAACCTGGTAAAACAGAATAAACAAAAATTTGATGGTTGATAATAAACCAGGGATAAAGCATCAGGATGTGTCCGCTTCACACACAATTGGTTAAAAAGTGAATGGTTAAAATCTGTTAAATGTGAACAATGTTAAGTTCTTAAGGGTGGAAGAGGGGGGGGTTGGAGGTAAGTTTTTCACATTGAGACACCAGCAAATGAAGAGCAATCTAATGTTTGTCGAGAACTTCTTTTTGTTGTTTCATGGGATGTGGGCGTCACTTCAAATGTTGTTAAAATTGTTGAGATGATGATCTTTGTCTGTTGGCAATGTGTGTGTTATGTCAGGGAGGTGGTGGCTAGTGGTAATGTCACTAGACAAGTAATCCAGAAGCCCAGGCTAATGTTCTGGGGGACAAGGGTTCAGGTCCCACCATGGCAGCTGGTGGAATTTGAATCCAAGTAATAATCTGGAACTGAAAAGCTATTCTCAGTAATGGTGACTATGAAACCATTGTTGTAAAAATCCATCTGGTTTTTAGGGAAGGAAATCTGCCATCCTTACCTGGTCTGGCCTACATGTGACTCCAGGCCCACAGCAATGTGGTTGACCCTTAATTGCCCTCTGCAATAATGTGGCAAGTCACTCAGTTCTGGGGCAATTAAGGATGGGCAGCAAATGCTGGCCTTGTCAGCGACACCCACATGCATGAAAGGGTCAGAGTAGTATTGTCACTGGATTGGGTAGTCCCGAGACCAAGGGTATTGCTCTGGGGGCCTGGGTTCAAATCCCATCACGGCAGATAGTGGCATTTGAATTGAAAAAAAAAAATTCTGGAATTGAAAGTCTAATGATGACCATGAAACAATTGCCAATTGTCGTAAATCCCTACCTGGTTCATTAATGTCCTTTAGGGAAGGAAATCTGCTGTCCTTAGCTGATCTGGCCTACATGTGACTCCTGGCCTACAGCTATGTAGTTGACTCTTAAATGCCCTCTAAACAAGGGTAATTAGGGATGGGCAATAAATGCTGGTCTAGCCAGTGATGCCCACTTCCCATGAACTAGTATAAAAAAAAGAAAAAAAAGTTCTCAAGCAACAAACATAGAAAGACCAGCAAAGGAACAGCAATGTGAAAAACTCACCTCAGTCCTCCTCTTCCACCCTCAACATTGACCCCGGACCCCATGAATTCTCTTGACATCAGGTCAAACATGGGCAAGGAAACCTCCTGCTGATTACCACATGCTGCCCTCCCTCAGCTGATGAATCAGTGCTCCTCCATGTTGAACACCACTTGGAGGAAGCACTGAGAGTGGCAAAGGCGTAGAATGCACTCTGGGTGGGGGACTTCAATGTCCATCACTCAAGATTAGATTGGTAGCACCACTACTGACTGAGTCCTAAAGGACATAGTTGCTAAACTGTGTCAGTGGCAGGAGGTGAGTGAACCAAAAAGAGGGAAAAACATACTTGACTTCATCCTCACCAACCTGCCTGCCACGGATGCTTCTGTCCATTACACTATCGGTCAGAGTGACCACTGCACCGTTGTGGAGACGAAGTCCCGCCTTCACATTAAGGATAGCCTTCATCGTGTTGTGTGGCACTACCACTGTGCTAAATTGGATAGATTTAGAACAGATCTAGCAACTCAAGACTGGGCATCCATATGGTCTATCAGCAGGAGCAGAATTGTACTCGAACATAATCTGTAACTTTTTAACCAATTGGGTGTGAAGTGGACTCATCCTGATGCTTTACCCCTGAAACCCCTGAGAGACTCCATACCCTCATCCATTCAATCCCCGTACAGGCCAGTCTCAGGTTTAAGCACAGAGATAAAAACAAAAAAACTGCGGATGCTGGAAATCCAAAACAACAACAGAATTACCTGGAAAAACTCAGCAGGTCTGGCAGCATCGGCGGAGAAGAAAAGAGTTGACGTTTCGAGTCCTCATGACCCTTCGACAGAACTTGAGTTCGAGTCCAGGAAAGAGCTGAAATATAACCAGCTTATATTTCAGCTCTTTCCTGGACTCGAACTCAAGTTCTGTCGAAGGGTCATGAGGACTCGAAACGTCAACTCTTTTCTTCTCCGCCGATGCTGCCAGACCTGCTGAGTTTTTCCAGGTAATTCTGTTGTTGTTTCAGGTTTAAGCAGGCTGTGCAAATTCAGTATCCTATTCGACCCCAACCTAAACATCAAACCCCGTCTCCTCTCCATCATAAAGACCACCTACTTTCAACTCCACATTATCATCCGTGTCCACACCTGTCCCAACCCACCTGCTGCAGAAACATTCATCCATGCTTTTGTCAACATCAGCTCAACTGCTCCAATTATAAAGGAAATAACATTTTTTCCTAATATTATTGTGAGACACTGAATCAGGCTTGTGGGGGGACTGTGTGTGTATGTTTGTTTGTATGGCTAACTTAATTAAACTGAAGGCAGTCTGAAAGGTGTAGAAACAAGCATTTTGAAATGAAATGGACAAACTAAATAAGACAAGTAAATCGTTTAGAGCTAACATTTGCATTTGTAGATAAGAGAGCTGTTTGAATTTCAAAGAGGCAGGATAGGACCTTTCACAACTGGTAAATTTGTAGGTAAATAAGGCAAAGTTATTAAGTTTATTTTTTCTGAAGGGGAAAATCCTAGTGTGAAGGATGGAATTCAGTGAGGCTGGTTGGTCACAGTGTGACAAGCGTTTAGGGGGAGTTGAGGAAAGATCCATGGCATCTGGTTGAGGTGGCATCTGTCACATGAGGTCAGAGTATGGTGTATCTGACCACAGAGTGCCATAGGTTTACATGGACTGGGTACTTACTGGGCACATTAAAGCATAAGACAGCTTTTGTGACTTGTGTTATCTTTACAAATCTGTACAAATCTGTAAAGGTATAGTTGTGGGCAAAGGAGTATTGTAATATAGTTCATCTTTTCTTGTTGAATAAATGTTTTATTCTTTTGTATGAAGTTCATCAACTGACTCCTGTGACTCTGTTCAGTAGCTGCTCTCCACATATTTAAACAAACAAATAAAAGTTCAGATTTTTCAGGCTGGGTTCCACCCTGGGATCAGGCTTGTCCAAGGGCAATCTCAGCTGGGGATCATAACAATGGTCATTGCCTGGCACTTGTGTGATGCAAATGTTACTTGTCATTTGTCAGCCCAAGCCTGGATATTGTCCAGGTCTTGCTGCATTTGGACATGGATGGCTTCAGTATCTCAGGAGTTGCGAATGGTGTTGAACATTATGCAATGATCAGCGAACATCCCCACTTCTGACCTGATGATGGAAGGAAGGTCTTTGATGAAGCAGCTGAAGATGGTTGGGCCTAGGACACAACACTGAGGAACTCCTGCAGTGGAGTCCTGGAGCCGAGATGATTGACCTCCAACAACCACAACCATCTTCCTTTGTACTAGGTATGACTCCAACCTGCGGAGAGTTTTCCCCGATTTCCATCAACTCCAGTTTTGCTAGGGCTCTTTGATGCCACACTCAGTCAAATGCTGCCTTAATATCAAGGGCAGTCACTCTCACTTCACCGCAGGAGTTCAGCTGTTTTGTCCATGTTTGAACCAAGGCTGTAATGAGGTCAGGAGCTCAGTGGCCCTGGTGGAACCCAAGCTGGGCCTCATTGAGCAGGTTATTGCTAAGCAAGTGCCGCTTGATAGCACTGTTGATGACCCCTTCCACTATTTTACTGATGATCAAGAGTTGACTGACCGGGTAGTAATTGGCCAGGTTCGATTGGTCCTGCTTTTTGTGTATAGAACATACCCGGACATTTTCCACATAACCAGTGTTGTAGCTGCACTGGAACAGCTTGGCTATGCAGCAAGTTCTGGAGCACGTCTTCAGTACTATTGCCAGAATATTGTCAGGGCCCTTAGCCTTTGCACCAACCAGTACCTTCAGCCATTTCTTGATATCACATGGAGTGAACTGAACTGGTTGAAGAGTGGCATCTGCTGATGCTGGAGGCCTCCAGGGGGGCCAAGGTGGATCATTTACTCGCTACTTCTGGCCGAAGATTGCAGCAAATGCTTCAGCCTAAATTTTGCGCTGATGTGCTGGGCTCTCCCATCACTGAGGCTGGGATATTTGTGGAGCCTCCTCCGCCAGTGAGTTGAACTGTCCACCACCATTCACGGCTGGATGTGGCAGGACTGCAAAGTTTACATCTGATCCTTTGGTTGTGGGATCGCTTAGCTCTGTCTTGCTGCACTTGCTGCTTATGCTGTTTGGTATGCAAGTAGTCCTGTGTTATTGCTTCATCAGGTTGACACCTCATTTTTAGCTATGCCTAGTGTTGTTCCTGGCATACTCTCCTGCACTCTGCATTGAACCAGAGTTGATCCCCTGTCTTGATGGTAATGGTAGAGTTGGGGATATGCCATGAGGTTACAGATTGTGTTCGAGTACAATTCTGCTGTTGCTGATGGCCCATAGCACCTCATGGATGCCCAGTCTTGAGTTGCTAGAACTATTCGAAATCTATCCCATTTAGCATAGTGGTTGTGCCACACAAAATGATGGAGAAGATCCTCAATGTGAAGGTGGAACTTCATCTGCTCAACTCCTTCCAATACTGTCATGGACAGATGCATCTGCAGCAGGCAAATTGGTGAGGGCGAGGTCAAGTATGTTTTTCCCTCTTGTTGGTTCCCTCACCACCTGCCACAGACCCAATCTAGCAGCTATGTCCTTTAGGACTCTGCCAGTTCGATCAGTAGTGGTGCTACCAAGCCACTGGATGGTGGACATTGGAGACCCCAACCCAGAGTACATTCTGTGCCCTTGCCACCTTCCTTCCACCTTGCTCAGTGCTTCCTCCAAGTGGTGTTCAACATGGAGGAGCACGGATTCATCAGCTGAGGGAGGGTGGTATGTGGTAATCAGCAGGAAGTTTCCTAGCCCATGTTTCACCTGATGCTATGAGACTTCATGTGATCTTGTGTCAACGTTGAGGACTCCCAGGGCAACTTTCTCCCAACTACATACCACTGTGCCGCCACCTCTGCTGGGTATGTCCTATCCTACTTCTGCTGTCTATGTCCTGCCGGTGGGATAGGACTTACCCCAGGGATGGTGGTGGCGGTGCCTGGGACGTTATCTGTAAGACACGAGTCCGTGATGATGACTTTGTAGGGTCAGCAGGGCTGAATTGTTGATGCTGGGTTTCATTCCTTTTTTGAGACTTTGTACAACCTGTGTGGCTTGCTAGGCCATTTCAGAGGGCATTACTGTGGGTCTGGAGCCAAGTAAGGTCAGCAGATTTTCATCCCTAAAGGGGATTAGTGAACCAGATGCATTTTTAAAATCGGCAATTCCAGATTTTTATTGAATTCAAATTCCATCAACTGCTGTGGCGGGATTCGAACCCAGGTCCCCAGAGCAATACCCTGAGTTTCTGGATTATTAGTCCAGCAACAATGCCACTAGGCCATCGCCTCCCCCCGCTGAAGGAGCAGACCTGGATCCTGACATTATTTAAAGGACCCATCCTTTAACATTGGGAGATAGGGAAAATTGACTTTTTCTGTGAGAATATTGTAGATTGTTTTATTCAGAATGGTGTTGATTGTTTTAAAAGGCTGTGGCTTGTCTCAGCTGCTGTAGTGGAATTTGTCACAGATGTCATAATGTGGGCAGAGTTTTCAGAGCAGGTTGTTGGATATGGATTGGCCTAAGCCACCCCAGTGAGATGAAAGCTCTAATAAAAAGATTTCCTTTTTCATCTTTGTATTTGCAGAGCATCAACCAGGTAGGGAAAAGCCTCAAGAGCTCCATAATTGTAATAATTTTGAGTAAACACAATATTAGTGGAGGTACACACTCTACTCAGTGCTCTCTTCACTTTTCAGTTACTATGACCTCACTCTTTTTAGAATTTCGTCCCAATCCAACTTTCCTTGCTACCCCTCTCCCTGCCTTCAAAGCTTTCTGTAAAAAAAGCATCATCCTCAAATGGTGATATCTCCCTTTTCCACCTTTCCCTATAACTTTCCTCTTATTCCTACTTAAAGTTGATACCTCCCCTTGCAGATCTACATATACTTGGTGCGCAGCCCATTTCAATACAACTTATATATTGGTTCATAGGATCTTATCAAAAACATCTACCTTTCATTGAATCGGCCAACCACATCCTGATGTGATTCTGTTCTGAAACGTGTATGGACATCCTTTGAGTGGGGGATGCAGAAGGAGAAGAAAAAGAATATCAAAATATAAGACAAAAAAATTAAAATAAAGTTGGGCTGTTACACTTTAATGAAGGCAACAGATTTTAGTTGAGTCTGTTTATTCAATCAAACTTTACTTTCATATTCTATAGCACACAGATATTAAAACACTTTGTTTGCGTCAAGGTACAAAATTCTAGCTATTTGACAAAGTGAGTGATCTGTCCATAGCAGCAGGATAGGCCCTAGGACCTAATGAGAATGTTCCAATATTTTTTTATTAGCCAATAACAGTTCTATCTATTGAAGTGCAATTCCTACATTTTCCTAGGTTTTCTCCATATTACCTAATGTCCTTATGTCTCTACATTACAACAGTTTTTCATTAGCTGTGAAGCACTTTGGAACAATCTAGGGTTGTGAAGTTTGCCTTTCTCTCTTCTTTCTCAACTGGTCTTTCAACAGCTTGGATTTTTCTAAGTGAAAACTGATTTATATTAATGTACCCAATAAATAAGTTTGCTGTAAATTTTGGGCATGATTATAAAATACCATAATATTAGCCCAATTATATACTTAGTTACCTTACATACACCAGGAGTCAAAATCTGGTAGAATGTAATTTTCATTTACTGCAATTCATTTATTTATTCAGGGAATGTGGGCATCGCTGGCTGGGCCAGCATGTATTGCCCAACCTTAGTTGCCTTTGAGGTGGTGGTGAGCTGCCTTCTTGAACCGCTGCAGTCCATGTGGTGTAGGTACACCCACAGCGCTGTTAGGAAGGGAGTTCCAGGATTTTGACCCAGTGACAGTGAAAGAACAATATATATTTCCAAGTCAGGATGGCAAGTGGCTTGGAGGAGAACTTCCAGGTGGTGGTGTTCCCATGTGTCTGCTGCCCTTGTCCTTCCAGATGGTAGCGGTCGTGGGTTTGGAAGGTGCCGTCTAAGGAGCCTTGGTGAGTTCCTGCAGTGCATCTTGTAGATGGTACACACTGCTGCTACTGTGCATCGGTGGCGGAGGGAGTGAATGTTTGTGGATGTAGTGCCAATCAAATGGGCTGCTTTGTCCTGGGCGGTGTCAAGCTTCTTGAGTGTTCTGGGAGCTGCACTCATCCAAACAAGTGGAGGGTATTCCATCACACTCTTGGCTTGTGCCTTGTAGATGGTGGACAGGTTTTGGGGAGCCAGGTGGTGAGTTACTCGTCACATGATTCCTAGCTTCTGACCTGCTCTTGTAGCCACAGTATTCAAATGGCTAGTCCAGTTTAGTTTCCGGTCAATAGTAATCCCCAGGATGCTGATAGTGGGGAATTCAGTGACGGTAATGCCATTGAACGTCAGGGGTTATGGTTAGATTCTCTCTTGTTGGAGATGGTCATTGCCTGGCACTTGTGTGGTGTGAATGTTACTTGCCACTTGTCAGCCCAAGCCTGGATATTGTCCAGGTCTTGCTGCATTTGGACATGGACTACTTCAGTATCTGAGCAGTTGCAAATTATGCAATTATCAGCGAACATCCCCACTTCTGACCTCACGATGAAAGGAAGGTCATTGGTGAAGCAGCTGAAGATGGTTGGGCCGAGGGCGCTACCCTGAGGAACTCCTGCAGTGATGCCCTGGAGCTGAGATGACTGACCTCAACAACCACAACCATCTTCCTTTGTGCTGGGTATGACTCCAACTAGTGGGGAGTTTTCCGCCCAATTTCCATTGACTCCAGTTTTGCTAGGGCTCCTTGATGCCACACTCAGTCAAATGCTGCCTTAACGTCAAGAGCAGTCACTCTCACCTCACATGTAATTTCCCTTCTCTTGTGGCGACCTGTAATTTTTGCTCTCGACACTTCACAGGAAGCTACTCAGCTGATCTTAACTAACTCAAACAAAAAGAGTTCACCCCCTCAAATCCATTCCACCATTCAATTAGATCATGGCTGATCTGCACCTTAATTTCATTTATCCACCTTGGTTTTGTAACCTTGAATATTCTTGTCCATCAAAAATATATCAATTTCAGTTTTGAAATTGTGAATTAAGTTAGCCTCAGAGGCTTTTTGAGGGAAAGAGTTCAAGTATCTCAAACTTTTGTGTGAAGAAGTGCTTCCTGACATCATCCTGATTTGATTTTAAAGCTACGGCCTTTTATTCTGCACACTCACACCAGAGGAAATAGTTCCTATCCACCCTATCAAATCTCTTAATCATCTTAAACACTTCAATTAGGTGACCTTTAAATCTTCAATAGTCAAGGGAATAAAAGTCTGGTCCATGCTGCCAATCTCCTAATTAATCCTTTTAGCCCCTGTATCATTCTGCTGAATCTGTTGCACAAACTCCAATGCCAATATACTCTTCCTCAGGACAATATAGGAATCAACCTTGTAACTGTCTAACTTGTACAATTTAGTACAGGTGTACAAATGGCTAAACAAATTATAATGCACTTTCTGTATGACAGAAAATCAAATCAAGCATGTTGAGGAAATCAAACTTGTAAAGCAAAACAAAGAATGCTTTACTGAAATTATCATTATAATGGTTACCAATTACAATATCAGCACTATAAGACACCTATCATCAGTAAATTAGCACATGGATGCCATAAGATGACATTTCGATAGGCTAGCATACCAACTGGTCAGTGAAAAGAGCTGCTTCATACTAGCAGTTACCACAGTCTATCATACGCAACACGTACCATTGTCATCGTATAAAGCTGTTTCAAGGAGTTGACAGTTCTCAGCAGAATCACAACAAGTCCACCCCCTTCCACTGTCTCAACAGTCCTGGCCAAAAGGTTTGGAGTTAGGGCCTCAAAGTCCTGAAAGATAAGATGACAACATGTTCAAGCATACCCTTTCACATTTTACCAAAAGGTGGAAATAATAGTGCATTTTTTTTAATATTAAAACTAGATATATTAATTGTTGCTAATATACTACAGTTCCAATATTTTTCTGGCTGTTTGCTGAATACTGTACTCTGTACAACCCAAAAATTCAGACCAATGTGATTCTGAGGGGTGTTAACAGCCATTTGATGTTGCAATAGATGCCGCTGCAAAGTTAGAGGTGAAGGTTACATTACTACTCAATATCAGTAATTATGTAAAGCCAAGAGTGCAAATGTCATACTGCATCAGAAATCCTACTACCTGTAAACAAGCAGTAACCGACAAGAGTAGCCCCAGTGTCAGAGGTGCTATGGATTCTAGTGTCATACGAGTATACACTTTAGCAAAAATGAGCTTCTGCCAGGCTTCAATTTGGAGTAGCTAAACTATACGTTCCACTTAGGAGACAAATCTCCGCAGGGTTCACTCCAGAATAAAATATTTGGAGTAAGCTTGACCTTTAACACCATCCCCTGCACCCCACCATATACCAGCATTTTCCCTCTCTTCCAGGCGTTAGCCACTGACTTCTTCCTGGGGTACAATTCCACAGATACTGGAAGATCTCCAGTACCTCACTCAAGAGGCCATCATTCTTTTGTGAGTCTCAACTGTGAGAAGTATTCTTCCTAGGTGAGAGAGGGAATTCTAACAAACTTGATCCTGCTCTTCCAATAGGGTCATTGAATACTGATCACAATATTCTCTTTAATTCAGGAGTGCTGGCTAGGAGACTAACTGAGCAAAGACCAAGGATCAATGTTGGGATCTTTCTCGTCTGTATAGTTCAGCCACTTTCAGAATATGAACGATAAAACTGCTCTAATCTCACTGCTAGCCACAATAATCCTGTCCATTTGCATGCACATAAAAATGAATACAAATAATGTACACACCTGCAGAACACACATCCCGTACGTGTTACCCAGGATCTTATGAGTCTCATTGTAATAGCAATATCGAATGTTAGTTGCAGCCACAAAAAGTTCAAAGGGATCATCCTGCTTGAGGTCAAGTGTACCGCTTTTTATCTTCTTCTGTAATTGCCTCATCCGCTTCTTCCTGTGACTAGAGGAGAACCAGGTGCAATATTAACTGTAATGACCTATGCCTCATTCAGTAGCAAATATCTGTAAAATTCTGGCAAAATTGTAAACACAAGCCTGGTCAGGCTGGAAACTTTTATTCATTTTAGCATTTCTTCACCACTTTCAGCAATAACCTGCTTATTGACATTCAGTTTAGGTTCTGCCAAAACCATTCAGCTCCTGACCTCATTGCAACCTTGGTCCAAATTAACAGCTGAACCCCTGAGGTGAGGTGAGTGAGACTGCCCTTGACATCAAGGCAGCATTTGACAGTGTGGGGCATCAAGGAATCCTAACAAAACTGGAGTCAATGGGAATCAGGAGGAAAACTCTCCACTGGTTGGAGTCATATCTAGCACAAAGGAAGATGGCTATAGTTGTTTTATAGTACAGAACTTGAATATTGTTGAAAAAAGAGAGACTTTTTTTGTCAAAGCTTTTCACCTTGCACTCCTGCTTCAACAAAGAAAATGTTTGCTTTTTTCAGTGAATATGAAGATGGTTATAAAAACAAAAAACAAAAAACTGCGGATGCTGGAAATACAAAACAAAAACAGAATTACCTGGAAAAACTCAGCAGGTCTGGCAGCAGCAGCGGAGAAGAAAAGAGTTGACGTTTCGAGTCATGACCCTTCGACAAAACTAGTTGAGTTTTTCCAGGTAATTCTGTTTTTGTTATGAAGATGGTTATGGTTGTTGGAGGTCAAGTATCTCAGTCCCAAGACATCACTGCAGGAACCTTGAGGGATGGAAATCTGCCATCCCTACCTGGTCTGGGCTGCAAGTGACTTCAGACCCACAGCAATGTGGTTGATTCTTAGCTGCCCTCAAGGCCAATTCGGGGTAGGCAACAAATACAGGCCTTGTCAGTGATGCCCACATCCCATTAATAAATAAAAAAAGTTCCTCAGGGTAGTGTCCTCATCCAACCAGCTTCAGTTGCTTCATCAATAACCTACAAAATTCTGAAGCAGCTTGACAGGGCGATTGCTGAGAGATTATTTCTGCTGGCCGGGAAATCTAAAACATGGGGGCACCAGTCTCAGGATAACGGGTCGATAATTTAGGACTAAGATGAAGAGAAATTTCTTCAAAGAGTTGTGAATCTCTGGAATTCTCGACCTCAAAGATTTGGGTGCTCCATCAATTAACATATTTACAGCTGGGATAGAGAGAGTTTTGGGCTCTGAGAATTAAGAGATATGGGGAAGGGATAAGAAGCCCAAGATCAGCCCTGATCATATTGCGTGGCGGAGCTGGCTCAATGGGCTGTGTGGTCTACTCCTGCTCCTATTTCTTATGTTATGACCTTTCCTCCATTATAAGGTCAGAAGTGGGGATGTTTGCTGATGGCTGAACAATGTTCAGTACCTTTCGCAACTCCTCAGGTAATGAAGCAGACCATGCCCATATATAGCAAAACCTGGACAACACTGAGGCTTTGGTTGATAATTGGCAAGTAACATTCACGCCACGCAATGACCATCTCCTAGAAGAGAGAATCTAATTGTTGCCCCGTGACATTCAATGGCATTATCATAGCTGAATCCCTCACTATCAACATACTCGGAATTACCATTGACCAGAAACTGAACTGAACCAGCCATATAAATGCTGTGGTTGTAAGAACAGGTCAGAGGTTAGGAATTCTGCAGTGAGTAACCCACCTACCGACTCCCAAAAGGTTGTTCGCCATCCACAAGGCACAAATCAGCAGTGTGATTGAATACTCTCCACTTATCTGGATGATGCAGTTCCAACAACACTCGAGAAGCTCGACACCATCTAGGACAAAGCAGCCCTCTTGATTGACACCCAATCCACAAATATTCACTCCCTCCACCACCGAGGCACAGTAACAGCAGCATGTACCAACTACAAGATGCACTGCAGCAACTCACCTAGGACCCTTAGACAGCACCTTCCAAACCCACAGCCTCTACCATCTAGAAGGACAAGAACAGCAGATGCATGGGAACACCATCACCTGCAAATTCCCCTCCAAGCCATTCACCATCCTGACTTGGAAATATATCTCCGTTCTTTCCCTGTTGCTGGGTCAAAATCCTGGAACTCCCTCCCTAACAGCACAGTGGGTGGACTGCAGCGGTTCAAGATGGCAATGCACCATCACCTTCTCAAGGGTAATTCGGGATAGGTAATAAATCTGGCCTAGCCAGCAACACCCACACCCCATAAAAGATAAATATTTTTAAAAAAGTAGTATCTTGCTAAAGCTCTTTATCGTATACATGCCAAGAGATTCTAAGATTGACATTGTTCGGTTCCAGTAGCCAGGGTTATGCATTCTCTGCAATTGGGCCACAGCCACAATACAATGCTACCTTTCCTTCTTATTTGTGAAGATGGACACCAAGATTTGAACAGGCTACTGGGTTAAAGAAACATAACAATAATGGGGAAAAAAAATCCTTAATCTATCTTCTTTAAAGTATTAGATGCCTTGAGTCCTTCGCACAGTCAATATGTATATTTTTTAAATACAAGTACAGGAACATTAAATCGTGCTTTCCTGTTAAATTTATGAAATTTCACTAAAATACAAAACTACTTTTTCTGAAATCAAA
This sequence comes from Carcharodon carcharias, assembly GCF_017639515.1. Taxonomy (NCBI): domain Eukaryota; kingdom Metazoa; phylum Chordata; class Chondrichthyes; order Lamniformes; family Lamnidae; genus Carcharodon; species Carcharodon carcharias. The sequence goes on along the minus strand of NC_054476.1, from coordinate 700,900 downwards.
ATTCAGGTCAAAATGACTTTCTTTGAAAGTTTAAAGTCACAAAGTTTAAATATTAAGTAAAAAGTGATTAATTTTTAAGCATGCTATTTGGCAGAACAGAAAGTACTGGTCAACTTCAAGTGCAGGTCAATAACAGGTAATGGTAAGTCACTGGCTTTTCTTTCAATTTTGTTTATAAACCATAGAAAAGTTCCAGCACAGGAGGCCATTCGGCCCATCTTGTCCATGCCAGCCTGAGGACACCCAGGTGCCCTTTCTAATCCCACCGTCCTGCACCTGGCCCATAGCCCTGCAGCTTACAGCACTTTAGGTGCAGATCCAGGTACTTTTTAAAAGAGCTTAAAGTTTCTGCCTCTTCCACCAACTTGGGCAGCGAATTCCAGACACCCACTACCCTCTGCATAAAAAAGTTCTTCCTCATGTCCCCCCTACACCTTCTGCCACTTATCTTGAATCTATGTCCCCTGGTTCTAGAATTCTCCATCAAGGGAAACAATTTTATCCTGTCCACTCTATCTATTCCCCTCAATCAAGTCACCTCTCAGCCTTCTTTGTTCTGAGAAAAATAACCCCAACCTATCCAACCTTTCCTCGTAGCTACACTTTTCTAACCCTGGCAACATTCTTGTAAACCTCCTCTGCACTCTCTACAGAGCTATTACGTCGTTCCTTTACTGCCCACTCCACCAACACATCTATATCGTTTTGGAGATTATGGCTATCCTCTACACTATCCACTACTCGGCCAATCTTTGTGTCATCTGCAAATTTCTCAATCGTGTCCCCCACGTTCACAACCAAATCGTTAATATATAACACAAACAGCAAGGGTCCCAACACCGAGCCCTGTGGAACGCCACTTGAGACAACTTTCCATTCGCAAAGGCATCCATCGACTATTACCCTTTATTTCCTGTTATAAAGCCAAGCTTTTATCTAGTTTGCCACATTACCCTGAATCCCATGGGCTTTTACTTTCCTGACCTCTGCCATGTGGGACCTTGTCAAATGCCTTGCTAAAATCCATGTACACAACATCCACTGCACCACCTTCATCAACCCTTCTTGTCAATTCCTCAAAGAATTCAATCAAATTTGTGAGGCAAGACCTTCCTTTAACAAATCCATGCTGACTAGTCTATGCCTTTCCACATGACAGTTAATCCCATCTTTTAGGATTGATTCTACTAATTTGCTCACCACCGATGTAAGACTAACTGGCCTATAATGGTTTGGCATTTCCTTTGATCCTTTTTTAAACAAATGGAACTACGTTTGCATTTCTCCAGCCCTCCGGTACCTTCCTTGTATCTAGTGAAGATTGGAAAATCATCCTCAGAGCATCTGCTATCTCCTCCCTGACTTCTTTCAGCAGCCTCAGAAACAATCCATCTGGCCCTGGTGACTTATCAACCTTCAATGATTTCAACTCTTTGAGTACCTCCTCTCTTTATGATTAACCCAAAATGCAATGGCAGGAGTGTACCAACTCATTTTTAGCGCATTATTAGTGATGTTGCTCACAGTACGGCAGTCGATGAGGAAGAGATATAGGCATTTTTTAGTACTGAGAAATGGGAAGATGTCAGAGCTCAGCAGTAGTGCAAGAGGTGGGGACGAAGTGTTAGGCCAAACCTAGCTGAGTGGGGAGTCTCATTGCATACTCCGCTAGACAGACCTTTTCATGGACCCTACAGCTTGAACCATTTTTGCATCATAACGTTCTGAAAGAATGAACTGATAATGACAGCGTAAGTGCAACAGAGCACCTGGGACTTCAGTGACTGGCAGGACCAACTGTGTATTTCCTTAACCAATGAGATTTAAGAATTGTGGCAAAAACAGTAACGATGGCGAATGATGGTGAATTAAAGACAAGTTATATTCAGAAAATAGAAAGGCTGGATTGAGAGAACAAGAGACAAAGGAAAAGAAAATAAATTAAAATCTAACAATTTACTACATGCAGGAATGAGGTTGAAGAGATGAAATTGTTACCACACTGGGCCAGGGAAGCTAATTGACATTGCATTAATGATTATCGCATTGTTTAAAGGCTGCGTACAAATTTAATTGACAGTCCTACATAAAGCATAAATTAAGCCATCCAAATAACTCAATATTTAAAATTCTAAGTTGGAATTAGTATAAAGGGTGGCAGCACAGAGGAACAGCAACACCGAGCAGGGGACAGCGCAGAGTGAACACCGGCAGCAGCAGTGAGTACAAAGGCAGGGAAATTATGCTGAACCTTTATGAAGTTGTGACCATAACTAGAACACTGCAGTTCTGGTCACAGAACTTTAGGAAAGATATGAGGGTCTTTGAGAGGATGCAGAGGAAATTAACCAAAATGGTTCCAGAGATGTGGGGGCTTTAGCTACACAGTTAAATTGGAAAAGTTGGGGTTATTCTCCTTATAGCAAAGAAGATTGAGGGGGGATTTGATAGAAGTGTACAAGATTGACAGGTTTAGCTAAGGTAGACGAGGAAAGACCGTTCCCATGAGCTGATGGTACAAGAACTAGAGGGAACAGATTTAAGATAAAAGCAAAAAACTACAGATGCTGGAAATCCAAAACAAAAACAAAAATACCTGGAAAAACTCAGCAGGTCTGGCAGCATCTGCGGAAAGGAACACAGTTAACGTTTCGAGTCCGAACAGATTTAAGGTTTGGGGGCAAGAACTACAGGGGGGAATGTTAGAAGGAAGTTGTTTTTGCAGCGAGTGTAATGACCTGGAATTTGCTGTCCACGAGGGTGGGGAAGCAGAAAGGCTCAAAGATTTCAAAAGGAAATTAGATTGGCGCTTGAAGGAAATAAACCTTCAGGTCAACAGGGCTCGAGTGAGACTGACAGGACTGATCCTCAGAGCCAGCATGGACTTGGACTGAATAACCACTTTCCGTGCCATAAATGACTCGAGTATTTACCACCTAATGGTACATTACCTGCTGAAGCCAAGTTCCTTCTTGTAACACCACAGTACAGATGGCCTGGCCTTTACTGTAGCTTTAGACAACATATGATGAAGTATAACCACCTGCAGTGATAACAGACAAAAATGTTACTGAGAAAAAGTCATATTGGAAGTACGGAAATCTTCATCAATGTCCTAGAAAGTCAACAGGCATGGTGTAACAATGGACTCTGTTGTAGAAATGTAGAACATAAATTGTGCTAAGCCCAACTTTCTTAGTCTTTGTTCATGGGATGCTGGCTTCACTGGCTAGGCCAGTATTTATTGCCCATCCCTAACTGTCCTCAAGGTAGTGGCAGTGAGTTGCCTTCTTGAACCACTGCAGCCCATGTGGTGCAGATACACTCATAGAGCTGTTAAGGAGAAAGTTCCAGGATTTTGACTCAGTGGCAGTGAAGGAACAGCGATATATTTCCAAGTCAGGGTGTGTCTGCTGCCCTCCTTCAAGATGGTAGTGGTCATGAGTTTGGAAGATACTGTCTAAGGAGCCTTGGTGAATTTGTGCAGTGCATTTTGTATATGGTGCAGACTGCTGCTACCGTGCTTCACTGATGGAGAGGGTGAATGTTTGTGGATGGGGTGCCAATCAAGCGGTCAATATTGTCCTGGATGGTGTCAAGCTGCTTGAGCATTGTTGAAGCAGTACTCATCCAGGCAAGTGGGCAGTGTTCCACCACACTCCTCACTTACACCTTGTAGTTGGTGGGCAGGCTTTGAGGAGTCAGGAGGTGAGTTACTCGCCACAGGATTTCTAGCCTCTGACCTGCTCTTTGAGTCAGAGGTCTACAGCACAGAAAAAGGCCCTTTGGTCCATTGAGTCTGCGCCGGTCAAACAAGCATCTAACTATTCTAATCCAATTTTCCAGCTCTATGCCCATAGCCTTGTATGCCATGGCATCGCAAATGCACATCCAAATACTTCTTAAATGTTATGAGGGTTTCTGCCTCTACCCTGTGGTCTCCCTATTTCCTTCTTGAATGAATCCCACTGCTCTGATGCAGATTTACCTAAAAGTAGCTGCTCCCAGTCCAGTCTGGCCAAATCATAACTGATCTTATTAAAATCAGCCTTCCCCCAATTTAGAACTCTGATTTCTGGCCCATCCTTGTCCCTTTCCATAACAACCTTGAATCTAACGGAGTTATGATCACTATCTGCAAAATGCTGCCCTGTTGATACTTCTATCACTTGCCCGGCTTCATTCTCTGAAATTAAGTCCAGGACCACTCCCTCTCTTGTAGGGCCTTCTACGTACTGGCTTAAAAAGCTCGCCGGATGCATTTTAAGAATTCTGCTCCCTCTAAACCTATCACACTATGATTAACCCAGTTAATGTTGGGGAAGTTGAAGTTCCCCACTAGTGCTCCCCTATTATTTATACACTTCTCTGAAATTTGCCTACATATCTGCTCTTCTATTTCTCTCTGACTGTTTGGGGCCTGTAGTACACTCCCAGCAATGTGATTGCTCCTTTTTTGTTTTTCAGTTCTACCCATGTAGCTTCATTTGAAGAGCCTTCTAAGATGTCATCCCTGCTTACTGCTGTAATTGGATCAATATTGCGATACCCCTCCTCTTTTGCCTCCTTCCCTGTCTTGCCTGAAGACCCTATATCCTGGAATAATTGAGCTGCCAATCCTGCCCCTCTATCAACTCTCTCTTGTAGCCACGGTATTTATATAGTTAGTCCAGTTCCGTTTCTGGTTAATGGTAACACCCAGGATGTTGATAGTGGGGGATTCAGTGGTGGTAACGACATGGAATGGTTTGGTTCTCCCTTGTTGGAGAGGATCATTGCCTGGTGCAAAAGTTACTTGTCACTTGTCAGCCCAAGCCTGGATGACTCAAAAAATAGGTGAGAAGGCAAGTGGTGAGGACGACACAAGGAGTCTACAGAGGGGTATAGACAGGTTAAGTGAGTGGGCAAAAACTTGTCAGGTGGAATATAATGGGGGAAAATGTGAGGTTATGCACTTTGGCAGAAGAATAGAGGAGCTGAATATTATTTAAATGGAGAAAGACTGCAGAAAGTTGCAGCACACAGGGTTTGGTGGTCCCAGGGCATGAATCCCAAAAAACTAGCATACAAGTTCAGCAGGTAATAGGGAAGGCAAATGGAATGTTGGCCTTTATTTCAAAGGGAATGGAGTGTAAAAATAGGGAAGTCTTGCTAAAACTATACAAGGCACTAGTTAGACTACACTTAGAATACTGTGAACAGTTTTGGTCCCCTTATCTCAGGAAAGATGTACTGGCATTGGAGGCAGTCTAGAGAAGGTTCACTAAGTTGATCCCAGGGATGGAGCGATTTTCTTATGAGGAGAGGTTGAGCAGGTTGGGCCTGTACTTATTGGAGTTTAGAAGAATGAGAGGTGACCTTATTGAAGCATATAAGGTTCTTAGGGGGCTTGACAGGGTAGATACTGAGAGGTTGTAAGCCCTTGTGGGAGAATCTAGGGCCAGAGGGCATAATCGCAGAGCAAGAGTCTCCATTTACATAGTGATGAGGAGGAATTTTGTCTTTCAGAGGGTAGTGAATCTGTGGAATTCTTCACCGCAGAGGGCTGTAGAGGCTGGGTCATTAAATATATTCAAGGCTGAGATACAGATTTTTAATCAATAAGGGAATTAAGGGTTAGTTGGAAAAGGCAGGAAAGTGGAATTGAGGATTATCAGATCAGCCGTGATCTCATTGAAAGATGGAAGAGCTTCGACGGCCGAATGGCCTACTTCTACCCTGTCTTAGGGTCTTATATTGTCCAGGTCTTGCTACATTTGGCCATGTACTACTCCAGTGTCTGAGGAGTCACGAATGGTGAACATTCTGCAATTATCAGCAAATATCCCCATTTGTGACCTTATGATGTAAGAAGGTCATTGATGAAGCAGCTGATGGTTGGGCCTAGGACACTACCCTGAGGAGCTCCTGCAGTGGTGTCCTGGAACTGAGGTGATTGACCTCCAACAACCACAAACATCTTCCTTTGTGTTAAACATGACTCCAAGTAGTGGAGAGTTTGCCCCGATTCCCATTGACTCCAACTTTGCGAAATCGCCTTGATGCCACACTCGGTCAAATGCTGCCTTGATGTCAAGGGCAGTCACTCTCACCTCAGGAGTTCAGGTCTGTTGTCCATGTTTGAACCAAGGCTGTAATGAGGTCAGGACCGAAGTGACCCTGATGGAACCCAAACTAAGCATCAGTGAGCAGTTTACTGCTAAGCAAGTGCTGCTTGATAGCACTGTTGATGTCCTGTTCCATCACTTTACTGATGATCGAGAGTAGACTGTTGGGGCAGTAATTGGCCAGGTTGGATTTGTCCTGCTTTTTGTGTACAGGACATACCTGGACAATTTTCCACATAGCCACGTAGATACCAGTATTGTAGCAAACTGTAACAGCTTGGCTAGGGGGCGTGGTAAGCTCTGGAGCACAAGTCTTCAGTACTATTGCCAGAATATTGTCAGGGCCCATAGTCTTTGCAGTATCCAGTGCCTTCAGCTGTTTCCTGATACCACATGGAGCGAATCAAATTGGCTGAAGACTGGCATCTATGATGCTGGAGAACTCTAGAGGAGGCCAAGATGGATCATCCACTTGACATGTCTGGCTGAAGATTGCTGCAAATGCTTCAGCCTTATCTTTTGCACCAATGTTTGGGCTCCTTCATCATTAAGGATGGGGATATTTGTGGAGCATCCTCCTCCAATGAGTTGTAGAATTATCCACCACCATTCATGACTGGATGTGGCAGGTTTGCAGAGTTTAGATCTGATCTGTTGTTTGTGGGATCGCATAGCTCCATCTATCACTTGCTGCTTATGCTGTTTGGCATGCAAGTAGTCCCATGTTGCAGCTTCACCAGGTTGACAGCTCATTATTAGGTGTGCCTGGTGCTGCTCCTGGCATGCCCTCCTGCACTCTTCATTGAACCAGGGATGATCCTCTGGCTTGATGGTAATGGTGCAGCGGTGGGATTTCAAAATTTTTTTATATTAATTCACGAGATGTGGGCGTCGCTGGCTAGGCCAGCATTTTGTGCCCATCCCTAATTACCCTTGAGAAGGTGGTGGTGAGCTGCCTTCTTGAACTGCTGCAGTCCATGTGGTGTAGGTACATCCACAGTGCTGTTAGGGAGGGTGTTCCAGGATTTTGACCCAGCGACAGTGAAGGAACAGTGATATGTTTCCAAGTCAGGATGGTAAGTAACTCGGAGGGGAACTTCCAGGTGGTGATGTTCCCATCTATCTGCTGTCTCTGTCCTTCTAGATGGTAGTGGTCATGGGTTTGGAAGGTGGTAAGGCGCATTGGTGAATTCCTGCAGTGCATCTTGTAGCTGGCACACACTGCCGCCACTGTGCGTCGGTGGTGGAGGGAATGAATGTCTGTGGATGGGGTGCCAATCAAGCGGGCTGCTTTGTCCTGGATGGTGTCGACCTTCTTGAGTGTTGTGGGAATTGCACTCATCCAGGCAAGTAGGGAGTATTCCATCACACTCCTGACTTGTGCCTTGTAGATGGTGGACAGGCTTTGGGGAGTCAGGAGGTGAGTTACTCGTTGCAGGATTCCTGGCCACTGACCTGCTCTTATAGCCACAGTATTTATGTGGCTAGTTCAGTTCAGTTTCTGGTCAATGGTAACTCCCAGGATATTGATTGTGGGGGATTCAGTGATGATAATGCCATTGAACATCATGGGGCGATGGTTAGATTCTCTCTTGTTGGAAGCTGCCTTGCATTTGTGTGGCACGAATGTTACTTGCCACTTGTCAGCCCAAGTCTGGATTATTGTGCAGGGCTTGCTGCATTTGGACATGGACTGGTTCATTGTCTTCGGAGTCGTGAATGGTGAACACTGCGCTGAAATCGTGCAATCATGAGCCAACATCCCCTCTTCTGACCTTACGATGGAAGGAAGGGCATTGATGAAGCAACCATCTTCCTTTGTGTTAGGTATGACTCCAGTCACTGGAGAGCTTTTCCCCAATTCCCATTGACTTCAGTTTTGCTAAGGCTCCTTGTTGCCACACGCCATCAGATGCGTCATTGATGCCAAGGGCAGTCACTCTCACCTCACCTCGGGAATTCTGCTCTTTTGTCCATGTTTGAACCAAGACCTATGCCAGGCCACAAGGTTACAGGTTGAGTACAGTTCTGCTACTGATGATGCAACACCTCATGACTGCCCAGTTGAGTTGCTAGATCCATTTTAAATCTATCCCATTTAGCACAGCAGTAACGTCACACAAAACTATGGTAGTCCCACAGAACACGATGGAGTGTATCCTCAAAGTGAAGATGCGACCTTGTCTCCACAATGACTGTGGTCACTCCTACCGATACTGTCATGGACAGATGCATCTGCTACAGGCAGGCTGGTGAGGATGAGGTCAAGAATGTTTCTCCCTCTTGTTGGTTCCCTCAGCAGCTGCCGCAGACCCAGTCTAGCAGCATTTGTCCTTTAGGATTTGTGCCAGCTTGGTCTGCAGTCGTAATGCAGGAGGTTAGAGAGATAGGGAAGGGTCATGACATGGAGGTATCTGTAAATAAGGATGAGAACTCAATCAAGTTGTTGCTGTACCTGAGGCCAAATGTGGATCAGGGGTGATGGGTGAAAAAGACTCTGTGAGAGTTAGGATGTGCACAGCAGATTTTTGGGTGAGTTCAAGTTTATGGAGCGTGCAAAGTGGAAGACTGCCCAGGAGTCAATTTGAAAAGTCCAGTCTTGAGGTGATAAAGGCTTGGATGAAGATTTCAGCAGCAGATGAACTTAGGCACGAGTGAAGAAGGTCAATTTTACAAAGGGTGAAGTAAGTAGCCTTGATGATGGGGAGGGTAGCAGGCCAGAAAGTCAACTCAGGGCTAATAGGACAATGAGACTGCAAACATTCTAGTTCAGCATGGCAAGGAGGAGTGAGGGAGGCAGTGAAGGGGTTGAGAAGTTGTTGTCAAGTCAAGCTGGCTGCCAATGGCATACATATAAAAGTTGACCGCCATAGCTGCAGATGAGGAGAAAGAGGAAGGTGCAAAGCACAGGTGCTTTGGGAGTTTTGAAGTAACTGATGACAGCAAGAGATGCCATTGCAGACACTATCCCTACAATTGGTTAGTCAAGAGTGGACCAATTGAAAGTAGTCTCATCAGGATGGACAACAGAGATAACAGAGAAAGATGTTGTAGTCAACTGTGTTAAAGGCTGCAGAGAGGTCAAAGGAGGATAATATACCATTGCTACAGTCACGGAGTCAGTCTTTGGTAACTTTGCTTTCCGAAACTCGCATTTCAGCTCACAAGGAGCAGAGGTTTCATTTTAGATGTAGGCTTTTGCAATCCTACGAGTATCTGTAGCTTATGTAAACCACAAATCAGAAACTGGCTTCCTTCACCATTATTAGCACAGCCATTTTGAAACTGGGAATAGTTCTACATCTGCTAATTCTCTTGGATACAGTGTCACTACCCACTGTGAGATCAGAATCCCCTCCAGCAGGGCTTTATGAAATATAAAAACCCCAAAACTCATGGACACAAGTACTGCAAATGAACAGGCCAAACCTCAACACCAGAAAACACAGAGGCAGACTATTCCGTCAGGAGTGAGTCTTCAAGGCATTCCAATATCGAAGCAAAACCGATACCATGAAAGGACGTTGGGACAATTTCACAATAATGACACAAGATAGCTACCATCAGATAACCCAATTGTATGAAACACTGGTCAGGCAACAACTGGAGTATTGTGTGCAGTTCTGGTCACCACGTTACAGGAAGGACGTAATAGCTCTGGAGAGAGTGCAGAGGAGGTTTACAAGAATGTTGCCAGGGTTAGAAAAGTGTAGTTACGAGGAGAGACTGGATAGGTTGGGGTTATTTTCCTTAGAACAAAGGAGGCTGAGAGGTGTCTTGATTGAGGTGTACAAGATTATGAAAGGAATAGATAGAGTGGACAGGATAAAATTGTTTCCCTTGGTGGAAAATTCTAGAACCAGGGGACACAGATTCAAAATAAGTGGCAGAAGGTGTAGGGGGGACATGAGTTAGAAGCTTTTTACGCAGAGGGTAGTGGGTGTCTGGAATTCACTGCCCAAGTTGGTGGTAGAGGCAGAAACTTTAAGCTCTTTTTAAAAGTACCTGGATCTGCACCTAAAGTGCTGTAAGCTGCAGGGCTATGGGCCGGGTGCAGGAAGGTGGGATTAGAAAGGGTACATGGGTGTCCTCAGACTGGCATGGACAAGATGGGCCGAATGGCCTCCTTCTGTGCTGTAACTTTTCTATGGTTCTAATTAAGCTGGGAAGGCCACTGTAACAAATGGCTCCAGGCAACAGCTATCATACAAACAATATCAACAACCACTGTCAGGAAATAGAGATGGTTTAAGTTATATAAGTTATATTTTGTACTTGTGGGTGTTAGGAATGAGTGTTAGCTTTAATATTTAAGTTTGATTGGTATTTCTGTATGTGTGTTAAGAAAAGGTCAAATTGAGTTTTAGTTTCACTTTAAAAGGTGCCTGCATTTCTAATGAGAGTTTTACAACTGTTGCAGCTAAGTTAAACAAAGAGTAGAGAAACTGGGCTGTTGCCTAGCAACAGGGTTCCAGCAGCAGGTCCCTTCCACACGCACGCATAGAAGAATCCAGAAACAGAAGTTTGATTTAGAAGCTGAGTTCAGTTGGTTTTGAAAGTAGCTGCCAAGAGAGACTAGAGCAAAAGGGACAGATAGCAAGTCGAAACTAAAAAAGACCCCAAAATCCAGGGGAGCGTAACAGGAGAAAGTCCCAAGCAGACCTTCAAGTCAAAGGAACCAGGAAAAGATCCTGTTCTGTGGAAGTGAAAGTAAGGAGCAGAAAGGAATGCTCCAAGCTTCAGACTTAAAGGAAGCAGATTGAATGTCTATAATACTTCGCTATGGGCATGTGAGGCAATAGTGTACTGTTGGCGGCTGAGTCAGAGAGAGAGAGCAAGAGTGTGAGTGCATGAAAGACCCAGGTGTGAGGAACATCAGGAGTAGAGTTCAAAACCCTAAAGGTAACCTCTTGCGGAAGGTGTCTGAGAGAAAGTGTCAGTTTGGGAGAAGGTTCTAAAGCAAGTTCTTCGTGAGTGGAAACTCTCGTGTGAAAGACTGAGTTCAGTGAGACCGGTTGGTTCACGGTTTGACAAGCGTCTGGGGGAGAGTTGAGGAGAAATCCATAGCATCTGTATGGGGTGGCATCTGTCACTTGGTTTCAAAGTATGGCATGCCTGACCACAGGTTGCCTATTTCTTTACGTGGACTGTGTACTTACTGTGGACGTGAGACAATAAGATAGTTTTTCCAACTTGTGTTATTGTTACCAATCTATATATATCTGTAAAAGTATAGTTGTGGGTGAAAGAGTATTGTGATATCGTTCATCTTTTCTTGTTAAATAAATGTTTTATTCTTTTGTTTTTCCGGTGACTGTTCAGTAGCCCCTCTCCACATATCTAAACAAACAAATTAAAGTTAGGATCTATCAGTCTGGGTTCCAATCTGGGATCAGGCTTGTCCAGGGGTAACCTCAGCTAGAATCAGCCAAGAATGAGAGGAACCCGCTACATGCACCTCAGTCTGGAAGCCAGAGATACTCCACCTGAATGGGGTCCATTGTTTCGGTTGTGAAAACATCACCAGTGATGAATGGGTCTGCCTGGACCAAGGCATGTGACAGACTAAAGAGCTTAAAAGGTGCGAAGCACTGACCATCCAGCAGGATGACTTCAGGAAATATGCTCATCATTCAGCAAGAATTCTTCATCGAGACGGAGAGTGACATGGTTGATTCTGAGACTTGGGTCCTGAATCTTAATGAAGGAAACTACGATGGTATGAGGTGTGAGTTGGCTCTGATAGATTGGGAAACATTGCTTAAAGGGATGACGGTGGATAGGCAATGGCAAACATTCAAAGAGCACATGGGTGAACTGCAACAATTGTTTATTCCTGTCTGGCGTAAAAGTAAAACAGGAAAGGTGGCCAAACCGTGGCTTAAAAGGGAAATTAGAGATAGTATTATTTGCAAGGAAGAGGCATAGAAATTGGCCAGAAATAACAACAGACCTGAGGATTGGGAGCAGTTTAGAATTCAGCAAAGGAGGACCAAGGGATTGATTAAGAAGGAGAAAATAGAGTATGAGAGTAAGCTTGCAGGGAACATAAAAACTGACTGCAAAAGTTTCTATAGATATGTGAAGAGAAAAAGATTGGTGAAGACAAATGTAGGTCCCTTATAGTCAGAAACAGTGGAATTTATAATGGGGAACAAAGAAATGGCTGACCAACTAAATACATACTTTGGTTCTGTCTTCACAAAGGAGGACACAAATAACATACCAGAAATGTTGGGGAACACAGGGTTTAATGAGAGGGAGGAACTGAAAGAAATCAGTATTAGTAAGGAAATGGTGTTGGGGAAATTGGTGGGATTGAAGGCCAATAAATCCACAGGGCCTGATAATCTACATCCCAGAGTACTTAAGGAAGTGGCCCTAGAAATAGTGGCTGCATTGATGGTCATCTTCCGAGATTCTATGGACTCTGGAACAGTCCTTACAGATTGGACTGTAGCTAATGTAGCTATTTAAAAAGGGAGGTAGAGAGAAAACAGGGAATTATAGACCAGTCAGCCTGACGTCGGTAGTGGGGAAAATTTGAGTCCATTATAAAAGATTTAATAGCTGAGCACGTGGAAAACAGTGGCAGAATCAGACAGAGTCAGCATGGATTTATGAAAGGGGAATCATGCTTGACAAATCTACTGGAATTCTTCGAGGATGTAACTGGTAGAATTGATGAGGGGGAACCAGTGGATGTGGTTTATTTGGACTTTCAGAAGGCTTTCAACAAAGTCCCACATAAGAGATTGGCGTGTAAAACGAAAGCGCATGGGATTGGGGGTAGTGTATTGAGATGGATAGAAAACTGGTTGGCAGACAGGAAACAAAGAGTAGGGATAAATGGGTCTTTTTCCTAATGGCAGGCAGTGACTAGTGGGGTACCGCAGGGATTGGTGCTGGGACCCCAGTTATTCACAATATATATTAATGATTTAGATGAGGGAATTAAATGTAATATCTCCAAATTTGCAGATGACACAAAGCTGGATAGGAGGGTGAGCTGTGAGGAGGATGCAGAAATGCTTCAGTGTGATTTGGACAAGCTGAGTGAGTGGGCAAATGCATGGCAGGTGCAGTATAATGTGGATAAATGTGAGGTTATCCATTTTGGTAGCAAAGCAGGAAGGCAGATTATCTGAACGGCTATAAATTGAGAGGGGGGAATGTGCAACGAGACCTGGGTATCCTTGTACACCAGTTGCTGAAGGTAAGCATGCAGGTGCAGCAGGCGGTAAAGAAGGCAAATGGTGTGTTGGCCTTCATAGCCAGAGGATTTGAGTACAGGATCAGGGATGTCTTGCTGCAATTGTACAGGGCCTTAGTGAGACCACACTTGGAATATTGTGTGCAGTTTTGATCTCCTTATCTGAGGAAGGATGTACTTGCTATAGAGGGGATGCAGTGAAGGTTTACCGGACTGATTAATGGGATGGCGGGACTGACATATGAGGAGAGATTGAGTCGATTAGGATTACATTCGCTGGAGTTCAGAAGAATGAGGGGGGATCTCATTGAAACCTAGAAAATTCTAACAGGACTAGGCAGGGTAGATGCAAGAAGGATGTTCCCGATGGTGGGGGAGTCCAGAACCATGGGTCACAGTTTGAGGATATGGAGTAAACCATTTAGGGCTGAGATGAGGAGAAATTTCATCACCCAGAGAGTGGTGAGCCTGTTGAATTCGTTACCACAGAAAGTAATTGAGACCAAAACATTGTATGCTTTCAAGAAGGAGTTAAGATATAGCTCTTGAGGCGAAAGGGATCAAAGGGTATGGGGAGGAAGCGGGAGCAGGTTATTGAGTTGGATGATTAGCCATGATCATAATGAATGGTGGAGCAGGCTCAAAGGGCCGAATGGCCTAGTCCTGCTCCTAGTTTCTACGACTGTCTTCAGGAAATGTGTTTTAATATTTTCTATAATGATCATCATAAAAGGCCAAGATTGAAGGGTATGGCACTGCAGTCAGAAGGGTCAGGGCTGGTCACCTTGACTCAGGCCTACTTTTAACACCGGACAGACCAGCCGTGTTGGGGATTGTAAGTGTTTTCAGCCATATCATGGTGATATCGACTTGAGGGTTTGGACTGCAGTCAGGGAGGGGGGGAACGGTCATCCTGACTCGCAAACCTACAACTTTTGCCTGAAGAACCATCATGTGAGGAGTTGTAAGTTATCAGCCAAAAACGAGGGGTATTGGGGCTGAGGTTTAAAAGGTAGTTTAAGGGTAACAACCAAATCCTTAAGGGGTTGGGTTGAATTGGGGAAGGTTTTAGGCAGAAACATGCAGTTTTGCCTGTGGTTTTTCTGTCGAGGCTTTTTAATAAGTTGTGAGGGTTTTTTTGTATGTTTACGGGAAGCCAAGGTTAAATCATGGACAAATTTAAATCTAGCTAACCAATTAAGTGCTGTGTAGTGTCACTTATACCAGTTTAGAGCTCTTGTATCAGGACATCAGGAGTGTTTTAATAAATGAGTTATGTGGTTGAGCCAAACCCCGTGTCTGTGTAATTTTGTCCTTTATAAAACTGAGTCATGAACCATCCGCAAGGGGAAAACAGGAGTGTGATCCTCTTATGGCGTTCCTGTCAGCGGTTTCCCACGGCGTTCCTGTCAGCAGTTTCCCACGGCGTTCCCGTCAATGGTTTCTTACAGCGTTCCTGTCAGCGGTTTCCCACGGCGTTCCTGTCAGCGGTTTCCCACGGCGTTCCTGTCAGCGGTTTCCCACGGCGTTCCTGTCAGCGGTTTCCCACGGCGTTCCTGTCAGCGGTTTCCCACGGCGTTCCCGTCAATGGTTTCCCACGGCGTTCCTGTCAGCGGTTTCCCACGGCGTTCCTGTCAGCGGTTTCCCACGGCGTTCCTGTCAGCGGTTTCCCACGGCGTTCCCGTCAATGGTTTCTTACAGCATTCCTGTCAATGGTTTCTTACAGCAATGTATGCACATGCGCGGTCCAATATTTAATATGACAGTGTAACCTGAGAATATAATCGTATTCCTGGTGATCGGAACTGGATATGGTGCCTTTCCTGGGTGTTTGTTTGACTTTTTGGTAGGCAGATAACCTTTTGGTTAGGTGAGTTTTTCTTTCTCTCCTTTCTTGAATAAGGATATATCACTAGCTGCTTTCCAGTTTCATAGTATTTATATAAGTAAGGAGGGTTGAAGGTTTACGACAGAATCATTGCTATCTCTTTTCTGACTTCTATTAATCGCTTAGGATGCATGCATCAGAGCTCGGTGTCTTATTCAACTTAGCTTATGCTAGTTTTTCAGAATTCTTTTAGTTCTAATCATATTCTAACCTAATAATTCAGCCCCTCAAAGTAAATTCACATCTGAAATCACAGCCATGATGGAAAGTAAGCATCATCTCATTACTGCTCCTTACCTGATCTCTGCCATGATCTCCTACAATGACAAACATTGTCCTTTGGTGCTGTACCACACCATTTTCAATTTGGACCCGGATACGATTATCTAATTTTTTCCTGAACATTACGAAGCTTCAGTTACAGACGACTCCCTTAAAAGATTTCAAAAAGCATATTTTAGAAAGGGTTGCTGTTTATAGACAGATCAAAACACGTCAATAATTTCCTAACATAAGACAGGCTTACAACAATACCATGAATAGTTACATTTTAATTTGAAAGATAAAAGCTGTTTCAAAATGTTAACTGTGTTCCTCTCCGCAGATGCTGTCAGACCTGCTGAGTTTTTCCAGCTTTTTTTGTTTTTGTTTTACATTTTAATTTGTCAGCTTTTCAGCACATGCATTATAACATCCATTAGCCCCAAATCCAGGACTAAGTCACAGTTGCTCAATGGGTACATCAAACATTTATATATTAAACAAAATGGAGCACACAAGGAGCTTCAGGGAGGTGGTGGTATTGTGGTATGGTCACTGTTCTAATATTCCAGAGACACAGGATAATGCTCTGGGGAACCCAGGTTCAAATCCTACCACAGCAGATGCTGAAATCTGAATTTAATAAAGATCTGGAATTGGAAGTCAGATGATGATTGCCGATTGTAAAATCCCATCTGGTTCACTAATGTCCTTTAGGGGAGTAAATTTGATGACCTTACCTGGTCTGGCCTACATGTAACTCCAAACCCATGGGAATGTGGTTGACTCTTAAATGCCCTCGAACAAGGGCAATTAGGGATGAGCAATAAATGCTGGCCTAGCTAGCGACGTCCACATCCCATGAACGAATGAAAAAATGCTGAGATATTAGGACAGGTCACCAAAACCTTGGTGAAAGAAACGTTTTAGTGAATAACTGAAAGGAGAAAGGAAAAAAAGAGCAGATTTTGAGAGAAAATTACAGAGTTCAGGGACAAGATGGCACCTGCAAAGGAAATATGGGAAACACAAAAGGCCAGAGTTGGAGTAAAAAGATTTTAGGACTGGACGAGATGAGATTACAGAGATGGGCAACAGGTTTAGTGTAGGAGCAGCTGAACCATGCCAGCAAATGCACAACTTTAACCCTCACTGCCTAAAATGTTAGGTATCTCAGGCAGATTGACATCAGTGCTCATAAAAAAAGAGAAGTTGGAGGCCCAAAACAAAAATAAAAATATCTGGAAAAACTCAGCAGGTCTGGCAGCACCTGCAGAGAGGAACACAGTTAACGTTTCGAGTCTGTATGACCCTTGAACAGAACTCAGTAAAAATAGAAGACAGGGGAAATATAAGCTGGTTTAAGGTTGGAGGGGCGCGCGGTGGGGTGTGTGAAGGTGGAGGCCATTCAGCCCATGATGCATGCCAGCTCTTTGTACAGCAATCTGAGCTGGAGATTTCAAAATCAGTCAACGTGGTAGATTCGATGCAGTGGGAGGGCAGGATTTAACTTGGCAACAATGCCCATTAGAGCCCACCAACACTCAGGGTCAAGTCACAACACACATAGCTGCACACATCCTCCTGCTGCCAGAGGGGACTGATGATAGTGTTTAAAGAGGCTGTTAGCACCATGAGAAATGGCCACAATCTCACTTCTGTCCAGGAGGTAGTCAGTCACCCTCCCACTGAAGACTGGGGCACATCCTCTCTCTCCATCCTGTACTCCGGGGCAGGCATGCGCTCTCGGTCCGAACCAAGGCACGCGCTCTCGCTCCGATCCAAGGCACACGCTCTCTCTCCGATCCGGGGTACACGCTCGCTCTCTCTCTCTGTTCTGGGGTACACGCTCGCTCTCTCTCTCTCTCTGTTCCAGGGTACACGCTCGCTCTCTCTCTCTCTCTCTCTGTTCCAGGGTACACGCTCGCTCTCTCTCTCTCTCTGTTCCGGGGTACACGCTCGCTCTCTCTCTCTCTCTCTCTGTTCCGGGGTACACGCTCTCTCTCTCTCTCTCTCTGTTCCGGGGTACACGCTCTCTCTCTCTGTTCCGGGATACATGCTCGCTCTCTCTCTCTCTCTGTTCCGGGGTACACACTCGTTCGCTCACTCTCTTTGTTCCGGGGTACACGCTTGCTCGCTCTCTCTCTCTGTTCCGGGGTACACGCTCTCTCTCTCTATCTTTGTTCCGGGGTACACGCTTGCTCGATCTCTCTCTCTGTTCCGGGGTACATGCTCTGTGTCTCTCTCTTTGTTCCGGGTTAAACGCTCGCGCTCTCTCTTTCTGTTCCGGGGTACACGCTCTCTCTCTCTCTCTGTTCCGGGGTACACACTCTCTCTCTCTCTCTCTCTCTTTCTCTACTCTCCGGGGTACACGCTCGCTCTCTCTCTCTCTCTGTTCCGGGGTACACGCTCGCGCTCTCTCTCTCTCTGTTCCGGGTTACATGCTCTCTCTCTCTCTCTCTGTTCCGGGGTACACGCTCGCTCGCTCTCTCTCTCTCTCTCTGTTCCGGGGTACACGCTCTCTCTCTCTCTCTCTCTCTGTTCCGGGGTACACGCTTGCTCTCTCTCTAGCTCTGTTCCGGGCTTCACGCTCGCTCTCTCTCTCTGTTCCGGGGTACATGCTCGCTCTCTCTCTCTCTTTGTTCTGGGGTACACGCTCTTTCTCTCTCTCTCTTCCGGGGTACACGCTCGCTCTCTCTCTCTCTTCCGGGGTACACGCTCGCTCTCTCTCTCTTTGTTCTGGGGTACACGCTCCCTCTCTCTCTCTGTTCCAGGCTACACGCTCGCTCTCTCTGTTCCAGGGTACACGCTCTCTATCTCTGTTCCGGGGTACATGCTCGCGCTCTCTCTCTGTTCCGGGGTACATGCTCACTCGCTCTCTTTGTTCCGGTGTACACGCTTGCTCGCTCTCTCTCTCTGTTCCTGGGTACACGCTCTCTCTCTCTCTCTCTCTGTTCCGGGGTACACGCTCTCTCTCTCTGTTCCGGGGTACACGCTCGCTCTCTCTATCTCTGTTCCGGGGTACATGCTCGCTCTCTCTCTCTCTCTCTGTTCCGGGGTACACGCTCGCTCTCTCCCTCTCTCTCTGTACCCGGGTACACGCTCTCTCTCTCTCACTCTGTTCCGGGCTACACGTTCTCTCTCTCTCTGTTCCGGGTACACGCTCTCTCTCTCTGTTCTGGGGTACACGCTCTCTCTCTCTCTGTTCCGGGTTACACGCTCGCGCTCTCTCTTTCTGTTCCGGGGTACACGCTCTCTCTCTCTCTCTCTGTTCCGGGGTACATGCTCGCTCTCTCTCTCTCTCTCTGTTCCGGGGTACACGCTCGCTCGCTCTCTCTCTCTGTTCCGGGGAACATGCTCGCTCTCTCTCTCTCTCTCTCTCTGTTCCAGGGTACACGCTCGCTCTCTCTCTCTCTGTTCCGGGGTACACGCTCTATCTCTCTCTCTCTCCGTTCCGGGGTACACGCTCGCTCTCTCTCTCTCTGTTCTGGGGTACACTGTCTCTCTCTCTCTCTCTCTCTGTTCCGGGGTACACTCTCTCTCTCTCTCTCTCTCTGTTCCGGGGTACACGCTTGCTCTCTCTCCCACTCTGTTCCGGGGTACACGCTTGCTCTCTCTCCCTCTGTTCCGGGGTACACGCTCGCTCTCTCTCTCTCTTTGTTCTGGGGTACAAGCTCTCTCTCTCTCTCTCTCTCTCTCTGTTCCGGGGTATACGTTCTCTCTCTCTCTCTGTTCCGGGGTACACGCTTGCTCTCTCTCTCTCTGTTCCGGGGTACACGATCGCTCTCACTCTCTCTCTGTTCCGGGGTACACGCTCGCTCTCTATCTCTCTCTGTTCCGGGGCACACGCTCGCTCTCTCTCTCTCTCTGTTCCAGGGTACACGCTCGCTCTCTCTGTTCTGGGGTACACGCTCGCTCTCTCTCTCTTTGTTCCGGGGTACACGCTCTCTCTCTCTCTCTGTTCCGGGCTACACGCTCACTCGCTCTCTTTGTTCCGGGGTACATGCTTGCTCGCTCTCTCTCTCTGTTCCGGGGTACACGCTCTCTCTCTCTGTTCCAGGGTACACGCTCGCTCTCTCTGTTCCAGGGTACACGCTTGCTCTCTCTCTGTTCTGGGGTACACGCTCGCTCTCTCTCTCTCTCTGTTCCGGGGTACACGCTCGCTCTCTCCCTCTCGCTCTGTACCGGGGTACACGCTCGCTCTCTCCCTCTATCTCTGTACCGGGGTACACGCTCTCTCTCTCTCTCTGTTCCGGACTACACGTTCTCTCTCTCCCTCTGTTCCGGGGCACACGCTCTCTCTCTCTCTCTGTTCCGGGGTACACGCTCTCTCTTTCTCTGTTCCGGGGTACACGCTCTCTCTTTCTCTGTTCCGGGGTACACACTCTCTCTCTCTGTTCTGTGATACATGCTCGCTCGCTCTCTCTCTCTGTTCTGGGGTACACGCTCGCTCGCTCTCTCTCTTTGTTCCGGATTACACGCTTGCTCGCTCTCTCTCTCTGTTCTGGGATACATGCTCACTCGCTCTCTCTCTCTGTTCCGGGGCACACGCTCGCTCGCTCTCTCTCTCTCTGTTCCGGGGTACACGCTTGCTCTCTCTGTTCTGGGGTACACGCTCGCTCTCTCTGTTCTGGGGTACACGCTCGCTCTCTCTGTTCTGGGGTACACGCTCGCTCTCTCTCTCTCTCTTCCGGGGTACACGCTCGCTCTCTCTCTCTTTGTTCTGGGGTACACGCTCTCCCTCTCTCTCTGTTCCAGGCTACACGCTCGCTCTCTCTGTTCCAGGGTACACGCTCTCTATCTCTGTTCCGGGGTACATGCTCGCTCTCTCTCTCTGTTCCGGGGTACACGCTCACTCGCTCTCTTTGTTCCGGGGTACACGCTCACTCGCTCTCTCTCTCTGTTCCTGGGTACACGCTCTCTCTCTCTGTTCCGGGGTACACGCTCGCTCTCTCTCTCTCTGTTCCAGGGTACATGCTCGCTCTCTCTCTCTCTCTCTGTTCCGGGGTACATGCTCGCTCTCTCTCTCTCTCTGTTCCGGGGTACACGCTCGCTCTCTCTCTCTGTTCCGGGGTACACGCTTGCTCTCTCCCTCTCTCTCTGTACCGGGGTACACGCTCTCTCTCTCTCTGTTCCGGGCTACACGTTCTCTCTTTCTCTGTTCCGGGGTACACGCTCTCACTCTCTCTGTTCCGGGGTACATGCTCGCTCTCTCTCTCTCTCTGTTCCGGGGTACACGCTCACTCTCTCCCTCTCTCTCTGTACCCGGGTACACGCTCTCTCTCTCTGTTCCGGGCTACACGTTCTCTCTCTCTCTGTTCCGGGTACACGCTCTCTCTCTCTCTCTGTTCTGGGGTACACGCTCTCTATCTGTTCCGGGGTACACGCTCTCTCTCTCTCTCTCTTCCGGGGTACACGCTCGCTCTCTCTCTCTCTTCTGGGGTACACGCTCGCTCTCTCCCTCTTTGTTCCGGAGTACACGCTCGCTCTCTCTCTCTCTGTCCGGGGTACACGCTCTCTCTCTCTGTTCCGGGATACATGCTCGCTCTCTCTCTCTGTTCCGGGGTACATGCTCGCTCGCTCTCTCTCTTTGTTCCGAGGTACACGCTTGCTCGCTCTCTCTCTCTGTTCCGGGGTACACGCTCTCTCTCTCTCTATCTTTGTTCCGGGGTACACGCTTGCTCGAACCCTCTCTCTGTTCCGGGGTACATGCTCTGTCTCTCTCTCTTTGTTCCGGGTTACACGCTCGCGCTCTCTCTTTCTGTTCCGGGGTACACGCTCTCTCTCTCTCTCTCTGTTCTGGGGTACACGCTCTCTCTCTCTCCCCTCCCGGGTACACGCTCGCGCTCTCTCTCTGTTCCGGGGTACATGCTCTCTCTCTCTCTCTGTTCCGGGGTACACGCTCTCTCTCTCTGTTCCAGGGTACACGCTCGCTCTCTCTGTTCCAGGGTACACGCTCGCTCTCTCTCTGTTCTGGGGTACACGCTCGCTCTCTCTCTCTCTGTTCCGGGGTACACGCTCGCTCTCTCCCTCTCTCTCTGTACCGGGGTACACGCTCGCTCTCTCCCTCTCTCTCTGTACCGGGGTACACGCTCTCTCTCTCTCTCTGTTCCGGACTACACGTTCTCTCTCTCCCTCTGTTCCGGGGCACACGCTCTCTCTCTCTCTCTGTTCCGGGGTACACGCACTCTCTCTCTCTGTTCCGGGGTACACGCTCTCTCTCTGTTCCGGGGTACACGCTCTCTCTCTCTGTTCTGGGATACATGCTCGCTCGCTCTCTCTCTCTGTTCTGGGGTACACGCTCGCTCGCTCTCTCTCTTTGTTCCGGATTACACGCTTGCTCGCTCTCTCTCTCTGTTCTGGGATACATGCTCACTCGCTCTCTCTCTCTGTTCCGGGGCACACGCTCGCTCTCTCTCTCTCTGTTCCAGGGTACACGCTTGCTCTCTCTGTTCTGGGGTACACGCTCGCTCTCTCTCTCTCTCTTCCGGGGTACACGCTCGCTCTCTCTCTCTGTTCTGGGGTACACGCTCTCTCTCTCTCTCTGTTCCGGGCTACACGCTCGCTCTCTCTGTTCCAGGGTACACGCTCTCTATCTCTGTTCCGGGGTACATGCTCGCTCTCTCTCTCTGTTCCGGGGTACACGCTCACTCGCTCTCTTTGTTCCGGGGTACACGCTTACTCGCTCTCTCTCTCTGCTCCTGGGTACACGCTCTCTCTCTCTGTTCCGGGGTACACGCTCGCTCTCTCTGTTCCGGGGTACACGCTCGCTCTCTCTCTCTCTGCTCCGGGGTACATGCTCGCTCTCTCTCTGTTCCGGGGTACATGCTCGCTCTCTCTCTCTCTCTGTTCTGGGGTACACGCTCGCTCGCTCTCTCTCTCTGTTCCGGGGTACACGCTTGCTCTCTCCCTCTCTCTCTGTACCGGGGTACACGCTCTCTCTCTCTCTGTTCCGGGCTACATGTTCTCTCTCTCTCTGTTCCGGGGTACACGCTCTCTCTCTCTCTGTTCCGGGGTACACGCTCTCTCTCTCTTCCGGGGTACACGCTCTCTCTCTCTCTCTTCCGGGGTACACGCTCGCTCTCTCTCTCTTCCGGGGTACACGCTCGCTCTCTCTCTCTCTCTTCTGGGGTACACGCTCGCTCTCTCTCTCTTTGTTCCAGAGTACACGCTTGCTCTCTCTCTCTCTCTGTTCCGGGGTACACGCTCTCTCTCTCTCTGTTCTGGGATACATGCTCGCTCGCTCTCTCTCTCTGTTCCGGGGTACACGCTCTCTCTCTCTCTGTTCCGGGGTACACGCTCTCTCTCTCTGTTCCGGGGTACACGCTCGCTCTCTCTATCTCTGTTCCGGGGTACATGCTCGCTCTCTCTCTCTCTCTCTGTTCCGGGGTACATGCTCGCTCTCTCTCTCTCTCTCTGTTCCGGGGTACATGCTCGCTCTCTCTCTCTCTCTGTTCCGGGGTACACGCTCGCTCTCTCCCTCTCTCTCTGTACCCGGGTACACGCTCTCTCTCTCTCACTCTGTTCCGGGCTACACGTTCTCGCTCTCTCTGTTCCGGGTACACGCTCTCTCTCTCTGTTCTGGGGTACACGCTCTCTCTCTCTCTGTTCCGGGTTACACGCTCGCGCTCTCTCTTTCTGTTCCGGGGTACACGCTCTCTCTCTCTCTCTGTTCCGGGGTACACGCTCTCTCTCTCTCTCCCCTCCGGGGTACACGCTCGCACTCTCTCTCTCTCTCTGTTCCGGGGTACACGCTCGCTCGCTCTCTCTCTCTGTTCCGGGGAACATGCTCGCTCTCTCTCTCTCTCTCTCTGTTCCAGGGTACACGCTCGCTCTCTCTCTCTCTGTTCCGGGGTACACGCTCTATCTCTCTCTCTCTCCGTTCCGGGGTACACGCTCGCTCTCTCTCTCTCTGTTCTGGGGTACACTGTCTCTCTCTCTCTCTCTCTCTGTTCCGGGGTACACTCTCTCTCTCTCTCTCTCTCTGTTCCGGGGTACACGCTTGCTCTCTCTCCCACTCTGTTCCGGGGTACACGCTTGCTCTCTCTCCCTCTGTTCCGGGGTACACGCTCGCTCTCTCTCTCTCTTTGTTCTGGGGTACAAGCTCTCTCTCTCTCTCTCTCTCTCTGTTCCGGGGTATACGTTCTCTCTCTCTCTCTGTTCCGGGGTACACGCTTGCTCTCTCTCTCTCTGTTCCGGGGTACACGATCGCTCTCACTCTCTCTCTGTTCCGGGGTACACGCTCGCTCTCTATCTCTCTCTGTTCCGGGGCACACGCTCGCTCTCTCTCTCTCTCTGTTCCAGGGTACACGCTCGCTCTCTCTGTTCTGGGGTACACGCTCGCTCTCTCTCTCTTTGTTCCGGGGTACACGCTCTCTCTCTCTCTCTGTTCCGGGCTACACGCTCACTCGCTCTCTTTGTTCCGGGGTACATGCTTGCTCGCTCTCTCTCTCTGTTCCGGGGTACACGCTCTCTCTCTCTGTTCCAGGGTACACGCTCGCTCTCTCTGTTCCAGGGTACACGCTTGCTCTCTCTGTTCTGGGGTACACGCTCGCTCTCTCTCTCTCTCTGTTCCGGGGTACACGCTCGCTCTCTCCCTCTCGCTCTGTACCGGGGTACACGCTCGCTCTCTCCCTCTATCTCTGTACCGGGGTACACGCTCTCTCTCTCTCTCTGTTCCGGACTACACGTTCTCTCTCTCCCTCTGTTCCGGGGCACACGCTCTCTCTCTCTCTGTTCCGGGGTACACGCTCTCTCTTTCTCTGTTCCGGGGTACACGCTCTCTCTTTCTCTGTTCCGGGGTACACACTCTCTCTCTCTGTTCTGTGATACATGCTCGCTCGCTCTCTCTCTCTGTTCTGGGGTACATGCTCGCTCGCTCTCTCTCTTTGTTCCGGATTACACGCTTGCTCGCTCTCTCTCTCTGTTCTGGGATACATGCTCACTCGCTCTCTCTCTCTGTTCCGGGGCACACGCTCGCTCGCTCTCTCTCTCTCTGTTCCAGGGTACACGCTCGCTCTCTCTGTTCTGGGGTACACGCTCGCTCTCTCTGTTCTGGGGTACACGCTCGCTCTCTCTGTTCTGGGGTACACGCTCGCTCTCTCTCTCTCTCTTCCGGGGTACACGCTCGCTCTCTCTCTCTTTGTTCTGGGGTACACGCTCTCCCTCTCTCTCTGTTCCAGTCTACACGCTCGCTCTCTCTGTTCCAGGGTACACGCTCTCTATCTCTGTTCCGGGGTACATGCTCGCTCTCTCTCTCTGTTCCGGGGTACACGCTCACTCGCTCTCTTTGTTCCGGGGTACACGCTCACTCGCTCTCTCTCTCTGTTCCTGGGTACACGCTCTCTCTCTCTGTTCCGGGGTACACGCTCGCTCTCTCTCTCTCTGTTCCAGGGTACATGCTCGCTCTCTCTCTCTCTCTCTGTTCCGGGGTACATGCTCGCTCTCTCTCTCTCTCTGTTCCGGGGTACACGCTCGCTCTCTCTCTCTCTCTGTTCCGGGGTACACGCTTGCTCTCTCCCTCTCTCTCTGTACCGGGGTACACGCTCTCTCTCTCTCTGTTCCGGGCTACACGTTCTCTCTTTCTCTGTTCCGGGGTACACGCTCTCTCTCTCTCTGTTCCGGGGTACATGCTCGCTCTCTCTCTCTCTCTGTTCCGGGGTACACGCTCACTCTCTCCCTCTCTCTCTGTACCCGGGTACACGCTCTCTCTCTCTGTTCCGGGCTACACGTTCTCTCTCTCTCTGTTCCGGGTACACGCTCTCTCTCTCTCTCTTCCGGGGTACACGCTCTCTATCTCTCTCTCTTCTGGGGTACACGCTCGCTCTCTCCCTCTTTGTTCCGGAGTACACGCTCGCTCTCTCTCTCTCTGTCCGGGGTACACGCTCTCTCTCTCTGTTCCGGGATACATGCTCGCTCTCTCTCTCTGTTCCGGGGTACATGCTCGCTCGCTCTCTCTCTTTGTTCCGGGGTACACGCTTGCTCGCTCTCTCTCTCTGTTCCGGGGTACACGCTCTCTCTCTCTCTATCTTTGTTCCGGGGTACACGCTTGCTCGAACCCTCTCTCTGTTCCGGGGTACATGCTCTGTCTCTCTCTCTTTGTTCCGGGTTACACGCTCGCGCTCTCTCTTTCTGTTCCGGGGTACACGCTCTCTCTCTCTCTCTCTGTTCCGGGGTACACGCTCTCTCTCTCTCCCCTCCCGGGTACACGCTCGCGCTCTCTCTCTCTGTTCCGGGGTACATGCTCGCTCTCTCTCTCTGTTCCGGGGTACACGCCCTCTCTCTCTGTTCCAGGGTACACGCTCGCTCTCTCTGTTCCAGGGTACACGCTCGCTCTCTCTGTTCCAGGGTACACGCTCGCTCTCTCTGTTCCAGGGTACACGCTCGCTCTCTCTCTGTTCTGGGGTACACGCTCGCTCTCTCTCTCTCTGTTCCGGGGTACACGCTCGCTCTCTCCCTCTCTCTCTGTACCGGGGTACACGCTCGCTCTCTCCCTCTCTCTCTGTACCGGGGTACACGCTTGCTCTCTCTCTCTGTTCCGGACTACACGTTCTCTCTCTCCCTCTGTTCCGGGGCACACGCTCTCTCTCTCTCTCTGTTCCGGGGTACACGCTCTCTCTCTCTCTGTTCCGGGGTACACGCTCTCTCTCTGTTCCGGGGTACACGCTCTCTCTCTCTGTTCTGGGATACATGCTCGCTCGCTCTCTCTCTCTGTTCTGGGGTACACGCTCGCTCGCTCTCTCTTTGTTCCGGATTACACGCTTGCTCGCTCTCTCTCTCTGTTCTGGGATACATGCTCACTCGCTCTCTCTCTCTGTTCCGGGGCACACGCTCGCTCTCTCTCTCTCTGTTCCAGGGTACACGCTTGCTCTCTCTGTTCTGGGGTACACGCTCGCTCTCTCTCTCTCTCTCTCTTCCGGGGTACACGCTCGCTCTCTCTCTCTGTTCTGGGGTACACGCTCTCTCTCTCTCTCTGTTCCGGGGTACATGCTCTGTCTCTCTCTCTTTGTTCCGGGTTACACGCTCACGCTCTCTCTTTCTGTTCCGGGTACACGCTCTCTCTCTCTCTCTCTGTTCCGGGGTACACGCTCTCTCTCTCTGTTCCGGGATACATGCTCGCTCGCTCTCTCTCTTTGTTCCGGGGTACACGCTTGCTCGCTCTCTCTCTCTGTTCCGGGGTACACGCTCTCTCTCTCTATCTTTGTTCCGGGGTACACGCTTGCTCGAACCCTCTCTCTGTTCCGGGGTACATGCTCTGTCTCTCTCTCTTTGTTCCGGGTTACACGCTCACGCTCTCTCTTTCTGTTCCGGGTACACGCTCTCTCTCTCTCTCTCTGTTCCGGGGTACACGCTCTCTCTCTCTCTCTCTCTCTCCCCTCCGGGGTACACGCTCGCGCTCTCTCTCTCTCTGTTCCGGGGTACATGCTCGCTCTCTCTCTCTGTTCCGGGGTACACGCTCTCTCTCTCTGTTCCAGGGTACACGCTCGCTCTCTCTGTTCCAGGGTACACGCTCGCTCTCTCTCTGTTCTGGGGTACACGCTCGCTCTCTCTCTCTCTGTTCCGGGGTACACGCTCGCTCTCTCCCTCTCTCTCTGTACCGGGGTACACGCTCGCTCTCTCCCTCTCTCTCTGTACCGGGGTACACGCTCTCTCTCTCTCTCTGTTCCGGACTACACGTTCTCTCTCTCCCTCTGTTCCGGGGCACACGCTCTCTCTCTCTCTCTGTTCTGGGGTACACGCTCTCTCTCTCTCTGTTCCGGGGTACACGCTCTCTCTCTCTGTTCCGGGGTACACGCTCTCTCTCTCTGTTCTGGGATACATGCTCGCTCGCTCTCTCTCTGTTCTGGGGTACACGCTCGCTCTCTCTCTCTCTTTGTTCCGGATTACACGCTTGCTCGCTCTCTCTCTCTGTTCTGGGATACATGCTCACTCGCTCTCTCTCTCTGTTCCGGGGCACACGCTCGCTCTCTCTCTCTCTGTTCCAGGGTACACGCTTGCTCTCTCTGTTCTGGGGTACACGCTCGCTCTCTCTCTCTCTCTTCCGGGGTACACGCTCGCTCTCTCTCTCTGTTCTGGGGTACACGCTCTCTCTCTCTCTCTCTGTTCCGGGCTACACGCTCGCTCTCTCTGTTCCAGGGTACACGCTCTCTATCTCTGTTCCGGGGTACATGCTCGCTCTCTCTCTCTGTTCCGGGGTACACGCTCACTCGCTCTCTTTGTTCCGGGGTACACGCTTACTCGCTCTCTCTCTCTGCTCCTGGGTACACGCTCTCTCTCTCTGTTCCGGGGTACACGCTCGCTCTCTCTGTTCCGGGGTACACGCTCGCTCTCTCTCTCTCTGCTCCGGGGTACATGCTCGCTCTCTCTCTGTTCCGGGGTACATGCTCGCTCTCTCTCTCTCTCTGTTCTGGGGTACACGCTCGCTCTCTCTCTCTCTCTGTTCCGGGGTACACGCTTGCTCTCTCCCTCTCTCTCTGTACCGGGGTACACGCTCTCTCTCTCTCTCTCTCTGTTCCGGGCTACACGTTCTCTCTCTCTCTGTTCCGGGGTACACGCTCTCTCTCTCTCTGTTCCGGGGTACACGCTCTCTCTCTCTTCCGGGGTACACGCTCTCTCTCTCTCTCTTCCGGGGTACACGCTCTCTCTCTCTCTCTTCCGGGGTACACGCTCGCTCTCTCTCTCTTCCGGGGTACACGCTCGCTCTCTCTCTCTCTCTTCTGGGGTACACGCTCGCTCTCTCTCTCTTTGTTCCAGAGTACACGCTTGCTCTCTCTCTCTGTTCCGGGGTACACGCTCTCTCTCTCTCTGTTCTGGGATACATGCTCGCTCGCTCTCTCTCTCTGTTCCGGGGTACACGCTCGCTCGCTCTCTCTCTTTGTTCCGGATTACACGCTTGCTCGCTCTCTCTCTCTGTTCTGGGGTACACGCTCTCTCTCTCTCTTTGTTCCGGGGTACACGCTTGCTCGCTCTCTCTCTCTGTTCTGGGGTACACGCTCTTGTCTCTCTCTCTTTGTTCCGGGGTACACGCTCGTGCTCTCTCTTTCTGTTCCGGGGTACACGCTCTCTCTCTCTCTCTTTCTCTCCCCTCCGGGGTACACGCTCGCTCTCTCTCTCTCTCTGTTCCGGGGTACACGTTCTCTCTCTGTTCCGGGGTACACGCTCTCTCTCTCTCTGTTCTGGGATACATGCTCGCTCGCTCTCTCTCTCTGTTCCGGGGTACACGCTCGCTCGCTCTCTCTCTTTGTTCCGGATTACACGCTTGCTCGCTCTCTCTCTGTTCTGAGGTACATGCTCTCTCTCTCTCTCTTTGTTCCGGGGTACACGTTTGCTCGCTCTCTCTCTCAGTTCTGGGGTACACGCTCTGTCTCTCTCTCTTTGTTCCGGAGTACACGCTCGTGCTCTCTCTTTCTGTTCCGGGGTACACGCTCTCTCTCTCTCTCTCAGTTCCGGGGTACACGCTCGCTCTCTCCCTTTCTCTGTTCCGGGGTACATGCTCGCTCTCTCTCTCTCTCTCTGTTCCAGGGTACACGCTCTCTCTCTCTCTCTCTGTTCCGGGGTACACACTCGCTCTCTCCCTCTCTGTACCGGGGTACACGTTCTCGCTCTCTCTCTCTCTGTTCCGGGGTACACGCTCTCTCTCTTTCTGTTCCGGGGTACACGCTCGCTCTCTCTCTCTCTCTGTTCCGGGGTACACGCTTGCTCTCTCTCTCTCTCTGTTCCGGGGTACACGCTCGCTGTCTCTCTCTCTCTGTTCCGGGGTACATGCTCGCTCTCTCTCTCTCTGTTCCGGGGTACACGCTCGCTCTCTCTCTCTCTCTGTTCCGGTGTACACGCTCGCTCTCTCTCTCTCTCTGTTCCGGGGTACACGCTCGCTCTCTCTCTCTCTGTTCCGGGGTACACGCTTGCTCTCTCTCTCTCTCTGTTCCGGGGTACACGCTCGCTGTCTCTCTCTCTCTGTTCCGGGGTACAAGCTCGCTCTCTCTCTCTCTGTTCCGGGGTACACGCTCGCTCTCTCTCTCTCTCTGTTCTGGGGTACACGCTCGCTCTCTCCCTCTCTCTCTGTACCCGGGTACACGCTCTCTCTCTCTGTTCCGGGCTACACGTTCTCTCTCTCTCTGTTCCGGGTACATGCTCTCTCTCTCTCTCTGTTCTGGGGTACACGCTCTCTATCTGTTCCGGGGTACACGCTCTCTCTCTCTCTCTTCCGGGGTACACGCTCGCTCTCTCTCTCTCTTCTGGGGTACACACTCGCTCTCTCCCTCTTTGTTCCGGAGTACACGCTCGCTCTCTCTCTCTCTCTGTCCGGGGTACACGCTCTCCCTCCCTGTTCCGGGATACATGCTCGCTCTCTCTCTCTCTCTGTTCCGGGGTACACGCTCTCTCTCTCTCTCTGTTCCGGGGTACACGCTCGCTCTCTCCCTCTCGCTCTGTACCGGGGTACACGCTCGCTCTCTCCCTCTATCTCTGTTCCAGGGTACACGCTCTCTATCTCTGTTCCGGGGTACATGCTCGCTCTCTCTCTCTGTTCCGGGGTACACGCTCACTCGCTCTCTTTGTTCCGGGGTACACGCTTACTCGCTCTCTCTCTCTGTTCCTGGGTACACGCTCTCTCTCTCTGTTCCGGGATACATGCTCGCTCGCTCTCTCTCTTTGTTCCGGGGTACACGCTTGCTCGCTCTCTCTCTCTGTTCCGGGGTACACGCTCTCTCTCTCTATCTTTGTTCCGGGGTACACGCTTGCTCGAACCCTCTCTCTGTTCCGGGGTACATGCTCTGTCTCTCTCTCTTTGTTCCGGGTTACACGCTCACGCTCTCTCTTTCTGTTCCGGGTACACGCTCTCTCTCTCTCTCTCTGTTCCGGGGTACACGCTCTCTCTCTCTCTCTCTCTCCCCCCTCCGGGGTACACGCTCGCGCTCTCTCTCTCTCTGTTCCGGGGTACATGCTCGCTCTCTCTCTCTGTTCCGGGGTACACGCTCTCTCTCTCTGTTCCAGGGTACACGCTCGCTCTCTCTGTTCCAGGGTACACGCTCGCTCTCTCTCTGTTCTGGGGTACACGCTCGCTCTCTCTCTCTCTGTTCCGGGGTACACGCTCGCTCTCTCCCTCTCTCTCTGTACCGGGGTACACGCTCGCTCTCTCCCTCTCTCTCTGTACCGGGGTACACGCTCTCTCTCTCTCTCTGTTCCGGACTACACGTTCTCTCTCTCCCTCTGTTCCGGGGCACACGCTCTCTCTCTCTCTCTGTTCTGGGGTACACGCTCTCTCTCTCTCTGTTCCGGGGTACACGCTCTCTCTCTCTCTGTTCCGGGGTACACGCTCTCTCTCTCTGTTCTGGGATACATGCTCGCTCGCTCTCTCTCTGTTCTGGGGTACACGCTCGCTCTCTCTCTCTCTTTGTTCCGGATTACACGCTTGCTCGCTCTCTCTCTCTGTTCTGGGATACATGCTCACTCGCTCTCTCTCTCTGTTCCGGGGCACACGCTCGCTCTCTCTCTCTCTGTTCCAGGGTACACGCTTGCTCTCTCTGTTCTGGGGTACACGCTCGCTCTCTCTCTCTCTCTTCCGGGGTACACGCTCGCTCTCTCTCTCTGTTCTGGGGTACACGCTCTCTCTCTCTCTCTCTGTTCCGGGCTACACGCTCGCTCTCTCTGTTCCAGGGTACACGCTCTCTATCTCTGTTCCGGGGTACATGCTCGCTCTCTCTCTCTGTTCCGGGGTACACGCTCACTCGCTCTCTTTGTTCCGGGGTACACGCTTACTCGCTCTCTCTCTCTGCTCCTGGGTACACGCTCTCTCTCTCTGTTCCGGGGTACACGCTCGCTCTCTCTGTTCCGGGGTACACGCTCGCTCTCTCTCTCTCTGCTCCGGGGTACATGCTCGCTCTCTCTCTGTTCCGGGGTACATGCTCGCTCTCTCTCTCTCTCTGTTCTGGGGTACACGCTCGCTCTCTCTCTCTCTCTGTTCCGGGGTACACGCTTGCTCTCTCCCTCTCTCTCTGTACCGGGGTACACGCTCTCTCTCTCTCTCTCTCTGTTCCGGGCTACACGTTCTCTCTCTCTCTGTTCCGGGGTACACGCTCTCTCTCTCTCTGTTCCGGGGTACACGCTCTCTCTCTCTCTTCCGGGGTACACGCTCTCTCTCTCTCTCTTCCGGGGTACACGCTCTCTCTCTCTCTCTTCCGGGGTACACGCTCTCTCTCTCTCTCTTCCGGGGTACACGCTCGCTCTCTCTCTCTTCCGGGGTACACGCTCGCTCTCTCTCTCTCTCTTCTGGGGTACACGCTCGCTCTCTCTCTCTTTGTTCCAGAGTACACACTTGCTCTCTCTCTCTGTTCCGGGGTACACGCTCTCTCTCTCTCTGTTCTGGGATACATGCTCGCTCGCTCTCTCTCTCTGTTCCGGGGTACACGCTCGCTCGCTCTCTCTCTTTGTTCCGGATTACACGCTTGCTCGCTCTCTCTCTCTGTTCTGGGGTACACGCTCTCTCTCTCTCTTTGTTCCGGGGTACACGCTTGCTCGCTCTCTCTCTCTGTTCTGGGGTACACGCTCTTGTCTCTCTCTCTTTGTTCCGGGGTACTCGCTCGTGCTCTCTCTTTCTGTTCCGGGGTACACGCTCTCTCTCTCTCTCTTTCTCTCCCCTCCGGGGTACACGCTCGCTCTCTCTCTCTCTCTGTTCCGGGGTACACGTTCTCTCTCTGTTCCGGGGTACACGCTCTCTCTCTCTCTGTTCTGGGATACATGCTCGCTCGCTCTCTCTCTCTGTTCCGGGGTACACGCTCGCTCGCTCTCTCTCTTTGTTCCGGATTACACGCTTGCTCGCTCTCTCTCTGTTCTGAGGTACATGCTCTCTCTCTCTCTCTTTGTTCCGGGGTACACGTTTGCTCGCTCTCTCTCTCAGTTCTGGGGTACACGCTCTGTCTCTCTCTCTTTGTTCCGGAGTACACGCTCGTGCTCTCTCTTTCTGTTCCGGGGTACACGCTCTCTCTCTCTCTCTCAGTTCCGGGGTACACGCTCGCTCTCTCCCTTTCTCTGTTCCGGGGTACATGCTCGCTCTCTCTCTCTCTCTCTGTTCCAGGGTACACGCTCTCTCTCTCTCTCTCTGTTCCGGGGTACACACTCGCTCTCTCCCTCTCTGTACCGGGGTACACGTTCTCGCTCTCTCTCTCTCTGTTCCGGGGTACACGCTCTCTCTCTTTCTGTTCCGGGGTACACGCTCGCTCTCTCTCTCTCTCTGTTCCGGGGTACACGCTTGCTCTCTCTCTCTCTCTGTTCCGGGGTACACGCTCGCTGTCTCTCTCTCTCTGTTCCGGGGTACATGCTCGCTCTCTCTCTCTCTGTTCCGGGGTACACGCTCGCTCTCTCTCTCTCTCTGTTCCGGTGTACACGCTCGCTCTCTCTCTCTCTCTGTTCCGGGGTACACGCTCGCTCTCTCTCTCTCTGTTCCGGGGTACACGCTTGCTCTCTCTCTCTCTCTGTTCCGGGGTACACGCTCGCTGTCTCTCTCTCTCTGTTCCGGGGTACAAGCTCGCTCTCTCTCTCTCTGTTCCGGGGTACACGCTCGCTCTCTCTCTCTCTCTGTTCTGGGGTACACGCTCGCTCTCTCCCTCTCTCTCTGTACCCGGGTACACGCTCTCTCTCTCTGTTCCGGGCTACACGTTCTCTCTCTCTCTGTTCCGGGTACATGCTCTCTCTCTCTCTCTGTTCTGGGGTACACGCTCTCTATCTGTTCCGGGGTACACGCTCTCTCTCTCTCTCTTCCGGGGTACACGCTCGCTCTCTCTCTCTCTTCTGGGGTACACACTCGCTCTCTCCCTCTTTGTTCCGGAGTACACGCTCGCTCGCTCTCTCTCTCTGTCCGGGGTACACGCTCTCCCTCCCTGTTCCGGGATACATGCTCGCTCTCTCTCTCTCTCTGTTCCGGGGTACACGCTCTCTCTCTCTCTCTCTGTTCCGGGGTACACGCTCGCTCTCTCCCTCTCGCTCTGTACCGGGGTACACGCTCGCTCTCTCCCTCTATCTCTGTACCGGGGTACACGCTCTCTCTCTCTCTCTGTTCCGGACTACACGTTCTCTCTCTCCCTCTGTTCCGGGGCACACGCTCTCTCTCTCTCTGTTCCAGGGTACACGCTCTCTCTTTCTCTGTTCCGGGGTACACGCTCTCTCTTTCTCTGTTCCGGGGTACACACTCTCTCTCTCTGTTCTGTGATACATGCTCGCTCGCTCTCTCTCTCTGTTCTGGGGTACACGCTCGCTCGCTCGCTCTCTTTGTTCCGGATTACACGCTTGCTCGCTCTCTCTCTCTGTTCTGGGATACATGCTCACTCGCTCTCTCTCTCTGTTCCGGGGCACACGCTCGCTCGCTCTCTCTCTCTCTGTTCCAGGGTACACGCTCGCTCTCTCTGTTCTGGGGTACACGCTCGCTCTCTCTGTTCTGGGGTACACGCTCGCTCTCTCTGTTCTGGGGTACACGCTCGCTCTCTCTCTCTCTCTTCCGGGGTACACGCTCGCTCTCTCTCTCTTTGTTCTGGGGTACACGCTCTCCCTCTCTCTCTGTTCCAGGCTACACGCTCGCTCTCTCTGTTCCAGGGTACACGCTCTCTATCTCTGTTCCGGGGTACATGCTCGCTCTCTCTCTCTGTTCCGGGGTACACGCTCACTCGCTCTCTTTGTTCCGGGGTACACGCTCACTCGCTCTCTCTCTCTGTTCCTGGGTACACGCTCTCTCTCTCTGTTCCGGGGTACACGCTCGCTCTCTCTCTCTCTGTTCCAGGGTACATGCTCGCTCTCTCTCTCTCTCTCTCTCTCTGTTCCGGGGTACATGCTCGCTCTCTCTCTCTCTCTGTTCCGGGGTACACGCTCGCTCTCTCTCTCTCTCTGTTCCGGGGTACACGCTTGCTCTCTCCCTCTCTCTCTGTACCGGGGTACACGCTCTCTCTCTCTCTGTTCCGGGCTACACGTTCTCTCTTTCTCTGTTCCGGGGTACACGCTCTCTCTCTCTCTGTTCCGGGGTACATGCTCGCTCTCTCTCTCTCTCTGTTCCGGGGTACACGCTCACTCTCTCCCTCTCTCTCTGTACCCGGGTACACGCTCTCTCTCTCTGTTCCGGGCTACACGTTCTCTCTCTCTCTGTTCCGGGTACACGCTCTCTCTCTCTCTCTGTTCTGGGGTACACGCTCTCTATCTGTTCCGGGGTACACGCTCTCTCTCTCTCTCTTCCGGGGTACATGCTCGCTCTCTCTCTCTCTTCTGGGGTACACGCTCGCTCTCTCCCTCTTTGTTCCGGAGTACACGCTCGCTCTCTCTCTCTCTGTCCGGGGTACACGCTCTCTCTCTCTGTTCCGGGATACATGCTCGCTCTCTCTCTCTGTTCCGGGGTACATGCTCGCTCGCTCTCTCTCTTTGTTCCGGGGTACACGCTTGCTCGCTCTCTCTCTCTGTTCCGGGGTACACGCTCTCTCTGTCTCTATCTTTGTTCCGGGGTACACGCTTGCTCGAACCCTCTCTCTGTTCCGGGGTACATGCTCTGTCTCTCTCTCTTTGTTCCGGGTTACACGCTCGCGCTCTCTCTTTCTGTTCCGGGGTACACGCTCTCTCTCTCTCTCTCTGTTCCGGGGTACACGCTCTCTCTCTCTCCCGGGTACACGCTCGCGCTCTCTCTCTCTGTTCCGGGGTACATGCTCGCTCTCTCTCTCTGTTCCGGGGTACACGCCCTCTCTCTCTGTTCCAGGGTACACGCTCGCTCTCTCTGTTCCAGGGTACACGCTCGCTCTCTCTGTTCCAGGGTACACGCTCGCTCTCTCTGTTCCAGGGTACACGCTCGCTCTCTCTCTGTTCTGGGGTACACGCTCGCTCTCTCTCTCTCTGTTCCGGGGTACACGCTCGCTCTCTCCCTCTCTCTCTGTACCGGGGTACATGCTCGCTCTCTCCCTCTCTCTCTGTACCGGGGTACACGCTCTCTCTCTCTCTCTGTTCCGGACTACACGTTCTCTCTCTCCCTCTGTTCCGGGGCACACGCTCTCTCTCTCTCTCTGTTCCGGGGTACACGCTCTCTCTCTCTCTGTTCCGGGGTACACGCTCTCTCTCTGTTCCGGGGTACACGCTCTCTCTCTCTGTTCTGGGATACATGCTCGCTCGCTCTCTCTCTCTGTTCTGGGGTACACGCTCGCTCGCTCTCTCTCTGTTCCGGATTACACGCTTGCTCGCTCTCTCTCTCTGTTCTGGGATACATGCTCACTCGCTCTCTCTCTCTGTTCCGGGGCACACGCTCGCTCTCTCTCTCTCTGTTCCAGGGTACACGCTTGCTCTCTCTGTTCTGGGGTACACGCTCGCTCTCTCTCTCTCTCTCTCTTCCGGGGTACACGCTCGCTCTCTCTCTCTGTTCCGGGGTACACGCTCTCTCTCTCTCTGTTCCGGGGTACACGCTCTCTCTCTGTTCCGGGGTACACGCTCTCTCTCTCTGTTCTGGGATACATGCTCGCTCGCTCTCTCTCTCTGTTCTGGGGTACACGCTCGCTCGCTCTCTCTCTGTTCCGGATTACACGCTTGCTCGCTCTCTCTCTCTGTTCTGGGATACATGCTCACTCGCTCTCTCTCTCTGTTCCGGGGCACACGCTCGCTCTCTCTCTCTCTGTTCCAGGGTACACGCTTGCTCTCTCTGTTCTGGGGTACACGCTCGCTCTCTCTCTCTCTCTCTCTTCCGGGGTACACGCTCGCTCTCTCTCTCTGTTCTGGGGTACACGCTCTCTCTCTCTCTCTGTTCCGGGCTACACGCTCGCTCTCTCTGTTCCAGGGTACACGCTCTCTATCTCTGTTCCGGGGTACATGCTCGCTCTCTCTCTCTGTTCCGGGGTACACGCTCACTCGCTCTCTTTGTTCCGGGGTACACGCTTACTCGCTCTCTCTCTCTGTTCCTGGGTACACGCTCTCTCTCTCTGTTCCGGGATACATGCTCGCTCGCTCTCTCTCTTTGTTCCGGGGTACACGCTTGCTCGCTCTCTCTCTCTGTTCCGGGGTACACGCTCTCTCTCTCTATCTTTGTTCCGGGGTACACGCTTGCTCGAACCCTCTCTCTGTTCCGGGGTACATGCTCTGACTCTCTCTCTTTGTTCCGGGTTACACGCTCGCGCTCTCTCTTTCTGTTCCGGGGTACACGCTCTCTCTCTCTCTCTCTGTTCCGGGGTACACGCTCTCTCTCTCTCTCTCTCTCTCCCCTCCGGGGTACACGCTCGCGCTCTCTCTCTCTCTGTTCCGGGGTACATGCTCGCTCTCTCTCTCTGTTCCGGGGTACACGCTCTCTCTCTCTGTTCCAGGGTACACGCTCGCTCTCTCTGTTCCAGGGTACACGCTCGCTCTCTCTCTGTTCTGGGGTACACGCTCGCTCTCTCTCTCTCTGTTCCGGGGTACACGCTCGCTCTCTCCCTCTCTCTCTGTACCGGGGTACACGTTCGCTCTCTCCCTCTCTCTCTGTACCGGGGTACACGCTCTCTCTCTCTCTCTGTTCCGGACTACACGTTCTCTCTCTCCCTCTGTTCCGGGGCACACGCTCTCTCTCTCTCTCTGTTCCGGGGTACACGCTCTCTCTCTCTCTGTTCCGGGGTACACGCTCTCTCTCTGTTCCGGGGTACACGCTCTCTCTCTCTGTTCTGGGATACATGCTCGCTCGCTCTCTCTCTGTTCTGGGGTACACGCTCGCTCGCTCTCTCTCTTTGTTCCGGATTACACGCTTGCTCGCTCTCTCTCTCTGTTCTGGGATACATGCTCACTCGCTCTCTCTCTCTGTTCCGGGGCACACGCTCGCTCTCTCTCTCTCTGTTCCAGGGTACACGCTTGCTCTCTCTGTTCTGGGGTACACGCTCGCTCTCTCTCTCTCTCTTCCGGGGTACACGCTCGCTCTCTCTGTTCTGGGGTACACGCTCTCTCTCTCTCTCTGTTCCGGGCTACACGCTCGCTCTCTCTGTTCCAGGGTACACGCTCTCTATCTCTGTTCCGGGGTACATGCTCGCTCTCTCTCTCTCTCTGTTCCGGGGTACACGCTCACTCGCTCTCTTTGTTCCGGGGTACACGCTTACTCGCTCTCTCTCTCTGCTCCTGGGTACACGCTCTCTCTCTCTGTTCCGGGGTACACGCTCGCTCTCTCTGTTCCGGGGTACACGCTCGCTCTCTCTCTCTCTGCTCCGGGGTACATGCTCGCTCTCTCTCTGTTCCGGGGTACATGCTCGCTCTCTCTCTCTCTCTGTTCTGGGGTACACGCTCGCTCTCTCTCTCTCTCTGTTCCGGGGTACACGCTTGCTCTCTCCCTCTCTCTCTGTACCGGGGTACACGCTCTCTCTCTCTCTCTCTCTGTTCCGGGCTACACGTTCTCTCTCTCTCTGTTCCGGGGTACACGCTCTCTCTCTCTCTGTTCCGGGGTACACGCTCTCTCTCTCTTCCGGGGTACACGCTCTCTCTCTCTCTCTTCCGGGGTACACGCTCGCTCTCTCTCTCTTCCGGGGTACACGCTCGCTCTCTCTCTCTCTCTTCTGGGGTACACGCTCGCTCTCTCTCTCTTTGTTCCAGAGTACACGCTTGCTCTCTCTCTCTCTCTCTGTTCCGGGGTACACGCTCTCTCTCTCTCTGTTCTGGGATACATGCTCGCTCGCTCTCTCTCTCTGTTCCGGGGTACACGCTCGCTCGCTCTCTCTCTTTGTTCCGGATTACACGCTTGCTCGCTCTCTCTCTCTGTTCTGGGGTACACGCTCTCTCTCTCTCTTTGTTCCGGGGTACACGCTTGCTCGCTCTCTCTCTCTGTTCTGGGGTACACGCTCTTGTCTCTCTCTCTTTGTTCCGGGGTACACGCTCGTGCTCTCTCTTTCTGTTCCGGGGTACACGCTCTCTCTCTCTCTCTTTCTCTCCCCTCCGGGGTACACGCTCGCTCTCTCTCTCTCTCTGTTCCGGGGTACACGTTCTCTCTCTCTCTGTTCCGGGGTACACGCTCTCTCTCTCTCTGTTCTGGGATACATGCTCGCTCGCTCTCTCTCTCTGTTCCGGGGTACACGCTCGCTCGCTCTCTCTCTTTGTTCCGGATTACACGCTTGCTCGCTCTCTCTCTCTGTTCTGAGGTACATGCTCTCTCTCTCTCTCTTTGTTCCGGGGTACACGTTTGCTCGCTCTCTCTCTCAGTTCTGGGGTACACGCTCTGTCTCTCTCTCTTTGTTCCGGAGTACACGCTCGTGCTCTCTCTTTCTGTTCCGGGGTACACGCTCTCTCTCTCTCTCTCAGTTCCGGGGTACACGCTCGCTCTCTCCCTTTCTCTGTTCCGGGGTACATGCTCGCTCTCTCTCTCTCTCTCTCTGTTCCAGGGTACACGCTCTCTCTCTCTCTCTCTGTTCCGGGGTACACACTCGCTCTCTCCCTCTCTGTACCGGGGTACACGTTCTCGCTCTCTCTCTCTCTGTTCCGGGGTACACGCTCTCTCTCTTTCTGTTCCGGAGTACACGCTCGCTCTCTCTCTCTCTCTCTCTGTTCCGGGGTACACGCTTGCTCTCTCTCTCTCTCTCTGTTCCGGGGTACACGCTCGCTGTCTCTCTCTCTCTGTTCCGGGGTACATGCTCGCTCTCTCTCTCTCTGTTCCGGGGTACACGCTCGCTCTCTCTCTCTCTCTGTTCCGGGGTACACGCTCGCTCTCTCCCTCTCTCTCTGTTCCGGGCTACACGTTCTCTCTCTCTCTGTTCCGGGTACATGCTCTCTCTCTCTCTGTTCCGGGGTACACGCTCTCTCTCTCTCTCTCTCTCTCTTCCGGGGTACACACTCGCTCTCTCTCTCTCTTCTGGGGTACACACTCGCTCTCTCCCTCTTTGTTCCGGAGTACACGCTCGCTCTCTCTCTCTCTCTGTCCGGGGTACACGCTCTCCCTCCCTGTTCCGGGATACATGCTCGCTCTCTCTCTCTCTCTGTTCCGGGGTACACGCTCTCTCTCTCTCTCTTCCGGGGTACACACTCGCTCTCTCTCTCTCTTCTGGGGTACACACTCGCTCTCTCCCTCTTTGTTCCGGAGTACACGCTCGCTCTCTCTCTCTCTGTCCGGGGTACACGCTCTCCCTCCCTGTTCCGGGATACATGCTCACTCTCTCTCTCTCTGTTCCGGGGTACACGCTTGCTCTCTCTCCCACTCTGTTCCGGGGTACACGCTTGCTCTCTCTCTCTCTGTTCCAGGGTACACGCTCTCTCTGTTCCAGGGTACACGCTCGCTCTCTCGCTCTCTCTGTTCCGGGGTACACGCTCGCTCTCTCCCTCTCTCTCTGTACCGGGGTACACGCTCGCTCTCTCCCTCTCTCTCTGTACCGGGGTACACGCTCTCTCTCTCTCTCTCTCTGTTCCGGACTACACGTTCTCTCTCTCCCTCTGTTCCGGGGCACACGCTCTCTCTCTCTCTGTTCCGGGGTACACGCTCTCTCTCTCTCTGTTCCGGGGTACACGCTCTCTCTCTGATCCGGGGTACACGCTCTCTCTCTCTGTTCTGGGATACATGCTCGCTCGCTCTCTCTCTCTGTTCTGGGATACATGCTCACTCGCTCTCTCTCTCTGTTCCGGGGCACACGCTCGCTCGCTCTCTCTCTCTCTGTTCCAGGGTACACGCTCGCTCTCTCTGTTCTGGGGTACACGTTCGCTCTCTCTCTCTGTTCCGGGGTACACGCTCACTCGCTCTCTTTGTTCCGGGGTACACGCTTACTCGCTCTCTCTCTCTGTTCCTGGGTACACGCTCTCTCTCTCTGTTCCGCGGTACACGCTCGCTCTCTCTGTTCCGGGGTACACGCTCGCTCTCTCTGTTCCGGGGTACACGCTCGCTCTCTCTGTTCCGGGGTACACGCTCGCTCTCTCTGTTCCGGGGTACACGCTCGCTCTCTCTCTCTCTGTTCCGGGGTACATGCTCGCT